>NC_140487.1:105940385-106637885 GCF_964271855.1 Acomys minous | reverse complement strand
ATCTCACACCATCCTATACTTGCTGGGGCAGGGTAAGGGGATCTTCACTTGGATCTTTGCAAGGCATAAGCTCACACAGGCTGAGGCCCTGGCCCATCCCAACAACCCAGCCTTGGGACCAGAAATAAAAGGCCTTCATCTAACCCTAGAGTTGTGGGGCCCTAGGAAAGTCATTTGGTGTCTCTGGACCTCTCTGAAGCTCCTTTCCAATTGGTGTTAGAGGCACCCGTTATCAGTTGCTTGGGAGTCTGGTAAAAAGAAAATTAAAAAAGCAAATAGAATCCACAGTAAAATCTTCCATCTCTAGGAAGCCCTGACGGCACCTGAGGCTACGATCTTTAGCCTTTGCCTTTGTTTTTTATGTGGTTGGTGCTGGGAATTGAACCCAGAACTTCGTGCACTCTAGGAAAGCACTCTGCCACTGAGTTATCCCCTTAGCACTTGGTCTTTTGAGACAAGGCCTCACTGTACAGCTCTGAGTAGCCTTAATAACGTTGAGATCCTCTTGTTTTAGGCTCCCAGTGTGCCACCACGTCAGGCATTTGGTCTCTCTTGGTGACAGATCTTGACTCAAACTTTCCCAGCTGTCTCTTTAAGTCCCTTCCAGACAGGCCCTCAGCTGCTCAGGAGCCCTAGAGGGGAAGCAGGCGATGGAGAAAGAAAAGGAGGCCTGAACGGGAAAATATCAGCCTTAAATCCATCTATGCCTTGATGCACAGATTTCCTGGACTTTTCTCTCTGTGTTGAGAGCTCAGAACCCTCAAGGCCACCTTTGGCAAGCCTGGGCATAGTAATGGCTTTACTAAGGCTTCGGTTGCTCACATCCATCTTCAGTCAAGGTGTGCTCTTCAGGGTGACGTTGGCCAGGGGGAGCAAGCAAAGAGTCCTTCTGTACAAGGGGCCATTCCTGCCTCCTTTCCTCTCAGCTGGCAGAACACTGAGCCCAGCCCAGCCCCCACCACGGTGGCCCTGAGCATTCACAACTTTGGCCTGGACCAGCCTTCACTTGCCACGACCTGACCTTCACTCCACTTGGTGAAACATCCCCTGAGACACTTCATCCTCAGGACTCTGAGGTCACAGACTTGCCACACAGCATTGGGTAATGACCACAGTTTATGGCTTTTTGTCTCCTAGCTCCAGCCTGAGAGTTCCCAACGTGCAGAGCAGTCCCTGGCTGGAGGTCACTCTCTCCCTCTGGCTCTGGGAGACATGGAGATGTTCACATCGTGATGTGCAGTCAGAAACAGCTCCGAGGGGGGGAGGGGTAGAGGGGGGAGGGTGGCACCGGCAAGCTGTGCAGGCCCCAGGGGCTGGGCAAAAATGCTCACGTGTACCTGTGTGCTGGGGTGATGGAAGCTGGAGGCCAGAGGCACTTCCTCCATCTCTACATCATCTGTAAAGAACCAAATGAGCCAGAGCAAAGCTTGCAGCTGCTTTATTGGCCCCCTCTTCCAAGTCACACACGAGCAACGACCCAGGTGCAGTGGGAATCTCTCTTCAACCCTCTCAACCCTGCAGCCCCCAGCTACACCACAGGCAGGGTGTAGATCCCCATCAATATGATTAATCCCCAGCAACCCCTAGTGATGGGAAAACAGAAGGGCATGGACCAACCCTCCTCACCGCCACCATAGGACACAGGCCCCTGGCTGGCTCTTTCCACCCCATGGGCTAGCCTGACCCAACTGGGAATCCTTAGTGACAGACAACTGCCCACAGAGCAGCCAACTCCAAGCCTGCCATCCCCTTGAGCATATAGCCTTGGGCAAATCAGGCTGGACCAATCTGGCTGCTGGGATGTCGTGACAATCAGACTCTAAATCTGCCATGGCTAAGGTGACCCTTGCAGGGTCCTCACCACTGTGCGGCCATGGGGAATGCAGCCCAGCACTTGACTGAACGTGAGGACAGCTTGCCATCAAAGCAGTGGCTCGTGGGAAAGGGCTGTTTAAAACAAAAACAACCATTTCTTTCCCATGGCGAGCAGGACGGATAGGGCAGCTGCAGGAGTGTTTGTCGGGACTGCTCAGCCTCCAGCTCCTAGGGGAACTCAAGTGGAGGCTGGGCACCCACGGGCTGCATTGAAGTGCATGGTGTGAGGAACACCATTTCTCTCTCTCCCTCCCTCCCTCTCTCCCTCCTTCTCTCTCTCTCTCTCTCTCTCTCTCTCTCTCTCTCTCTCTCTCTCTCTCTCTCTCTTTCCTTCTGTTTGACACCACGATTTTTTAAAAATTAGGTTTTATTATAATTCCTAACGACAGCAGTTGACTGAATTGCTATTTATTTAAGCAACTGATTTGAAGGGATTGTTCCATATGCACACTTTTGGGGTGTGGGGGTGGCGAGTAGACACCATGATCACGACGTCCCTGTAACCTGAGGGCTGTGTATAAACTGATACCAGGAACTTCTACTTGGCCAGATCCTTTCTCTGTAGCCCCTGCGGTGCTGGCCGCCCAACTAAACAGATCAAGCTAGTAGCTGTGAACCAAACTCACCCACCCTAATTTGCCACAGCTGTGCCCTAACCAAGTGTCATTGCTGATAGAGACAAGACGAGCTGCTAGGATGAGTATTCTGAGTTCAAAGGGTCGTTTAGGCCAGGGGTGACTCGGTTGTGAGTGAGGGGGTCCCCAGGAGGAGAGGACAGTGAGGGGGTGCACAAGCAGATTGTCCTGAAGTAGCCACAGAAGACACCAAAGTGAAGAAGCAGGAGGAAGAAGCTCCAACTCTCTTGGCCCCGTGGGCTGAGGCCTGGTGGGGTCACACTTCTGAGTACGGGGGTGGCGCAGGGTCCCCCTCTGGAGTCTTAGTGGGCATAGACAAGGCTTCCTCGTAGGATGGCAGAGCCACCTGGGAGAGACAGAGAGGACAGATGAGCACGTCAGGAAGGATGTCAGTCTAACCTGGAGTACAGGGACCCTCCCCCTCGCGCCCCTCATCTATCAAAATGATGATGACAGTGGCTTGCACGCCTGTGAGACCTGGTTAGGCCTCCTATCCCCACAGGGGAGGCACCTGCCTGTACCCATTGGCCTCAGTGTCCAGGGCTTTGATGAACACTCTCGGTCCAAAGGCTCTCCAAAGAACTGGCTCCCATCCCTCCCACCCAGGCGAGCAGACACAGAACCTGGGATGAATTGCCCAAAGTCAAATTCTATCCCCCTGGCTATAGTCCTCTGACTGGGGAAAGTCTCTTGACCCAAGCTGGTCCAATCAGATACACTACTCTTTCTGCAGGAGTGACTAAAGGGGTAGGATGTCAGCCTATGGGTTCTGGCAGCTATTTTGTGGCCTTTAAGGAAGGTCTGCCTTCACCGAGCATGGTGGCGCATGCCTTTAATCCTAGTACTTGGGAGGCAGAAGCAGGTGGATCACTATGTGTTCCAGACCAGCCTGGTCTACAAAGTGAGTCTAAGACAGCTAAGGCTACACAGAGAAACCCTGTCTCAAGAAACAAAAAAAACAAAACAAAAAAAAAACAAAAAAGGAGCCAGGCGTGGTGGCGCACGCCTTTAATCCCAGCACTCGGGAGGCAGAGGCAGGCGGATCGCTGTGAGTTCGAGGCCAGCCTGGTCTACAAAGTCAGTCCAGAACAGCCAAGGCTACACAGAGAAACCCTGTCTCGAAAAAAACCAAAAAACCAAAACAAAAAACAAAAAACAAAAAAGGAAGGTCCTGCCTGAGATTGGAGGCCAGACTGAGGAGAGTCAAGAGATAGAGGTCAAATCCAAGATCAGGACCCAGCCACAAATACGATGGACTTTTAAGTGCTATGGGCTACTAACTTCTGTTTGGGACTTAAATCAACAACAGTTGGGTCTCATACTTGCTACGGGTGGATAATGAACCGAGAGATAGACTGTGATTGGCTAGGTGGATGGATGGGTCGTAGGATGAGTAGACGGATGAATGTATAATGTTTGGATAATGGGTGGGTGGATGAATGGATGGATGGACAATGGTAGGATGGATGGGTGGATCGATGGATGGATAGATGGGTGGATGGATGGTTGGACAATGGTTGGATGCATGGATGAATAGACGGATGGTTGGACAATGGCTGGCTGGATGGATGAGTAAATGTATGGATGTGTAAGGGTTGGATAATGGGTGAGTGGATGGATGGATGGATGTGCGGGTGGACGGTTGGACGGTTGGACAGTGTTTGGATGGTTGGATGGATAGATCATGGATAAGTAGGTGGATACATCAGCTAATGAATAGGTGGATGGATGGATAGAGATGAATAGATGGAGATAGATGGGTGGGTGGGTGGGTGGGATCTTAGACTATAAGAGCTGATGGTTTTTTTTTTTTATATTTCTTCTGGTCCAACAATCTTCAATGCAGAGAGGGAAAGGAACTGGCCCAAGTGTCGCACCAATAGCGTGGTAGCCCTGGTAATTGACCCTCCATCAGACTCACCTTAAGGAACATCTTGGAGTTGCTGCTCTCCACGGCCGAATTCATGTGCTTCATGAATTTGTAGCACGTCCACACGCACTTGAACATGTAGACCTGGAGGAGAGCCTGTTTAGACTGTGCTCTGCCAACCCTCCTTCTCTTGCCGGAGGGGCTCTGGCTAGATGTTAGATGCCTCCAGGGAGCCACCACTCGCTCATCCCAGAATTCAGCATCCAATAGCAGCTCAGACAGACCTCCCCCATCCCACCCTCTTCTAGCCTTGGGCTTCCTCTCATGCTAGCCTGGCATGCTCCAGAGACTGACTGCCCTTCCTGATGCTCACAGTCACCATGCAGCAAAGGCTCTTTAGGCTTCTGATCTGGCTTCCAGCCTCCCTGGGCACAGCCAGAAACACCCTACTCACAATTTAAAGGACAACACCCATCTTGAGACAAAGCACAAAAGTGGGAAGGTCCTCTTGAAAAGTGCCTCTGAGCTGAGCATGGGGACACATGCCTGTGATGCCGGCACTTGGGAAGGGGAAGCAGGAGAATTAGGAGTTCAAAGTCAGCCTGGGCTACATAGTGAGCTTGAGGCCAGCTTGGACAACATGAGACCATGTCTCAAAATCAAAACAAAAGCCCCTGATATGCTGTTGCTTTTTTTAAGATTACAAAATAGTGGGTATAGCCTCAACCCACAGGGCTGAAATCCTGTCCACTGGGTCAGTGTCACAAAGAGCTACATGTCCAGGCAGCTGAGTATACTGTACAGACCCACAACCTCTACACAGACCGTGCCTGAGGACGCCAAGCCAAGCCACAGGAGCTGAGGCAGGAGAGCTATGGAGAGCTTAGAAGCAGGAAGGGACCACGAGCACACCTCATCCTGCCTCCTCACAGTCCATTACGGGGAAACCGGAGCCACAGGACAGCAGGGGTCCGGGGCCCACTCACCTTCAGGATGAGCACAGTGACAAAGGCCACTGAGAAGATGATCATCATGTTGATGAACTGGTTGTACGGCATGCCCTCCTGGCTTGGGAGGTAATTCTGCAATGACACAGGGCCACATGAACACCTTGGCCCTGGGGGCTCTGGTCTTCCCCCGAGCCTGGCAGGCAAGGACACACACACACACACACACACACACACACACACACACACACACACACACACACAAAGAAACACAAAGCATTGGCCTCTTCACTGGAGGATGAGCTGGACTCATTCAGGGACAGACGTGAGCTTTCAGGAGCAGCCAACCAGCCGCCAGATTGAAGCTATCACTATTGGTGCCTCCTTCTCTCCCTTGCAATACCTCCACTGAGGAAAGCCGGCAGCCATGCCCTGAGGGATGCTCAGGCTTGCCCTACTTAAGGCTGCCACCACAAGGAACTGGGCAAGGCATCCATGCTGCTGCGAGGAGCACCCTCCCCCCCCCCCTTCCCAGTGGAGCAGATCACTCGCCTCCTGCCTAGCTGCCACACTGAACCGGCAACTGAACCACCTAGCAAGCCACCCCACAGTACCTGGCTCTCAGAACTGTAACATAGCATTGTCATTTTAAGCCACCGTGCTTGGGGACAGTGGGTTAGACAGCATTGAACACTTGGTGTCTTTCCATAACGCAGTTCCCAGGGCAGGATGCTACGCAGCCCATCTTGGCCAGGCCTCCTATTGCCTTAGAAGCTTCTCTCTGACAGTTACTCTCCCAATATACCACTCACTCCTGAGACTTCCTGGCAGGAAACCCAGCCTCCAACCATGACCCCAACCCCAACCCCCGACATGGGAGGATGCCTTGCCCCAGGCCACACAGCCAGGGTATGGCTTTATCCTCCACCAAGACGCACCATGTGGTTCATGGACTTGAAGTTAAGGTAGGCAGGCACTTCCATGTAAGAGCTGCACAGGGTCAGGACACTCAAACAGAAGTCCAGGAGCTTCAGGGTCATCAAGGGGACTTTAGAGGAACCCTATATAGAGGAAGAAGCATGAAGAACCATGAGAGGAACATAGAGCAGCTCTCCCTTGGGGAGCCTCTCTACCCAAGATACCCTCACTGACTGTGCTCAGGGAAAGGGACATGGGATGTTCACATCAGGGTGTGTGCAGAGCTGGTACCACAACAGGGGTCTTCTGACTCCCCAGCCTTCCCACCTTCCAGCAGCCCGGCCTTCCCAGGACCAGCATCCACAGGACTGTGAAAAACAACTGCAACAGAGCTGTGTGTATCATCACCGGCTAAGGCCACCACACTTTCCCTCAGTCTTTGTTCCATCATTTTGACCAGCCCAGCTGTCTTACTTGATTCCAAAAAGAGGAATTAGACTAAGGCTGAGGCTCAAA
The DNA here is from genome assembly GCF_964271855.1 of Acomys minous. Taxonomy (NCBI): domain Eukaryota; kingdom Metazoa; phylum Chordata; class Mammalia; order Rodentia; family Muridae; genus Acomys; species Acomys minous. The sequence continues at coordinate 106,631,124 of NC_140487.1, read as the reverse complement.
GAGGCCACACATCATTCTCTCTAGGTCATCCATACATGGCCGGTGTAAATATGAAGGCTCTGAGGGCTGGAGACAGGCTCTCATCTGGGGCTAGGGCTGCTGTCAGCATTACACATTGGGTCTCAACCCCACGACACCCTCATTTGGTCCTAAGGCTTCCCCAGGAGGCACACTGATAGACAGGCACAGCGTGCAGAGAAAAGAGCCTGGGCAGGGGCATGGATTAGAGGGCCTTGCTGAAGGATATCAAGGAGGAAAGAGACCCTGCCCTGGCCAGCCAGCCCAGGTCAGGCCATGCACACAGGTACTTACGGGCCGGGGCCGGCCAAGTTTCAGGTAGGCTGGTAACTCAATGTAGAAACCCAACAGCGTGAGGAGGCACAGCAGGAAGTCCATGATTTGGAGGGACAGGAAAGGCATCAGGTACTTCTCACGATTCTAGGAGGAAAGTCCACCTTGTCAGGGTGCCCCCTGAGGTGCCAACACTCCATAGTGTTGCCCTTGTCCCCATGCATCCTGGTCCCACCCTGCTTATCACTGATGCTACAGATCAGTGAGTGACTAGGGCCAGCCTAGATCCACACATATCCTTTCCTATGAGTGACTCTCTGGGGACTGGGGGAGGGACATCTCGGGGTCTCAGAAGACACCAGGGAATAGGCTCCATATACAGGGGCTCTGTTATGATCTTTTTGTTTGTCTGTCTTTTGTGGGGGGTTTTGTTTTGTTTTTTTGTTTTGTTTTGTTTTTTTGAGATGGGATCTCATGTGTTCTATGCTGTTCTCAAACTCCCTACGTAGCCAGGCATGGCCTTGAACTCCTGAGTCTCCTGCCTCCACCTCCAGAATGCTTTGATAGCAGGTGTGCATCACCATGCCTCATTTGTATTTGTGTGGTGCTGAGGGTTGAACCTTGTGCACCAACGGAACCCAGCGAAAGGGTCATGAGAGAATGGCATGAGGAAACGGTGGGAATGAAGGGGTGTGGCCACAGGTCACTAGCGGGTACGCTCCGGGCTTATTCATGAACCCTTTTCTCCTCTCTCTCTCTCTCTCTCTCTCTCTCTCTCTCTCTCTCTCTCTCTCTGTCTCTCTCTGTCTCTCTGTCTCTCTCTGTGTGTGTCTCTCTGTCTCTCTGTCTCTGTCTCTCTCTGTCTCTCTGTCTCTCTCTCTCTCTCTCTCTCTCTCTCTCTCTCTCTCTCTCTCTCCTTCTTGATTACCATGAAGTGAGCAACCTTGCCAACCATATGCCACTTCCTCCCCACCGTGATGTTCCGCCTCATCTCACACCCAGAGAGAGCCAGCACACCGTGGGCTGGAAGCACGAGCCAAAATGAACCCTCCTTGTAGATGATGATTCTCTCGGGTATTTTTGTCCCAGCAATGGAAACTGGATGACAGACTCTGAGAGCAGACCCTGACTCATTTCTTTCTCAAGGACCCACAAGGTAGAGCATGGTGCCTACTATACAAAGAATGGAAACAGAGAGACCCTCCCAGAAGGGGACACCCAGATAGATCCAGAACTTGTTAGGTGAGGGGACTGGGCACAGGGCCAGAGGCAGAGGCACCAGCCAGTAAAGGGCTAGGGAGAGGATCCTGTCCTGTGTAGTAAGTCAAGGCCAAATGTGACAGGCTATGGAAAGAGGCCCCTGGAGGCCAATCAGTGTCTCTCTCCCTCAGTAGACACCCTGCACCCATGCATATATGTACCCAGTGGGGGCAAAGTCACAGAGAAGTTGGTGTCGTGAGGATCTCATGGTTACTTAAGCCACTCAGAGGTGATCAAGACACCCTGTTTGAGTCTTCAGGGGCCCCTGCTCTGCCTTTTTCAGCTGGACACGGTGAGTTTCTACAGCAGCCCCACAGCCACACCACATAGTGAGGACATCCTGGGCAGCGAGGTTCCCGGATACAGCAGGGGTAGCCAGGGAGTGGGACACTCCAGGTGTTAAGCCACCGCCCTTCTGCCTAACCATCATCTGCAGGCCAGGACTCTCTCCAGGTAGCCAAGTGACCAGGCCAACTTCCTGCCTCCCTGGAGGCCATGGGGCAAATGTCTCCTCTTTTGCAGGAAGGGGAACCTCATCCTGACTCAATCTCCCCCATATTTCTCCAAGTCACCCTAACTCTCTAGTCTGTCTGCCTTTCCCTAGAACAAGCACATATTCTTAGGATTTCATGAGCAACTGTCCCCTCTGCAGTAGGGCCAGGGCAGGGGAAAGACCCTTGTCCCTGAGGCCAACCCCAGTGCTGTCCCTCTCCCTATACCCCGTCATATTATCCTTCTTTCTCTCATCTCAAAGCTCCCAGCCCTACTCATAGTCTACAGAATGCAGACGTCCTGTGAGTACCCAGTTCCCCTTAAGCCCCACCTCATAATCCAGCCCAGACATTAGAGGCTGGCCCGCTCAGGCATCCTGAAAGTGCCGGAAGCTGGCAAACTATGGGGTCCCATAGGGAGTAGCATCTACTCCCAAATGAGCATGTGAAGAGCTGTGGGGTGCTCAGAACAGCAGGAAGGCTTCAGCTCTTGGCCCCTCCATCCCTGCACAGGCCTCACCTTGACCACACCGAACAGCAGGCTGATGCTGATGGCGAAGAGCACTCCAATGAGCAGGAAGCTGGAGAGCAGGTCGGCTGCAAGGCAGGGCAGAGACTGAGGCAAAGCCTGAACGGGTTCCGGGGGACCAGGCTTTGGCAACTGCTAGTGTGGGGCCACGAGTGTGAACAGTGAAGCCTGGCACCAGACCAGGCTGGTCTGGAATAGATGGCTGTCCCTCCTCAGCCAGGTGAGGGCTGTGACTGGCAGAGGAGGAGACGACTGGTGGACAGGACGGTGTGAAGTGGCCAGCGTGGCAGGAACTCAGGTCTGAACCTCGGAGGCCAACAAAGCCCCTAGCACAAGCAGGGGAGAGCCTCATTTGCATGTGAGATGCCCCAGGCTCCTAAAGGGTCAGGGACAAGCACAGCAAAGATGGCAGGACCACAGACCACAGTCCGAGTGCCCTCACCACGCACTGCCCACAGGTCCCCTCCCAACCACCACTGTCCCCAGACCTACCGATCCTGAGGTATGGCATCTTGGAGAACCTGCAGGAGACTTTACCGCGGGCCACCTCCACCATGTGCTCAGTGAACAGCAAGACACTCATGACCTGGGAGAGAGCAGGGCACCAGTGAGCTGGGCCACCATCCAAACAGGGTGGAGTGACAGCTTGCTTAGCCAGTGGGCATCCTGGGCGTTCACGTGTCGCATCTTTGCCCTTCCTCTTCCCTGCCGTGTGACTGTGGACATTTGACCTGACTTCTGTGCCTCAGTTTCCTCATCTGTTAAGTAGGGTTCATTCAGAAGCTGACTCAGGTACCCCCCTGTACCGAAGGAGGCATAAAGGAGACTCAGAGGGACACCCTGCTTCCGGGAAGCATTGCCTCATCTTGCTGCTGAAGATCAGGTAACCCGACTGCACCCCTTCACTGTACCCCAAGACCAGAACAGGTTCTGGCTGACATAGGATCTTGGTCATCACACCCAAGCATCATGGAGCGTCCAGTCCATGGGCCATCAGCAGAGGTCTAGAATGCACTGTGGAGCCCCAGGCCCTGGATAAGCAGTTGCCATTCACCGCAGTTCGGGGGGGGGGGGTGGGCTCTGCTTTCCCAACTATAAAGGAGTTGATAACACTGGCCTCCTAGAGCTGTGGGGAGCCAGACAGGACGATTGATCAAAGCACACCACAGATAAGAAAGCTCAGTCTGCACAACTAAGAGCAGTTGTGAGTGAGTGAGTGCATGAGTGAATGAATGAATGAGTGAGTGAATGAATGAATGAATGAATGAATGAAGCCCTCCCTTGGGGACCCTTACCATGCACAAGAGAGATGGAGCGATTCTAATGGGCCTAAGTATTAGATGCCCCAGCTGCCGAAGTTGCAGTTTGAAAGGCTATCAAGGGTGGCATTTTGTTGCACAATCACCACCCACCCCACCTCCCATGCCGGACTCTTCAGTCCCCGTAGGCTAAGGTTCATATACTGCCATTCACATCTCAGCAACAACCCTTGCAAGTGGCCAGTGCCCTGGGAAGTAGGGAGAACGGGCCAGGACAAGATCAGTCCTCATCCTCTGCCCCTTCTACAGACCAGGAGAGTGAGAATCAAAGGACCTTGCCCCAGCAGCCCCTGTTCGCTAGGAACTTATACCAGGCTGTTGGTCTTCATCGATTGGCTGCTCCCTGTGTCTTTGGTCCCCTGGCCCTGCTGAGGCTGCCCCCACATCCTTCCTTATGGGATCCTTAAGAAAGTTGGCCAGGGCCCCTCCCTGACCTAGCAGCAGAATTGAACAGTGATGACTAGGCCAGAAGTATTTGCCCCACTAGAAAAAGAATTTTTTTTTCCCTACTGAATAGCAGGCTCGCTGTCAACTTGCATCTCTACCGAAGGTGTTGCTGAACTGATTGGGGGAGGGGCGAGTCTATCCTCGTTTGCCATATGAGAGCCTGGGCTCAGAGAAGGCAGGTACCAGCCCAAGGCAACATAGCAAGACAACCCAGAAGTCAGCTCTGCAAGAAGAAGGTGTCTCCAGAGCCCCCCATCTTCTGTTCCCCAAGAGAGAGAATGGCAGCTCCTGACATTGCTGACCCCACTGTGTGCTCAGACCTGAACACAAGCTTGGCTACAATTGCCCATAGCCCAGCGAACACAACATAATGAACTTGTTCTATGGCCCAAACAATCAGGACAGAGAGGAAAAAGAGGGCTGGCTGGCTGGAACCATTGGATGGAACCATTGGATGAAAACGCATGCCTCGGTCCCCAAGCCCAGGGCTATTCTAGGGGCTGGTGATGCTGTTCACAGCCTCCTGCCTCCTGTCTGAGAACTATCCAGAGCCAGGGCTGGAGACTGTGAAGACTTCCTTTCTGTCTGTGTCACCTCTGGTGATGGCTTCACCCTTGCCCCTCCCATGCCTCAGTTTTCACAGTGTGAAGGGTCTCTTCTATGAGCACCAGAGGCTGCTGGCACTGTTGAGTGTGTGAGAGCTACGGAGCAGAACTTCTGCACAGAGCAGGGCCCCATATCAATGGCCTCCTACCCACAAAACCCCAGCTGCCCAGCCCATCAGAGGACACTGCTCAGCCATGGCTGCATGCTTCAATGAACATCCCAGCTATTGAGAAGCAATCGGCCCTTTCAGGCCAGCCATGAGAGGACAGCAGACAGAAAGGGGGATGTCCAGGCCGAGCCCCATCCCCTCACTGACCCTGGGCTCCACCTAGCTACAGTCCTGAGACTTTCTCAAGCTGCAGGAGGCTGGCTGGCTGTGTCCTGAGGACCCATGCTGTCCTCTCTGCACAGTGGAGACAGATGTCTCGTTGTGCCTGCTGTCCCCACCCCAGCGTCCTCTCTCCATAGGTGACATTTTGTGGCTGAGTTCTGCTCCTTGAGTGACATTTTGTGGCTACAAGCTCTGCGCCCTGAGTTAACTGCTGACCTCTCCGGGTTTTGGAATGAAGGCAAACACCTCCTCCAAGGTTGCTACTGGGTCACGGGGCACATGGGGGCACAGGGCTGTTTTATATCTTGAACAGAACTGGGCACATATGTGAGAGGCATGGGAGGAGGAAAGCAAGGCCACTGGCTGGGGACAGGCATGGTGACATGAGAAGGAGGCATCAGGCTGCAGTGAGAGCCATGGTGATGGAAAGGGGCTGCACCATTTTCCTGAAGTCAGCTTGGCATAGGTGGCTGTGACCTGGGCAGGACGGGTGATGGAGAAAACACCAGTGGCATGCTAGGATGTAGGAAGTAACAGCAGTGGTCACTGTGATGAAAATACTGCTGGTGACAATGACGACATGCATGGGAAATGGCAGGAGCAATGCTCAGATGCAGTGATAAGATGAGGGTGATCCTAGTGGGCGGGGTTGTTGGCATTAGACCCCTCACTCTGGGTTCAAGTAACGCAGGACAGAACAAAAAAGCATGGGGGACCCAAGAAAGACAGGAGTCCCTCACTTCAGAGTCCTCTTGAAGCTTTTCGTCAAGAGATCCCAAATAGTGGAACTGGAGAGATGGCTTAGTGATTAGGAGAACAGTCCCCAGCATGCACATAGCTACTCACAACTAACTGTCTGTAACTGCAGGTCAGTGGGACCCGGTGCCCTCTTCTGACCTCTGCAGGTGCACAGTCAGACATGAAGACAAAACAACCAAACAGGAGGAGGAGGAGAAGAAGGAGGAAGAGGAGAAGAAGAAGGGGAAGAAGAGGAAGAAGAGGAAGAAGAGGAAGAAGAGGAAGAAAATACCTCATTTCAAAACAATTAAGAACAATTGCTCAAAGCCACTCTCTCTTTCCAGGCTGTAAGCTCAGCTTTCGGGGGGCTCTCCCAGGAGCCCCATTACAGGTAAAGCCGTGTCCCAAGCCCCCTGTGCAGCCCTGGTGCCTCCTGGTTCTGCCTTAGCAGATGTTAATCCTACCCAAAGTCCCTCAGAAGCCACCCCATAAGCTGCTCATCAAAAGGAGAAAATGGAAGTGGGGGACGTTTCCTAGCAACCCTTGGAGATGAACTTGAGAATCATGCTTGGGCCTGTCCTCACACTTCAGCATGAGTGGGTCCCCGGGAGCGTCCACACCCTTCTGTCATTGACCCAAAGTGCATATCAGCCTTTCCCTGTGTCCCGCTGAGTGATGGGGGGGGGGGGAGGGCTGAGAGGAGGAAGGCTTGAGAAGATGTAGAATGTTAGGTCTTTATGATGGATATTTATTCATCCCTGTGACCCTGGGGAACTCAGGTCAAGTCATCTGGGAAGACACACAGAGAGACAGAAGTGACAGCAGCTAGAGGAAGTTCCGTCCATCTCCCCCCTCCCCCACCCCCCGCCGCCGCCATTTCCCTTGCTTCCTATCACAGCTTATCAGGGTGGCCAGGTGTGGTCACTCCCCCCAAAAAAACACTATCTCCTCAGTGCACCCCAACCCCCAGATATCATCGCAACACCCTCATCCTGCTTGCAAACTGCACTGCACCCAGCTGGCTCTCTTGCCATCCCAGACTCAGCAGAGCTGGCTTCCCGCCCCTAACAAGCCGCCCCCCACACACACACACACATGCAGGTTCCTCACCCTACACCCTGTCCCAACATGATTATCCACCCACTCCCAGGACCCTCTCTAGGAACTCAGGGCCCCCTCCCTGCCCCCGAATGTGGTGGTGCACACCTATAATCCCAGCACCTGGGAGGTGGAAACAGGAAGATCCTTAGGAATTATCCTTGAATCCAGGGTTTTCCTTGGGAACATAGAGAACTTAAGGGCAGCTTAGATGACATGAGACTCTTGTCTCCAAGAAAAAGGAAAGAAAAGAAAATGGAAAGGAAGAAGGGAGTGAGAAAAGGATAAAGATGAGGGATAAGAAGGAAAGGAATGCGAAAAGAAAAACGAAAGAGACCCCAGGATAGCCACAAATGCCTTACTGGTCTCTGTGCCTCAGTTTCCTCACTATAGAAGAGAGAACAGAACCCTTCCACCTCAGAGAGCCACTGCGAGGAGAAAATGAGGAAACAGCTATCGACCACCAAAGATGGTGACCCACAAAGATGGGCTGATCCCCACAGAGCACCTGTGGATGAGCAAGCAACACAAGCCCCCGGAAGCCACAAACTAGAAGCCCCAGACTCAAAGCCACCCAGGCAGCGTCTTCCCTCTCAGGAAAGCAGACAAAAAAATACACCCAAGAGGCTCCCACTGTGAGGTTCTGGGGGTGCTGAGGCCAGGGAGGAAGCTTTGGGGTCTGAGGCCATGAAGACATCACCCTGGGGAGCTCCAAGCTGTGATGTGCAGCCAGGGCCATCACCAGGCAGGTCACTGGCCCCGAGGGACACCTCAAGGGACAGTTGCTTGGGGAGTGTTGGTCACAACTTGGAATTGGGCTATATGGATGTTTCTAGGGGTAACTTTTGAGTTAACGGTTTGTAAAAAATTGGAGCTGTTAGAGAGCGGCTGCTACCTGCAGCATGCCAAGCCTAGGCACTTAAATCAAAGATGACCCAGGCCAAGCCAATCGCTGTGCCAGGCTGCAGGGCAGAGCACAGGGATGTAGCATGCAGGAACTGGGGACACACGGGGGACTCAGGGACACGAGGGAAGGAGGGGGCTCAGAAAATAATTCTTAGAGGAAGGAAATACCCCTGGAAAGGTGAGCCCACCCACCCAAGAAACAGAAGCATCCCTCTTATAAACACAATTGGAAGTTATCCAATCACACAGTGACACCACCGCCACCACCCACATCCCCTGTAGTGACAGCAGTATATGGCTGGAGAAGATGTGGGACAGGCTGGAAACACACAGAGATGGGCATGGGTGACAACCGTTCTCCAAGAGGAGTCAGTGCGCACAAAAAGGTCCCCAGATCAGCAGAGCTGAGCAGCGTTAATAATGCTTGACACAGTTAACCGCCAGTGACTCGGGACATGTTGGACCCAGAGCACTGGCAGTCGGTTCTAGGCCTCTAGAGACCAACCCCTCATCCCCAGCAAGGCTGCCCACTAAAAGAGAAGACAGGAGGCAGGTCTGCCCAGAGACACAGGAGCCCGGAATGGAGTGCCGGGTCACAGAACGGACAGAACGACAGAGGTCCTAGGGAGGGTCACCAACTAATGTCCCTTTGTGGGCAGCCATGTGAAATCGTTCTCCAGACCCAGCCCACGGCCTGGTTGTTCATCTTCAACTTCCTGTATATCCACCCCAGGCAATTCTTCACACCACCACTTCCTATTTACCTTGTTAACTGAAGTTACAAGGGGGGGAAAAAACACAACACCTTAAAACAATAAACACATTAAACTACAAGGCTGATTGATTAGATTTGATGGCCGTGGAGAGTTGGAATGTTACAGATCCACAGTCAGCTTATTACAAACAGTCTATCTTTAGCCCCTCTTAGTGGGGCATTTATTTCCCAAGCCAGTGTCTCACCTAATGTCTTTGTGACTATTGGATAAATCCTTCCAGAATGTGCTAACAGACCCCAAGCCTCCACCAACCCAAAGGCTAAAAATATCTCCGATAAGCATCTGAGGCCTAGGGTGGAGACTTCTCTGCTTGGCTGTAACCTTGTGTTTCCACCAATGCATTTGAAACGTCTGTTGACTTATGACTTTCTTTGTTCGGTTTCTATAAATAAAAAATGTCACAAACCTGTTACTGCATTAAGACGCAGTAGCCGGGGAACCTGATTGTGTGTGCCCAGCCTTGGTCACTCGTAGCTGGCTGCAGAGCCAGCTGTTTCTTTTCACCTTTGAGGTGGGGGCTGTATGCCTTTCATCAACCACTTTCATGGCAAAGGCCACCCCCACCCCCCAATGACAGCAGTGAGTGTTGAGATAGCTGTAATTATTAGGCTAACCCCTATGTCACCGAGGACTACCGAGCTCAAAACCACAAAAGAGTCACCGTTGGCACAGAGACCACTGGCCTCTGCAAACAGCTGGAAAAACTGAAGTCCAGACGGCAAAGATACCCACCTGCCTGCTCAAGGCCATGTCCCCAGTGAGTGTCGCGCACCAAGTCACTGCCCACAACATGAAGCCAAAGGAAGAAGCCAAGAGTTGGGAGGTGGGCAAGTCAGAAGGGTTTCCTGGAAGGGGAGGCCTCCTTGAAGATCTCAGGACACGCAAACCACCCCAAGCCAGGGCCTACGAGCCCCACTGTGCCCTGGCTTGTCCATATGCTGCACATGATGGAGGTTTCCCGTGTACTCGTAAACCAGGCACAAGGTGTATCTGTGAGTAGCTGCCAAATACACCAATAAGCTGCTTACAGGGCACAAAGGAATAAGCAGCTGTCCCATGAGGAAGCCCAAGTACTTTGTGTGTCTAGTCCACCTTCTAGAAGGCTGAACCTCACTCCCAACTCCACCCATATGAGCCCGGGCAAAGAGTCACACACACACACACACACACACACACACACACACACACACACACACACACAAACTCGAAAAAGGAAAGGAGAAAAAGAAAACTGCGAAGAGAAAATGCCAGCCAGGTGGTCGATGTCACCACTGGAGGCGATGAGTGACTTGGGTGGCACAGCTCCCTCTATGCGATGCCTTAAAGCTGATTGTCATCCTGGTACAAAGGAACCAGGCTCACTGTGACAGGCCACCAGGTACAGCCCGGTGAGGCATAGTCCACAAAAAATAGTCAACAGAACTTCTCAGAGCCATCCCAGTCATCAACTCAAGAGAGTCCAGGAGACCTGAGAGCCTGCTGCCGCCCAGAGGAACCCAAGAAGAGTGCCACCCGGTGTGATAGGGCTCTGAAACAGAAAAAGGACAAAGACAGAAAGAGAAAGCCGAGTGTAGGTCCTGACAGGCAGCTGTCACAGGTGTGTCCCACCGACGTGAGACTCAGGCAGTCGGGAGACAGGAGGGGGACGCCCAGGAGCTCTCCGCACTAAATCTGCAGTTTCCTCTAGGTCAGAAACTGTCTTAGAAACAAGATGTTTGCTTTGAAAAGTAGTCTGCGTGCTGAGCCTAGTGGGGCAGGCCTGGAATCTGGATGTTCTGAAGGCTGAAGCAGGAAGCCCACAAGTTCCAGGCCAGCCTGAGCAACTTACAAGACACCGTGTCAAAATTAAAAAGAGGGGCTGGGGGCCGGGCATGGTGGCGCACGCCTTTAATCCCAGCACTCGGGAGGCAGAGGCAGGCAGATCTCTGTGAGTTCCAGGCCAGCCTGGTCTACAGAGTTAGTCCAGGACAGCCAAGGCCACACAGAGAAACCCTGTCTGGGAAAAGAAAAAAAGAAAAAAGGAAAAAAAAAAGGGCAGGGATGCATCTTGCTGTCGGTGTGTTTCCCTAGCGTATGTGGGGCTGAAGGACTCATCCCTTCCTAGTGTCACAATAAAGGAAAGAGAAGCAAGCAAGAAAAGGGGAGAAATGCCTTGTGAATAGGGTAGTGGTACACGCCTGTACGCACAGCTCTGGGGAGGCTGAAGTAGGAGAGCAAGTTCTAGGCCAGTTTGTATTGTATAGCAAGACCTTGTCTCAAAGAAATAAAATAAAATAAAATAAAATAAAACAAAGCAAACACAAAAAAGCTGGAGGGAAATAGACTTTTCAAGGTCTCCAAGCTAATGCCAGCCCATTCCTTACAGCAGCCTTCCCCCTCCCCACCCCTTCCCCTCCGCTCACTCTGGTTTTAGCTCATCCCTTCACAGCTAGAGTCTGCGTAGGTTCCTCTGGTCACTGCAGGTACCAGCTTCCCCATGCCCCCCCCACCCCCACCCCCAGTATCAGGAGTAGACCGCAGGAACACAGAAGAAGAGAGCCCAAGGATTTCCCCTCCAAAAGGTCTGCTGGTGTCCCCTCCTCCCTCCTTGTTTCCTGACACCAACTTAGGACACCCAAAGCGGGACTCTGGCAAAGGTGCTCTCACTTCCCTGATCCCTGGGAGTCTGGAGCATGAGAGCACAAACCTGTTGGCCAGGTAAGATCTTCCCGTAATCGCACCCTACAGTTCCACGAAGCGTGGCCCCATCTTGGGCGTCAATGGCCCGATTTAACGCTCCCCGTGTCCACAAATAGCTCTCAACGTACAGAGGTGTCACCCATGGCTGGCTCCAGATGACGGCGACATGAGTGGCTGGTACATCTGGTGGTACCTTCTCTTTTTCTACCCAGATGTCTGAGGTCCTGTTGGCACACCTGCCACCCATCTGCTGTGCCAAAGGAAAGCCCCCCCTACCCCGCCCAAGCCCTGTCCTTGTGGGAAGAAACAAGGTTCTCTGGCCAAGCTGTGTATGCTAACTTAGTGCCTGGGCTGGGTATCTGGCTTCCAGGGGCTTCTTCTATTCTTACACCCCCTGTGGCTCCAGAACATCCCATGGCCCTGTATGGCTCACATACCAAGTGATGGTTTTGTTTGCATCCTGCACTATCACAGCCCACATAGGGATTTGAATGGTGGCTGGAGGGGGGGGGGTGACTGCTGGTATATACAATACAAAGAACTGCCCACCCCCAAAGAAAGGCTCAAATGCTCAGCTTCATACAAAGTGCTTGTCACATCTCCCTCCCCACCCCCCCACCCCCGGCAGCCTCAGTAGGGCTTCTGAGTCAGGCACACCTCACCTTTGCACACCAGCTTCTCATTCACACTTTCCCCTGCCACACTACCACCAAACTCTGCCCTCCCCACCTGTGGCACTCCTTCCAGGAAGCCCGCCCCAATCACTTGGCCCACAGTCTCTGGATCTCTATGGAAACAGGACATCTCTCGCCCGTCCACAGCCGAGGAGTTTGGATGGCACGAACAAGAAGAAATCCCAACGGTCACGCAGTACAGCCTACCAGGTTGATTTACTTTTTAATATGTTTACGATATCCCGAGATACCAGAGCGTGCTTCTTTGAAAGCCACCATAGGAGATGGAGCAAGGGTCCCAAGCTACTACAGACCTATTCACCCCACCAAAGCTACTTTGTGACCTCCCAGCATGCCGCAAATGTCCAAGTTAGAAGCCCCCAACCCACGGCGCCCAGTCCCCACTTTAGAAAGGGAAGCAGGTCCCAAGCTGGGTTCCTTCCCCCGCCGCCCCCCCCCCCGCCCCAGGGAGCTCAAACAGCTGGCTAGAGTAGAGCTGGTATAAGGACCCTCACCATGCTCTTCCCAGAATGCTTTGCCAACATAGAGATGACAACCTGGAAGACTTGAGGCTGAGACAGGGTGCCACCGCCTCTCACGGCTTCGGTGCTGGTTGAGGCTTTGTGGGTCAACCTCTGAGGTCCTCAAATGCTGTTTCTTTGATCAGTGGTTCTCCACTTGTGGGTCTCCAAAAATTATTCACATTACAATTCATAACAGTGGCAAAATTACAGTTATGAAGTAGCAACAAAAACTTTTTTTTTAAAGTTGGGGGTCATGACAATGTGAGGAACTGTATTAGAGGGTTACAACATTAGGAAGGTTGAGAACCACCGTTCTAGATGGGCAGGTCAAGACACACTCCTAAGAAGCCAGTGGACCATGGTACACACCGTCCCTCCTGCTTTATAGATACAACCTCACCCACACAGTAGCCTATCACGAAGCTCTCGTCATCCTTATCTTCATTTCTGATCTAAAGAAACAGGCTCAGAGAGGCTGAACAAGTCACCCAAGGCTGCACAGCAAAGACTTGGGATGGAGGGGGAGGGGTGGAGTACACACAAAAGCCTAGGGACAGAACTGGTTTGAGCACTGCCCTGCCACCCTGCCTGCAGCCGGAAGCGGGTCAGGCTCTGCGCAGCAGCCTGCGGACTTGGGGGCTGATTTTGAGGAAGCTTGTCCAGGCCCAGGAGAGCTGTTGTTAGCCACAGGCTCTGTCTGAGTCACTGAAGCAGATGTGTGGGGGTTGGGGGGTGAGTGGATTCGAGCAGAATAAAACAGAGACCCCGAGCTTGGGCCACTCCACAGGGAGAGAGCCTTATCCCTGGGGACTGTGACTCCACGGGGTCATGCTGTGACAATGACAGGAGCCATGGGCTCACACTGGCTGCACCAAGCAATTTCCCCCAAGCACAAAGCTTGAGCTGTCCTTGAAGGGAGAACACAGCAGCTTGACTGAGCTGAGAGGAAGGGTTTCCTGGTTCCCACTGGAAGCCCAAATGTGTAGCCCCAGATCCCAGAAAGCCCTACACCCAGGCCTGTGTGGGGCCTGACATCCTGGAGCTATCCCAGCCTGGTCTCCTCTCTGTTGCCAGCCTGCCCTTCTTGTTATACACCTACAACCTTAAGGACACTATTCTGCTTCATTTGACAGGGGGGGAAACTGAGGCACAGAAGAGTGCAGGGCTTGTCCAGCATCCCACAGGCAAGAGATAGATAGTAGTCCACCTGTTGGAAAGTCTCAGCCAGTCAGTGTGTGTGTGTGTGTGTGTGTGTGTGTGTGCGCGCGCGCGCGCGCGCGCAAGCACACCCCAATCACCCCGGCCACCCCAATACTCACTATATGGTAGATGGCCAGGGCTGTGGTGGCCACTCGGACGTTGAAACAACAGCATGTCTGCCGGACTGGCACCGCACGGGAGGCCATGGTGTGCTGTCCCGTCTTCTTCTAAGGCTGAGTAAGGAGTCCTGGACCCGCAGCAGGGGATTAACAAAAGAGGAAGCCACAGGCTGCCTGCCGCACTTCCGCCTTGCCCTCTTCGGTTGGGGCCAGGTCTGTAAGTCTGGGGTGAAACAGCTGCAGTGGGGGAGCAGGGAGGGTCACAGGCAACCTCAGAGAGCCTGACTTGGGCAGCTCCAATGTTTCGCCCAGTCTGGGCTTACGCACTTACAACGCACTCTACTTCCTGGATGCTGAACACCACCCTTAGAACCCGGTTTCTAGAAAAAACAATCAGCTGTCTGGAGGGGTCAAGGCTTTGTCCCAAATCCAACAGTAGTTCTGACAGCACAATCCAAACCCAGCTCTGCTCAGCTGTAAAGATAGCGCTGTCAGTAAACTGCTCCTTCTCAACTCTGTGAGGCTTAGCTCCTTTGCCCCTCACCTGGGCTGATCCAGGGAGGGGCTGTTCTTTTGCTTTGCTTTGTTTTGTTTTATTTTGTTTTTAAGACAGGGTTTCTCTCTGTAGCTCTGGCTGTCCTGGAACTCACTCTGTAGACCAGGCTGGCCTCGAACTCACAGCGATCCACACTACCTCCCAAGTGCTGGGATTAAAGGTGTATATAGCACCACCTCTTCTCTGGGGAGGTACTATTCTTATCCCCATCTTATAGATGGGAAAATTGAGGCACAGGGTAAGGCCATTACTCACCTGCAGTCATACAGCTAGTCTAAAAAGGGGTGTGGATTGGGACGGAGGCCAGCTGCCACTAGAGCGCTAGTTCTCAGTCTGTGGGTCACGCACAACCCCTTCGAGGTGGAAACAACCCTTTCACGAGAGTCCCATAACAGATATCCTGAATATGAGATGTTTGCATTACGAGTCATAAAAGTAGCAAAATTACAATTATGAAGTAGCAACAAAAATAATGTTATGGTTGAGGGTCAGTCACCATGACATGAGGGGCTGCATTAAAGGGGCGCAGCACAAGAAGGCTGAGGAAGGCTATCCCTGAAGCCGAGGTCCTCACACATCTCTACCTCCCCTCATTCTGGGCTCTGAAGGAGAGAACAGTTATTACCAAGCAAACCCATGGGCATTTGTATGGGCCACGCCCTGAAATAGGCTCTTTCTCTTGCAATTTGTAACCCCTGGAGGTGACCTATGAGAACCCTGGCCAAACCTGTATTGTGGGGTTCCCTGAAACAGAAACCTGGGATTATGTATCCTTCATCACTCCCTAGGAAACTCTTCCCTGACTTCTCAGAGGATAAATAACCCACGCTGCAATAAAGGAAGAGATGTGAAGCCCGTGCTTCGGGCCTGTGGGAAGCCCCAAGAAGACAGCAAGGCAGACAGGAGCTAAGCCCCGCCTCCTGTGACATCGTTGAGTTTGGATTGGACACCACAGCAGCTCATCATTTTTGCCCCAGGAGAGATGATTATAAAAGGCCCTCAGCACACTCCCACCCAACCCCCTACCCATGCTCCCCATCTTGAAAAGAGGGTTGTCCTATCAGGGCAACAAAATCAGGCAGGTTGAGGACTGGGGAGGTCATGGATAAAGTACTTGTCTCGCAAGCTTAAGGACCAGAGTTCCTGAGTTCAGATGCCCAGCCCCGCATGTAAAACGCTTGCAGCCCCACCTGTAATTCAGTAGTTGAGCCCCGGGTTCAGTGAGAGAACCTGCCTCCAAAAATAAGGTAGAGAGCCATTGAGATAGATGCCCAGGGCCAACCTCTGGCCTATACACACACGCATGCACACACACACACACACACACACACACACACACACACACACGTATGCACGCACACACATGCATACAAACACACAAGCTACTAACAGACCTGGCCAATCCCTTTGCTACTTCGTTTGAAAGCCAGTTTTCTCTCCTTCAAACACCTTGCTGAGCCCTGACCAAACTGAGGACTCGTGACCTGGGTTCGAATTCTGACAACCTCTGGCTAGGCCTGCAGAGCAGCAGAGGAGCCAGGACAAGGCCTGGAGTAGAAGTGAGCTGTGCTGGGAGACTCCAGAGGCCCCTGGGGATCTACATTCGATGATTGGAAAGGCCATGGGGGAGCACAGATCATGACGGGGCACAGCTGGTGATATTACTATGGTCTGGAGAAACAGGTGCAGAGCTGATTCCAGGGAGAGGGATAAGGCGTTCCTACTTTGTGTGACATCATTTTATATAATCCGTAGACAGACATTTTCGCTTTTATAGTTATAAATTTATCTTAATGTACCTTATAAAAAATACATATAACCAGCCCATGAATTCTGTGATTTCCCACTTATGGGAGCTTATAAAGCTCCGTTTTAAAGCAGATGCATTAAATTAAAAGGCGGTCAGTGGTTTTAAAGGAAATAGTAAGGAGGTCTTGCCTGCATGTTGACATGGCAGCTACAGCCCAGCTTGAAATCCCAGGGCTCAGGAAAGCCGGGCCCCTCTCAGTTGCTGTGTTATCTCAAGAATATTATTTGGCCTCTCTGAGCTGTTGTTTCCACCCCGCAGAGGCTACAGTGCAGATGAAATGGGGTCACAGGAAGCATCTGCTGGCTTCCTCCCTTGCAACCACGCCCACACCTCCATCGACACCCTGCTGTGGAGATGGACTTTGAGGGGGCAGAGATGAGATTTGAACCCTGGTCTGCTGGATCCCAAATCCTGGGCTGGGTTGCAAGTACCCCACAGATGCACACACTCCCTCATTGCGCTGTCTATCTACTGGACCCTGGAGTCCCATGGAGTCCCTGACTCCCTGGTGGAGGCTGTGGTCCCCTTTGAAATGAACCTGACTTTTTCTTTTCCTCCCAGCAACTTTCCTGAGGAGTGGGTGAGCATTCCCTTCAAAACCAGATTCTACCCAAGGCTTCCCATTGTTGGCAGGACAGAGCACCCCCACAGCCCCCACCTGGTAACCCTAAAACCTGTACTTGCATCATTTTACACAGCAAAGAGACTTCTGGAGCGGGGATGGGCTGCAGACTATTAGGTGGCTCTTGTGTCATCACATAAGCCCTGTAAGTGAAGGAAGGGAACAGAGGTCAGCAAGGTAGGAAGGGGGTACCACAGGGCTGCCTCTGAAGGTCGAGGATAGGTCCAGGAGCCTGGGATTGCAGGCTGCTTATAGGAGATGGAAGAGGCAGAAAAGGGGGTCAGCAGGTGGGAGTTCCTGCTCCCTGAGCTTAGCTATGAGGGCCCATCTGGACCCGCAGCCTTCAGACTGTAAGACAACAAACTCCTGCTATTCGCAGTGATGTGCTCTTCAGTAATAGATGCTAATGCTGTTGCACCATGGTCCAGAGCCCACAGTCCCCACATACCCTCCACGGAAGCCACCCTCCCTGCCCATATGCATGGAGCCCTCAACTTCCTGGCTGTGACTGTGGTTGGGGAGCGATGATCTAAGGGCCTCTATTTCTTCGTGCATGGAGACGTGACCAGGACAACCACTGCTTCCTAGGTGAGAATTAAGAATATGCAGAAGAAAGCAAGGCAGATTTCTTCTGAGCATCCTCTATCTTTTCCCAGTAAACATGGCAGGTCTGAGTTCCTTCCCACCACTCTTGTACCCTCTCTGTAGCCCAGTAGAGCCCTGGGTAGTAGCTCAGACCCTCTGCCCGTCAGGAGGAAAGGAAGGCAGGCTCCAATCTGCTCATAAACCTGTCTTTGTGCCGGGGTCTTGTGGAGCAGACCTGGGATCCCAGCTGCTCAGGAAGCTGAGACAGGAGGATCAAAAGTTCGAGATTTGTCTGGGCTACACAATGAGTTCAAGGCTAGCCTGGGGAACTTAGGGAGAGGCTGTCTCAAAAAAGAGAGGCCTGAGGAACCCAGCTAAGTGGCAGAGTGTGTGGGTAGCATGTGAAGTTCTGGGTTCCAGTGCAGTGCTGCAAAATAAAAATATTAAAATTAAAATTAAAAATTAAAGTAATCTGTTATATAAAAAGTGCCTTTGCAAGTGTGCTACCTGGAGAGACTTCTCAAGAGCCCAACACACCTAAGGAGACTGCGCTCTTGGTGGGGGTCCTGGCTCTGTGGCCTGGGACAGCCAGCTCTCATCTAAACAGACCTTTGCCTCGGAGGAGGAGGAGGAGGAGGAGGAGGAGGTAGTGCTCCGCAGAGTGCTCACCACTTTTTCTGTGGTGCCAGAGCCGGCTCAGAACATCCCTCTTCCACCCACATGCTGAGAGGTAAAAATAACCCTCACAGTTCTACCAGGTTTCACATTTAAACAATGAGTGTGGGAGTCTGTGTCCTTTCAGCCAACCCAGACTCAGCTACGGGAGAGCCTGCTGTCGCATCCCCACGTGGGCATTTCTGATGGCCGCCATTGTTGCCGTTACCGGTCCTTGCCTGAGCCCTTCCCATGAAAGCCAGCCCAAGCTCCAGATGAGAAAGGAAAGTGAGAGGGCTGTTCGTGTCCTCCTAGCTGACGTGGGTCTGAGGCAGCGGAACCTTCTAGAAGGCAGGTTCCCCTCAGAGGCGGTGTGGGAGGCTGTGAGTAGGGCAGCTTTGGGAAGCCTCAGGGGCCTCTTCCAAGCCAAGAGTGGCTACTCTGTGGCCTTCTGCCTGCTTAGAAGTATTAATTTAATGGTGCCCTGGGACCCCATCCACCTCTGCATTTGGGGCTTGGAACTGAGACCTATAGGCCCAAGGGTAGAGTCACAGGAAATGTGAGGAGCCACTCAGGACCCTTCGTTTTCAGCTGTGCTGGTCCCGGGCCTGCCTGCTCGCCTATGCTGCTGAAAGGACACGGCCCTCTGAGGGTCACCCTGGAAAACACAGCCTTGGGCCTAGGCCAGGAAGATCCAGGGCTCTGTTGCGCTCTAGGCTTTAAGGGGACCCTGCTCTGAGGCCATGTATTGATTCTCCATCCTCCAGGCTCATCAGCAGGCAGTACATGGGCCATGGCTGGCCAGGAGGAAGTTATAACACACACTCATATGGTCCCTGCAGACAGGAGGCCTCAGGGTCGCCATCCCATGGTTGCCAGAGACTACGTTGTAAATAACCTTAACGGCCCGACTGGTGTCCTTGGTTGAAGATTGGCTCTGAGCACCCACCAGGCCCAAACACGGGGGTGGGGGTGGGGGGGGCGGCATGGGCGTGACCAGTGCTATGGAAGGGGAGCAGAGCCCTGGCCTCATACCTGTTCTCTTCCTCCACCTAGGGAGTGAGATTGTCACACTGCACCCCACCAGACACAGACACACCCACAGAGACAGAGACAGACACACAGACATACACACAGAGAGAGAGAGAGAGAGAGAGAGAGAGAGACATGCACACAGACTGTATGTGTGTGTCTGTGTGTCTGTGTGTGTGTGTGTGTGTGTGTTAACCTAGGGCATGACTAAAGCAGCACCTATAACTCACACTAGAGTAAGAATTACCTCACAGGGCCTTTCCCCAACAAAGGGGATTTTTATTTAATCGAATAGAACAACAACGGCCACCAAACAAAAATAATAGGCCCTGCCCCTGAGAAAGGCTAAAAATAAAAGGCAAGGCAGAGAGCTATTTACGCTATCTGTGCTTTGAACAACCTGCTGCTCAGGCACTTCTAGGAAACCTACAGTTTTTCTGATTTAAAAAGCACAGGCCCTCATGAGCACAGGGCCTCTCACCACTGTCTGAACTCCCTTCTCCCCAGAAGGCAACTGCAGGGTTCAGAGAAAGACTTTTGGAACTGTGAGGACAAAAACATTATAAGTCAACTGGAAGGAAAAGACAGAAAGAGCCCAGGTCCCTGGTGGCACCAGAAATCCTGGCGTCTCAGGTCTGGACTTTTTTTCCCCCTGGATATTTTACACTGTGAAAAAAAAGAAAGCTGCCCGGGTAATCTAACTTCCTGTGTGAGTTCAACAAATGGCTTGTTTTAGAGACAGTGAGATGGCTCAGTGGGTAAAGGTGCTTGCTGCCAAGTCTGTGGACCTGAGTTCAATCCCGGGGACCCATATGATGGAAGGAGCAAACTGACCACCACATGTACACTAAGGCCTACTTGCGCTGCCCGCATCAAAGCCACCAACAAGACACATAAGGCTTATGGTTAGTTTCATTAGCCTGACAGAGTCTAGAGCAACCTAGGAGACAAGCCTCTGGACACTTCATTCATGTGAGGGATTAGCTATGGTAGGCTAGTCGGAGTGTGGTGTGGGCTGGACCCTTGGACAAGATATAAAGGATGCCGCAGGGTGAGCGTTGAGCATTCGTCTCTCTCTGCTTCCTGACTGCGGATGCCTTGTGACCAGCCATCTCGCAGGCCTGCCTCTGCTGCCTTCCCTTGTCATGATGGACCATACCATCAAGTCAGGAGCCCAGATGAATCCTTCTTCCCCTAAGTTGTTTTTCTGGGTGTCTGCTTTTGCCTAAGCCATGAAAAAAAGTAATTCACAAAGTCACTACTCTCAGGGAGATGGTCAGCAAAGATGTCCATCAAAGAGGCCGTTTTAGGAGTCTGAGGTCACTGCCCCCTAGCCTGGTTCCTGGTCTTGACTAGAGCCCAGAAGTGACCTGTGATTGTGAGATAGTCACTTCCCCTACTCCAACCTTTATTTCTGCATCTGTAACATCTAGGAGGGCCCAAACACCCTCAAGTCCACATGCTCTGAGGTTCTCCTGCATGGCCGGACCTATCCCTCCGCACATCTGTGCCCAGCAGCTGGCTGCCCTCCAGCAGAACAGAGCTAATGCTGCTCTCTGATTTCTTGGCTTTGGGTAAAGAGCCAGGAGACCTTGCTGCTTGCCAGGCCTCTGGCCTGCAGCTCTCTGGAGACGCCAATAAATCTCGGCAGGTGATGAAAAAGCTGGCTCCTGCCAGCAAGCCATAGGCTGAAGGGCCCCATTGTGGCTAGGCCTCCCTCTGGCAGCACCAGGCTCAGCCTTTGGACAGGTTGCAAGGCCAGGCTGTGAGGGATCCAGCTCTAGTCTGAGTATTCAGTTATAACTAGCCCCTGCTTGGCTGTCGCTGGGCCTCCACATCCTTGCACACACACACACAGCCCTGCCTCCACAGTGCACTTGAAGCATCTCACACTGACCCCTCTAGGGGTGGACGCCTCTTGTTTCCCATTGCCAGCCAGGCTGAGGTGGCACCCTCGGCCTCCTCTGTTTTCACCTCCAACTTCCTCTCTCGGTTCACCCAAGCCCCGTGGCGTCTCAGTCCCTCTCACATGCCTCCACCAGGGTCCTGCCACACAAACTGTCCCTGTAACTCAATGGGCACTGAGGCTAATAGAGAGGGGGACCCCACCCTGGGCAGCCTCCTGGCCACCGCACACAGTTTCTAGACAGAGAAGGAACTGGCCCAGGGAATTGAGGGGTTGGAATCTATTATTAGACTCAGGCCAGGGACCTCTCTGTCTAGAGAGCAAGTATCTGGGCCACCATGCCACAGCCAAACAAACAATCACTGAAGAGCTTTTAACAAGTAGACCAGCAAGAACCTGTGTCCCACTTGAGGGGCCACACCACTCCCCAGGTCAACTCTGCCCCACCCACAAGCACCTGTCAAGATCCTAGCTGGATACGGGCCACCTCGTTGTCGAGGGAACTTGGTCCTTGGTCTTCCCTCACTCGGGAAGGCATGATGAATGTGCCTTTCCAGCCTATGGTGCCAATCACTAGATGACTGGGTGATCATTGGTTCTCTGTCCAGCACCTACTCTGTGGCCAGGACTGGTCTCTAGAGTCACAGCAGTGACCCGCGCAAGGTTCTGCCTGAAGGTTGCCCAAAGATCTCAGCCTAGCTCCCAGAGGTCAAGCAAGGTTTTGGCAAGGCCCAGGTTTCAGCCCTCCCCCCCCCCAAGACCCAGCAGGGCCAGGTGGGAGAGCACAGGCTCCATTTAGTAAAAGGCTCCCAAGACAGGCACCAAGACTTCCTCTTAGTAAAAGATACAGTCAAAATGACATCAGCCAGCTAAAAATGCCTCCCTGGAGAAGAATCTGGTGCAGATCTTGGGGTGGGTACAGCTTGGCTTCCCATCCTAACTCTGCTGGGGCGAGCTGGGTGACAAAGGCTGGTGTCACCACCTCCCTGGGGCTCCCCCGTTTTCTCAGTAGTGAAAAGGAGGTTAACAATAGCCTTGTCCTGCTTACGGAATTACTGTGAAGACTAAGATACCGCTGAGGAAATTGGACTGGGCAGGTGGCCTGTGAGGACCCACTCCTCCCCCAACCTGTCACCTTCCCCTCTACCAGTTATGCTCCTGAGAGCTGGTTCTGAACAAGCCCCTGCCTGGCTCAAAAGCTTTCAGTGGCTTCCCTATGGCCTGCAGGCTCCATTCGGCACGGCCAGAGAGAGCGCGAGTATTTCTGATGACAGGCTTCCTGGTGACTCTCACAAGCACAGAGCCTCTCCCTAGGCATAGTCTCCACCCCAAAGGCATCACATCCAAGAGGACCTGGGGTACAGGCCTAAAATGACATTGGTATCACCGCCCCCTAAGCCTCCTCACACTGGAGGGAAATGTGGGGGTGGTTGTGGTTGGAGAGGCACGCCATTTCCCAGCCAGCCTATCTGAGGCCGTCATTTTCCACACACCCTAGCTGTCTCAGGGCATCTGGGGCCTGGCACTTTGTCCAGAAAGGGGGTTTGGGGGGGCATCAGTCCTGCTCTAAATAGTGTCTCCATACAGAGAGAGCCATGCTGTCCAGAGATGGGGAGGGGACCACACCAAAGGGCCCCTGGGACAGCTGGCCTTTCACACCTATCATTTCACATTCCTCTGTGAGATCGCTGCTGCCCCTATGTCACAGACAGTGACAGACAGTGTTACAGGGGAATTGTGAGAACAAGGGGTTCAGGCATGGAACCCCAGATGCTCCCACTACACTGCTCATGCAGGGTGCAGCCTTCCTCTGCCTCCCCGCCTCCCAACAAGCCTCAAGTGACATCTGGACGTGCATCTCCCACACACAGTCACATTTCTGCTGCCCACCTAAGTCAATTATGGATGGTACCAGACTGAAATACTAACTCAGCCGTACCCCAAAGATAATGTACCACTCTGTGCCCCTTGGTGATGGCATCCTTCTCTGGGGCAACACTCTTGAGTGAGTTTTTCTGTGTTGTTCTAGAGATTTCTATGGACAGGCATGCTCATGTCAACGCCATGATCACACATGGTAGGGTACTTCATGCATAGGACTTTGCTTCGTAGATGTGCATGTTGCTTTGTTTAACCACATTAAGAATGGGACTGAGCCAGGCCTGGTGATACAAGCCCTTAGGAAGCTACGGCAGGAGGCTAGCCTGGACTATAGAGTGAGTTCAAAGTCAGCCTGGGCAGCTTAGTGAGAACCTGTCTTAAAAGAATACAAAAAGAGAGCTGGAGAGATGGCTCAGAGGTTCAGAGCACTGCCTGCTCTTCCAGAGATCCTGAGTTCAGTTCCCAGCGACCACATGGTGGCTCACAAACATCTATAATGAGATCTGGTGCCCGCTTCTGGTGTGCAGGTGTACATGCAAGCAAAACACTGTATACTTAATAAATAAATAAATCTTTAAAAAAAAAAGAATACAAAAAGATCTCAGGATATAAGTCAGATATATACATATACATACAAACAAACATACATACATACATACATACATACATACATACATACATAGTAGAGCACTGTCCTTGCTAATTCATGAGAACTTGACAGAAACCAGAGTCATTTTGGAAGAGGGAACCTCAGCTAAGAGAATGCCCGCTGCTGACAGGCCTATGGGAAATAGGAGAATCCGGATCCCCTGTGGACAGCTTCACTCCTGGCCTGGTGGTCCTGGGCACCATAAGGAAGAAAGCTGAGCAAGCCATGAGGAACAAGCCAGTAAGCAGCTCCCCTCTGTGTTTCTGCTTTAGTTTCTGCCTCTGGGTTTCTCCCCTACTTGAGACCCTGCCCTGACTTCCCTCAGTGGTGAACCGTGATGCAGAAGTGTAAGCCGAAGTAACCCCTCTCCTCTCCATCCCCCACCCCCAAGTTGCCTTTGGTCATGGTGTTTTATCAGATTAGGTGCTTATCTAGCATATGGGAGGCCCAGAGCATGGGGTGAGGGGCAGTGACTTGGGCCATGAGAGATAGCTCGGCAGGTAAAGGCCTTTGTCACCAAGCCCTGACAACCTGAGTTCAATCCCCAATCCCACATGGTGATGGAAGACAACCAACTCCCACAAATTGTCCTGTGATCCCCACATATCATTGTGGCATGCACGCGCGCGCGCACACACACACACACACACACACACACACACACACACACAAAGTAAACAAATTGATAGAAAAATGTCAACTATCTCTTATGGTTCTAACCTAAATGTCCCACAAAGGCCTTGTACTGAGGTGGCTGGGCTGTGGGAGAGGGGTCTGGTTAATGCAGAGCTGGATGCTGAATCTTCTGAGCTCCTGGGGAGTGTGGGTACTCAGGAGAAGCCTCACTGGAGGGAGCAGGGCTTTGTGGGTTCCCTTGGACAACCCCAACCCTTGTCCCAGCCCCACCCCCACCCCCGCTGTTCTGTGCTTAAACTTCTTCCTGGAAGCTGATTCCCTCAAGTATTTAGTCACCAGTAATGGAAGTGGGCAGAGCCACCCCCTCGCTCTCGCTACAAGCTGCCCCCCTCAAGCCACGGTGTCATAGTTGAATATCCTTGAGCCAGTGAACTCACGGCATCTTCTGTTACTGTAAGTGAGGGAGGCGGGCTGGAGAAAGCATAAGGAACAGAGGTTCGTCTAGCTTTGGCTTTGGCTGGGTGGTCCAAAACCACAATCCGAAGCTGGAAAGCCTCCGAGCTGCATAGGAAGACATACAGAACACTGCATGAGGAAGCCAGACAGGCCATTAGCTGGAGTCCTTACAAAGCCCCTTGCTGTACCGTGAGGCCTCATCCCACCAAGAACCCCCACCACCAAATAACATTACCGTAGACTTAGGGCGTTCATTTTCCAACATTTGGAGGACACATTCAAACCGTAGCAGGAATCGGATTGTTTCCTATCTTTCGCACTTTAGGATACTAAAGCAAAAAGCATCTTTGTATATGCATCCCCCGCCCTCCCGGTTTGAGTACCTGTCAAATTAGATTTATTTTATCAGCATGACAGAATTGATAATCACTAAGGCAGGGCATGGGGGGGGGGAGCCAGGCTTCTGTGAATGCCTATGGGGATTATCTCATTAATTCAGGTGGGAAGACCCACCCACTGTGGGCGGCACCATTCCCTAGTTTGGATCCAGTAGAGAAAGGGCAGCTGTAGGCATTCATCTCTCTCTGGCCCCCTGACTGGGAATGTGATGTGACTAGCTGCTTCAAGTCTCCCACCATGATGAGCTGTGCCCTTAACCTGTAAGCCAGAGTCAAACCTTTTTCCCCTTACAGTAGGAAGTAGGAAGCCTGGGTTACAAAGTGGGGGTGGGGTCAGAGATGAGGCAGGGATGGGTGGCGTGGGAGATGCAGAAGGTAAACACAATCTCAGGTGGAAGGCAGAAAAGCCAGACCCAACACCACGTGTCACGCAGCCCCAACCAGGCCTCCTGTCCACCAGGCGTGGAGGCAATGTGTGGGGAGAAGGGACAGCAGGCTGTAGGCAGGTACTTTAATCTGTCTAACCTTGAACGCCATTGACTCTCCCTATTGCCTCACACCCATCCCGTCACATTTACGTACCCGGCCTCCAGAGAATTTTGATTTTTGTGCCAAATGTGGTAGTGCACGCCTATAACCTCAGTATCCGGAGGCACGATCAGGACCACCACAAGTTCAGGACAAACCTGGTGTGGTTAGGAAGTCCCAGGCCAGCTAGGGCTACATAGTGAGAGCCTGCCTCAAAGAGCTGTAATGAAGCTTTCCATCCTGTGGGCCTGACTTAGCCAAGGCAGGTTCACAGAAAGTCAAAGTTGGCGGTTTGCAGGGGTCTTTAATAAAAAGGACCTGGGGGCGAGCCATAACGTCTCAAAGTCCCATAGAGGAAGGAGAGAGGCTTGCTGCCCTGCCTGTTGCTGACCCTAAAATCAGGGGGTGGGGATCAGGGTAGGAACAGAAATGCCTCCCAAAAAGAGTGGAGAAAACAAGTGTGTTTGTGTGTGTGTGTGTGTGTGTGTGTGTGTGTGTGTGTATCTGTATCTGTGTTGTAAGTACATGTGCCTGTGTGTGTGTGTGTGTGTGTGTGTGTGTGTGTGTGTATCTGTATCTGTGTGTTGTAAGTACATGTGCCTGTGTGTGTGTGTATCTGTATCTGTATCTGTGTTGTAAGTACATGTGCCTGTGTGTGTATGTGTGTGTATCTGTATCTGTGTTGTAAGTACATGTACGTGTGTGTGTGTGTGTGTGTGACAGCCTCTAAGCTATGACCAAGGCAAGTCCTCTTCCCACTCCACTCGAGGAGCAGGGGAGTTCCTATTAGCACCTGGGCTCTCTCCCTCCACAGGCCTGGGAGGAGCCTCAGCCCCTGACATGGACCCTTGTGACTTAACATTGACTCTGCTGCTCACTCCTGTGCTTTCTGGGCTGTACAACAGCATCAGGGACAGACAGTTGCCTCACAGGTTGGAGGAAGAGGCAGAAGCCACAGAGGATGGCTGCACCCTGTCCTGTGCCATCAGCACTCTGAAAGCGTCGAGTTTATTTTCAAACAGAAAGAACTACCTGACCGCAGTCATAAAACTTCCGGGTTTTGTCTTTTCCTTTCTTTTTCTTTCTTTCTTTATTTTTTTTTCCATTTCCCTTCACTGCTGTATTTCATAAATCAACACTTGCACCTTGCACCCAGCACGCATGTGTGGGTTGTGTGTCAGGCCTCATTTGGAAATCAAATCGGCCCACACTTGGGAGTAAAGGCTGGATCCTGGGCTGGCCAGGGAAAAACGATGAAGACAGACCAGCTTCATGGGCTAGAAAATGAGGAAGTGGGTAGAGAACACAAAGACGCCCCTGGGGCCAGCGTGAAGGTCCCCTCCATCTCCTTGGGGAGGGGAAGATAAGAATAAATAGTGACAGCAGTTCAGGACCAAGCCCTGAGCGAGCCAGAAGCCACAGTCAGAGCTGCTGTAAAAGAACAAACAAGGCTGGAGGGGTAGAGGAAGGGCCTGTCACTGTCTCCGAGAGTCCTACATCATCGCAGAAGAAAGAGAGTCTGGGGTCACCCTCCACCCCAGAGAGCCCAAGTGAATAATACCATCAGCATTAAGGCAGAGCCAAGCCTCGAACCACCTACATCTGTAGGAAAACTGCACCACTTGCTAAGCGGGCCCAGCCGAAGGGTCCTGCACCCACAGCAAGTGTGTTAGGGACCATGTGTTAGGGACCACCTGAGGGTCCAGAGTGTAAAGAGAAAGAGCCTGAAGGATGGCTCCAGGCTGCCGGAGGCTGAACAGCTGGACCAGGGTAGAGCTTTGAGGACAGGCAACAGAGGCGCTGGCTCCTGGTGCTATGTCCGCGTAGGAGGCAATGCCTTGGCTTGCAAAAAGTAGACACTTGAATTCCCAGTGTGTGTCTGGAACTGTAATGGCCACAATATGTCCTCCAAAAGACCGGGGGATATGGCTCACTGTGTTTGCCTTCTCTCTTGGGAGCTTGAGGCTGTGAGAGGGGGGAGGAGACCCCTCCCCCAAGAAGAAGGTTCCTCTGCATCCTTGAGTCTGTCTCCCGTCCAAAACATTCCGGTCAGCAAGATGAGGGACTGATGAGCAGAGACGGCAAAGCCCCCGCCTGCAGACACACAGCCCTTGGAGTCCAGAGGCGGCAGCAATTCCTTCTCGCGTCCCTCCCACAGAAGGCCGTCCTCAGAAGCTCTGCACAGCGGCAGTCCATGGAACCCAGGGCCGTGTGCCAGTCTTCGCTCTGCCCAGGTTCTGTGCATCCACAATGGCGGGCTTTGTCCCCTATGGGCCTATGCCCACACCTGACCAAAGTGGACAATAAGCTTAGTCCAAAGATCTTTTTATTTGTATTTATTTTCTTCCTTCTTTCCTTCCTTCCTTCCTTCTTTTTTTGGGTATTGTTGTTGTTGTTGTTATTTTTGGTTTTTTTTAGTTTTTTGTGACATGGTCTCTCTACATAGCCCCAGCTATCCTGGAGTTCACTATGTAGACCAGTCTCCTCCTGCTGCCTGCAGATCAAGATGTAGAATCCATAGCTTCGTCTCTAGCGCTACGCAGACATGCACGCTGCCATGCTCCCGCCATGATGACAATGCACTGAACCTCTGAAACTGTAAGCCAGCCCCAATGAAATGTTGTCCTTTATAAGAGTCGCCGTGGTCACGGTGTCTCTTCCCAGCAATAAAATCCTACAACAGAAGTTGGTACAAGGAGTGGAGTATTGCTGTGATAGGCTTGACCATGCTTTTGTTGTGGATTTGGGGGGCTCTGGATTAGAAAAGCTGTGGTCATGGTCTCTCTTCACAACAACAAAACACTAACTAAGGCACTAGCCCAACCTGGAGCCACAGGCCTGTGATCCCAGCTACTCCAGAAACTGAGGTGCGGGCATCACAAATTCAGGAACAGACCGGGTAACCTACTGAGACCATGTCTCAAAATCAGCAGGGGCTGGAGGCAGAGTGTGACCCAGCGGGAAAAAAGACGTGTTGCACTGATCTGGTGACCTGAGTTTGAAGCCCAGATCGCATAATAGACTGAAATAATGGAGCCCCAAAATTTTACACACACACACACACACACACACAAATAAAATAATATTTTTAAAAGGAAGGCTATGCTATTTTTTGCGTAGCATTCATGAGATCCTGAGTTCAAATTGAAGTGTCAACACCAAAAAAGAAACACAAAATAAAGAGCCTGCCCTGCCACAGCAGAGAGCCCCACACCCAAGCCTAAGTTTGCAAAATCAGCAGCCCAAGGGGGCGGGGCTCCCTTACCTGTGTGAGCAGGGTTTGCATAGCCATGTTTTCCTGACACAGCCCACCTCACTCTGGTGTGTGCTGGTGTTGTGGGGTTCTTTAAGCCCTGTATACCATTAGAGCCGCTCTCTCTGTCTCTGTCTCTCTGTCTCTGTCTCTCTGTCTCTCTCTGTCTCTGTCTCTCTCACACACACATACACACACACACATGCACACGCATGCACACACACACACACATGCACACACACACACACACACACACACATACATACACACACACACACTTATACCCTGAGAAAGCCTTATCAGGTGGGGCTTCACTCTCATATCAAGTCTGCTGAGGAGGCCTCTCTGGCCCTCCTGGGAGATAGGACCACCAGGCCTTGGGCTGTGAGTCCAGAGGACTAGCAGATGGACGTGAGCCTCAAGTGGGGGTGGGGGAGAGCGCTCAGGACCTTAGACCCTGCCCTGTCACCAACCCTACATCCCAGCCCTACATGGGCTGAGGCTCGGCTCAGTGGAAAATTCAGAGTTGTTTTGCTGGGTCACGTGGGCTGTGTATGTGCGAGCAGCTGACAGGAAAGTGGTTTTCTTCCTGGTCTCAGGCTGTGTCACAGGTCCTGTTGAGTAAGGCTCTGGAGGCCTTAAGTTTGACATGGCTGTTTGTGTTGATTACAAATGCCCCGGCTCAGCCCAGAGACCACAGAGCTATGAGCCATCTGGGCCACTTGTGCTCCACCCATAGGGCCCAGGGAACACAAAACTCATGTTGGGCCCTGACTCTGCCAACCACAGAGACTGTAAGGAGGGAGGGGAGCTCTAAAACTACTTGTTGGGGTTGCTTTAGTTAGAGGAGGGCACAGGGCTCTAGCCAGGATGTCCAAAAATAACTCGGAGAGCAGAGCTGACAGCAGTCTGCTGTCTCCGTGGAAAATTTAAATTAATTCCTCCTGAGTGTGAGATCTAGTCCCAAAGCCATCTCTGATGTGACCAGAAGCCCAAGGGAGCTATGCCTCTGTCTCCAGGATTCCTCATGCAGCCAGTAGTTATAACAAGCAGGAAGAGGAAGGCTGCCATGGCCTCCAGCTTTGGTTCTGCAATGCTGTAAGGACAGGCACAGTCCCTGAGGGTGGTGCTATTCCCTGACCTTCCTCAGCTCCTCACAACTGGGCATTTTTAGCATCTTCCTCCTCCTTCTCCTCCTCCTCGTGTGTCTCTGAAGGGAGGAGGCTCAGTGGTCACCAGGCTGTCCATCCCAGTGGCCAACACATGAGTGGCCTCTTGCTCAAAGCTACAAATGAGTGATAAAGAGGACAGAAGATGGAGAGAGTGCTCCAGGGGGTGAGGGAGAGAGCAGTGCTCCAGGGGGTGAGGGAGAGAGAGAGAGAGCAGTGCTCCAGGGGGTGAGGGAGAGAAGAAGGTAAACCAGTTCCTGAACAAATGAGTACAGCTGAGAAGGATCCAGAAATGACCTGGGGAATCAATGAACTGAATGTGGCATGCGCCCCAGGGCTTTGCTCATGCAGAACGGACCCCCCCCCCCCGCAAAAAAAAAAAGAGGCAAAGAGAAGACCCTTCTGGCAGCAGAGCCCACCCAGACAAATTGAGGAAGTAGGGACCAGGATGCCATCACCACTGTTCAGAGTGCCACGTACACATACACACACATGCAATCCACACACAGACTCTACACACCACACATGTATGCCATCCATATACATACATGACACACCCACACTCACATCTCCCTCAGGGCATAAAGGCCATCATAGGTCCCCTGGCCATTATGACCAGAAGTGGAAGAGAGTGCAAAGGCCCTGAGGTGCAGCCTGCAGAGAGCCGAGCCCTGGAGAAGCTTCTAAGGTTGGGAGGAGCCAGAGAACCAATTTTGGTTCTGACCCCATGAGTCCAGACTCCAGATGAGCTCCTTTTTTTTTTTTTTTTTTTTTTTTTTTGGTGTTTTGAGACAGGGTTTCTCTGTGTAGCCTTGGCTGCCCTGGACTCCCTTAGTAGACCAGGCTGGCCTTGAACTTACAGAGATCCACCTGCCTCTGCCTCCCGAGTGCTGGGATTAAAGGTGTGCACCACCACACCTGGCTCATCTCCGGGTTCTTACTGGGTCACAGCTACCTCCAAGGTGCTCTTTCCCCCACGTGAAGCATATTCCTCAGTGTCCCAAATCCTGAGACAGGAAACAGTCAGTGTCCCCGGTTCTCTTCAGGAAACTGAGACACAGAGGATAAGACACTGGCCAAGTCCCACAGCAGCTATGAGACCAGTGCAGGAGCTCAGCCCTGCCTACCTGTTGTGGAAGCTGCCCCTAAGTGTTTCCCTTTCTTTTCTGTGCCCCTGAGGTGGCCACAGTGACCCCTACTATGGGAGGGGAGTCTGTGAACTTACACAGTCCCATGACATGGCTACCAGACAACAGAACATCCCCTCAGTCTTCCTCAGTGTCCAGGCACCAAGGAAGAGGCCCTCTACCATGGCCTCATATGGCAAAGGTTCATGGGAAGTAGACTGCCCTGAGGCCCAGGTAAAGGCAAACAGAGCCACCTCAGACACACAGGACCATTCTCTCTTCAGCCAGCTCCATCCTCCTAGGCCCAGATATCGCTGGGGACTTGGGGTGGTCACGCATCTGATTAACATAAATTAGCAGCTGCAGCAGGAGGCAGAAACTCACCCTCTTGTTTTTGGAAGCCTTGTCAAGACTGCTAAGGGAAAGCCTTGTTCTCAGGCCTCCAGTGTGCCTGGTGTTTGTGTACCCAGCCCTGCCCAGCTCAGGCCCTGAGAGATGAACCCTGGAGCCCAGCTCCAAGGCTAACATCAGAAAGGGGCATGGTATGGATGGAGGGGCTCCATCTCCACATCCCCTCACAGGGGCCCCCTTCATCCCCACCCTCCTCACAGACACCGCTTAGGTCCCTACACCCCCACAGGATCCCCCTACATCTCGCATCCTTGCAGGATCCCCCTCATCCCCAAGCCTCTCACAAGAGCCCCCTTTCATCCCTATACCCCTCAAAGGGCCCCCTCCATCCATATGCCCTCCTCACAGGGGGCCCCTTCACCTCCAAACCCCTCACAGGAGCCCCCTTTATCTTCACACCCCTCACAGGATCCCTTTTCATCCCCACACCCCTCACGGGGACCCTCTACATTCCTATGCCCCTCTCAGGAGCCCCCTTTAACTCCACACCCCCATCTCCAAACCTCTCACAGGGACTCCCTCACACTGAGAGCCTCTACCCGGGAGCTGGAGCAGGGATACACCCACTGCCTTTCCCAACTTTCCCAGCTAGAGAGCACTGGTCCTCCACAGCCTCCACCCAGCAAGTACCACAGGTTGCTGGGGACAAAGCTGCCTGCCCTTGTTTTCCATCTGTAAACCTGCTACATACGAGACTCAGCTGGTGCTTTCTCAATGACTGTGAGGGCTAGGGGACCAGGCTTCCATTTGTGTGCCACAGCCCTTGCTTCCTGCTTCTGCTAACTGCCACTTCCCTTCAGGTGAATTAAAAGCCTGGACAGAGTCATGGTGGTTGGTGCACACCTATAGCCCCAGCAATCAGAAGGTGGAGGCAGAGGAGGATCAGAAGTTCAAGGTCATCTTCAGCTACAGATGAGTTTGAGGCTAGCCAGGGCTACACAAAACCCTGGCCACACACACAGAGAGACGTGTGGGCACGCTCAACTCCTAACCCCACTACTCCCCAGCTATGTACCATGTGCCCCAGTGCCCACTCTTGTAAAATAGGACCAGGGTTGAAACAGCCTTGTGAATGAGTATGTTGATCTTCCAAACCCAGCTCAATGCTGAGTACTAGGTCAAGTGCTCCCTCTGCTGTCCATACAGGGAACCTCACCCAGGGACCTGATAAATCCTAGGGAAAGGCAAGCCGAACTATGACTTTGGGCAAGAGGCTGTACTTCTCTGAGCGTCAGTTTTTCTTTTTTTTTTTTTTTTTTTTTTTTTTTTTTGGTTTTTCGAGACAGGGTTTCTCTGTGTAGCCTTGGCCATCCTGGACTCACTTTGTAGACCAGGCTGGCCTCGAACTCACAGCGATCCGCCTGCCTCTGCCTCCCAAGTGCTGGGATTAAAGGCGTGCGCCACCACACCCGGCTCTGAGCGTCAGCTTTTCATCTTCCATGTGTGGCTAATAGTAGGTGTCTTCAGTCAAGTGATGCTGGGAAGTGCCTGGCACAACTCCCAGATCAGCGGCTCTTCAATTTGTGCCATGTAGTCTCTCAGATGACATGCCCAGGGGATCTATTTCAGTCCATTCCAAGAGGGGACTGAGATGGGATCTTGCTATATAGCCTAGGTTGGCCCAAAATTGAAATCCCCCCAAGTGTTAGAATTACAGATATGTGCTACCATGCTTAGCACATCTAACATGGTTCCAGTTGGTGGTGATGATGATGGTGGTGATGTGGTGATGTGGTGGTGGTGATACTAGCAAGGGAGAATAGATGTTAATTTTAAAACAATAAAAAAAAGATCAATATGCTCCTGAGAAAATACACTGCAATCACTAGGAAACGCAAACAAAGCCAGAATAAGATGCTACGCACCACCCATTAGAGTGGCTACTGTCGTGTGATTTCTTTTTTTTTTTTTTTTTTTAAGAAGCAGAGAAAGGAGAAGGAGAAAGAGGAGACAGGAGCATTTGGTGACTTTCATGTCGCTGGCAGAAACGTGCGCTGACACAGCTGCCGGTGGAAACAGTGTGGTAAGCCTCAGAAACACAAACATAGAAATCACCCAGCAAGTCCCCTTCCCAGGACACACACAAAGGAAGCAGAAACAGGAACTCAGCTGGCTTTGTTCAAGCCCAAGCCCCGGGTTTATGAGAGAATTATCCACAGCAGCTCCAGGTGTAGGAGTCACCCAGTCTCCATCAGGGAACAGACAGACTGGTGGGATGGGTACAGACATAGGGGTGGTTATTTGGTCATAAAAATAAAGAAAGCAGGAATAGGGAGGTGGCTCGGCTTAGATCCCTGGCATCCAAATTAAAAACCCAAAATAGAGGCTCCTATAACCCTGGCACTGAAGAGTGGAAGGGGATGGGGCGTTCAGGGGCTCACTGGCCAGCGCTCCTAGCCAATCAGAGTGCTCCCAGCTCAGTGAGCTGAGCAGCCCATCTCAAAAATTACTGTGGAGGCTCTTGAGCCAACTTCTCCTGGCAGTTGTATCTCTCTGCCTCATCATAGACGCTTCTCTTTGAAAGCAAATAGAGACCGTAACAGAAAACCAAATGGCCAAAAGACAGAGAAGAGCTGACTGTGTGGCGCTCAGGCCCAGCAGATCCACCTACAGCACGACGTCTGTATCTAAGGCCCAGGGAACATCTCAGAAGATGGCCGGAAAGACCAGAAGAGCCAGAGGCCCAGGACATCTGCTGTGAGATTGTGTCTCCAAGAAATGGCAGGGATGCTACACACATGAAGTCTCAGCAACACGGCTGCCTCAGCAAGACCGGCACAAGGATAACACCAGTAACACGCTAACGTGGAAAGGGAAGTCTCACAGGGCCCCACCCCTGCACCCTGAACTGCCAGCAGTCAAGGAGCTGAGAGGGGGAAATTAGTCCTCCCCAAGGATGAGCCCCCTAATTGGTAGCCAGTCTTGAAATCATATACACATATAAGTAGCACTAAACAGACTCATCGGGTTGTATTTATATAATTTATACGTGTGTGTGTGTGTGTGTGTGTGTGTGTGTGTGTGTGTGTGACATTAATAATCAAAGAGGAAAAAGCCATGAAATCAGAGAGTGAGGAAGGTATAAGAGAGGTTGGGGCAAGTGGGCATGGGAGGGGTTTGAGGGAGATAAGGGAAGAGGAAAATGATGTAATAATATTTTAACTAAAAAATGTAAGTTATTAAGAAAAGGATAAAATGCATGACCTTTGCAGAGTCATAAAAAAATAAGAAGAAGGTGGAGAGCTGTAGATGAATATGTCTGATATGTATCTCTGGCTTCTACATGTACATGTGAACATATATACATGTGTACACACACACACACACACACAAAAGAGGTTCTGGCATCTACTGCACAGATGAGCCTGGGCAAAGCAAAATACGCTCCAGTCATGAGGTCCCCAGAGCTGTCATACTCCTAGGGACAGAGGAGGGAGACATCCAGGCTGCTGGGAGGTGGGGGAGGGGGTGTTTAATGGGGACAGAGTTTGCATTTGTGAAGAAAGTGCTCTGGAGGTGCAAGCTGGTGACAGTCCCCCAACAACGAGAATGTGTTTAATGCCAATGAACTAGGCGTGAAATATAGATAAATGGTTAATTTCAAGTTAGAAACCCGTTGCCGCCATCTTAAAGCCAATAAATAAGTAAACCTGGCTCTGTTGAAAGAGTGCCACCTACCTAGTGTCACAGTTTCTGTCACCATGACACAAACCTACACATCTGGGAAGAGGGAACCTCAGCTGAGAAATGACTTCCCGTGGGTCGACTGACAGGAGTGTCTGTGGGGCATTTTCTTGATTGTTGATGATGTAGGAGGACCAAGCCCACTGTGGGTGGTGCCACACTTGGGCAGGTGATCCTGGCCCGTGTAAGAAAGGAGCAGAGCACACCACGGAGGGCAAGCCAGTAAGCCACATTCCTCCATGGCCTGTGCTTCAGTTCCTGCCTCCACGTTCCTACCTTGGCTTCCTTTAGTGCCTGACTGTAACCTGTAAACAGATTAAACCCCCTCCTTCCGGTGTCCCATTGGTGGAGGCTTCACCGCAGGAAGCTACTAGGACACAGCCCACCCAGCCCTTGTGCAATCCCCAACACCAATAAACTGGACATGGCGTGGTGTCCCCAGCACTCAGGAGGAAGCAAGAAGTCATCCTCTGCTATATACTGAGTTTGTGGCCAGCCTAGGCTACAAGAGAACAGAAGAGAAGAGAAGAGAGAGAGAGACAGACAGACAGACAGACAGACAGACAGACAGACAGACAGAGACAGAGAGACACAGAGACAGAGAGAGAGAGAGGGAGAGGGAGAGAGAGAGAGAGAACTGAGCAGTGCAGGCTAGCAGCGTTGGTTCTTCAAGCAGAAGCATGCCATACCTTCCCTGGGAGCCAGAGACCCTGGAGAGTCTCTAGAAGACAGCATCTTCATATATTTCCATGTTGCTACGATAAAATACTCTGACAAAAGCAAATTAAGGGAGAAAGGCTTTATTTAGCTCATGGTTCCAGCTTACATCCCATAGAGGCACCACGTCACACCCTCAGTCAAGAAGCAGAGAGCAAGGAATGAATTCTGCTAGTACTTAGCTTACTTTCTCCATTTTATACAGTTCAGGGTTCCGTGCCTGGGCTGCAATTCCACCTATAATTAAGATGTGCCTTTCTGAATTAATTAATACGATCCCCATGGACCCACCCAGAAGCCCATCTCCCAGACAAGTCCAGATTCAGCCAAACTGACAGCATCTATTCACAGAACAGGAAGAGGCTGGGCCGGCCACGCCCATCCGTGTGGGCTTTTAAGGCTTAGCCTTCTGGTTCATGGTGTAGGAATAACAATCTGGTCATCGAACAAGAGAGGAAGCCCTGACCAGGGCCTTGGCTTGGGAGAGTCAGGGGTTAGAGCATGCTTGCATATGGGGCCCCCTCAAGCTTCCCAGGAGTTGTAGCAGTCTCACTTTCACCTACCTTCCCCCAACCAAGGAAAGAAAATAGGGTCCCTTAGAGGAGAGAATTTGGCTACCGGAACCAGGACAGAGCAGTGCTCAAGAGAAGCCACCAGAGGGCGCGCTGCACCCGTGAGCTGCAGGTCTCTCCTGCTAACCAGTGGTACAAAATGTCCAACTAGGAAGGGGCTTAGAACTGGGGGGCCCCTGTTCCAGGAATGGGGAGCCTGAAGTAGTCGGCACACAAACACTGCTAGAACAAGACACAAGGCACATCTGCCCTTTCCTCCAGCTCCCAGGGAGTTCAGCCGAGAAGGAAGCAAGTGTGAAAGTAAAGAGGGACTGAGAAGTACAACAGCACCCACACCTACCCCAGGACGCTGAGGTATGGGGAAACTGAGGCATACATTGGCGATAAAGCAGCATTCCTCTTGAGCATGCCAGTCCCAGGACCCTCTGTCCCTCCGGGAGGCACATTTGGGAACCGTGACATAGCAGTGATCATGGTTTGCAGCCCAGCTGGAGGCCGTTGATTAGCAATGGTAGCAGGCAGGGTCAGCCCATGATGGCCCATGGAAAATGGACTCTCTGGGGCTGGGTCCCTGTGGCCCTCCCTGGAGGCAGCTGGGGTCTCTCTGGCTTGTGACCTTTTTGGACTAGGAGAGGTGTGACTTTGCGGGGGGGGGGGGCCATGTTTTGTGGCCCAGGATGATGGGCCCACAGGGTTCCTCTATTTCTACTTCTAAGACATACCCACCATGAAGGGGCCCGGGAAAGTAACAGACAGCCCCAGGTTCCCATCCAGAACTGAGAACACACACAAGGCTCACTTAACTGGCAAGGAGATGCCCTGACCTGGCTCCCCTCTGTGGGAAAGACTGTAAACTTTGTCACAGGTGAAAGCAGTCTTGGCGGGCTTTACCCTTGGACACCCCATGGATACCTTGAGATACACTGAGTGGAGCCATCCTGGGCCTGGAATTCAGGAAGCAGACCTGGGGACTCCACCTGGACTATTGTTTTTCTAATCGACCCTCAAAGGGAGAAGGAGACCCCCCTTCTCACAGGCAGGCGGGGTGGAGAGAGCAACAGCAGGTTCAGACTGGGCTTGAGCGCACGTGGATCAGCGAACAGGCTGGACCAGCACGCAGGCCAGAGACACCTAAGGACCCGTCCTGTGGAACGGATACCGGAAGGTTCACTCTTTTTTTCTCTTTAACCTTTTTTCCCC
This sequence comes from Acomys minous, assembly GCF_964271855.1. Lineage (NCBI taxonomy): Eukaryota > Metazoa > Chordata > Mammalia > Rodentia > Muridae > Acomys > Acomys minous. The sequence continues at coordinate 106,593,290 of NC_140487.1, read as the reverse complement.
TCTTGTGTAAGCTAGTTGGGTTGTATAATAAAGTTTAATTGTTAAGAAACAGAGCCTACATCCCTCCTCTTGCCTGGAGAGGAGTACTTGCCCTTTAATCAACGGCAAAACCCAGGAAACTACAGCAGCTTGCCCACTGGGCACATCTGCGATTTGAGAGCTGACTTCACACACCGCAACACTGCAGGTCCCTTGTCCACACCTGCACACACTGGGGACCATAGGGGACAGTTCTCCTTTGTGTGTGGAAGGTTGAAGAAACTTTCCAGGTGGTGTGCCATCTCTCTGAGGTGCTCCCGAGGCCACTCCGGCCCCTGGGAGCAGGAAGGGAAAGGACAGTGGCTGAGCTCACACACCCTTCCTCACCTAGACTAGCAGAAGGCATCAGAACGAGAAGCCCCCTCAGGAAAGGACTGAGATGGCTCACGGAAGACCCAGCAGGAGTTGGAGGAAGAAGCCTTCTGTAAAACTAGCAAAAATCTATGAAGTAATGGCATCCCAGGCTCCCAGGCTCCAGCTCTGTCCATAAGTCCCTAGTGGTCACTTCCTGGCCTCTCAAGAGGCCCTTTGTCTGGTGAGCCCCAGATATCACTTCCTGTCCCGCTAGGGCCTGAACAAATTGTAGAGGTCATCCCAAACAAAGCGCCTCACAGGCCAGAGAAGCCTGGATCTGCTGTGGATGTGCCCACTGACCCAGCTTCCTGCTGGGGTGGCCCAGGGGGGCCCACATAGCCTGGCAGAGATCAGAGACAGGAGGGACAGAGGCTGTGACCCTACTAAAGGCCAGAGGGGCCGAGATAAGGGACAACAGGAAGGGACGTAGGAGGGGCTGTGCTCAGATCAAAGGCCCCTAAAAGCCACCCTGCAGAAGCCAGAAGGCATTTGAAAATAAAGAGAGCACTCACAGTCCCCAAGAGCTGCTTCCGGTCAGCCCCATGCACGCACATGTGCCTGCACACATGACCCTCATCCCGTCCCATCCCATCCCCCACCCCATAGCACTTCCTTACCTGGTAGCAGAAGCAAGATGACCGCTTCCCTTGGTCCCTGAAGCTTTCTTCTAGTGACATCCATAAATTCTGACCCCTTACCCTTGACTTGGGTGTCTGGAGTACCTTTATCTCTCCCTTTGGAGGCTTCAGTCCCTGTCTTTGTGGCTCATGGGTGTGCAGCCAAGCTCTTACCTGGGACGGGTGGGTGGGTGGCAGCAGGTGGCACTGGGGACCAATTGCCCTGATGACTGGGCAGCTCCCCTGGGTCTTGCTCCAGCTTCCCAGCCCTCTTTGGCAGGCTGCTGTGACTCCTCCTCCCTGGCTTTGGAATCAGGGCCCTCTCTGGCTTCATCTGCCTTCTTGCCACCCCATACTGCAAAGACCTCACCTGTAGCTTCCCTCGCCTTGGCAGGCCAACAAGCAGATCACTCTGCCATTCCTGGTGCCCCACTCTGGATTTCTTTTTTTCTTTTTTTTTTTTTTAAGATTTATTTATTTATTATTACGTATACAGTGCTGAAGAGGGCATCAGATCCCATTATAGATGGTTGAGAGCCACCATGTGGTTGGTGAGAATTTGAATTCATGACCTTTGGAAGAGCAGTCAGTGCTCTTAACCGCTGAGCCATCTCTCCAGCCCCCACCCCGACTCTGGATTTCTAATGCATCTCCCTACCTCTCCCTTGTCCCCTTCGTGCTCTCTCCTTAACCCCTGTCCCCTGGAACCCAGTCCCCTAGACCTGTCTCCTTCAGTATAAAAGCCAATAAGCAGGCCACAAGGCCGTATAGCTGCCCTCCCCCCTACTCGGCCACCTCCCCTCCCCCCTACACACTGGTATCTGTGGCCAACTCCTCAGAGCCTTCTGAACTCACCTCCACCCCAGGGCCTTTGCACCTGCTGTGCCGCCTTTCTCAATAATGTGTATGGCTCCCTCTCCACTGAGCAGGTCTTGGCTTACATGTCCCTCCTCAGCAAACCACAAAAAAAGAAAAAAAAAGTTCCTCCCACACAAAAACACACCCACCCTCCTCCCTGCTTGATTTTCTCTGAAGCCTTTAGCACCAGCTGACCCTGATATTGGTACCTCCCCACCTCTCCTGTCCTGAGCAACCCAGCTCACGGAGCAGCCTGCAGCAATACAGCAGGACAAAACTAAAAGTGCATGATGGAGCTGGGAGACTCCTGACCCAGGGAGGCCTGGCAGGTGGGATGAGAAAAAAAAACTTTCCCTGGAGAGGAAACAGAACACACCGGCCAAGGCACAGGTGGACACTGCCTGAGTTTAGGGCTGGGAGCTCGGCCCAGGAGTTGGCAATGAAGTGCATTCATTCCTTCCTTCATGCATTTTTGATGTTTTAGAAGACAGAGTATCTCCTTGGTAACTTACAATGTTGCCAAGAATGACTTTAAACTTCTAATCCCCCTGCCTTCACCTCCCAAGTGCTGGGATTTTAGGCCTGCACAACCACATTGGCTCATGAAGTGCTAAGGACCCAACTCTGGGCTTTGTGCGTACTGGGCAAGCGCCCTGCCACCTGAGCCAGCTCCTCACTCAGAACTTGCTAAGCATAGACTTAATCCCGAAGGTCCTTGGGAGCCACTGAGAGACAAGAGCAGCGTGATAGAAGTTTTGGTCTCTTGGTTGTGTAATGTAAACAGGTTTTTGTTTTAATCCCATATATGGGAAATGAGGGGTGGGGGTGGGGCTGCTCCAGTTTGTCCACAGCTGATAACTGCCTCCTGAGAGGGTGCACGAGCTCTGTTCACTGGGAACTGCCTCGTGTGGGGGTGTGGTCTTTGCCAGTGGGCATAAACGCCAGACCCAGAGAGAGACTAGGAGCTCAGAGAAAGAAACAAGAGGCTGCTGGTGCTTTCCCCACCCCACCCCCACCCCCACCCCCACCCCCACCTCCCCCACCCCCACCCCAGCTGCTCCTGGTTGCTGTTGATGCAGTTTAATGAGAAGTGGCAGATATCCTGAACCTAGGATCGGACTTGCCCCAAGGAACCCGACAACCTTAAACAGCAGGAAGTAGCTAAGGAAAACTACACCCCTTCTCCCCACTAACGTTCTCTCTCTCTTTGGAAGGGATTGGGGTGGAGAAGGGAGAAAGAGATAATAAGAAACCAAACTAAAAAGTAGCATCTACAGCACCTACAGAGCAGGAACAGCGTGCGTTGTTCGTGAATTACACTGTCCTCCTGACCCTGCCTTCCTACCAGGGTGGCCATGGATGCAGGGAAAGCTTGTGTCCTGGGGCTTCTGGGAAGTCAGCTGAGCCACTGCCTGTCTGTGTGTGACCCTCTGCAAGTGAATGTTCTACAGCCCTCCTAAGCAGGAAGAGCCCAGAGGGCTCCAGAGAGAAAGGACCAACCCAGTTAAGATCACACTGTGTATATTTGCAATTTTTGCTGGTAATTGACAAGCGATTCACGTGGACTGATTTGATTTTTTTTTTTAAGAGGCGAGTATGGATTTGAATAACCAGGATGTTCAAAGATGCAGACTCCAGAACAACTGGAGCCAGCTATAAACACTGGCTCAGCTTGGAGCAGTTGGCCCTCGGGGGAAGTCTCAAAGGCCAGCCTTGTGCCTCCCACTGGAATGGGGCTTGAGAAAGGGACAGATGTTGACCCCAAAGGAAAGTCAGAACTGTCATCCCAAAATAGGGGGACAGTAAACCAGGCCAGCCCCCAGCCCCCAAATCCTTGAGGAAGATTGTCTAGATAAGCATGCCCTGGAGGGGGTAGGGGAGGGGGGCAGGCAGAGTGAGGAGGTGACCAGGCAACTGTAATGGGCCCCTTGACAGGAGCTAATCAATCTCCTGGCTCCCTACCTCACACTCCCCCGTCAGCGATTTGCTGAGGGAAACATCTGTCACTTTTCCGAGATGAATAACACACCAATACTGTTATTAATGTGTTTTTAAGTGGTGTTTAGAATCCACTTCATTTTAAATAAAGCGACATGGCTCTTTCCTGACTGTTTAGTCCCCAAGAGGCCTGGTAGAACATGGCTGCTGCGTCAGCAGTGTGACTCCTCTGTATTGTCCCAACGTGTGCACAGAGCCAAGGTCACAGGTGGCCGACAATTGGTGGGAGAACATGACAGAGTGAGACAAACCCACCACCAGTGAGGAGGGTGAAGTGACAGTTTCACCAAATGGTGCTAGAAGCTTCGGTATGAGCCTTCTAGAAAGTTCCATTGCAGGGGTGAACACCTGAGGCCTGCAGCCTTCGTCCCCTCCTCCGTCTTCAAAGAAGATGACACGGAAGTTGGTTGTATATGGCAAAAGTTTCAAGTGCCAAAGAAATTCACTGAGGCATTTTGTATCATAGAATGCAGAACAGCCTTAATGTCCAGGGACTACTACCCCACCCACCATCTTTGGACGGGTGGGAGGATTTCCCAGAGTCTTTTTTTTTTTTCTTTGTTTGTTTTTTGGGTTGTTTTGGTTTTGGAGACAAGAGTTTCTCTATGTAGCCCTTGCTATCCTGGAACTCTCTCTGTAGGCCAGGCTGGTCTCAAACTCACAGAGATCCCCCTGCCTCTGCCTCCCAAGTGGTGGGATTAAAGGTGTGTGCCACCAGCACCCAGCCCAGCAACAGCCAGGGCTCTTTGGAAACACATCTATTGATAAAGCCACTGACCCAGGCACAGTCACCCCAGCAACCAGGAGTGTTTGCTCCACGAGGAAAGCCACTCCATCCTTAGGCAGCACTGGCTGACAGGAAGTTCTCTCTGCAACACTGACAAAACCTATTTCACTGAAGGCCTCTCTGATTGGCCCTCGTTCTGCCCTCTGCTACCTCATAAGACCAATCCGCATATAGACAGTGATGCCAAATGGTTAGCCTCTCGTCACTTTGCCTCTTCCCCCATCCACCTTAGGCCATGAAAAGCCACATGCTCTAGTCAGGTATGGTGGTCACACTTATGACCACAATACTCAAGTGGATGAGCTATGAAACTATTGAGTTTGAGGCCAACCTGGGCTGCACATGGAGAGCCTGTCTAAAAAGCAATTTTAAAAAATGGAAAAAGGAAAACAACACCATCCCCCTGCCCTGAACATAAATCCAGTGGGATGGAACTATCTGAGCAGAATTATCTCATAAACAATCAGGCACTAGACTCTCTGCCCCCAAGGAGAAATAAGGACACATGACCACCCAGAGCTTCACACAGGGATGTTGCCAGCAGCGTCAATGTTTGTATGAGGAGGGAGCAGTCATGTGGGGTCAGGCACACACTCACGGTGCAGATGTGTGTGCGTGTGCATGTGGAGGCCAGAGTCCACTTCAGACAGCCTTCCTCCGGAACCAGTTGCCTTGGTTTTTTGAGGCAGAGGCTCTCACCAGAACCTAGAGTTCATGGCCTCAGCCAGGCTGTCTATCCAGCAAGCCCCAGAGAGGCTCCTGTCTCCTTCCCAATACTGGGATTAGAGCTGCACGCAGCCACACCCAGCCTTTTTATGAGGGATCCAACGCAGGTCCTCCATTTCTGCGTGGCAAGCATTTTACTGAACCATCTCGCTAGCCGCCCCTCCCCCCACTAGCAGCTTCTTTATAGCCGGAACTGGAAACGACCCACACACGCATCTCTAGATGAGTGGAAAATAAAGGGCCAACACTCCTTGCAGTAGACTTTTACAATGAGAAGAATACACACAGCGGGTGGTCACCTCAAACACTACGCTGCAGGAAAAAAGGGGGAACACAGCCAATGCATTGTATGACCCCATTTATTAGATAGCCAGGAAAAGAGAATGTTCTAGCCTGGTAGTACACAGATCAGGGGGGGTTGCCCCTGGGACAAGATCAGAACAATCCCCAAGGCTGAGGGAAACAGGAAACCTTCTAGGGGAGACAGGCATGCTGGCATACCTTCACAACGGGGTGCTTCTGCGGGTGTGTGTGGAAACCTGGGTTGCACATGGAGCTGTACCTACTACATGTGTCTCCTAGAGACTGTGGTGGGAACTTTTCCTGGGAAAGACAGAGACAAATGTTTGCTCCACCCCGCCACCCCCGCCCCGACATAGCATCAATGGCAGATCGAGGTCCTATTCCACCAAAGCCCAACTTGGTAAATCCGTTTATTGAGCTTTCTTAGGGTGGAGCCACTTACAAGAACCTGAGGAACCCCAAACCAGCCGCATCCCTGGAAAGTCTCATCCCAGCACGAAGACAACTTCCTCCTGGATGGAGCCCTGGCTTTAGTCAGCCTTCCGTAGTCTGTACAGTCTAGAGCTCCGGGGGGGGGGGGGGGTGGGAGGGTCAGGGGGCGTGGCCAGAGTGTCAGGTGAGGGTCTGAGGCTCCTCCCACCACTTCATTCAACCAGGGAATGTCCACAGGGGGTCTCCTGATGGAGTTCGCCAAGCGCTGTGCTCAGAGCACAGAATCCATCCCTTCATTGAGTGACATAGCAAACAGTGGCCACACTGAGGGCCTCCAAGCCCAGCCGTTTCTAATTAGCACATAACCTGACCAGCGCTAATGGACCGCAGCTGCTCAGCGGGCTTGGCTCTAATGACGTTTTGGCAGAAGGCTCAGGGCGGAGTCAGAAGTCAAGCCCAGGTCTTCTGACCCACCGGCCAGTCCCCGCCCCCCTCCCCCGACCCCGCTGTGTGGGAAGAACTAAAACCCAAGGCTTCTAGAGTATTCTGTGGTTCTCCCAAGATGCCTGACATCTGTAATCTCATTTCCCGAACTAATCCCATTTAACACAGTCAAGTGTGTAACGGATAGGAGGGGCTGGGAGGGCGCGCCACTAGTTTATTTCCAGCAGGCATCTATGTTGATGGCGTGGGGCCCAGGCCGGCCTGACTGTTAAGCTTCTGGACAGCCCACCTGGTTAAGCATTCTAGGCGGTGGAGTCAGGCTGGGAGAGACTCCAGACACTAATGAGAGACCCTGAGCAGGATGCCGAGCCCCCCTGAGCTTTAGCCTTCTCGTCTATAAAGCGGGGTGGCATAGTCTGTGCCTCCGTCCCCCGATAATCTTCTGGAGATATTGGATGCATGACAGAACCTGGTCAATGCCGTCACTCCTGGCCTGGCTATGGTTATTAGTGCCTTCATTCTTTGAGTTTTCACAATTGAATTTTTGTTTTGTTTTGTGTTGGGGAGTTTTTTGGGGTGGTTGGGTTTTTGGTTTGGTTTGGTTTGGTTTTTCAAGACAGGGTTTCTCTGTGTAGCCTTGGCTGTCCTGGACTCTCTTTGTAGACCAGGAGGACCTCAAACTCACAGAGATCCTCCTGCCTCTGCCTCCCCAACTTGATCATTTACTAAGGTCTATTTTGTTCCTATTTTATAGATAAAGAAACCGAGGCTGCAAGGGGCAAAATGGCCTGGGCTCATACAGCAAATAAGTGGCAGAGATGGATTCAATCGCACACTTCCTGTGTGCCTGGAACCCTGTCTCTATGGCACCATAGTGTCTCTCAACTGGGCCATAGTGACAGGTAAACGGGGGGGGGAGGGGGGGTCTCTAAAATGGAAAGGCATGGCCAATAGTCTTTAGACTATGGGGTCCACCATTTTGAAGCCCCAGATGGCACAGACGATACTATCATGGCCGCATTCTTGAGAGTGACTAGGGCTTCAGCCAGTTTGGTGAGGATTAGGTCTGTGGGTACTAAGGTGAGGATGCTTAATTTGAGAGCCTGACGTGCAGCCATGAGCTAAGAGGTAAGTCAGGTGGGTCCCAGTGGCACCTTCTGAATAGGTTACCTTCGTTCCTCCATGCTGGGAATGCCTGGGGTACCAGCAAAACTCGCCTGCTGGTGGAGTGGGTTCCCTAAAGGGCCAGAGAGGAGTGCTCCAAGGGCAGCCCCCAGGAGTAAGGTCCCACCCTAGCAGGAGGTCACCGCTCATGCAAAGGAACAGTGGAGAGGTAGGAGAGAGGAAACGGTAGACCCGGGTTCAAATCCTGACTGCTCTATGAGCCTGGATATCTTCTTGCCTTCTCAGAGCTCTGTCTGTTTAATCTACAAAGTGGGGAGCAGCTGTGCCAGCTGTACAGGGGTGGACAACCCTTAGATAAAAAAAATTATTTCTCAGGACAGGGTAAGCAATGGCCACTTTGATTACTGTTTGCCACCTTCCCCATCAGAAACGGCATCCTTGCCACTTCCCTGAGGGCGTGAGTCCCAGACGCTCCACATAAAAGTCCTTCCAAATATCTCCCTGCTGCGGCTGCTGCTTGAATGCGCAAATGCAATAAACACCTGGTACAGGATCACGGTCAAAACTCAAGGAAAACTGAAGCCCCGTAGTGATAGAGGCTGTCCAGGACATCTCAGCTGCAGAGGTGAAGGAGGGGGGAGCCCCTGAACCCTGGTAGTTAGTCACATGATTACAAATCTAAAATTCCATCATCTTGTCCACGGAGACATGCACGCTTTCTGTGAGTAAGCTAAACCTCTTTATTTAGGTTAAATTCTCTTAAGATCTTTAAGCGTTTCCTATATTCCAAGCACCAGACACGTGTACCCCTGTGTGGTCTCTGGCACACCTGCCCGCTTGGTCAATGGCACACAGAGACAGAACCCACCCGGTGAACACCTGAGCCAGCAGGAGGATGTGCACGTTGCAGTTTCCTGGGCCCAGATGCAGCAGCACGGGCAGACACGGGGTACACAGCATCTGAGCTAGACAGGCGTGCCTTCAGAAGCACACGTTTTGGACAGATTTTCTACGTTGCTGGGAGTAACCGATTGACAGCAGCTCTGCTGACCTGGGGTCTATCTGAACCCTATGACCTCAAGCATGTTGCAGAGCAGAGCAATCACTGGGGGGGGGGGGGAGGGGGGCTGAGCGGAGAGGAGCATCTGTTAGCATCCATGATGGGCTGTGGGAGAAGGCCCCGACTTGGCGTTGCTTCTCCAGGCCACTGCTCATCAGACCCCAGGTTCCCACACAGCCTGCAGCATGGCGGGGGCGGGGAGGAGAAGGCAGGGTTCCCAGGGGAGCAGGAGTGGTGACTAGCCTGACTGACTCCTCATCCTTCCAGGTCAAGACTGTGCCCAGGGCTGGAGAGATAGCTCTGAGGTTAAGAGTGTAGTACTAGCCAGGCACAGTGGCACACACCTGTGATCCCAGCACTCGGGAGGCAGAGGCTGGTGGATCTCTGTGAGTTTGACCCCAGCCTGGTCTACACAACGAGTCCAGGACAACCAAGGCTACACAAAGAAATCGTGTCTTGAAAAAAAAAAACAAAAGCAAGCTGGGCATGGTGGCACATGCCTTTAATCCCAGCACTCGGGAAGCAGAGGCAGGTGGATCTCTGTGAGTTCAACGCCAGCCTGGTCTACACAACGAGTCCAGGAAAGCCAAGGCTACACAGAGAAACCCTGTCTGGGAAAAGAAAAAAGAAAAGAAAGAAAACAAAACAAAGAGCGTAGCACTGCTCTTGCCGAGGACCGGAGCTCAGTTCCCAGCATCCACACTGGGTGGCTCAAGACCATCTGTAACTCCAGCTCCCAAGAAAGACGCACCTGAGCGCATATTCCCGGCACATACAGACATCTAAACATAAATAAAGATTAATCTCTAAAAATTTTTAAGAAGATGATGCCCAAGCAACCATGAGTCAGCGAAGGATCCCCTGGAGACCCTAGGAAAGCAGAACCGGGGTCCTGAAGGGCAGGAAACTGGACAAAGTGTATCTTGTGGCAGGTTGGTGAAACGTTTACACCGGTGACCTTCAAAGCCAGGAGCCCCACTTCGCACCCCTTCTGCCGTGTATGAGCTGTGTGGCCCTAGACAACGTAATTCATTTCTCTGCGACTCTGCTTGCTCAGCTGTCCAATGGAGATCATGTGTCCCACTGGGATGTTATACAGGAGAAGAACGTGAGGGGGGAGAGAAGAGGAGGGATGTTAAGTGACCTCACACCCAGGGCAGAGCAGGGCAGTCACTCGGCTATGAGAGTCTTTTCTAAGAAGAGCCTTGGACAGGAAGGGGTCGGTAGCAACTGGGCAATGCCACGGATTGCAAAGCTACTGCCCACGAGCCCAGACACAGGCCACAAATGGCCTCTGTTTGCCCACACAGCCTTGCTTTGTTTCCCCTTCTTTTTTCTTCGTAAATTGTTGCCAGCACTTTAAAAAAAAAAAAATTAGAATTCGCATCAAAAATCCAAATTATCTGCTTCTCTTTGAAAAGTTCAAAGATTTGGCAGTGCCAGGCTGCCTTCTGGCCTGGCAACTTTCAGCCAGAGCTGAGTGGCAGAGTCTCTGCTGACTCCATGTCTGTGGCTCCTGGATCCTCCCAAGGCATCCACCTTCCTTTCAGTCCTCCCTGCACCTGGACCTCTTGTTGTTTGTTTGTTCTAGGGTAAGGTCTCTTGCTGCCCAGGCTGGCCTCAAACTTACAATTGACCAAGGATGACCTTGAACTTCTGGTTTGTTTTGCTTTATTTTGTTTTGTTTGAGACAGGGTGTCTCTGTGTAGCCTTGACTGTCCTGGACTCACTTTGTAGTCCAGGCTGGCCTCGAACTCACAGTGATCCGCCTGCCTCTGCCTCCCAAGTGCTGGGATTAAAGGCGTGCGCCACCACACCCGGCCCTGAACTTCTGATTCTCCTGCCTTGACCATAGGCCACTATGCCCAGGTCCATGTGCTACTGTGTTACCTGCCCAGCCTCTGCACCTGGACCTCCTTGAAGCATGAGAAGAAATGGGGAGACATGAACTTCCAGGGCCACATCGTGGCAGAGAACTGGGACTAGGGCTTGCTTGGTTCATCCTTTGGAGCAGTAGGTGGTGCCCAGGACGCTGGCTAGGACCCAAGTCTCTTGACCCTGCAGCTCTGGCTGGGAAGAAAAGAGCAGTACAGGGCATTTGTCTTGGTCCTCAGTGTCTCCATCTGTCAAGTGGAACAGTAATTCCCCACCCCTGCTCCACCCCTCCCCCTCCCCTGCCCCACCCCTCCCCCTCCCCTGCCCCACCCCTGCCTTAGTGGTCCTGATGGGAAAATGAGCTTAAAGAAGTGAGGATCTGGGCATATGGCCTAGGCTTCTGTTACTGCTTGGGGATGCCAGCTGCTGCCTCCGACATGCCGATGCATGTGCAGGACCTCACCCATTCCTCCAAGCAAGCTGGGTATCAATCTACTTAGCCCCACCCCCCCCAGGGCAGATGGAGCAAACAGAGGCTCAAAAAATGGAGAGCCGTGAGTGATGTAGCCAGGGCTTGGGATTCCAACCCAAGTTTAAGCCAGAATGGTCTGGCCCCAAAATGGCTCATAGCAGGAGCCTCTGCCATGCCCACACAGAACTACTGAAGGCCTACTGTGTGCGAGACACTGCTGAAAGTCCCGGAGGCACAGTAGGGAACACAAGAGATGAGGTCTCCACTCCAGAGCTCAGTCTGAGACAGGGGTGGGGCCTTAGGAAGATGACATCACACAGGAGGGTCCCACCTGTCAGGCCCTGGGTGAAGAAGAGAAAGAGCCTGGTGATTTGTGGACGTGGAAGACCAGCGAGGGCCAGCATGACCAAAGCAAGGAGAGGATACAAGAACTTAGCCCACAGGTCAACTCCCTGCGCAGATGGGCCCTTTTCTGAGAGAATAAAAACAACAGAGCTCCTGCCCCTAGCAATCCTGGCGTCCAGCTCCTAGGCATGGACATACAGAGCACATAAAGAGGGCCATCTATATTCACACGTGCTTGTGCCAACACACCTCGCAGCCCAGCCAGGAAGAAAGGCTGGAAGGGGAAGAAGAGGTCAGGCAGACACAGAGCCCCACATTTGCCGTAAGTGCCCAACATCATGCAGCTGTGCCCTCCTTGGCTCCTCACATCACTGAGGGGCACCACCCCCTTAGGCTAAAGGCTCAGGCATCCCTCTCACCAAATAGCTCTCCTACTTTCCTTCTCAGGCCTTAGAGGAAACCTGAGTCCACTCACCTCCCCCCTACATCGGTCTGACCTGCTCTTGTGCCCCCCCACCCCACCCCACCACTACCACCACCTGATGGTGGAGAGCCCAGGACAAGCACACAGCAGCAATCCTAGGGATGTGGAGGCAGGGACCCAGAGTGTTAGCAGAGTGATGTCACCAGCCCAGGGCACCTGCTGATGGATGTCTAAAGCACGCTTTTAGATACACACACACACACAGCAGTGCATACATACACACACACACACATGCACTAGTGTATACATTTTGAGTTCTCTTTCATGGGTATCAGGTTACCCTCTGGGGCTGATCCAGGACAAAACAGGAAATCCCAGAACCAAGCCAGCCAGATGAGGCAAGGGGCTGGGAATCTGAAACCCCCCTCTGCTCTCCACAGCCTCCCACCCGACCCTGCCTCCTGCAAGCTGGGGCTAGCTGCCAGGAATGTCCTGGAGGAGCAGTCCACCTCCCTCTCCTCAGGCACTGACAAGGCTCAGCCATGGAGTCACAGCTTCAAATTCCTGCCCTTTACAATTCCCCAGACCCCAGGCGTAGCTCCCTATCTCCATTGTAAGTCCACCTTTATGGATATGTGGGTTTCCCAGACCTAGAGGCTAGGAAATCACCAAAGCCAAACGTGCAGTTGGCCTGATGTCCAGCAGGGGGCGTGCATGCTTTATTTGCCCGAAGATGGCTTGCAGGGAGCCAGAAATGGGTTCGCCTTTCCTTTAGCAGCTTCCCGGTTGAGGCACGGCTCCCCCACCATGCAAACACCAGGCATTTGCACCTTTGCATACACTGTGGCCCTGCCAGGCTGCAGACAGAGTGAACCATCTTACTTCTGCTGAGGCCTCCTCTGCTCAGTCTGCATCCAGACCCCCTACGTCTTTTCATTGCCAGGCTGCCCCTCAACAGGGAGAGATGCCCGGGTGGAGGAGTGACTGATGGGTAGAAGAAACCCAGCTACAAACCACCCACATGGTTCAGAAACAAATAATTCAATGCAGAAATCCCCGAGAAGACTTTTTTTTTTTTTTGGCCAGGCAAGCACACTTAAAAGTGAATTATAGCCTCAGGCCCTCTTTTTTTTTTTTTTTTTTTTTTTTTTTTTTTTTTTTTACATTGTTTTATTTTGAGACAGGGTCTTACTCAAAAGCTCAGGCAAGCTTTGAACTTAGGCTCATCCCCACTTGGCCACCCTAGTAGTTGGAAAACTAGGTTCTGCCATCAAGCTCGGTGCAATTTAGAAACTACAAAGCACTCACTGAGATCTGATGGTCACCTTGTGATCTGATTTGATCTTTTCAGTCTGTTGGGCTTGGTGACATTACCCCCATTTTACAGAAGGGAAAACTAAGGTTTAAACGGGGTCCAAGGTCACAGCAGAACTCCAAATCCAGTCCCTCTGTTAACTAGTCCTGAGTCCAGCCCTCTGCTAATCCCCAGCCAAACCCTCTGGGTGACCCCAAGAAGAGGCCAAATGTGGCAAAGTCCTGATGGTTGCCTGGAAGTACTGCTCCTAGCTTCTCACAGGTTCTAACCTAATTCTCCGCCTAACCCAATCCCCGCCTCACTGTGACCCAACAAAAGCAAATGCACCGCCTACGTTGGCGACAGTGTGTGATCCTCATACAGACCCGCTGGAAATCCCTCTGGCTGTCCTCATTTACAGGTGAGGAGAAGAGGGTCCCAAGAAGTTAAACCGTTGCCCAAGGCCACTCAGCCATCAGGTACCAGCAGCACTATTCAAACCCAGGACTGTGCACCCCCAAAAGCCAAGCTCTCAGTCATGTCTACACTGCCTTCCTACAATGCATCGGTTCTCAACCTGTGGGTTGCGACCCCTTCAGAGCTGAGCCTCCCTTTCACAGGGGGTCATCTATCAGATATTTGCATTATGACTCATAACAGTAGCAAAGTTGCAGTTATGATGTAGCAGTGAAATAGTTTTATAGTTTGGGGCCACCGTAACATGAAGAACTGTTTTAAAAGGGTCACAGCATTAGGAAGGTTGAGGACCACCCCTCTAATATGCTCTGAAGAGGATCTCCTGGCTGAAGCTCAGCTAGATTCACCCCAAAAAGCTGATGACCTGGAAGGCTCCTGACACAGAGTCAAGGCCAGAACCCCAAACACCAGAAGGCAGCTTTGCTAGATAAAATGAGCCCCTCCCCCCTCCGAAATAACCTATCCCCAGATTTTCGTCTTCATACAAGCTGTGACTAACACAGACCCTGTCCTTGCCAGCCATCACCTTTCTCTGAGCCTAGAAGAGTCCTTTGGTAATCTAAGCCTCAGTTTTAACATCTGTAAAGTGGGATGATAGTGCTGGGGTCGCAGATCCACTAAGGGTTTCTCTCCCATCAAGCTCCCAAGGCAGTGATTTAACCAAGAGAGCTCTCTCATCGCTAGTCCCTTCACTGAGCAGACCTGCAGACACTGCTAGGCTGAGCCGGGCCAATCCTGTCTGCACTCCTGTTCATCCTGTAAATGGGATCCAGGGTTGTTTGGAAAATGAGAGATCAGGCAGGTAAAGGCCCAGAGCAGCGGCCAGCACAGAGCAGAGCCCCATGAAGGCAGCTGTTTGGATTTCATTACAGGTCCTCAAGGTCTAATGGAGAAAAAAGACTATTATTTAAATAACTGCCACCCAGGGAGAGTGCCACTGGTTCCAGGGAAGTACTGTCAGCCCTCTGCAGGAATCAGGGAAGAATTCCAAGAAAAGGTGCCAAGGGAAGGAAGGCTAAGGAGGACTGGGCCCTGAGATGAGAGGTGGATGGTGCTCCTGGATGGTGCTCCTGGAGGGTGCTCCTGGAGGGTCCTCCTAGATGGTGCTCCTGGGGGGTACTCCTGGGGGGTGCTCCTGGAAGGTGCTCCTGGAGGATGCTCATGGAGGGTGCTCCTGGAAGATGACAAGGAGGTTCAGGACCTCAGAGGCCACTGGGCACATTAGACCATGCCCTGGGCCATGTCTGGGTCAGTTTGAGGACACACAGGTGGGAAGAGGCAACAGGTAGATGAGGGACAGAATCCAATCTGCCTGTATGAAAACGCGGTACGGGCAGGGAGTAGGATGATAGGCCCAAGGGCAGAGTCTAGAAAGTCTGCAGTGGAGAGAAGATGGACTGAAGAGGCTGAGCCTGAGGCAGCAGCCAGGATGAAGGAGAGAGCAGTGAGGGCTGCTTTCAACCCCCAGCGCTCCTGCCTGGGAAGAGGGGGTGATGATGCAGGGCAAAGATGGAGGTGACCGTGACCACAGTCAGCTAGAACCAGAGTGAGGCTGGGCTGGGGAGGGGCACAGCACACACCCTGAGTCACTTGGCTTATTGGATTTCCGGGAAGTTGTGCCCCTCCCCCATGCCCCGGCAGCCAAGGCCACCCTTCAAAGCTGAACTGTCACTTGGTCTGGGAGCTCAGGTATTGTATAAGAACTGGAAGAACATGGCAGGGACAGACTGAGAAATCTCAGAGCCAGCTCTGGAAGGGCTGGGCCTCAGGGCTGACAGACCACGATGGAGAGGCCTGGGACTTCGGGACAGTTGATAGAACTGGCCAACGAGCTGTGTGACCCGGAGCCTCCTCCTCAACCTCTCTGAGCCTCAGATGGCAATCTAACTCCTCCTGAGAAGGAGTGATTTTGTGGTTTGTTAAATAAAGCATAGCTAGTGCTCGGCCTGACGCAGGCTCTCTGGGAGGTGGGCGTGACTGTTGGTGTTGAAAAACGGACTTAAGCGCTGATGCAGAGTCCGACCTGGACCCTCAGCCTTCAAAGGTACCCACTCCCCGAACCAAGAGAGCTATCAAGATGGCTCAGGGTAAAGGCACTTGCTGCCAAGCCTGACTCACCTGAGCTTGATTCCTGAGCTCTGAGCCTAAATGGGGGAAGAAGAGAACCAAGCCCTGCCAGTCATCTGCCAACCTCTACATGACCTCTACATAACCTCTACAGGTACGCCAGGAACTTGTTTCCTCTCTCTCTCTTTTCCTCCCTCCCTCCTTCTCCTCCTCAGCATGGTGTCACATGGAAGCCAATATCTGACTGGATTGGCACAATGTCTCTGTGATAGACATTGCACCCATTTACAAACACCCTGAGGCTCCCTTGGATGAACTGAGGCTTAACCTCACACAGATAGTGACAGGGCAGACTCAAACCACTTCCCAGACAGAACCCAAGACCTTTCCCACAAGCCCCTCCCAAGTGCCAAGTAGTCCCAGCTAGTGTTTTATGGGGCACACGCTGTACTTGTACCTGCCATAATCTGGGACCAACTCAGCTAGCAATGACCCTAATGGGGTGGATCCCAGTTCCCAGGGGACAACTGAGGAAGAAAGAGTGTAAGAGCCCTCCCCAGGGTCCAGGCTGACAGCAGATCCAGTGTCTTAGCCGAGGTGGAGGATGAGATCCAGTTACAGGCAAATATCAAGTGGACAGTGAGGACAGGGTGGTAGCTTTCCCAGTGGCTCCTGCCATGGATCTGTCCTCACAGAGGTGGGCCACCCCTCAGGGTCCACCAGGGTTCCCCCAGGAATGCTGACCCTGACCCACATCCATCCTCTCTCTCCAATGAGCACTCCCCGAGCCACAGACTCATCTCCCTCCTCCCTGGAAGAGCTGCTCCCTGGAGCTGGGCATGGAGCCAGGCCCTGCCTGGCCTGAAGACGCAGCCCAGCCTAGGGAGGAGGCTCTGGCGAGCAGCCCGTTACCACGTGCCCTTCAGTAATGAGATTAATGAAAATAATAGTTCTGAGCGGAGCTGGCCGCCAGCAGTCACCTACGGGAACACTTCATAGGTTTCGCTCATGTTGCCCTCCCCAGCCTTAGGAGGAAGCACTACTGTGCCTCCACTTGACAGGCAGGGAAACTGAGGCAGGGGACAGTTCTAGAGTCTTCCATGAGAAAAGAGAGCAGGCACCCTTGACGGAACACCTATTCCATTTTGAACCTCAGGGCACTCACTGGGAATCGCGCAAGCCAAATCCCTCTTGTCTGCCACAGGGTGGGTAGGGGCAGGAGATTGTCCCCCTTCCTGGGGGAGGGAGGGTTGGGTTTGAATCTGCAGCTCAGGTGGCTACCAATGCCCATCCTTGTCTCAACACATGACTCCCTAGAAGTCTGTGTCAAGGCCAGAGCACAGGGGGATACCAGGAGAGGCTCCTTGAAAGCAGCAGTATTAGGGCATATGTGAACTGGGTCTTGAAGGATGAATAGGAGTTCAAATAGATGAGGGAAGAGGGCACCAGCACGTGCAAAACTCAGGAACCCAAAGGACAAGTCCTGATTGTCTCTCTTAATTACAGGTGACTTTTTCCAAGTTTATCTCTGTGCCTCAGTTTCTTCATCTGTAAAATGGGAACAGTAGCCCTGAGCTTGTGAGGACCGAGTGAGAGGGTAACACTGCATGGCCACCTGTCTCTGGGAGAGGCAGTGGACTTGCCAGCTGCTGAGTGAATGGGTCCTGGGTTCAGACGCCAGCACCAAATAAACAGGGTTGTTTAATATGCAGCTATTATCTTAGCGCTTAGGAGTGGAGGCGGGAAAATCTGAAGCCCAAGGTCGTCCTTGGCTACATTGTGAGTGGAGGAAATCAGGGTAACTATACTGTAGCCCCAGCACTGAACAGGTAGAAGGAAGCTCAGGAGTTCAAAGCCATCCTTGGTCATAAGTGTGAAGCCAGCTTGGGCTACATGGAACCATCTTATAAATAAATAGATGATAGATAGATAGATAGATAGATAGATAGATAGATAGATAGATAGATAGATAGACAGACAGACAGATAAGGGCTGGAGAGATGGCTCAGTGGTTAAGAGCTCTTCTTCCAGAGGACCCAGGTTTAATTCCCAGCACCCATAGGGTGGCACACACCTGTCCAGTTCCAAGGGATCTGGCGCCCTCTTTCTGCCTCCTCGGGCACTGCATGCATGTGATGTATAGGCATTTATGCCGGCAAAACAGCCACATATGGCTTTAATAATTAAATAATTTTAGAGAATTTCCTAAAAAGAAATAGTAAGGAAGAAGGAAAGAGAGCGTTCCACTTGGTCAGCTGACCACCTCGCAGTGCGCCTCTGCCAGCAGCATGTCCCCAAAGGCAGAGGTAGCCCTTGCCCTTTCCTATTTAATTTTCATTATATCTTTATTTATTTATTCTGTGTGCATGTGTATACATGGTAGGTGGAACTACACACGTGCTGTGGCTCAAGTGCGGCCATCAGATGCCTATGACTCTGGCTCGATTAGAGCAATCCCACTGTCCCCTCTGGCCAGCTCCTGTGACGTCCTTGTTCTACAAGGTGCCAGGCCTGGTCCCTGTAGAACACCAGCTCTGGAACAGGACAGAGGCTTTGGAATGCCCGCCGTCATGGACTCCGGGCAGTGGAGGAAAACGCCTAGAACCGCATCTCCTCCCCAAGGAAGATGCCACCACTCTACCTCTGTTTTACAAGCCGATTGCTGGGGGGTTGTTGGGGGGGGGGGTCTAAGTTTTTTTTTTCTCTGTTGCTTGCCATACTTATCACATAGTGTTTCTCCCTCTGAGCACCCAGGGATCCCCAAATGGACATGGAAGCCCTATTTCTGGTTCTAAATGCCAAGATACCATCATGCTCCAGGCCAGCCTCACTGTGGACCAGGCCTCTGTGGCCTGATGGGATACCAGAAACACCGCGGAGGTTCCCTTGGCAGTTCCTGCTAGCTTGTTCTCCAGTGGGCCAGAATGAAGGTGACAGCCTCGAGGGCCAGGAGAGGGAGGGGGCGGGGGCGGGGGCAAGAGCAGGGGGCGGGGGCGGGGGAAGGGGGCGGGGGCTTCTGATAGATTCAAATGTGTCCAGGGTTTCGAGGGAGAGATGGCTTTTACCTATAAGAAGCAGGCTGGGCCTGAATGTGCAGTGAAGGCTGCAAGACACAGAAAAGAAGCGATTGGAAGCTAATGAGTATTGATTACAAAGGGAAAGCGGGTTAATTGAGTGAGCCAGTAACTTGGTTGCCAAGGTAACATCTTACTTGAAATCTAATCATCACCCCAGCGGGTATACCCAGGATCAGCACGGGGGACGGAGGATGTGACGGAATGGCTCCTATCTGAGGACCAGGAATCTGAAACATGAAACTATGGCCAAGGGCTGGAGACAGGAGGCCAGTCAGGAAGCCCTGCCACTGAGCCCGAGGCCTGGTACCTTCTCTGTTGATCTGTTTACACTAAAAGCCAGAGAGAAACCTGCGGTGCTCTGGGCAGGCCATCGGCTGTCTGCTGGCTAGAAACGGTGGGTGCGAGAGGAAGAACCCTTTTTCCTGTGAAGTGGAAGAAGACCCAGCTTATTTGCAGAGACACAGATGACATCTCAGCTCAGGAAGGAAGTGATAGTTTATGCTTAGGCATTATGTTTCTCTGCATTCGCCCCAGATTAGGTTGAATGCAGAAAACAGTCAGAAAGATGGACTCAGCGTCTGATAGAGCACTAGCCTGGTGAGCGTGAGACCCTGGGTTCAAGCCTCAGCAGAAGCAAGAGTGTAGGAGGAGGAGGAAGAGGAGGAGGAGAAACCCACTACTTTTGTCAGCAAGTCTCTCAGTTCCTTGAGGTAACGTCACTGTTTATCTTTTTTTTTTTCAATTTAGTTTATGTGTATGGGTGTTTTGCCTCTCTCTCTCTCTCTCTCTCTCTCTCTCTCTCTCTCTCTCTCTCTCTCTCTATCTCTCTCTCCCCCCCCCCAGTGTGTGTGTGTGTGTGTGTGTGTGTGTGTGTGTGTGTGTGCGTGCACACGCAGTACCCTCTAAGGCCAGAAGAGGGCATAGGCTTCCTCAAGACTGGAGTTGAGGCAGCTGTGTGAACCACCATGTGGGTACTGGGTATTGCAGGAGAGCAGCCATTTCTCTTAACCACTCTTTTTTGTCTTTGTTTGCCCTTATTTGTCTAATTTTTATTTCCTCGGAGAAAGGAAGGGAAGGGAAAGGAAGGGGAGGGAAGGGGAGGGGAGGAGAGGGGAGGGGAGGGGAAGGAAATCCCTGAAGTGTGCTTGGCCTTCTCCACACACCTGGAGTCAGCCTTCCTGACACTCCAGTGTCAGGGTTCACTTGCTTGCTACCAAAGCACCCACCTTAAAAGACATCCATTTGCAACTGCCGGGGGAGTGGACTGCCTCGGTGCCTATTTAAGGCACAAGAGATTGTTTTTCTGAATGAGTACCAGCTGGTTTCAGCCCCTGCGGGACAGAGAAGAGGTGGCATATAGCTGTGTGACTTGACATGGACGAGGTGAGATTTAATGGTGACCATCGAAATCGCACTAGGATGACAACACCATCTCTGGCCCGGAGGAGAGACTGGAGGGCAGCCCACAGCAGCCCGGTGTGGAGCATTTACCACAGTGGCAGATGTGACTCTTCCAGTGTTGTTACTGCTGCACAATGAAGTTGAGGAAAATTCCTGATAGTTGGGCTGGCAAGAGGGCTGGGCCAGCAAAGCACTTGCCGTAGGGCCTGCCAGTCTGAGTTGGATCCCCAGCACCCGCATAAAGATGGAGGAAGAGCACCAACTCATAAAGTCGTCCTATGACTTCCACATGAGTGACATGGCAGAAGCGCATACACACACTCACACACACACACACACACACACACACTCACACACACACACACACACACACTCACACACACACATGCATGCACATAGAGGTGCATACACGCGTGCATGCACACACACACTATATGCACAATACAAATAAACAAAAGCATCTTAAGTTTTAAAATTCCAGGTCATTATACAGGCAAACGTGTCTCGCTTTGTTTTGTTTCCTAATAAGAGTGGCTCGGGGGCTGGAGAGATGGCTCAGAGGTCAAGAGCACTGACTGCTCTTCCAAAGGTCGTGGGTTCAATTCCCAGCAACCACATGTTGGCTCACAACCATCTATAATGAAATCTGTAAACATAATAAATAATAAATATTAAAAAAAAAAAAAGAGTGGCTCGTGGTGCCCCCTTCTGCAGCCTCCTACTGCACTGCTTTAAAGGCCACTTGGAAAGCCACTGTGTGGATAAAGCATAAGAAAAAAAACTCCATTCTACAGATGGCTCCATCTTGCATTTGTTTATTCACCCACTTTTACACAGTTAGATAGTGGTCCTTCTTTTCTTTTTTTTTTATTTCTTGGGAAGTTTTTTTTTTCTCCCCATTACCAACTGACACTTCAAAAGCATCCTTGCAATTAAATCATCAGCATGGCCATGATTGTCTCCTTTGAATAAATTCTATGAAGTTAAATTTCCAGGTCAATTTGCATGCAAATCGTTAAGCGTTCCTCCGATATTTCCAAATTGCAGAAAGTTTAAAAACCCCAACTTACATCTAGAAACCACGTTTTAAATATTTTCATTGCAAGCTTATTAAGCATGTGTGTACATGAGTGCATGTGTATGTATTCACGTGTATTGTGCTTGTGTATGTATGTGTGTGTGTGCATAAGTGTGTGTGGAGAGATGTGGATGAGTGCATGTTTGTACATGAGTGCACGTGTATGTATTCAAGTGTATGGTGCATGAGTGCGTATTTTGCATATGTGTGCATGTGTATGTGTGCATGAGGGTGTGTATATGCATTTATGTGTATGCATGAGTCTGTGTGTGTGTGTGTGTGAGTGTGTGTGTGTGTGTGTGAGTGTGTGTGTGTGTGTGTGTGTGTGTGTGTGTGTGTGCATGTGTACCTCAGGTTAGTATGTGGAGGTCAAAAGAGACAACTTCTGGGAGTCTGTTCCCTTCTCCCACCAAGTGGGTCCTAGGGATTTAGCTCAGGTCATGGCAGGTCACCTACTGAGCCATTCACCAACCCTCCTTTCTCTAAAAATGTCATTATTTAAGTATACATAAAGAAAACTGAGAAGGTAATATGAGCAGAGGTGTAAAATTAAAGTCACACACAGCTAAGATACAATCAATCGCTCTCTCCCTCCCTCTCTTTCTCCTTCTTCACTTCCACAAATTCCACCCTTGCTTAACACACACACACACACACACACACACACACACACACACACACACCACAGAGAGAGAGGATGGGGGAGATTGTCCTATCTCCTTTCTGGTTTGTCTCACTACTTTTAATGTCCAATGTCTCTATTGTATCCCCACATATATAGTCTTTTTTGGGGGGTTGGTTTTTTGAGACAGGGTTTCTCTGTGTAGCCTTGGCTGTCCTGGACTCACTTTGTAGACCAGGCTGGCCTCGAACTCACAGCGATCTGCCTGCCTCTGCCTCCCGAGGGCTGGGATTAAAGGCGTGCGCCATCACGCCCGGCTATAGTCTTTAAAAAGAAACATGTATGGTTGTATTGCCTGCATGTATATCTACCTACCACATGTGTGCCTGGTGTCCACAGGGACCAGAAGAGGGCATCAGATCCCCTGGCACTGGAGTTACAGATGCTATGAGCGGTCATGTGCATGCTGGGAGCATCCAGTCTCTCTGGTCCCCACACCTGTAGTCTTATGCCTCATTCTCTCCCCATCTCCTCACCCCTCACCATCTCTGTCCCTGTCTTGGGATCACCCTCCTGCAAGGTTTCACAGCCAGGAAGATGTGATTATCACTCACACTTGGGCAGAGCTGTGAAGCTGGCAGAGCATTGTCCCAGGTCATCACTCATTCTTCCGGGTGAGACCCTCGTCTGGCTGGCAGCCACTGGGCATCCCTTGTCCAAAGCTCACAGCTCCTAGCTGTCCCAGCCAGATTCTGCAACCTGACATGTGCTCTCGGATGCACACATATGCATCAGCATGTGCTATTGTCCTCGGGGTATGTGTGCTAATAGGTCAGGCTGACACCAAAACGTGGAAATCCGGGAAGCTGGCGACATCCTCGGCGTGTGGATGGGAAAGGAGCTGCTGGGAGGCGCGCAGATCCTCCCTCCTCTGCTCCAGCTACCATGAGTACCTTCGGGTCTCCAAGGGTCACTCCTGCTGCCTCAGCCTGACTACCTTCCCCCATCCCCCTCCCTAACCAAGCATCAGCCTCTCTCCACTTTCGCTCTCTCCTTCTCCTCCACATCCTTCAGGTCTCCAGGGTGCTTCTCCCACCCAACTCATCCCTTGCTGGCTTCTTGTGGCAACCTGCTCTCCCCACCAGCCCAGCATCACACAGAATGCTCAGACCTATGGTGAGCAACCCCAGGCTGAGCATGTTTGAGACCCACCACCCCTGCGGAAACCTCCATCTGTTCCTTGGCGCTGGGCACATAGCGTACACCAGCAAAGGTCTGGCCTCCTGGCCTCCTGGCCTCCCTCCTGGCCTCCTAGCTTCCCTCCTGGCCTCCTGGCCTCCCTCCTAGCCTCCTAGCTTCCCTCCTGGCCTCCTGGCCTCCTGGTCTCCCTCCTGGCCTCCCTCCTGGCCTCCTGGCCTCCCTCTTGGCCTCCTAGCCTCCCTCCTGGCCTCCTGGCCTCCCTCCTGGCCTCCTGGCCTCCTGGTCTCCCTCCTGGCCTCCTGGCCTCCCTCCTGGCCTCTTGGCCTCCCTCTTGGCCTCCTAGCCTCCCTCCTGGCCTCCTGGCCTCCCTCCTGGCCTCCTGGCCTCCCTCCTGGCCTCCTAGCCTCCTCCTGGCCTCCTGACCTGTTCTCTCCTACCTGGATCCATTCAGAACCTTCTAATGGCTGCTACTGCTCTCAGAACCAACCATACCATGCACCTGGATCTCCAACACTGGTGAGATCAAGCCTCCCCAAGTCCCCAGCTCCCTCCCCATCACTCTAACCTCCAAGCTCCTCGGTCCCTCCCTACCCTGGGAACACACCAAGCTCCATCTCGGTCAAGGCCCATCCATGCTGGTTCTGCCCAGATCTCTACCTCTGTGGCTGGCTCTTCTCCCTCTTCAGATCTCACCCTTGAGTGTCATCACCATCCTCTTTATGAGCCTGGTCCTCAATCAGTGATGGTGCAGTGTCGACTCTGATGTTACCAGGAGAGGTTTGGAGTTTCCCCACAACAAAATGATAAATATGTGAGGTGACAGATATGCTAATTATTAATCATGCAATATGTACATACAGCAAAACCTCACACTGTAACCCACGAACCTGCACAATTAATACGCATCAGCCAAAAATGGAATAAAGCTAAAATGCCTCCTCCCGCCGCCCTCTGTCTATGCACTGCAGCAGCTCTGTTCCCCTGAGGGGCAGCTCCAGTAGAGCAGAGGCCACGAGGTCATGGTGTAGTTGGTGCCCAATCAAAGCTAACAGACCACGAAATGAAGTGTTTAAGAGTGACTCTTACCTTTCAGACAGGCAGTGTTCTCCTCCTCCTCCCCTGGTGGCTGTGTGACAGGACCTCCACCTTCCTCACCCCAGTGCATTCAGTGACAAATGGGATAAAAACTGTCCCAGGTTCAAGATAGCTCACTAGCTAAAGGCAGCTGCAGCCAAGCCCAACACCCTGAGTCTGATCCCAAGGTCCCACAGGACGGAAGGAGAGCCACCTCCCGCAAGCTGTCCTCTGACCTGTGTGCGTGGGTTTGGCGTGTGAGGCTTAGTGATAGAGTGCATGCCGAGCACGCATGAAAATTCTCACGGCAGTATTACGAGCACGAGATGGGGTAAGAGCAGCTTTTAGCAAAAGGACGCAAGGACACCAATATTGTCCCCACTGACTTCTTAGCTCATGTTCACCGGATAGGAGGCAGCCCTACAGGAAATGCTTCAGATAACATGGGACCTAGCATGGCGGCACACACCTGTAATCCTACTACTCAAAATTCAGGGCAGGAGGAGCTCGCGCTTGAAGCCAGCCTGGGCTTCATGGTAAGAGCCCATCTTAGAGAAGGAGAGAGAGTGAGGGAGACTAGAGTGACATGTTCAAGGTCCCATACCTCAGTACTAAAACAGTCCTTTAGCTGCCCTGGAAACAAAATGAGCACAGGGGGCATCGGGTAGACGCTGAGCTGGCAGGCGCAGAACTCAGAGAGAAGCAGGGCGGGCGAGGAGAAGCGCGCCCAGACGTGGGGACATCATAGCGGATCACCAACCAGCAGCCACAGGCAGACGTGTCCCTAGTTTATCTCCACAGGAGAATTTGGGCCTCTGTGCCTGGGTTTGATGTGGTCCTGGGGCCACCCACTGGTACCCTTCGTGCCAGGAATGCCACCTTAGGACTCTCCGCTCCTGCCAAGGTAAGCGTGTGGGTGCAAGCTTACCCCCCAGAATGACCACCCACACATCTCCCCAGATGCCAAGGCCGCAGTGGCAAAGCACCAGCAGGTGGGCTTGGGTCCAGGTCCATCCTGGAAAAGGCCAGCTGAGGGTTTCCATGGAGCCTGTCACCATGGTAACCAAACCTCAGCCGGCAGAACTCCAACAGAGCCAGGAAAGACAAGCTCCTTTCTTGTCCATATCTCAGGAGCCTGGGGGGAGGGAGGGAAGCCGGGAGGGGGGGGCAGAGTGTGGACAGTAAAGCACTCTGAACCAGACTGGATGGGGGCAGGGAGAAATGGAGGTCATCTTCCTGCTCAGTGGGCCAGTCATAAAGCACCAGAATGTGGCACCCCATTTCATGCCTGTATGCCTTTTTCTTCTCTTCTCTGGCCTGCCCCGCCCCCCAGCACTGCCCTCCCCAACACCTCCTCCCCCACTTCCCCCACCATCATTCATGCTTTGTATCCTGACCCTACAGCCCGACAAGCAGAATCAGTCCTTTTCGCCCCTGAGCACCCATGTCTGTCTTGTCACACCCCCTCAGTGTGTCTATTAGCCACAGAACCTGGGAAGAACAGTGCACAAAACGTGCAGACGCCAAGAGCAGAGACCTGAGTTCAATCTCAGCTCCACCTTGCACGTGGGGTGACCCCCCCCCCACAAGCCACTTTCTCTCCTGGAGCCTCTACTCTCTCACCCTACCCTTTTCAGCCGTGTGTGGTCATGAGCAAGTATGCAGGCCTCTCTGACGCTGAGGTCCTTCTTCTGAAAAAAAAAAACAAAAACAAAAATGGCATGATGTCAGTGAGACGGCTGGGATTCAGTGTGGATGAATTAGACAGCTAGGCTGTGGGTGTGGCTCAGCTGACAGAGTGCATGCCTGGCATGCATAAAGCCCTGAGTTCAATTCCTGGTACCTCATAAACTGGGCATGCTGGCACATACCTGTAATCTCAGTAGTAGGGAGGTAGACACAGGAGGATCAGAAATCTTAAGTCATCCTTGGGTTTGAAGTCAGCCTGGGCTACATGGGATTCTGTCTCCAAAAATAAATAAATAAATAAATAAATAAATAAATAAATAAATAAATAAATCAGGCATGGTTCTGGCTTATAGTATACAATGTTTCTCTCTCCTAGGGTCTGGCTTTTCACATCCTGGCCTCTAGCCTCAGTTCTGCCAGGATTCCCAGCCTGGCATAGTCCATGCCTTTCAAATACAGCCTTTGAAAGGAGAGAGAAGGTTTCTGCTCCAAGCAAGGACTAGAGCTCAGCACAGCGTTGACATTTCCAGCTGGACATGGAAGAGCAGGCATTGTTCAGGAGAATAGACACCCCTGGGGCTTTCCTGGCAACGAGGCCAGCCCCGCCATCCTCTCTCTCTCTCTCTCTCTCTGTCTCTCTGTCTCTGTCTCTGTCTCTCTCTCTTTCTCTCTCCATGTTGGTATGTGAGTGTATGACATTCTAAAATACTTATACCCACGTTCTTACAAATTCTGTCACAAATCCCTAACAGACATGACAGAGGAGGCTGAAAGGACATCTGTCCTTGTGGTTCATGACCCAGGGGACCATTCTGTGTGTCCCCTGGAGCTTCTCCCTACCTGAGGCTCTCTTAGGTCCACAGAAGACAGAGCCCCGGAGTTTGAAACAGACACACTCTCCTTCCCCATCCCAAGCACAGAGGAACCTGACCTCAGGCAGCAGGCAGCCCTGGCCAGTTCATGGGGCGCCAGTCATCACCTAGAAAATAGAGGAGGCAACATAACTGATTTCACCCTGTCCTGGGTCTGAACACAAGAAGCCTCCCAAAGCAGATGGGTAGAGCTGTGTTCGGAGCTCAGCAGGCAAGAATTGGTCCCTGCTGCTGTCACACTGGGACTGAGAGCCATGCTGGACCCTAAAGACTCTAGATCCTGCTTCTCACGCTGAATCTTTTGGGGGGGGGCTGCTAAAACGGACTCTAGGCATCTCCGAGTGCAGCCGGTTGGTGGGGGCTGGACGTGCTCAGACTAATTGACTTGGATAACTACTTTGAGGGCACTGGCCCAGATGGATACCCTCAGCCTGTGCCTCAGCCTTGGCTTGGATTGACCTTGACTTTAAGAGCTAGGTTGTATCCCAAGAGATTCAACTTAGGGGAGAAAAGGGTTTTTTTTCTTTTCTTTGTTTTTGTTTTGTTTTGTTTTGTTTATTGTTGTTGTTGGTTTTTTTTTTTTTTTTGAGACAGCGTTTCTCTGTGTAGCCTTGGGTGTCCTGGAATTGATTTGTAGACTAGGCTAGCCTCCAACTCACAGCTATCTTCGTGCCTCTGCCTGCCTTGAGTGCTGGGATCAAAGGTGTGAGCCACTGCGCCCAACTGGAAAGGGTTTCCATAGCTTACACTCCCAGGTCACAATCCATCACTGAGGGAAGTCAGGGCAGGAACTCAAGTGGGACCCATGGAGGATGCTGCTTTTGACTTACTGTCTGGTTCATATAGCTCAGGCCCACCTGCCAAGGGATGGTGCCTCCCATGGTGGGCCGGGCCTCCCATATCAGTCATCAATCAAGACAATTCCTAATAGATGTGGCCACAGGCCAATCTAATCTAGCTAATCCTTCAACTGAGACAACTCCAGGCCGGGTCAAGCTGACCACTGAAGCTAACTAGAACAGGACATGTCTAGGGGTGTGGTTCAGTTAGTAGGGTACATATCGCCTAATATGCATGAAGCCCTAGGCTTGATTCCCCAGCCCTGGGTACACCAGGCATGCTGGTGTGCATCTGAAATCTCAGCACACACTAGACACAGGAGGACCAGAAGTCCAAGGTCATCCCCCAGCTTAGCTACGGAAGCCAGTTCAAGGCGAGCCTACGCTACACAAGACCCTGTCACACACATGCACATATGCACACACGTGCACATGCACAAGTGCTTGTGTGACATAGAGCGCACAAAGAGGTCAAAGGACAATTTGTGGGACCTCATTCTCTCCCTCACCATGTGGGTTCTGGGGATTGACATCAGGCCTGGCAGCAAGTGCCTTTACCTGACCCTAACCCTTCTGTGCACCCACTATATGCAGGAAAAGAATAATAATAAAAAGTATAAAAATAGAATAGCAATATCTTAGTAGGCAGTGGGGACAGAAAACAAAAGAGCCCTCAATTCTCTCTCTCTCTCTCTCTCTCTCTCTCTCTCTCTCTCTCTCTCTCTCTCTTCCTCCTCTTCCTCCTTCTCCTCCGAAAGGCTCTTCTGACAAAGCAGAGACAGCATCCCTGGAATAAAGAGTAACCCCCTCAAAGGCACATGCAACCCCAAGCTAGGTCTCCTTGGGACACCCTCCCTGGCAGTTGCCCTTTAGCATCCCTGTCCTTAAGCAGTCCCACCCCTTCAGCCGCCACTTCATTCGGATGACCTCAGCCCACACCTCTCCCCATGGCAGCCCCAGCTGACCACCTCCTCGCCCCCCCCCCCAGCTCTTCAGACTCTAGGGGTCCAACTCTGCACTGCTCACTTCTCCTTGGGAATCTGCTCCATCTGTATCACCGTACACACTCAGCCACTCAAGCCACAGAATGGTAGGTGTCACCCTGAGCCCTTCTCTCACGGTTGTCCCTACAGTTGCAAGTAAGCCAGCAGCATCCCAGCCCCTTCCCCAACATGAGCACACACGCCTCATTGCCCCCTCCCTTCTATCGGAAACACCCCCTCCAGTGCACACTTTCCTTCAACAAGTGTCTGTCCCCCCACCCCCCTCCCTACAGTCACACACAGCCTCAAGCTGGGCATAGGGACTGAGCAAAACAGTGGCCATGACTGCATGAAGCCAGTGCTGGGTCATGCCCTGTCCCTGCTCAGACATCCTGCCCTGGCTCCACCATGACTGTCGGGGTCAAGTGCAAGCTCCAGGTAGGTACCACATTTCTGGACTCCACCTTCTACCCCCCCCCCATCTCCACTGATCCTTCCGGGTGGGTCCCTTGCCATTCTGCCCCTGAGGTCTCTCTCAGCTTCCCAGATAAGCCTGTGACTCCAGCGCACTCCCCATGAATATAGCCAAACACAAGTATGACATGTGTTCATGGACGGACCACAGTATGATGGACCACATGGTGAGAGCCAACGTCCAGCTACCTCGATACACACTTTTGTCTAACTACCCTTGCTGTACTTGCTGAAGCCAGTGCCTATCTCAGTGCCTGACCCTTCCCCAGAGGACAGAATGGCCTGCACTGCCCTGACCCTGGGTCAAAAATCAACAAACACCTGGTGAGCTAGCGCAGTCCAGGGCTCAACTTGTTCTCCAGACCCTAGCTTCCCAGGGCCCGGGACTACGTTCCTGAGATTGGCCGAGCCAGCCTGCAGTCTGAGGTGGTGAGTCACCTCCTGGCTGCAAATCGAGGAACCCTCAGTGCGCCCTTGTTTGGAGAAGACCGCTGTCCGCAGCGCGGACACAAGGAGACAGTCAGCAGATGTCACCACGGCCCTGACACACCGGGAGGGACACAGAAAGATCCAGGTAATTGGAGACCGAGAAGAGGAAGATGCAGTCAGACCCAGAGCAAAAGAGCGGGCGAAGGGAGAGATGGTGAGCTTACAAGGCCAAGAGCGCGCAGGGGGCCGGACTCGGAGCCCGCGCTCTTCCCGCTCCCCAACTTGCCCCACCCGCTCCCGGGACCCCAGCGTGGGCAAATGCTCAACCAATGGGCTGCCAGACCTACGCATTACCTCACCGGAACGTGCTGCCATTGGCTCGCCCTTGCACCGGTGCGCGCTGTTGCTATGACAGCCTGGGCTGGCGTTGCGCGGAGATACCAGGAGGAGGCTCCCCATTTCTCCCCAGGGATCCCCATTCAGCCCCAGGGACCTCTGCTGGGGCCTCAAGAGGAAAGCCGAACTCCTGCAACTCCAACAGGAAGCAGAACTCCTCTAACGAAACCTATCACCTCCCTGCCCTAACTACTCCCGCCATTCGGTGCCTGGCGCACCTGCCCTGGGTGGGGGGTGCGGGGACGGGAGCTGGCGGAGGCACCTTGTCACTACACAGGTACCTGCAGACATTGCCACACAGACCAGCAGTGCTGAGCTCTGCACAGATAGATAGATAAGTCCCTCCAAGTCTGTGCCTTGGAAAACCTGCTCCAGCTAAGGGTCCATGGGTACCACTGAGTCACGAAGGCTTCTGAGAGACAGGAAGGCAGAGCCCAAGTTTTCTGGGCGATAGAGGAAAAGGAAAGGATTCCATCGCGTTCTAAGACCAGAGGCAGGAGGCACATAGGGCTCTGTGGAGGGAAATTAGATGCTGGGATGAGGGGGAGACTGGAAAGGAAGAGTTGGGGTAAATCTGCGAGAAATGCAAGAGCAAGATCCCAAAGGGTTGAAAGCAGCCTCGAGGAGCTAGCTCTACACCGCACCCAAGGTACAGGGAGGGGCCGTGATGTGCAGGAACCTGTGATAGAAGGACATATACTTTGGTTGCCTTGAAGGGTGAGCAGGAGTCCAGAGACGGGTTTCTGCAGGGACTGAGAGGGGTAGAAAAATGCTGAGATCCCCCCCCCCAGCCAGTGTGGAGATGCAGGCATAAAAGATGGGGACAGCCCAGGTCAGGTGATTTTGAGTCACACACACCCGCAGGAAGCTGGGAGGGCTTCCTGACAACCTAACAGGGCCATCATGGCCTCCACGGCACCCATGCTATCTGTGTGTGCAACGATGGCTTCAACAGTTGTACTAAACTGAAAAAAAAAAATCCTCCTTCCTTCCCTCCTACTCTCTTCTCTCCCTCCTCTGCCCTCCTCTCCTTCCCTCCTCCCCACAACCACCTCAGCTCTAGCACTTGCCACAGAACTTCATCCTAAGTACCAGCCACAAACATTAAGCTCCCACCAAACTCCGCCCCCACCCTGCCCCGCCCCCTTTACCCAGCCTCCTCTATCACAGCTGCAGCAATGTAGTCACCATCTAGGTCTAAAGGATGGTCTCTCTCACCCATCCTCCCTCCCTTCCCCTCGCCTCCCCCTCCTCTCTGTCTGTCTCAGTTTGTCTTTCTTACACACACACACACACACACACACACACACACACACACACACACACCATGCCTCAGCCCCTCCAACAAGGAGGATAGTGTTTATCCATTGTAGCCGATCTCCAGAACTTATGGGCCCCTCTTCTATGTGCCATGTGGCACACTCCCTAGTCAGCCATCATGATGGCAGACCCTCAATAAACACGAAGTCAGGTGAGGAGACCTCTTAGCACTTCAGTGTGCACAACCCCGCCATGGGGCATCTGATTAGCATCTGTTTTTATCTCTCACTGGTCATGTAGGGTTGTGAGACAGAATCCTGGATTTGTCTCCCGATGCCACATTAAGTCATCAAGATCTCAACTAAACCCTTGACTTGGTGGTGTGGATAGACGCTCCCAAGGTACCATCTAGAAGAATCCAGCAGCTTCTTTGAGGTCAAGAGTGTTAGTCTGAAACTCGTGGTGGTCAGACCTGAAAAATGCCCTTGAAACTCTCAGAACCGTTGTCCTTGTTGTCCCAACAGCCAGGGAAAGGTTCCAGAACGTCCACAGTCAAGGCCATGAAAGGCCTTCCTCACTATCCCAGCACTGTTTCTTGGGTTTTGTTTGTTTGTTTATTGTTTGTTGTTTTTGTTGTTTGTTTGGTTTTTCTTTTTCAAGACAGAGTTTCTCTGTGTAGCCTTGGCTGTCCTGGACTCACTTTGTAGACCAGGCTGGCCTCGAACTCACAGCGATCCGCCTGCCTCTGCCTCCCAAGTGCTGGTATTAAAGGCGTGGGCTACCATGCCCAGCTCCCAGCTCGGTTTCTAATGAAGGCTTGCACTTCCTAGAAAGATCAGGGCTAGAAGGCTAGAAAACTACATTTCCCAGATACTCTTCCAAGGGGCTCTGGGTGGGTTCTGCCAACGGGGAGAATCCATGAAAGATTAGAATGTCAAAAGGAGGTAAAAAGCCATTCTCGGTTAAGAAGTAGCACCAGATGAGACTCCAGCTCCACACCCCCAACTCAAGGACAGTGTCCAGCAGTTCTGATGGCTAGAACAGACTCAGGAGCTCCAAGTGACCCAGACCTCCTTCCCTTCCCACTATCAGTTGAAAGCAAGCTCCTGAGTTGAACCACTCTATGAAGTAGCTGGGGTAGCCTTGGTTTTCCTCAATAGAAAACCAAAAGCGCCATGTCGAGGACTTGCTTGTGCCTGCTCTGGGCAGGTGTCACTCTGTGCAGGTACCCTATGAGTTAGGAATATGAGGGGCAGTGCCCAGGTCCAGGGAGGTCCAGGGGGACAGAGGCCAGGTTCTATAGGGCCCTTCTAACTATCGACTCAGGTTTAGGTCTTGCTTTTTTGAGACAGAAATCTCAATGTTCAGATGCAGGCAAAACTTAAATGCACAAACACACTCTCGTTTTAAAGGGATTTGCAAAATAATTTGCATTCTGGCACTGTGGGTGGTGAGTGTGTGGGTGTTTATCGTGCTAAATTGTGCAATTATGTTTGTGTACTTTCTTCGGTTTTTTATTAGCGTGTATTAATTGTGTGTAATAATGTATTTCATTGTGAAGTGTATTTTGTGCTGCGTGTAATGTATTTTGAACATATTCATCTCCCCCCATTACTCCTTCTCATCCTCACCCCTCTCCCCTTGATCCCTCTCCTCTTGCCAACTAAACCCCCCCCCCTGCTTTCATGTCTTATTTTTAGGGAACCGATGAATTTAATTAGGGTTACTCACAGGAGCATTGGGGAGGGGCTATTTATAGAAGCTGGGCAAACTTGTATTCTCATGAACTTTCTGCACAAATTTTCTGTTTCATGATCTAAAAATTGGTCCGGTGAATGGGGGAGCAACTGGAGAAATCGCGGTGGCAGCCTTTGATTTCAAAGCAGATAAGCAGAGGGGAAGATGGGGAGGAAGACAGGATCAGGCTGAGTCACGATTGATGGAGTAAGCCCGTCGTGCCGGATGGCCAGGTGAGGTTATCAGGAGTAAGCCACGGAGCATAGGATCTCAGAGAGAGAGAGAGAGAGAGAGAGAGAGAGAGAGAGAGAGAGAGAGAGAGAGAGATCAGACTCCACAGCAGCTGAAGAAGAGATGGACAAAAATATCAGCAACTGACCTGTGTGTCTAAAAGCTCAAATCCAAACATCCAAGTCACTCCTACTGACTCAGAGAAAGACAAGACCACCTTGTACAGACAACAGGCTGGGGCCCATAGGTGTAGTGCAAACGATCGCACAGTTCAATTGTTATTGTAAGGATAGAGTGAAGCCAGTCGTGTGGGTCCCCAGTAATTTCACAGACCGGCCACTCGCAGGAAATAGCCTACAGAGGCACGTGGAGTTGAGTGAGTCCCAGCCCAAAAGCAAGATGGAGACGGATCAGTGGTGTGGCCGTTGGAAATTTGCCGCTCTGGAGCCAAGAAGACAGATACCTGGATGCTCTCCCACACACTGGCCTCTGTTGTCAAATCTCTGACTCACGTTCTATGACCCAATCTTCTGTGTCATGGAGCCTGGGGTTGTGTGGGCTTTTGTTGTCGTTTTTGTGTTTTCCCCCAAATAAGGCCATGGTTGGCCTCAAACTCAGTCTGTGCATGAGGATGACCTTGAAATTCTCTCTCTCTTTTTTTTTTTTAAATTTAATTTGCATGCCCCTAGAGGCACTGCAGGTGTGGCTGCTGTGTCACATGTGTGTCGGTGGGAGGCAGAGAGGAGAGAGGTTATGTCTGCACTCAGCATTTAGTCCTGTGAATGTCTGAATGACTAGTAGCCTAACGTTCCCTGACACAACCAAGCCTGAGACAACCACCAGCCCGGTGCCAGGGGCCCCAGACAGAGAACTAGCCTGAAATGACCACCAGTCTGCCACAGCTCAGACTGAGATGACCCCTACCCAGCACCATAATTGCACAAACAGGACATAGCTCTCCTGAGACCACGCCTGAGATGACCCCAGACACTCAGAGACCCCGGGTGCCGCTAAGAGGAACAAGTAATGGCTCATGCCTTTAATCCCAACACTTGGGAGGCAGAGGCAGGCGGATCGCTGTGAGTTCAAGGTCAGGCTGGTCTACAAAGAAAGTCCAGGACAGCCAATGCTACACAGAGAGACCCTGTCTCAAAAAAAAAAAAAAAAAAAAAGAACAAGCAAGTGGTGAAGAAAATGGAAAAGAAAGAGAAACAGAAGGATGTGAGCACAATGGAGAGAGACAGAACTCAAGTCTCAAAGGTAGTGAAGAACAGCCTGATGTGAGGAGCTAGTGATGCTACCCGGAACCATGGTGGGGTCCTTGCCTGTGCTGCCACCAGGGGCCATGGATGGGGGGTTTGTTTCCACTAAAGGCTAGACAGACATCCTGGTCTGGGCATGTTGATGTCTGAGGGCTGTGCAGAACTGGCCCCACCCCCTCGCCTGGGTATGGTTGGGGTGGTGGTGGTGGCTGGCCCTGATGTCATAAAAGGAAGAGAACTGACCCCATCCCTAGCCAGCTGCAGTATTCGTTGGAGCACGCCCCAGAAATTGCAAGAGTTGTGGGTGAGTCACATGGGAGCCTTGGCCTTCCACTTGTCCCCCATGCAGTGGCATGGATGAAGAAGAGTTACCCTCCTTTCTCCCTGGCCCTCGCCACCTCAGCCCTGCCTTTCACCAGCTGAGGCAAGCAGTAAAGAGGCAACAAGGGAGAGCTGGCCCTGGTTGCGGGGAGGAGGGGTTGCTGATGAGCCAGCCCTGAGGGCATGAGAGTGAGAGTCCGCTGGCTAACCAGCTCAGATAACCTCTCAGGCCCAGATCCAGGGCTTTGAGTTGGCCCACCTCAACACCTACTCCATCGATGAACTGCTGGAGTGTGTGAAGGGGCCGGTCCTACAGATCCAAAGCTACAGGAGCTCCATGACACAGGGCAACAGCAGGATATCCAAGGGGAGTGCCAGGGAGGATCCAGGATTGACTGAGTGGCAGAAGCCAGAGACCTCCTACCAGACCAATGAGTCATTGCAATGAAATTTGCAAGCAAGAAAGGTGGACAAAAGAGTATGCTGTGGGACACACTGCAACACACTACGGCTTCCACAATGAGACTTTTTTTTTTCTGTGTTGGGGGGTGAGGATGCAAGGGTGGAGGGCAGGTGCAAGGGCATGGGGAGATGAGTGAGATTGGGGTGCATGATGTGAAATTCACAAAGAAACAATAAAAAGGTTTTTTTTGATTGGTGTGTGTGTGTGTGTGTGAGAGAGAGAGAGAGAGAGAGAGAGAGAGAGAGAGAGAGAGAGAGAGAGAGAGAATGTATTTATTCTGTGAGTATTTGGTGCTTTCTGGGTCACTTGGAACTGGAGTTATAAGAAATTGTGAGCTACCTAGTGTGAGATATGGGGCGTGAACTCCTGTCCTTTGAAAGAGCAGCACACCTTCTTAACCACCAAACATCTACCTAGCTCAGACTTTGAAGTCCTGACTTTCCTGGCTACCTCTCAAGTAGTGAGATGACAGGGCATGCCCCACGGACAACCTGGCTTCTGTGGTGCTGGGGATGGAACCCAGGGCTTTGAGCAGGCTAGGCAAGCGCTTTCCCAACTGAGCCATATCCTCGGCTCTCTACCAAGTGTCATTAAGACAAGGATATTGTTTATCTCAGTTTGGGTAGGAAGGTAGAGGTCCAGGGGCTAGGGTGTGGCTCCGTGATAGAGCCCTTGCCTAACATGCTCAAGGCCCTGGGTTCCAATCCCAGCACTAAGGAATTGAGTGTAGCGGTTCAAGGACGGACCTCATCTCTAACACAGATGAGAAAGAAACAAACCCATAGAAGTGATACTTTTTATGATTTGCATTTCAGTTGCAACAAGACACACTAACCAGGCTTTGTTTGGTTTGGGTGGATGTTCTACACGCTTCTTAGGATTTCTTTAGAGAGATTCCCTCCAAGAAGTCTGTGCTGGCCTCAAACTTGGGATCCTCTTGCCTCGGCCTCTCATGCGCGACCATGGCTTTTTTTTTTTCCTTTTTCTTTCTTTTTTTCTTCGAGACAGGGTTTCTCTGTGTAACCTTAGCTGTCCTGGACTCGCTTTGTAGACCAGGCCGGCCTCAAACTCACAGCGATCCACCTGCCTCTGCCTCCCGAGTGCTGGGATTAAAGGCATGTGCCACCACAGCCTGGCCATGTCTTTCCTTTATAATATTTAAGATGAAGTCTAAGCAACGGATTTCACATCTGATTAGATTTACAGAAGTTGCCTGGGTGCTTACGAAGAATTTGTTCATCATCTTTGTAAGGCTCCCCTGTCAGGTGTTTGAAGTATTTGAATTGGATAAATTAAATTTGTAATTGTAGTTTGAAATATCTAAAGGAATTTGCTTAATTAAATGTTTGAATGGTTTCAAAGTTTACGAGGATTTAATCTGTCAAGTTTATGACTTAATTGAATACCAATCAATGAAAAAGTAAATGTGATCCTGCTTTATATAAAAATTGCTAGGTTCATAAATAAAATATCAAGATCCGTAAGGTAGAAGAAAAAAGCCAAGGCAGTAGCAAGGGTCTGAGATCCATAACACTAAGAAATTAAATATGGATTGATATATTCCTCATTGTATTTGTTCCTTGCTAGCTGAGTACTCACACCTGAATGGTTCATACACACACACATACACATGCACAGATACACACACACATACACATATACACACACATACACACACATACACACACACACACACATGGGTTGGGGAAGGAAGGAGGGAGGGAGGAAGGTGGGGGATGGAGGGAGGGAGGGAGGGGGAGAGAGAAGAAAAAGTTATCCTAAACATATGAAATAAGCACCATGAGGCAAGAGTGCCATATACTCACTGTTGGGGTGGCTTGCACTGCACGAGTCTGGGTGACACGGTGGAGTTTGTGTTACTGTTGGGGGCTTATTGCTGAGTTATATTTCCCAGACTTGTTTCTTGCTGGATAGCTGGGGCGACTCCCCCGTGTCGAACCCTCTGTAGATTCCTCAGCATCTTTAAGCTATTGATAAATCTGGCAGCAAGTTACACTGTGGCAGGGGTTCACAGCTCCTTCCTCAACCTCCCCTGGAAGCATCAGTGCACACATCTGCACACTCACTGCGCCTTATATGTTTTAGCACTGGGGATTAAATCCAGGGCCTTTTGCCTGCAAAGCAAGCACTCTCCCGCTGACCTATGATCCCCAGCCCTCTTTCAACTTTTCATTTTTGAGAGCTCTCATGATGTTGCCAGGCTAGGCTTGAACTCAGTAGCCCAGGCAGGCCTTGAACTCACTATCATCCTGCCTCAACCTCCTTTGTATCTGGACTTACAGGCCTGCACCAGAGAGGCCTAGCAGCTAAATGATTTTTTTTTCAAATTGGGTGCCATGTGGCCCAGATTGACTTAAAAGTCAATTTCTAACGAACAATCACCTTGATTTTCTGTTTCTACCTCCAAGAACTGGGATCACAACCATAGCCCCCCAAGCCTATTTACACTGTGCTGGGCATGTGTCCTGGAGCTTTGCACATGCCAGGCAAGCATTCTACCAACTGAGCCCCAACTGCACTTACATGCACTGAACAATCACCCAATAAAAGGTAATTGTTTTTGTTTCGTTGTAAAAAGTTACATTTGTGTCAAAAGTCCTTGATGGGTGACCTTTTTTTTTTCTGTGAGCTTGAGACCAGTTTGATCTACATATGGAGTCCCAGATCTCGCCTCAAAAAACAAAAACAAAAGGAAGATGACGATAGCCAACATTTCTATATAAATGTTTCCCTGTTTTTGAGATACTTGAGTGTTAATTGATTGGACTCGAGTGAGCCAGGAAGCCCACAGGCGCTCCGGTGTGCTGCCTTCCAATGAGCCTTACGAGCAGACGCAGCTCCTATGTGGCAATGTCTGCTCACCATTTGGGGGTGCAGGAGAAGGGGGGTGCTTCTCACAGGGCCTTGCCACCTGCTGTCTCAGCAGGACACTTGTCATTCCTGGTTTGTTTGTTTTATTTCAAAGGCAGGGTGCCAAATCTAAATTTTTATTACAGATATTTTTTTAAACTCAAAGCAAGGAAGAATTAAAAGTGATACAGTTTCATCAAAATGCCAGCTCAGATTATCACTGTATCAATTCTATGGATTTTCCCTTTAATGGCCCAGTCGTCTTCACAAATAAAAATCACAGTTTAAGCCTTAAGATACATTCTGTGAAATGTGAATTAGACTGAAGAATATTCTAATTTCCACTTGGTTTTTTGTTTGTTTGTTTGTTTGTTTGTTTGTTTTTTAGATCTTTACATGGAGCTGTCTTGAGAAATCTCCCAGCCAATGACTACTTCGGGGGTTGGAGATACCTTTATTCTGGAGTCCTTGGCCAAGTCACCACGTTTATAGCACCAAAACACCTACTCCAAGCGGGGTGTGGTAGCACACACTTGTAATCCCCGCGCTCCATATGTGGAGGCAGGACCATGAGTTCGAGACCTCCCCGGCTTACCTCTGAAGTCCTGTGTCAAAGAGACAAATGGACACAAGAAGAGAGTGACACCACCGCAGTGTGGAGGTGTGAGGGGAGGGGGGATTTTGTTGGGTGTCATGGCAGAGTCTGGGAAACATCCACAGGCTGGCTCTGGAGCGGCTTGCCATTCTGAGGCAATACACACCAGAGCAGGACATCAGCCATCATCACCTTTTCTTTTACTTTTGTTTTGTTGTTGTTGTTTGGTTGGGTTTTTGTGGTTGTTTATTTCTTTTTTTTTTTTTTAAGATTTATTTATTACTTATACAGTATTCTGCCCCCATGCATGCCTGCATGCCAGAAGAGGGCACCAGATCTCATTACAGATGGTTGTGAGCCACCATGTGGTTGCTGGGAATTGAACTCAGGACCTTTGGAAGAATAGACAGTGCTCTTAACCTCTGAGCCATCTCTCCAGCCCCTGTTGTTTGTTTCTTGGTTTCTTATTTCTTTTTATGGACCAGGCTGGCCTCAAACTTACTGTATAGCTAAGGATGACCTTGAACTTCTGATCTTCCTGCCTCCGTCTTCTATGTGCTCAGATTACAAGTGTATTTTGATATTCTTAGCTTGTGCTGTCCTGGAGATGAAACCCAGGGCTCCTTGCATGCCAGGCAAGAACTCTAACCACTGAGCGACACTCC
Source organism: Acomys minous (assembly GCF_964271855.1). Lineage (NCBI taxonomy): Eukaryota > Metazoa > Chordata > Mammalia > Rodentia > Muridae > Acomys > Acomys minous. The sequence goes on along the minus strand of NC_140487.1, from coordinate 106,554,054 downwards.
AGGTGACCCTTGATATGATGGTGTCAATCCCAACAGTCGGAAGAGGAAGAAGGTGCGGTTTCCCGAGGTACCCCATTAAGTGATGTCAACCCTCATGGACCAATGCTCCTCTACCCTGTCCCCATCTTGCGCACTTCCCAGTTATTGGGGTCTTCCCTCCCTGGAACCATGCTGGGAATCTCATTGGCCCAGGGAGCAACCACGCTTCTGAGGAGGCCCTCATCTGCTATGTAGCATCAAGGTCCACGGAGCTGCTGTGTTGGGCTCTGAGCAGTTGTGAGCATGCAGACATGAACAGAGGTTACCACTAGCTGACACTAGCTCATGGAGATCCTGGAGCCCTTCACCCACCTCGGGTTAAGGCAGATCACGAGCTCAGCCCTTTCCCTCCATAAGAATATAAGAGATTAATGAGTTTTCCCTCTGGCCTCCAGGGCCTGGACTGTGGGCTCCTCTGTGGATCCGTTCATGTGAATGAGCAAACATGAGGACAGGTTTGCTACTCACCTCTGGGAGCTACAGTTGGGGATGGGGCAGGTAGTGGAGTCTAGTTGCACACAGGACCTGGGAATGCCAGGCTGCCATTACCTCTGGAGGAAATGCATCTCTATCCAGGAGGGCAGACAGGGATCCATATGGACATCTTTTTCTTTTCTTTCTTTTAATTTTGGAGGTGGGGGGGGGTGAGACAGGGTTTCTCTGTGTAGCCTTGGCTGTAATGGGCTCACTTTGTAGACCAGACTAGCTTCGAACTCACAGAGTTCCACCTGCCTCTGCCTCCCGAGTGCTGCGATCTAAGGCGTGAGCCACCACGCCCGGCCCATATGGACATTTTTATTTTTGCCTCTGCTCATGAACTGAGAGGAAAAATCTGTTTCTGTATCAAGAAAATTTTTTGGCCTCGCCTGGTGTCTATAGGCCTGAAATCTCAGCTACTGTGGAGGCTGAGACAGGAGGGTCTAAAGTTCAAGGCTAGTCTGGGCTACAGAGCAGATTTAAGGCCAGCCTGGGCAACCTAGGGTGACTCTGTCTCAAAGTGAAAAATAAAAAAGAGGGCTGGGGACATGGCTTAGCGGTGATATGCTTGCCTGGCATGGATGAGTGTCTCATTCAGTCCCCAGGAAAGAAAGAAAGACAGAGGGATGGAAAAGAAGAAGGGGAGGGACAGAAGAAAAGGACAGAGAGAGGGGGAGGGGAACAGAGACAGAAAGAGGGAGAGAGGAAGGGAGGGAGGGAAGGAAGGAGGGAGGGAGGGAAGGAGGGACTGAGAGAAAAGCTACCCCTCAGTTGCAGTTTGGGAGAATTTTATGTAAGTGTAGGAAAGCATTACACATATCTGTAAAGACTCTGTCCCAAACATGCCCTCCCTAACTATGAAACATATTCTGCCTAGGATCCTTAGCACACACACACACACACACACACACACACACACACACACACACATCCAAAAATCTAGAAAACCTTTTCTCATGAGCCCCAGGGTCTAGATGTCTTTGTCATCCTAAGCTGGAAAAAAAATCACAGGCTGAGGCTTAAAAGAATTCCTGGCCTCTGTATGTAAAACACTGGAAGCCATGTTCAGGTCTGGTCACTTGTCAGCTGACCTATGACATCCCTTCCCTTACAGCAGTAAGCTCACCTCAAAGGGCAGGCTGCTCTGTGAGAGCCCCGGTGCTTCAACCACACCCCTCAGGTCCCCAAGAGCGTGCACACAGCCCATGTTCCCTCCATCCAGGGGGCCCGGAATATGAGCTCCTGAGAGGCACGGCTCTCTCTCTAGCTGACGCACAAAGGAAGATTACCATCAAAGGCACAGCAATCCCCTCAGAGTAGACAGTGGGAAGGTTGGCATGGCACGGTGGAAATATTTGGTGAGACTTAGGGGTCCGGGGAGACTTAGGGGGACAAGACAGGCTAATGGTCATGACCAAGATGGGACCACATGTGTCAAGGACAAACTGAGAGCTACCAACATCACAGTCGCTGGAGCCCTCTCCAGCACTGCTTGGGCTGTGTGGCTGTGTGAGGATGCTCCCTCCTGGGTAAGCTTCATGCTCGGACATAGGTGAGCGGACCCCTTGCTGACAACAGCCCGCCAGACACAAATGTGTTAAAGGATAGTTCCTTGCAGACCCTAACCCACACAAAAGCTGTCAAAAGCTGGCTCTTTGAAGAAAAACATATCAAAGGTACCCTAGAGACAAGCCCCAGTAAGTGTCCTGGGAGTGTAGTACCCTTAGTTTAAAAACTCAGGGGCTGGGAGGTTGAGCAGTGCACTCCCATCCCTTCCCCATAGCCTTCTGCCCTTGCCCTTTTTAAAGCTTAGTTAATTAAAATCTAGTTTTTTGTCTTTAGTTTAATAAACTGTAGTCTGGCCTTTCACAAGCCAGAGGCCCCCCCCCCTTTCCCCTCTGGAAGGGACACAGATTTTTCTTGTCTCAACCCGGCTGAGGGCAGCTGTCCTGCGCTTCCCCCCTGCCCAGAAGGTCTTCTCCGCCTTTCTCAGCTAGCCTCCAGAAGGCTGAAGAAAATTCTGTGGCCAGATTCTTAACTGGCAGAGTAAACACATGGGCCCCTAGGGTCAGTGGAGACGGTACCCTGTGCTGTTAAGTCACACTCTCATCAGAGCTGACGCAGAAGCCACTCGTGACTGGACAGGACACCCTACGCCCACTCCGAACACCACCCCATCACGTGCTCTAGAGATCCACTTTCTGTTCTAGAAAGGTTCTGAAAAACACTCTGTCATCCCTGGACGACCTGGCCCGGGGGAGATGGCGGCTCTGAGGAAGGCCCCAGGGACACTTCTCTTCTGCCTCTGGAAGCCGTTGCGTCTCTAACCCTAAAGGTCTCTTGCTGACAAATGTAGGAAGAAGCACTCTGTAAAGCTTAAAAGTCTGTGCCTGGCACGCAGCAGACGCACGACAGACGTGCGCAGAATGAAGGAGTGGCCCCTGTGCGATCTCCGCACACTGCACCGCACAGCACGTGCCACCGACATTATTCTTATTGTGACTAAATAAAGTCGTTATCAGGGGTATTATGGGAAATCCCATATTTCTCCCTAACGAGATCTTTCTCTTCTGAGTTCTCAGCAGACAGAGAGAGCGGAGGGCCCGGCTCACAGTGGGCATCAATAAACGTTTGATAGATGAGTCAGTGCACGCATGGATAAATGAGACGTCTATGGATGGATGAATCGCAGCATGGGTGGCAGGGAACGGAAAGATGGATAGAGTGGTCCTGCATTTGCCTCCCTCTTGCTCTGCCTTTTCCCACATTAAATGAATTCCAGTTTTATTCCGTCTCTAGCACTCAGGGAAGGGACCAGTCCATCCCCAGATAACACATCTTGTTTTGCTCTGGGCCGCCATGATATCTTTTCCCTAGCCAGAGACTTGCTTAGGAACAGCCATGTGATGCAATTCCGGCTCAAGAGACAGGGGAGCAAGGCCACTGGGGCCCTGCAAGAGCAACATCCTCATTAAAGGAACTCGAATAGGGAACATTCTCCCTTCTGGTCTCTGACATGGGTGTGTGAGATGACATATGCAGAGATGTGCAGCCATCTTGTAACCATGAGAAATGTGACAAAAGGACAAAAGCCTGGCATCCTTAGTGCCACAGTAAATATACAGAAAGGACCTGGGTCCCCAGCATTGTCTTCGAATCACCAGATTAACCAATGTGGCTGGATAGGTAGATGGATGGATGGATGGATGGATGGATGGATGGATGGATGGATAGATGGAAATGTGTTTGGATGAATGAACTTAGGAAGCCATAAGTGGATGGGAAATTTTTCATGATAGTAGAGATAGATGGGGAAATTAATATTGGATGGATGGATGGGTGTGGGGGTGGATGGATGGGTGGATGGATAGATGGATGGATGGATGGATGGAGAGTGTGTGGGTGGATGGATGGGTGGATGGATGGATGGGTGTGGGGGTGGATGGATGGGTGGATGGATGGATGGATGGAGAGTGTGTGGGTGGATGGATGGGTGGATGGATGGATGGGTGTGGGGGTAGATGGATGGATGGGTGTGTGGGTAGATAGATAGATAGGTGTGTGGGTGGATGGGTGGGTGGATGTATATTATAAGTAAATGGATGAGTGAAAGGATAGATGGATGAATGATGTGAGGATGGAGGAAGAGAGGAAGGGAAGGAGGAATGTTGGAATGGAAAGATGGATGAATGAAGTAAATGAGTGGATGGATGGATGGATGGATGGATGGATGGATAGACAGACAGATGGATGGATGGAGGGGATGATGGAGTGAGGGCAGGAAATCAGAGAGGGAAAGAGGGTGAATCAGTAGAGGAGTGGAAACGTTTTCATAGGAGTTGAGCTAAGATGGGTGGGTAGATGGGTGAATACATGTGGAGATCATAGGGCTGGCTGGTTGGGAAGAATGCATGGGTTCCCCGTTCGTGAACACTAGTTGGATCAACGCCCCCCTCTGTAGAGCACTCCCTCCAGGGTAGACCAGGCAGACAGCTGAGCCTTCCCAAGGCTTTCTTTCCAGCCTTCATATGGCTGCCTGCCTCATGAGACCTCGGCTTACTTCAACACTTGTCGCCCGCTATAAGAGCCGGTGTCCACCTGATTCTTTAGGGCGGGTTTCACTCAGTCAGAGAGGCTCGGGTATGCCAACACACAAGGACTTGGAGCTGTTTATCCTCCACTTGCCGCAGACCCTGAAGGAGCCATCTCACCTACAGGATTGGGCCCACAGCATTGTGAGCATGGAGATACTGATGTGTGAAAGACAACTTCCTGCAGTCCCAGGGGGTTCTCTACGAAGCCCTCCCTCAGTCTATGTGTGCACCACATGCCTGTGCATGTGTGTGTGTGCATATGCGTGTTTGTGACGCAGGAAATGGAACCTGGAGTCTCAGACATGCTCAATAACTGGGCTCAATAACTCAATACCCTCACCTCTCTCCCTGATTTTTACTTTTCTCTTGAGACAGTTCACCGAGTTGCCCTGGCCGGCCTCAAACTTTAATCCACCTGCTCAGCTTCCCTAGTAGCTAAAACTACAGATGTCCACCACCATGCCCTGGGCTTCTTGGGTCCTTTAACTAGTTTGGCCACAGCTGGCATGTTAGCCAACAGCCTGGTAGCTCTGTGGCAGTCATATTTTTTAAAACAATAACGCAAGGCGAGACCGCCCTGGGCTCCTTGCACAGCCTCGTCTTATGGAAGGAGCAGAATAAACAGAACACCAATGGTTTTCCTCGCTCTCCTGCCCTGGAGGCCTGGAGGACAGGTGGCATCCCTGAGCCTCTTGAGTGAGCATATTCAGGGCGGATCGGTTGTTGAGCCAAGCCAGCCAGGATCCACAGCCTCACCTCTTGTTCATCGCAGGGACGTTCTTGCTAGGGATCCCACACACTAGGTCCAGTTCTGCCTGGAGGCACACCCCAGTCCCCGTCTCACCGCCACCATGGCCTCGCCTGTTCATTACTCAGGATCCTTACCCTCACCTCTGGCTGCACCCCTCTGTGGCGTGCACGATATTCCCTGAGCCAGGCTCCCTTCACCCTAGGGCCACTGCACAGGCTGCTCCTCCCAGACTCTCGCCTGCTCCTCTTGACTCCGCCCCCACCTTTTTAGCTCTCACACAAACATCAAAGACTCTGGGAAATTTCTAGGTCCCTGTCTGATTCAGACCCCACAGAGATCCCTGTAATTCTACATTCCCTGCGCACATCCTACCCCCCTTCCAGATTCTACCCCAGTGGAACAAGGCATCCCTTGAAACGGGGTGTCTCCATCACCGCCACATAAAGTAGGACCTGACACATAAACAGCTGTCTGTCACTCACTAAGCATTGCCCTGCTGTTCGGAGTGACCCTCGTTGTGACTGTGGGGACATGGCCACAAGGAGGTGATAACGATGCCATCCGCTCACCCTTGGTTCTGGGACTTTGAAGCTCTTGATCTCTCTTCCCTCGAGGCCTAAAGTTCTTAGACGATGCGTTGGGAAGGTCTGAGAAGTGCTAGCCATGTGTCCTTGGGCAGGTCATGAGCCTCATCCCCTTGTCTTATTGACTCTGCTAGAGGTACCATAGAGGGATGGGGACACCAGTACCAGTCAAGAATAGCGCCCACCTTTGCAGATCAGCCAGGATGGGGACATGTGGAGAGGGAGACACTATCCCTAAAGGTGGGTCTTCTAGCAAGTGATGACTGCCAAGCCCTGTCAGGAGGATGGCACGGAGACTCCCTGGTGACCATGCCGGGGACTCTGCTACATGGATGAAAGACCTGGAAGCAGCAGCCAGGTTCTAAGTACCGAGCTTTCCCTCTCCTGGGAAATGATCCCTTTTCTGGGGGAAGGATCTGATGCCCAGGAGGTGAGCAAGAAGTCGGCCAGAGCAGGAGTGGACCTCACCCTGCTCTCTGTGCGTCAGAAAAGACTCAGCACTCCTGCATGGCTCAGCTATCATACCTGCAAGCCTGAGACCTAGTCAGAGCTGGGACAGCCCAACTCCAGGCAGCTCTCCGGAGAGTCCTCATAATCACACTTGACTCCCAGTTTGATAAATAAAGGTAATTGTGGGATAATTACCCTCTTTCCTCTTCCAGCATTTTAATTGGAGCTAGCAGCACAACCCTCCTCTTGACCTGCAGGAAGAACAATGGCATACAACCCTTCTTTAGCCACCAGGGATGCTCACTGTCACATGGTGGGAAGGTTCCCAAGTGAATCATGGCGTTCTAACCACTATCATCAGTCACCTGGCCACCAGTGCTTCTGGGCTGCCTGTGCAAGTCAGAAACAAATGGCTTTTGGATTCTCAGGATCCAAGTTCAAATCTCAGCTCAGTTATGTTGTGTGGGCCAGGTGGTGGTGGCACATGCCTTTAATCCCAGCACTTGGGAGGCAGAGGCAGGCAGATCTCTGCGAGTTCGAGGTCAGCCTGGTCTACAAACCGAGTCCAGAACAGCCAAGGCTAAACAGAGAAACCCTGTCTCGAAAAACAAAACAAAACAAAAAGAATATGTCATGTGACCTGGGGCTAAAAAGCATTACCTTCTCTGAACACCAGATACCCCAACTAAGGACGTTCAATCCTTCAGGCTGTCAAATACAATGTCACAAATGGCCTGTTTCCTAAAGAGCTGGGCAGACCACCTTAAGCTGACTATCCCACAGGTCACCCTGCCCAGGTCCTCAGCAAGGCGAACCTGACACCAAGAAGAGACAAGACAAAGACAAGGAGGCCAGATGCTAGCCAAGGGAGCTCAGACCTGCACGTGTGATCTTTGTGTGTGCAGTTTTCTTCATGCCTGCACGTGTGATCTTTGTGTGTGCAGTTTTCTTCATGCCTCCACTTGCAGACACTGGTGCGAGAAAAGGGACTTGCATTTGTCAGAGAGACGGTACTCTGTCCCTCTGCATTGTCTCTGGGATTGACTCAGTGGCTGTACCTAATGATTCAGGATCCCCTCACCTTTCTACTTGGTCCCCCAAATAGCAGGGGTGTGGCTCCAGGGTTCAGTGTTTGTTTAGTATTTGTAAGGACCTGGATTCCAACTAACACTGCAAAAGGAAAACCAAAGAGAAACCATTTTAAAATCACGGCTGCAGCTTGGTGGTAGAGTGCCTATCCAGTATGTCTGTAGTTCTAACCCTAGCCCCACAAAAGGAAAAAAAAAGTCTTTTTCCAACATGGCCTCCCAGATGGGGACAGAAGCTGTTGCCGCTTCCAGAAGGAACCAGCAGGGTAGACATGCAGGCTAGATCACTCTTCCCCTTCCCCCAATCACCCAGGTAACCTTTATTCTAGTAAGGCTCCTCCCCGCTGCCTCTCCAGGCTAGTGCCACAGTTGGCACTGGTTCCTTGGACCCCACAAATCCTGCACTGGTTCCTGGGAAGCCCTATGGGGTCAGGAAGTGCCCTGGCAGGTAAGGACTGAGCCAGATTGCACCACAGGGGCCAGCAAGGTCTGCATCCCCCCCCCCCCTTCCTCCCTCATGAGAGGCAGGGACTGTCTCACAGTCCTTCCCACTCAGGATCCCAGGACCGCTGAGTGTCTTCCCAGTCCCTCTCACTCCTGAGATGGTGGCTTCTGTGTCCTGTCCACAGTACACAGTCTATGCTTTTGATGTGTAAAGAGTGTGTCTAGACTTCGGAACCTACTCCTGCTGGTAAAGCCAGCTCTCAAGGCCATTGTCAGTTGGCTAACAACAGCACAGCAGCCCCATTCACGCAAGCCAAACATCAAGCCTTCTCTTTTTGCCCTCAGATCCCCAATCCTGGACCTCTCTGAGACTCCTGTGCCTCTGGCTGAAAGAAGAGGCGCATAAAAGCAGCTTAGAAACCCAGAAAAATAGATTTTTTTTTCTCACTGCCACACTCTTCATATGAGAGTGCAGAGCCTCCCCCTCACCATCAGCAGCCCAGAGAGGCAGGAGCTGGTTCAGACCACAACAGCAGGGCAAAGCCATCTGCTCAACAGAAAACTGCCCAGGATGGTTCTTCTCCAGCTTGAAAGTGGGCACTGAGCTTTCTGTGGAGCGCCTTGGTTTTCTGTAGAGCACGTTGGCATTCTGTGAAGCATGTTGGCTTTCCGTGGAGCACCTTGGCTTTCCGTGGAGCACTTTGGCATTCCGTGGAGTACCTTGGATTTCTCTGGAGCACCTTGGCTTTCTCTGGAGCACCTTGGCTTTCTCTGGAGCACCTTGGCTTCTGTAGAGCACCTTGGCTTTCCGTGGAACACCTTGGCATTCTGTAGAGCACCTTGACATTCTGTGGAGTACCTTAGCATTCTGTGGAACACCTTGGCTTTTCATGGAGCACCTTGGCTTTCTGTGGAGTATGTTGGCTTTTCATGGAGCACCTTGGCTTTCTGTGGAGCACCTTGGCATTCTATGGAGCACCTTGGCTTTCTGTGGAGTACCTTAGCTTTCTGTGGACTACCTTGGCATTCTATGGAGCATCTTGGCTTTCTGTGGAGCACCTTGACATCCTATGGAGAACCTTGGCTTTTCATGGAGCACCTTGGCTTTCTGTGGAATACCTCAGCTTTTCATGGAGCACCTTGGCATTCTGTGAAGCACCAGGCTTTCCATGGAGCATCTTGGCTTTTCATGGAGCACCTTGAGCCTCAGCACTTGCCTGTCAGACAGCACTTAGGTCCTGTCTGTCCTGTTGCTATCCCCTACTTTTACACAGTCAAGGACCCAGAACAGAGTGACAGGACCCTCACCCACCCTGTGCTCCTGGTGGCCCCTGGTGATCCATCACTGTAACATGAATCCCTGTCCAGATTCACCTAGAGCAAATTCGGCCTACGTAGGGATCAGCTGCTGCTAGCTACTAGAGACAATGGTTACTAGAAATACATCCTGCTGGCCCGCCCTCTACCCAAGCTCTTACCCCACTCCAGTGATCTTGGCTTTGATTAGTCATCATTCATACTGCTGGGCCTTGGTGTCTGCTGCTTTTTTTAAAAAATAATTTATTTATTTTATTTGCATTGGTGTTTTGCTTGCATGTATATCTGTGAGAGGGTGTCAGATCCTCTGGGAACTGGAGTTACAGACAGTTGTGAGCTGCCATGTGGGTATGGGGAATTGAACTCAGGACCTCTAGAAGAGCAGCCAATGCTCTTAACCGCTGAGCCATCTCTCCAGCTCCTGTCTGCTGCTTTAAACGCCAGTTTGCCTCCTGTGGTGGTTCATGGCTATCATCTTAGCATTTTGGGGGCTGTGACAGGAGTAGCAGTAGTTAAGGGCTAGCCTGGGCTACATAACAACGTCAGGGTCAGCCTGGGCCACATGAGAGCCTGTCTCAGAAGAAGACAAAAGAAGAAGGAGAGGAGGAAGAAGAAAAGGAGGAGAAGGAAGCCAGAGCAACAACAAACAAGCAAAACAAAACCAGACAGACAAGGCTGGGAGATCCAAATCCCATACCTCAGCCACCTTCCACGTGTACCCTCATCCTCAAGGGAGAAGCCTCACTATCACAGAATGGCTGCCACATTTTGTCCCGGCATTTTGTCTGCGTTATGAACAGGAATAAAGGGATAAGCAAAGAGCTACAGACCCATGCCAGATAGCCCAGTGAAGACCCTTCTAGAAGTCAGGTACAATGAGGGTCTCATGGCATCCTGGTGTACTGAGGAGAGCAGGTGCCTCCACAGCACACGACCACTGCGAAGCAGTCTGGCTTGTGTGGGTAACTAGAGACTAGTATTCAGCAGCTGGCTGTCGGTGACGGGCTGGAGCACTCCAAGGCTGCCCCTGACATCCTGTGTGACAGTGACATGTCCTCTCCTAGTCTAAGCCTCCGTGTTCCCATTTCAGAATGGAAGCTCCTGACTCAGCGGCCCTCTTACTGTGTGGCCTCAGGAGGTGTTTGGACAGTGTCAGTGGTAAGTGGTACAGCTCTGAGGAGAAAGGTATGGTACCCTGGCAGTTAGGGGTACCCTGGGAGCCAAGGGAGACCACGAAGTCGCACTGCACAACAAACCTCACCAAAAAAGAAAGAAAAAAAGAAAGAAAGATTTATTGGGAGGGGAAAAACCCAGCTTGGCTTCCTCTGCCTGGGCAAGAAGCAGCAGAGAACTAAACAGAGGACATGGTTTATATAGCAGGGGCGGGGCTTTCCAGGGTGGAGATTTCCAGGGTGGGGATTGGTGGGTTTTCAAGTTTTTAAAGCTTGGGCTTTTTACTCTGTAGGGCAAGGGCTGGCATTGGTCAACTGTTAGGGAAGCTAGCTTGTTCTGTGGGTGGAACCTGGCAGTTGGGGGGTTCTCAGAGGAGGGGCCTGGACACTCAAGTGCCTCGAGGGGCTTACAGTGAGAGCGATGGCACACACTGTCCTCCTGTGACATTGTGTGTGACTAAGTGATAGGTATAATGGAATGAACTAATGGCAAGAAGATAAATATATATATATATATATATATATATATATATATATATATATATATATATGCAGGTTTGTTGGGAGCAGGGGGGAGGGGAGGGAGAGAGAGAGAAAGAGAAGTGTGTTCAGAGAGAGGAGAGAGAGAGGAGAAGGGAGAGAGGGGAGGAGCAGTGGAAATCAAAATGTCTGAATTATATAGTGAAGAGGCGCTGGGAGAGAGAAGGCCCCACTCCTGGGCTAGGGCATCAGAGAGAGGGTAGAGCATGCGAGCCAATGCCCTGCAGCAGGTAGGGACCTAACATCCCAGCCTTTTGTTGATGATACATGGATAAGGGACAAAGAAAATGTCTTTGGCTACTTCCTGCTGATATTGGAGAGAAAGCTCCTAACTCCCTGAATTCTGCCCACACCTGCCATGTGTGCTGTGTGGACTGAGGCAGGTGTCTCCCCTCTCTTGGCCTCAGCAAACCACCCAGTAAAATAAGAGGGTCTGGTCAGTGCCTTGCTTCCCCCAACCCCCTTACCCCCCACCTCCCCACCCCCGCTTAGCTCTGAGGATTGTACTCAGAAGCTGGGCAGGGCTGTTGACAGTGCAGTGAATTCCTTCCCGGCCTGCCGAGGAGATGGGAAAGGAAGGGGTCATCTGGCTTCCTGGAGCCAGGGCAGCGCCTGGGCGACATGGACTTCCTGTTTCCCGAGGGAATGTGAGGCTAGGGTGAAGCCCCTCCCTTCTCTCTCTCCTCTCCCCTCCCCTTTGGCCATGGTAGGGTCTGTCCTGGAATCACCTCCCCTGCGTCACCCCAAAGCCTGTGTGGGTGAGAAAGCTCCAGGAACAAGCGCCCTTTGTTACTACAACGCCCCCAAGATACTCCCTTTCTATGCCCTGGGCCCTGGGAGTCAATACCCATTTTTCAGACGGGTAAACAAAGGCAGAGGAGATGAAGTTCTCAGGTCCCCAGGCTGGTGAGGGTTGAGACCAAAACTTCTAGAAACAGACCGGCCTCGTCCAGAACTCTAGGCCCCAAATGTACTCTCTCCTTCATGGGGACACTGTAAGAAGCCGAGCTTGCCCTTCAGGGTCTGACCTCAGGCATAAGTGTTGTTGGTGCCTGCTCCTTGCTCCTGCTTGTGTCCTGAGAAATGTGGCATCTTGGGGTCTCTTGCTGGCCCTACATTTCGGCTTCGAATGTGCAGTCACTGACCAGCTCCTTGGTAGTTGTCCTTGGGAAAAGATTAGACCCATGGTATGGAGCCTGGGTACAAATAAGCACAAAACAAAGTTACCAGTGCCACCAGGCCCTGGCCAGGGGAAGGAGCTTGGTTGCCAACCAGCTCTGAATTCAGTCCCAGCCTGCTGTGTATCTTGGACTGAGGACTTAACCTCTCTGAGCTCCAGTTTCTTCATTTTGAGGATGGCATCTTTATGCACTTCCCAGGACTGCTGGCAACAGGACCATCAGGGTACCCATGTCTGTCTCCCAGCTCACACCAACCCATTGGCTGGGGCAGCCAATTCTAACCGTTGCTTCTGCTGTTCATTTCCCTGTTTGTCCAAGTGTCCCCTTTAAAAGCAGTAGGCACTGGATCCACCCCAGCCTGCAGTGACATCATCTGAATGGGATCCCACCTCCAGAAACTGTCTGGTAAGGAAGGCCACATACAGATGACAAAGGCCAACACCTAGATTGCATTTGGAGGTGTTGGGGGAGCGGGGAGAGACAGCTAATCCACATCAGAGACCCCAAGGTGGCACTTCTGCATAGCTTTTGTAGGGAATCCATGGGACAGGCCCACCCCTGAGTTTGTGATACTTGAAGCCTCACAGGCCACTGTTGGCAGGTCAGTCGTCTGCCCCACAGCCCCTGTCAGTGGCTTCCTGCCATGCATGGTCCACATCCCAACCAGGTAGGCAAAGAGACCCAGAGTGAGGCCTCACCAGGAGCACCCCACTCAGGAAGCCTCCATCCAGACCTAGGAGGGGCCCAGAAAGGACTGGAGCTGGGGAACTCACAGGATTGAGGATAGGAACCCAATGACTGAGGCCAAGCCACCCAGAGGAGGTCCCCAACCTGTCACCCCCAAAAGATTCTCTCTGTCCTCTCTCTCCGAGCTGCCCAACTCCAGCCCTCACTGAGGAAGTGAAGTGAGGACTGAAGCATGGTGGAGCACACCCGAACCCCAGCATTTGGGAAGCTGAGGCAGGAGGATCACCTTGAGTTTCAGACCAGCCTGGTGAATTCCAGGACAACCAGAGTTTCAAAGCAGGTCAGTCTCTCTCTCTCTCTCTCTCTCTCTCTCTCTCTCTCTCTCTCTCTCTCTCTCTCTCTCTCTTTCTCTCTCTCTTACACACACACACACACACACACACACACACACACACACACACACACACAAGGGCAAAGAGCAAAACCCAGGCTGGTGCTGGAAAGGGGTCTCTCATTTAACCCAAGTCTCTGGCTCCTCTACCCCTCCCCCACTGTCTTAGCAGCAGCCCACTGTGGGGACCAGAAAACTGAGACTCAGAATATGCATGGCGATGAGTGTAGAGGACCTCCAGGGTCCCATCCCTAGGCTTGTGCCAATTAACTGCTAATCCATCCTCTGGGTCCCTCAGGGCCCTGTCTGCAGGTGGCACCCATAGCGCCTGCTCCATGACCTCACTCTGCAGCGGTGTGCTGAACATCCCCCGTGTGCTCAGAACCAGGGCACCCATGGTGCTCAGATGAGAAGCTGGTCTCCTTCTGGTCCAGGATGCAGAGCAGGCTGCACTCCCACAAGTGCAAGCTCTCTCTGGTCCTCCCATTGGCCGGAGAAACAGCACAGCTGGACAGACACACCAGGTGTGGATCTAACAGTCCCTCCCCCCCCCCCCCAGATGCCAGCATCCCTCTGCGCCCCAGCAGATTACGTACACTTTCTGGCCTGGCTTAGATGGGATGTTAAGTTTAGCTCCTAAGTCAGAAACCCAAAATAACTGGCTTAAACAGTAGAGAAATCATTTATCCTTCAGCCTGATTCATATAAACCCCCAAGGGGCCAGGCTCCTCAGCAGGGAGACCCGGTCCCACAGTCTTGTCTTTCTCATCACCTGCCACAGTGACTGCCTGTGACAAGGAAGGCTCCATAGGACGGAGAAGTCTCCCTCCTTCTGCTGTCCTCAGAGCTGGGGAAGGTCACTGGGTTGACTGTGTAGCTAGTTGAAAGCTGAACTCCCTGTGTGCATCTTGAAAGACTTGACTCTCTGCTCCCAAAAAAGGGGCAGAAGTTTGTGCTGTGAATGGCTAAGTGGCAGCCTTGGTGACGGCAAGACAGGTTGACACCAAGAGGCTGTACCCAGAGCTTGGCCTGAACCCAGGGACCTGAGGGGATAAGAGATGACAGAAGAGTCCTGAAGCCTCTGGCTACACCTCATCTCTGCCAGAAGGAACAGCCACACTGTGATGACTGCTGGGAGAAAAAGGGGACCCAGAAGGTACAATCAAGGTGACTGTGTTATCAAGTCACCGAGCTCTCTCCCCTACCCTCCCCCCTAACCCACCCCCCACCCACCCAAGGAAGGTGAGATTGCCCTCCTCCTCATGTGATGTCACTGTCAAAGGCCCTGGTCGACTGCAAATGTGTGCAAGTGTTTTTAGGGACAGAGAAACTAACAGGCGGTAAGCCAGGCATGGTGGTAATTGTAATCCCAACAATCAAGAAAGAAGACCGAGGCAGGATTGATGTGAGTTCCAAGGTAGCCAGGAGAGACCCTGTCTCAAAAAACAAATGGAAAAAAAAAAGAGGGGGAAAAAGAAACAAACAAACAAACAAAAAGAGCAAGGCCAGAGAGATGGTTCCGTGGGTAAAAGGGGCTCGCTGCCAAGCCTGAAAGCATATGGTGGAAGGAGAGAGCTGACTGTAAATTGTCTTCTAATTGCCACCCATGCACTATGTCATGTGCACCCAGACACTTGGTAAGTGAATGCTTAAAATAAGCCAGAGAAGGAGCAAGCAAGCAAGCAAAACGTAACATGTAACGTGCACGCCATGAGGTAGGTAGGCCCTTGCTGGGCCCAGTTTTCTCCCCTGTAAAATGGAGGCATAGATACCTCCACCCAGGGCTTTGGGAAGATGGGATAGGCCTGGGTACCCAGTGCCTGCCTGGCAGGATCTACTGGAGGCTGGGGCTGGGGGGAGCTCGGCTGGTGACTAATCTCATTAGTGGTAATCCTCACCCCGCTGCTCTCGTTAATATAATAAGGCTGGGCTCACAGCCCCAGCCTGGCGGCTCTGAGCTCCCATGCTGGCTGGAGCATCTCATTTCTGCCTGGTGGGGGGGGGGGGTTGGGAGCCCCAGTAAACACTTATTACCCTCTGGTCCCTGGGGAGGCCCAGAAGAAGGAGGAGGAGGAGGAGCAGGAGGAGGAGCAGGAGGAGGAGCAGGAGGAGGAGCAGGAGGAGGAGCAGGAGGAGGAGCAGGAGGAGGAGCAGGAGGAGGAGGAGAAGGAGGAGGAGAAGGAGAAGGAGAAGGAGAAGGAGAAGGAGAAGGAGAAGAAGAAGAAGAAGAAGAAGAAGAAGAAGAAGAAGAAGAAGAAGAAGAAGAAGAAGAAGAAGAAGAAGCTCCTATTCCAAGCTCACAGCTTGGCCCCCCTCTGCTTTTTGCCAGCACGGTAGCACATTGTGCTCCCACACAGTTCAGACACAAGAGCATAGGGCTTTCCAAAGCCTTTGCTGAACATCAAAGGCTGTGGTGTCTAGCCTTATGTCAACTTGACACCCAAGCTAGCATTTATCTGACAGGAGGGAATCTCAATGGAGAAAATGTCTCCGTAAGACCCAGCTGTAGGTTGTTTTCTCTATTAGTGATCAATGGGGGAGAGTCCAGCCTAATGTGCGTGTTTCCATCTCTGGACTTATGACCCTGGGGTTTTATAAGAAGGCAGGCTGAGCAAGCCAGGGGGAGCAAGCTAGTAAGCAGCACTCCCCCATGGCCTCTGCATCAGCTCCTGCGGCCAGGTTTCTGGCCTGCTTGAGCTCCTGTCCTGACTTCCTTTGGTGATGAGCAGCAACGCAGAAGTGTGAGCCACATAAACCCTTTCCTCCCCACTCTGGGTTTGTTTGTTTGTTTGTTTGTTTTGTTTGTTTTAGTCATTGTGTTGTGTTGCGGCAGTAGAAACCCTAAGACAATAGTAGTGCTCACAGGATGGAACCCTCTGTCCTACAGGAGACTAGAAACACGTAAGCACCTCCAGCTGGCCAGCACCCAGCACTGTATCCCGGCAGCCAGTGGTGGTCTGTGCAGCTGAGGATTGCAAAGTGTCTACCATGGGGTGTGGGGGGGAACCTGCAGGAGGAAGCAGCTCTGAGAAGGGATGTCCTCTGCCTAGGAGCACACAGAGGGGATTTCCGTTGCTCTTTTAAAAGACAAAGAAACGCCAGGCCCAGAGAGATTCAGTGAATTGGCTGAGGTTACAAAAGGAAGAGCCTCTGAGGCCTTCAACTTTGGACAGAAGCAATGGGCTGCACCACAGAGATGGGTTAGCCCAAGAGGTGTCATCCCACCTGGGTTTCCTCAGGTCAGTGGATGCCTAGCTTGCTGTGTGTTTCGGGACAAGTCGCCATACCTCTGGGGGGAGGCGTGGTCTGAGTTCTGTTGGAATGCAGGTAACACCTGACCTTTAGAGCGTAGACTCATATCCAGAGCTGTCTTGAGTCTTTCTCATACGTCACTTTATTGCATTCTTACCACTATCTTCCAGAGAAAGCCTCAATGAGTCTATTTTCTTTTCTTTTTTCTTTTTTCTTTCTTTCTTTCTTTCTTTCTTTTTTTTTTGTTGTTTTTTTGTTTTGTTTTGTTTTTGTTTTTGTTTGTTTTCTCTGTGTAGCCTTGGCTGTCCTGGACTCACTTCGTAGACCAGGTTGGCCTCGACCTCAGAGATCCACCTGCCTCTGGCTCCCAAGTGCTGGGATTAAAGGCATGTGCCACCATTCCCTGTGATGTCTATTTTCTGTCAGTGCTGGGACTTGAACCCTGGACTTTCGTCTGGTTAAGAAAGTCCTCTACAATTAAGCCACATCCCCGGGTCTTAAGTCTATAGTTTTTTGTTTTGCTTTGATTTGGTTTTGTGAGACTGGATCCCAAGTAGCCCAGACTGGCCTCAACCTCACTGCATAGCCAAGGATGACTTAGAACTGCCGATCTTCCTGCCTTTGCTTCTCAAGCACTGGTGGTTACAGGTGTGGGCTACTGTGCCTAATTTTACATGGTGCTAGGGATGGGACCTAGGGCCTCATGCATGGTAGACACTTGCCCCACCCTGGAGCCACCACAGCTCCTTGAGTCTATGATCTTTAAGAATGGGTTAGTCCACAGGGTCTGTTAGAAAAGGTTTCATTACTCTGGAGTCTCTGGGACCAGTGGCTCCAGCGGTCTCTGCTTCCCAGGGTTAAAGGATTTAATGGGTTGGTAATTACTGAGCCTTGAGGGCAAGAGGCAATTTATCAGCCCTCAGCCAGTCTGGAAGGCCACCACAGCTCACCCAGGCTCTCCCTCCGCCCCACCCTTCCCTCCTTCAGCTATGACATCACAGCCTGCCGAGGGGGGAAACTGTCTCCATGACATGGCCTTGAGTCTAGGAGGGCTAGTGAGAAGTCGAGGCCACAGGAGTGTCTGCTGGGTGACTCAGCGGACAAAGGGCTCTGACTCCTGGCCGGGCCTCACACTCAATGGAAGAACCTAGACAAGCTTTAACCAGCCCAGGCTCTCCCTCAACCAGAGACACCCAAAGCATTCCCAGACACTCTGCCCACCCAGAAGGAAGGACCTCAGAAGAGAGGCAGGGAGAGCAGGGGGGCTGAAAGGCAGGGGACTCCACTCTCTGCTCTGCCACCAGCTACGCCCACCTGGAACCTCTGCCCAGGCTCTCCCCCCCCCCTCATCCTCCCCTCCCTCCCCCCACCTGACCCTCATCCCTTTTTGAGCCCTTGGAAGCCTCCCCTCTAGGAAAGCATGTCCAGGCCCCGCCTCATTTCTGTGTGGTATCTGGTGTCTGGGTGTGGCTGGGAGACCTCAGCCTCACCCTTCCAGGTTTATTCTTGCAATAAGAGACTTGGAACTCAGGCCTTTTCTGCCTCTCCCTCCTGAGTGCTGGATTACAGATGTGTGCTGCCACACCCAGTTCTGTCACGCTCAATGTCGTGTTCAAAACTCCTCGTAAGGGCTGTAACCCTAGTACTCTGGAGGCTCAGCCAACTTAGGCCATAGAGTCTCAAAAAAAAAAAAAAGAAAGAAAAGAAAAGAAACAGAAAAGGAAAAAAACAAAAGCAAACACCTTCCCCAACTCCTGTCCCAGGCTTTTGTCTGGCTTCAATGCCTGCCTTTAATCCACACACTAAGGCTTAGAGGCATACCCTGAGGCATCCCAGCACACCTGTGCATATGTGTGTTAGCGTGTACTAGAGTGCATGCGAAGGTGCACACATACATCCAAATTCATAGCCTAAGCTGCCCCCAGGAAGCCTAGAGCACATGTGAGCACTGTGGACAGGGTGGGGGGAGGGGGCACACCCTGGGGCACCTGGGTCTTTTACACAGAAGCATTGCTTAAGTTATCAGCTGCGTGCCCCACTCCTAGAAGCATTTTGGGGAACAACAGAGGGATCACTGTCCAAGACGGTGTACTTGGGGGACTGACAGCCCAGCCGTGACCATCCTCTTACTTCCTGGTGGACTGTACAGAAAGCACACACGCACAGGGCAGCTTATACATTCCAAGCAGCCATCGTGAATTCCAGCCACACATGACTTTGATTCTGTCCATCCTCAGACATACTGGGTGCTTCCTTATGTCTGTCTATTTTCCCACAAGGTATTTTTCTCTCTTTCTTTCATAGAGAACGTCTGAACAGCCTTCAAAACCCCAACCAAGTTGGGCGTGTTAGCATAAGTATATGGTCCCAGCTACTCCAGAGGCTGAGGCAGAAGGATCACCAGTTCAAGGTCAGCCTGGGCAACGTACTAAGAGTGGTCTCAGGTCCCCGCGTCGTGGCACATGCCTTTTAATCCCAGCACTCAGGAGGCAGAGGCTGGTGGAGCGCTGTGAGTTCGAGGCCAGCCTGGTCTACAAAGTGAGTCCAGAACAGCCAAGGCTACACAGAGAAATCCTGTCTCAAAAAAAAAAATAGTGGTCTCAAAATGAAAAATGAGCAGGGCGGTGATAACAGCAGCACCAGCATTTGATCCCAGCACTCGGAAGGCAGAGGCAGGTGGCGGATCTTTGAGTTCCAAGTCAGCCTGGTTTCCGGAGTGAGCTCCAGGACAGCCAGGAATACACAGAAAATCCTTGTCTAAAAAAGAAAAAAGGAGGAAGAAGAGGAGGAAGAAGAGACGGAAAGAAAGGGGCAGGGAGCTGGATCAATCTTCCAGTCCTGTGGTCCTAAGTTCAATTCCCGGCAACCACATAGTATCTCAGAGACATCTATAATAGGATCTGATGCCCTCTTCTAGCTTTCAGGTTTACATGCAGGCAGAGCATTCATATAAATAAATAAAAAATTTAAAAATATTTTTAAAAATTAAAGAGGAGAGAGGGAGGCATACTCATGCATATCTGTTGTCCCAGCATGCAGGAGACTGGGACAGGACCACTGCTCCAAGTTTGAGGCCAGTCTGGGTTGCATAGTAAGGTAAGGCTAGCATAGTGATGTCAAAAAAAAAAAAAAAAGAAAAAGAAAAAAGAAAAAGAAAAAGAAAGAAAGAAAGAAAAACTCATCTAACACATGCCAGAGGCACTGTTCTAACTGGCTGACACTAACAGATGCTTGGACTATGCCTGGCAAGAGGCATAGTCCTGGGCTGGGGAAATGGCTCAGTGGTTAAGAGCACTGACTGCTCTTCCAGAGGTCCTGAGTTCAATTCCCAGCAACCACATGGTGGCTCACAACCATCTATAACGTGATGTGACGTCCTTTTCTGTCCTGCAGGGGTACAAGCAGGCAGAGCACTGTATACATAGTAAATAAATACATCTTTTTTGAAAAAAAAAAAAAAGAGGCATAGTGCCACTATAAAGGGATAAAGCCAAGGCTAGTGGTATGGGGTGAGCCACCCCCACAGACAATCAGGAAGGACCTGTGTGTACCCATCCATGCCTCCATTCTTACATCATGTTAGGCTGATGAGGGTCAGCAGCAATAGTTATAGCCAAGACACGGGAGGAATCCACCCTGGCAGGGCCTTGGCAATGGGCCTACAGAAAAAAGACAAACCACACAACCTTCCAAGAGGGGTCAGAGGAGCCAGGTGGTGGTGGTGCGCACCTTTGATCACAGAACTCAGGAAGCAGAGGCAGAGGCAGATGGATCTCTGTAAGTTCGAGGCCAGCCTGGTCTACAAAGTGAATCCAGGGCAGCCAAGGCTATACAGAGAAACCCTGTCTCAGAAAACAAAAACAAAAACAAAGAAACAAACAAAGAGGGGTGGAAAGCTGGAATCAGGAGCTCCCGGAAGCCGGGAAAGCTCAGCCCACCACTCCTCGGGAAGGACCCTTCTCATGATCCTGCAGAAGGGGGTCTCAGAAGCTGTGGCTACCTGTGAGGTTCTGTGCGCTTCCCTGTTGTGTTGGGGACGATAGGCCATATGACCAATGTTCAGCCATCTTGTCCAAGTCTGCACCTTTAAATCTCTGTCTTTCTCAGAGCTTACCTTTCACCGGAAACTAGCTGACCCTGTTGTGAGTCAGCAGCTAAAGACAGATAGGGATGGAGCGACCCTGTCCTGAGTCAACAGTTAGACTAAGGCTAGACGAAGACAAAGCAAGATTGTCCTCATGCGTAGCAGGACGTCATGACCCTGCCTGGAACTCCCTATGTTTTGAGAAAAACCCACAACTGCGTTGCTAGAGCGATATGCTTCCCTGCCTTCTGAATTATAAACGCTGCTGCCTGACTAATAAAGTTGAGAGCTTGATCAATCAGACTTGCTCTCCTTCCTTGTGTCTTGCATTTCTCAACAGGTGACCTCCCTCCCGAGTTTTAGTCGAACCCTGCAGGTCGGGGCACTGTTGTCAGCTTGAAAGTTGCTTTTCTTTTCTTTTTAGTATTTTATTTATTTATTTTATGTATATGAGTGCTCTATTTGCATGCATACCTGTAGGCCAGAAGAGGATATCAGATCACATTATAGATGGCTGTGAGCCACCATGTGGTTGCTGGGAATCGAACTCAGGACCTCTGGAAGAGCAGTCAGTGCTCTTAACCTCTGAGCCATCTCGCCAGCCTGAAAGGTGCTTTTCTTACATGGGAAGGGAACGGGGCCATGGAGGTGTTGGCCAACTGGAAATGGATGGGATAAAGTTGAGAGCAGCATGACACTGGGAAGTGACAGCAGGGGCAGAGGCTACACAGTCCTGCCTCTACTGGGACAGGACCACCTCCAGTTCCCCCAAGGTCCTTGGAAACTAATTTGTTCTTTGCTGAAAAGCAGAACTGTTTCATGGACAGGTTAAAAACAAACAAAGAGCTGAAATGTAGCTGAGTTAGTAGAGTTTTTCCCTTAGGTCCTAGGTTCAAGCCCTAGTAATACATAAAAATCACATATTTGTTATATATATATATTTATTATAAAAGTTATGAAAGTAGCAAGATGGTTCAGCCAGCAAAGCTGCTGCACAAGCATAAGGACCTAAGTTCAGATCCCCAGCACTCACACAAAAAGCCAAGTATAAAAGTTCACATCTGAGCTGAGCCTGGTGGTGCACGCCTTTAATCCCGGCACTCGGGAGGCAGAGGCAGGCAGATCGCTGTGTGTTTGAGGCCAGCCTGGTCTACAAAGCGAGTCCAGGATGGTCAAGGCTACACAGAGAAACCCTGTCTCAAAAAACAAACAAACAAACAAACAAACAATTCACATCTGTAGCCCCAGTGCTAAAGGTGAGCAGAGGGCAGAGACAGGCAGATTTCCAGATCTCACTAGCCAGCCAGCCAGACTAACTGAAATGGTGAATTCTTGGTTCAATGAGAGAGAGAGAGAGAGAGAAAAAAAATAGATGATAGGTAGGTGATAGATGGATGGATAGATAGATAGATAGATAGATAGATAGTCAGTCAGTCTTAAAAGATAAAGAAGGAAAAGCCAGAGAAATGGCTCAGCAGGTAAAGGCTCCTGCCCGCCAAGCTTGGCAAGGCAAGTTCCATGCCCAGTACCAACACAGTAGAACAAGAGAACCAGCTCTCACAAGCTTTCATGTAACTCTACATGTGCATCATGGCATGTGCACGCACACACACACACACACACACATGCAAATGCAGACAATAAATAAATATAATAAAAATGTTAAACAGCAAAGGAGAATTATAGAGGAAGACAGCTAATACCAACCTCTGGCCTTTACAGACAAATGCACAGGCAAGCACACATACATGTTTTCACAGGCATGCACACACACACACACACACACACACACACATACACTAAAAAAGACAAGAAAAAAAGAGAAGGAATGACAAGAGAGTCGAGGAGAGGAGAGGAAAGGAAAGGAAAGGGAAAAGAAGGAGCAAATGATGAAACCGTTTGTTGTTGTTTTTCCGAGGTAGGGTTTCTCTGCGTAGCCTTGGCTGTCCTAGAACTCACGCTGAAGATCAGGCGGGCCTCAAAGTCAGAGAGCCGCCTGCCTCTGCCTCCCGAGTGCTGGGATTGAAAACACGCACCACTACCGCCCAGCTGAAAATGTTTTAAAGATTAAAGGCGATGTGGTTCAGATGTGGTGGTGTGGGGACGTGGTTCAGATGATGGAGTGCTCGCCTAGCATGGGTGAAGCCCTGGGCTAGATCCACAACTCTGTATAAACCTGGTGTGGTGCTCCATGTCTATCATTTTAACAGTTGGTGAGTGGAGGCAGGAGGATCAGAAGTTCAAGGTCATCCTGGGCTACTAGGAAGGTTGAGGCTAGCCTGGGCTCTAAAAGACTGCCACAGTAAATTAACTAAATACAAACTCAGGCTGTGTATACTCCAGCGAGCTCAGATTTCCTCTTGTGCCTCTCAAATATGATGTATTTGAAGCAGGATCCACATGAGGTTTCCACAGTCATTGGTCACTATATCTCTTAATATTGTTTTTTAAGCCTATAGGTGGGTGCCAGAGTGTACACTTATGGTCCAAGGACAGGAGGCAGAGGCAGGAGGATGACTTGAGCTCAGGAATTCAGGACCAGCCTGGGTAACACAGCAGGATCCTGTCTCAAAAATTTGTTTTTACTTTTATTTGTTTTTAGTACATTTGCATGTGTGTGTGCTGTGTGCATGTATGAATTACACATGGAGGTCAGAGGTCAGTGTCGGGTGTCTAGCCTAAGGAATGCTGTCCACCTCCTTGGAAACAGGATCTCTCATTAGCCTAGGGTTCTCCAATCAGGCAGACTGTCAAGTGAACCCTAGAAGTTAACCTGCCTCGGCCTTCCCAGCACTGTGTACCCCACCATGCCTGCCTCTTATCTGGGTGCAGGGGGTCAAACTCAGATCCTCATCCTTGTAAGGCAAGCTTTCTCCTGACCCAATATCACCCAGACCCCCCCCAATTTTATTTAAATAAATATGTATGTGTACGTTTTCTATATATTCTATATAGAATATATTCTGTGTTTATTTCTCTTTCTTTGTAAATGATTTATTGAAGAAAGTGGGCAGTTTGATAGACCGTTTCATAGCTTGGGTTTTGCAGATGAGGCCAATCTCACCCGCAAGATGAGAGTGACAATTCTGTGCAGACAGAGGCTGTGGGTGAGCACTGACAGGGGAAAGCCCCCGTGTTGTCACATGCTGTGTTTTTTTCCCCAGTCTCTCCATCGTCTGTGGCTCCAAGAGCTGCTAACTGAGCTCAGAGTGAGGAACCTGCCCACACTCACAGAGCACACAGCCAGCTGCCAGGAGAGGGAAGAGGAGGGGGGAACGGGGCTGGAAGAAACTGGGCACAGGCCCTGTCTCACAGCTATAGGGCTTTGCATTCTTGCTCTTGGAGCCTCGGGCTCTCCATCTGCAACCGCATGCTGCAAGGACAGTGTGGACTGCAGAGAGAGCTTGCATGAGAAGAGTTGTAATAGGGAGCCTAGCCCAGGCTTCTGCGCAATGACCCCCCCCTTCCCCACCCTCAACCCAGTTTCTCCATTCCCACAGCAGGCCAAAGCCTCCTCCCTTCCAGAGCGGGATGAGGCTCAGAGTCTGGTCGGTCACAGGCAGTCTGGACCCTCTAATGGCCCCCAGCCCACCCTCAGCCCAGCAGAACAAGGTGGGTGGCCTCCAGAAGCTGAGCACACTCTGTTCCCAGGGAGGCTCAGGCTGGCCCCTGTGACCTCTTGGACTTAGAGAAACAAACGGCCATTCTTCCTCCTTCCTCTTCAGTTTAGCTACTCACCCAGAGCCCCTGAGGGGAGGCCCCAGCTCCTTACAGTGCCCAGCCCATCGGGTGGCCCAAGAGTGGTGTTCCAGATGAGCATTGGTGTTCATGGCCCAAGTCAGGGTCTACAGCACATGAACATAGGTCCCTTGACCCCTGCCCAGGTTCAGAATCATGTATTCACTCGGTAGGCAGTATGCCAGGACTAGGCAGTGGTCTTAAGCCTTGGGAGGCCGAGGAAAGAGGATTGCCACAAGTTCAAGGCCAGCCTGGAGTCCATAAAAAAGACTATCAAATCATCACAGTTATCAGCATCATCACCATAGCAGCAGCAGCAGCACTATCATCATCACCATCATCGCTACCATCACCATCATCATCACCATATAACCCCCTCGGCGGCGGCAGCAGAAGCGCCATCGCCATCATCACCATTGTCATCACCATTGTCATCATCACCATCATCACTATCATTATCACCATCCCAATAACAGCAACAAACAATGGCAGCCCCGACTTGTCCAGTGTCTCCTCCGTACCTCCCGTGGTTCTGAGCCCTGTGCGTGCCAGGCAACCTCTACAGTCTCCACTCTACAGTGAGACAACTGACCCCTGGCGCTGAAGCAACTCGCTCATGTCACATAGCTTGCCTCGGCAGAGGTGGATCTGGGAAAAAAAAAAAAGCCTGACACTGCAGAGAGCGGTTCAAGTCCCGTTGCCCACAGCCACAGGCCCAGCCTCCCGCCAGCTACTTTAGGATACTATACCCGTGAATCTTCGGCACAGGCCCCAGCACAGTGCTCTCTATGCACATACAGGGACACTGGGTTCAGAGAGGGAGAAGAGCGTGGACAAGCACACACAGCTGCTTTGAGACTGAGCCTGCTACTCTGCCAAGCTGAAAATAGATGTTTCTGCTGCTCAAATGCAGCTGTGGGGTGAAGGCACAGCGGAGAGAGTGCACGAGGAGGTGACAGGCTAGAGGAACTTAAAGCCAGGAAAACTCGATCTTCCAGAAGCTTCCTGGATGGACAGCCCGGTGGACTTGGCTTTGCGTTTTTGGAAGCTAGCCCCCTGTGGTTACAGGAGGCTTCTCACTGCCCAGCCTGCCCAGCATTTTGACAGAACCTCCAGTGGTGGGTCTGGCCAGGCTTTATCGCTGTGCTGATGGAGACTCCTGGAAACATAGCACCTGAAGTGTCCCACTTCCACCCCCACCCCACCCCACCCCCGCCCCAGTGGAGCCCTGGGGAGCTGTCTCAGAATTACCACAGAGTGAGGAGGGTTGGAGTGGATGGAGGTGGCAGCTGAGGAGAAAAGAACTCCCTGGCCAGCTATTGGCACCAGTCTGATTGGTTATGGCTAGTTTCCTCAGTAAGCTCTCTGAAGAGCAGAGTGCATCTGTCCTGGTGCCCCGATTCTCGTGTGTGTGTGTGTGTGTGTGTGTGTGTGTGTGTGTGTGTGTGTGTGTGTATGTGTGTGTGTGTGTGTGCCTCTATCTTGCCTGACAGGGTTTCTTGTTTACTGGTATCCCAGGCTAGCTGGCCTGCAAGAATCCAGAGACTTATCTCCAACATACATTCCATTGTATAAACGTGGAGACTACACACAAGAGCTACCACACCTGCCTTTATGAGTTTCTTGGGATTCGAACTCAGATCCTCACACCTGTATGGCAAGTGCTTTATCCACTGAGTCATCTCCTCAGCCCCTGCTGGTGGCCTCTTGGCTCCCAGTGCCAAACACAGGCCAGGTGCACAGTAGATATTTGAGAACCTTTAGTGGAAAGGGTGAAGACGGAGGGAGGCATGAAAGAGTGACCAGGCCATCACTAGGTCTCTAGGCTTTAGGCTCCAGCCTACCAGAGATGCTGTCTGGGTTTCTGAAGCCGTGAGGAGGTTCCCCTTGGAGGAGGGCAGGCTGTGACTATGACACCCATTTCTGCCATCTAGTTTCTGCCTTGGGGTAAAACAGCCCTGTGTTATGTCCCCATAAGAGCCTGAATGGTGGTGAGTGTAGCACAGCTGCTGTCATTAAAAGTGGGAAGAACCTGCGAACAAGCAGTGGGCCTAGCTGTATAGGCCCCAGACTCCCTGACTGCACCTAGGCTCTCGTGTCCAGCAGAGGCTAGACAGGGGCCTTGCGTGACCCTGAACCTAGTACGCCAGGCTACAGAAAGGTGAGGTCTCCGGGTCCCACTCTACTCCTACAGTCTTGAAAAACACCACAAGCAAGTTGGCAATGGGCAGAACTGTGCTCCTCGTGTGTTGTTCCTCATGGCGTCCTTCCCCCCACCCCCCCACCCCCCAGCTCCACAGGGGACACGTGACCATTCCATGTTGTGGCTCAGGACATGGGCTCAGAGTACCCGAGGGTTTGCCCAGAGCCTGAGGCTGGGAAATGCCACCACCTGGACACTAGAATGAGCCTATCAGCTGGGGTGGTGGCAGCACACGCCTTTAACGCCAGCACTCGGGAGGCAGAGGCAGGTGGATCTCTGTGAGTTCGAGACCAGCCTGGTCTACAAAGCGAGTCCAGGACAGGCAGGGCTACACAGAGAAACCCTGTCTCCAAAATCAAAACAGACAACAACAAAAAGAATGAGCATATCAGACCCCAATGGGCACAGTCTCCCCTCATGCATGGATAGTTTCTGCATCCTATAGGCTAAGATCCTCTTTGCAGCCTGAAGCTGGAGTCTCCCCCAGGGAGTGAAGAGCAGCAACCCCCACCCAACCACAGTCACACAGACCATTTCTCCTGCATTCATCCAACCACAACTTTCACCTCAAGGTTCCCATGGGGATGCTAATCCATTGTCCCTGGGTCCCCTCCATCTCCCAAAGGGACAGTGACTGAGGCACAAGGGAAGCATGGGCTGTCCCTCCTGAGCAATCCCTTCATCATCTCACAAGTGGTAGACCACACAGCATCTTTTCAGCTTAATTTTATTTCCTCTTATAAATGGGCACAGCACAGGGAAATGTTAAAAAACAAACAAACAAACAAAAACGAAAACAAAACAAACAGAAACAAAACAAAGCAAGCCGTGTCCTTCCCAAGGCAGGGGTGGACGAGCACCCGTGGTGGGGTGGACCGGACCTTGGTATCTTTATCCAACTTTCCTCCGTTTTGTATTTAGGTTTTGGCCATGAACTCAGGACAAGGATGGTTAATAAACAGGTTATTGGGGGGAAGAAAGGGTAGGAAGAGCCTGGGGAGGGGAGAAAACCCCCGTTCCTGGTGGCCCAGGGGCTGGGAGGGTTCTGTACAGGAGAGAGAATGAGGCGGTGCGGTTGGGGGGACACTGCCTCAGGGGGCTCTCTGGAACCACACTGTCTACGAAAAGTATTTACATGCATTCACCACGCTGGGGCCTGGCATACCCAAGCAGCACCCAGAGGGCACCTGGGGGGAAGCCAGGCCATCAGCCCCTCCGATGGTGACTCCAGGGCCCACTTTGGGCCTCTCTGTAGATCTGTACAGTGTCGGCTTCTATTTACAGACACCAAGGCTGGGGAGGTACATCCCAGGGGAAAGCCAGGACAGCCAAGGCAGCCAGCCCCTGCCCTGAAAGCAATGTTGACTCTGCTTTTCATGGTGCAAACCCCAGCCTGGAGGCCTAGTGGGCAGCTAAGTCAAGCCCGGGGGGTGGGGGTTGGGGTCTGGCCTCAGCATCCTAAGCCCTTGCTGCAAGTCTGCTCAACCAGTCCTGGCTGTCACCCACATGCCTCTGGCAATCAAAGGGAATCAACCTTGCACATACAGTCCCTAGTCTGGCCCCCAAGAGAGACGAAAATCTAGCTCTGCAGTTCTTTGGCCCCAGCATGTCTTACTTCTCTCAGGAAACCATGGCCTGGAGAGGTCCAAGACGCTGTCAGCTCCTTTCATTCAGAATGCAGTATGCTTCCAGGCATGCCGGTGTCCGGAACACCTTCCCGGGAGCACTGAGGTGTCCCTGGACTCATTGGGGGCAGGCTCTGCATGTACCGCACTGTTTCTGGGGCAGGGTAGGGACCCTGCACCCACATTGCACTAGGAAGAGTTCAGTTTACCCTTGCAACTGAGCTCTCTTAAATCGTCCTGGCCTCATCAGGCTGGCCCAAGTGCATCTGGGCTGCCCATGACATTAACCTTCACGTCAAACTTCATGGGCTTAAAGCCTAGGCCTTGGCCTTGGGGCCTGGGCCGCATACATAGGCCTATGGCCTCTTCTCTCAAATGCTGAGGACACAGAAAAGGAGTGTTGGTACTAGAAGACCAAAGCCCACAGCCCCAAGGCCAGAGTCACCCTGAGATGTGGAATGTGGACTCTAGCCCAACACAGAAGCTGGGTGCTCCTGCCATGGTCCCCCAGTGTCCCTGTGAGCTAAGCACCCTGAAAGCTGCCTCCACCCCACCCCCAGCTCCCAAGCCTCCTCACCAAAGCTCACCAGTCCCAAGACAGCAGCCATCAGGGAGTCTGGGACACCGGGCGGCTCTCCTCTGCTCCGTGCCCAGCTCTCCCGCTGCAGGGAAGACCCTAGCCAAGCTCCGCGCTTCCAGGTCTCACAGGCCTAGGACTTCTGTCATTCTTTCACCGCCTCAAAGTCTGGGCCAGCTGGCTTCCTTACAAAACTCTAAAGCTCATCAAGGGAGCCATGGGGTCTGGAAGACAGAACAGAGCCGGGCAGTGGGTCACCCACCCAACCCCCTCTAAAGACGAGCTCTGCCTAGGTCCTGCCTCCACTGCCCAGATGTGGGTTGTCATTCTTCCCAAGTCTGCTGTGAGGGAATCTTTAAAACGAAAAAGAAATAAACCGGGCAGTCACCTGACTGAACCTGGAACATGTGTGAGAGATGGGGGAAGGGTGCCGGCCAATCGCACCCTAAGCTGTGCCCCTTGGGTGCTGAGAGCTCCAGCGACACACCCCTTTTCCCAAAAAGAGAATGATGGTTCCCACATTTAAAATACCTCTGAAACAGCCCCGCTCCTAAGGGTAACACAGACAGGAAGGTAGACTTGAGGCCTGTGACACCCTTGTCCCCATCAACTGCTCTCAGGGACTACAGCATTAGGATGAGTCTGCTGGTCTATGGGTCCATCCGGTTATAAGCCAGAACTGCCAAGTTGCCCGGTCAGTTGTGTCCACAGAGAGGACCCAAGGTGGGTAGGCCTGAGGTTGGCCTCGCCAGGCCAGGGCAGGGGACACAGAGGGCCTGGGCAGAGGCCCGCCCTCACAGGCACTTTGGAGACATGTGTCCTGGGAGGCAGAGACGGCTCCTGGCTCAGAGAAGAAAGGATATACGTGGAGACCAGGGATAAGCCACACAGGTCCTTGGTCCTGGGGGACCCTAACTCCCTTCCCAGCCTCCAGCCTGGCTTGGGGCATCAACCCTTCTTTCTTCAGACTTGTCTGGCAGAGGTTAGCCCCAAACCCCTCTCTGTGAACCTCTGTGGGGAAGGAGAGACTGCATCTGTATGGGACTGTCTGACATCAGTGTGGCTGGTGTAGGTGTCATAGTGGGGACCAAGTGGAATAGGGTGACTCTGGGGGGGACCCAATATGGGCTGATGCCTACAACTCGGTCCTGCCTTCCTCAGTGACCCAGATGGTTAGAGGAGCCAGATGCAGGACCAACGCGTAAAGAGTTAAGTGGGAGCAAGGTGGCATGGTCACCATTGGTGATGATGACAACAGTGGCCTGCATGGCAGAAGCATCAGGATGTCTGAGCACTGTGTGAAGGAGCGTGCGTGTGTGTGTGTGTGTGTGTGTGTGTGTGTGTGTGTGTGTATGATGTCTCGCTGGCTGGGTGGTCAGGACTGGGTATGTTTTTGTCTCCTGTGTGAACGCAGTACAGGATTATAGCAGTGGCTGACAGAGGCTATGTGACATCCCCCTCTGAGGAGGGACACTCGAGTGGCCTCCCTCACCACTGGCTGCCCTGTGCATTGAGGAAGCCCTTTCCCTGGGAGGCAATGCAGAAAGAGGTGCTGCCTTGGGACATGTGCACTGGGCAGGGGAGAGAGAAAGGGTAACCCCGGAATAGAGCTCAGGCTGGTGACAACAAAGGACACCCTCCCGCCATCGAGAGGCACCTTGGGACAGCAGCTTGAGGCTGCTGCGCAGGTCTAAAAAATTCTGAGTTGAGGCGCTCGATGTGCCTTGTGTGGGTCCTGGAAGCCAGCGTGGTGGCCTCTGTAGCAAGAGAGGACATCAGCAAGGACTGTGGGCCATCTTAGGCCTGCCCCTATTTCTACCAGCAACCGGGGGGGTGGTGGGGAGGCTTCCTTCCTCTTGTCCACTGGACACAAGATCCTGATGCCCCCGACGGGAGGGAATGAGAGTAAAGAAGGGCACAGTAAGGGCACAGTCTGGGGCAGACGGTGGCGCCCCTGCTCCTTAGGACTGTCTGTGTTAGGCTAGCAGTCTGAGCAGAAGGAAGCACGGCCAGGCTCCTTCCCAGGCCCAGGCCCGGGCTGTGGAGCGCAGGGACTGGGCAAGGTGGCGTCGAGGCTGCCCGAGGCAACTGTGGCTTCTGCTAAGCGTAGAACTCCTCCTGCTTGTCGGGCTTCTGGTACGTGACGCTCGCCTGCTTGGGCTCCTCCAAGGTGTAGCTGCCCTCGTCCTTCTTCTTCATGCGGTAGATGAGCAGGGTGACCAGGAAGGCAGCGAACAGGGCACCCACCACGCCACCCACGATCACGGCTGTGGAGCAAGAGACAAGAGGTCAGCAGGACCCAGGAGGAGCTTAGAGGTGTGAGCCGCCTAGGGGACCTGGAGGACGGTGGGGACGGTACTGGTGCTGCCACCTGGCTCCAACTCCTTTCCTGTGACTCAATACAGACCGGTCACACCACTCCCTGGTCCTTGTCACTGTCAAACATCATCATCAGCTGTCAGACGCTCCACTGCCTTAAAACCATTAGGAAAGGAAGGCCCCCTTCCCCACAGTGCCAGAACCATCTCCTGCTGTCTCCAGTTAGATTCTCCCAAGCCCCACCAGGGTGAGCCTTATAGGCCTTGAGTCAAGGTTGGGTCAAAGGTCAACCCAAAAGACAGGTCAGAGATTATTAGCACCTAGGAAGGTCCCACAGGGTCAATTGAGATGACCTCAAAAAGCAGGGGTCCAAAGTCAGAGTCTACGGAGGGGGTCAGAGGATATAAGGAAAGTTCTAGAGAGAAAGAAGAGCGCAGACTTCCCTGGGGAGGAACGGAAGGAGAGGGTCATGGGTAAAGCCCCTGCTCTCCCTTCCTGCTTCTCAGGAACCCCACCCCCTGCCCTTCCCTCCCCCCACCCCCTATGCCCCCCACCCCCCCACCCCCCCTGGAGCCTGGCCTCACCTACGAGCACCTCCTTCCTCTCCAGGATGCTCTTCTGAGGGAGCTGGGCCGCCGAGCTGCCCGAGTCGATGGCATTGTCATGGAGGCCAGGGCCTGGGCGGGCACCCTTGGGCAGTGTCCCCGGTGGAGGTGACGGCTTGGCCGCGGCTCCCCCCACAGCCACCACTTCATTGGCTGTGTCGGGCTGTGTGGTCTCTTCTTGCAGCTCAAAGTCCCCACTGGGCCCCCCAGTCACTGGCACCTCTGGCTCATCCTGGATCGTGGTCAGAAGAGACTCTGGAGTCGGGGTCTGCAGAAAGGGCGGTATGACCTGGGGTTAAGACCAAGCACTCCATACACACAAACCCACACCAGGTGGGGCCAGCACTCGCTGTGCTTAGTCCTCAGTGCACCACACACAGCACTGTCTCCACAGAGAAGCAATTAGTGGTAAACAAGCCCAGAGAGGTTGTGTGGCTTTTTTCAAGGCCACACAGCCTAACACACGGCGGAAGCAGAACAAAAATCTAGACCTGCCTGATTTCGGAGGCTGTAATTCTAATTACTGGACCTCATATTGCTGTTCTCATCCCTGGCCACATCCTGTCCCTATCCTGTCCCCCCATGACTTCCTCTCCAGCTGCCTCAGAACAATCCTTGGTCAATTCCTGTCCAGGAGAGGGAAGTTGTCTGGGACCTGCTAGGCCTGGCTCTGTCTTCACACATAAGATAAGGCAGAAGTAGGTTGCTTCACCTGGAGGCCAGTCCACGTACACTCTCCAAACCAACCCGGCAGCCAGCAGTGTACAGCTCCCCACTGCACAGAGGTGAGAGCAGTTAGGGGCTGACGCTGGTCTGTGGGAGCCTCTGTGGGTGAGGGGGACACAGCTGATTCCTGAGGGTATGGCAAAGGTGGGCCAGAGTCTGGCAAAGCCAGAGCCCCCCCACTCCCCCCCTTCCCCCACCCCTGCTTCTGGTTCCGGGTGCCACACCCTGCTATTGTCCCCCACTTCCTGCGAGGCCTCCTCTCTGAGGGAATGGCTTGGACCTGTGTCCTACGGGACTGGCTGGGACCTGAGAGGGACTGCAGGGCTCCTAGGGCAACGTCACGGCCCCAGGGCCCCTGTGAGGTTGATGGCAGGGTGTTTTGAGGCTGCCCAGAGTCACCATGTCCCCTCTTCCAGCCTGGTGCACACACAGTTTTTCCAGACAGGGTCTCATGTAGCTCAGGCTGACCTAGAACTGGCTACGTAGGGAAAGACAACTTTAAACTTCCAATCACCCTGCCTCCACCTCTGCTGGCATCACAGATGTGCGCCACCACACTGGGTTTCTTATGCGCGCTCACAGTGTACATGCATAGGCCAGGTTGCAGGCCTCTGGTCTCTCCCTTCCCCGATGACCCTCATCGCGCTCTTCCCTTCAGTGCCCCTGCCTTCCCCAGCCTAACCCTGGCCACGAAGACTGACAAGCTTCAGGAGCCCCCAGCTTCAGGACCCCACAGCTTCAGGACCCCCAACTTCAGGAACCCCCCAGCTTCAGGACCCCCCAGCCTCAGAACTCCTCAGGTTCAGGACTCCCCAACTTGAGGAGCCCCCCAGCTTCAGGAGCCCCTCCCCCAGGCCCCCACCCGGGCCAGAATTTGAATCCTGATTGAACTACCTGAAGAACCTTTTAAAAAAAAAATGGCTTCCTCTGCCTGCAAAAAGAGGTGATCACATCAGGATGCTGGGCGGGTTTTGGGTTGCAAAAGTACTCAGGGAAAGTGCCATGCATCTGGCTACAGCCAGGGGCTCCCCCATAGCACCCACTCAGTCACCCTCAGGCCATGACGATGACAACCATGATGAAAATGACAGTGACAACAGCTGAGCAGCTGGTTTGTTTACTGTTCCAGAATTCTAGGGATTGTAAATGGTGAGGAAATGCCGTTTGCAGATAAACGACAGGCCTCTCTCCCTGTCTCTGTCTCTCTTTGAAAATGTCTTACTGTGTAGCCCAGGCTGACCTGAACTTGTAGCAATTCTCCTGCCTCAGCTTCCCCAGGGCGAGGATTTCCACGCTGACAACCTATTTATTTATTTTGGTTTTTCAAAACAGGGTTTCTCTGTGAGGCCCTGGCTGTCCTAAAAATCTCTCAATAGACCAGTCTGGACTCAAACTTGAAGATCCACCTGCCTCTGTCTGCCCAGTGCTAGGATTAAAGGTGTGCACCACCACCACCCAGAGACGACCTCTTTTTTATTCTTTCCTTTTTTTGTTTTTTTTAGATAGGGTCTAGCTCTGGCTATCCTGGAACTCACTCTGTAGACCAGGCTGTCCTTGAACTCACAGAGATCTACCCATCTCTGCCTCCAGAGTGCTGAGATTAAAGGTGCGTGCCGTCACGCCCTGCTGGCTGCCAATCTTTTAATGCTGCTCTTGACATGAACTCCCAGCCCGGCCCACCCATCATCCCCCAACTCCACTCCACAAATCCACCTAATCGGTATCTTGGCTCAATAGCAACCACAACCCAGCTGCCCTGGCTCTCTGACCTCCCCTGACCCTGTGCAGAGACTCCCACCCAGCACACACACCAGGCCTGCCTTGCCTGGCAACCTCCTGGGCCCTACCCAACGCAACTCCGTCCAATTTGTACTAAAGCCCTTTCTCACCCACTGTCCTCACCTGAGCCACCTCCGTGGGTCCAGGAGCGGTGGTCCCCAATGGCAGGGTACTCCTCTCAGCAACATCAGGCTCCTGGGTGGTGACTGGCCAAGGAAGGGCTCGTGGCCGAGAGGTAGCTGTGTTGACCAGCCTAGGTGTTGGGGCCTCCGTGTCCAAGGTAGCCACAGTAGTGGGTGGTGAGGGAACTGCTGGGGTAGCAGCCTGAGCAGTAGCTGCAGTGGTCAGGGGAAGAGGCAGCAGCCCCTGTATGCCGGTGGTCCTTACGTCCGCAGTGCTAGCCGTGGCAGGGGGTGCCGCAGGAGTGCTAGGGGCAGTAGTGGCTGCTGTGGCAGGTGCTGTGGCCATAGTAGGGGCCCCTGTGGTGGTGGCAGCAGTGGTAGATGTAGTGGTGGACATGGTGGTGGCTCTCTGGCTGGGCTCTTCCAGGACTTCTGTCACCTCTGTCACCAGCGGGGGACTAGTAACCGGTTCGGGGCTGGGGTGCTCAGAAACAAGCTCCTCAAATGGGGTATCCACAGGCTGGATATCTGTTGTGGGTAGCACGGCGGGTGCAGTGGGCGCAGCCAGGGCTATGTCAGGGACGAACTGCATGGCTGTCTCAAGGCCGGACTCCTGCTCGAAGTCTGTGGGGGTGGGGAGAGGGAGAGCCCTGGAGAGTGGGTACTCCTCACTGCCAGATCCCCAAGCAAGCACTTCCCAGCAGTACACCCACCTCTCCAAGCAAACTTTTCCCCAGGAAAACAAGAGAGAATGGAGGTCTGACCAGATGAGCTAGCCTGTGCCTAGCCAAAATCCTCGAAGGGACCAACCACTTCCAGGCAGCCTGCCCTGACTCTGCCAACCCACTCCTCCTGAGTCCTAGTAACTGGTGAACGGACGTCTCTGTCTGGAATCCACTCAAGGTTACAGGAGAGTAAGGCCTGACCTCTTGGGAAGGGCCAGACACAAGGACATGGCCTGTACAAATTCAAGGCAGTGGGGACCCTGAGTCACCCCACTTCTCAGACATGAGCAGAGCACCGGAGGGGATAAGGTCTTCTTACAGAGCCACATAAATGACTCAGGTAGGGATAAGATAAGGGAAGAGATGGGAGGGTGAGGAGATGTGAGGAGAACCCATGGGAAGCCAGGGTCGTTGAGGGCTGAGTAGGCAGGGAGTGTGAGCCAGGAAGAGATACTATAGAAAATAGCACCACCTTAGTGAGGAGGCTTAAAGCACACACTGGAGGGAGACTGGAGGCAGAGATGGAGTAGCTCAGGAGTATGAGCCTGGGACAGTCTGGTCTCACACACACACACACACACACACACACACACACACACACACACACACACACACACACATCCCCTGGCTGGGTCCATCTCAGCACGCTCTCTCAGTCACCAACTCCAGGGTCACACTGACGTCCTGCCCTCACCTCTCAGGGCCTATGTGAGGAAGGTCAATCCTTCAACAGATAGGAACATAGGTGTTCCAAGGGGTCAGAAGTCACTCAGCTGCCTGGCCACAAGGCTGGGTCAGAGCTGCTGGATCTCCCATCACCCTGCCTGACCCACACACAGTAAACCGGCCTTCCCCAAGACAGACCCAGTAACCCAATCCCAGGTCCCTGAAGCTCTCTGTAGCCCTACCCGCATTGCTGAGCTTGGCCTCTGCTGATGGACCCAAGGGACCACCTGCTTCAGACGAGGCCAAAAACTCATCCCTGCTGAGGACTTCCCATGGCCCTCCACATATAATTGGTGCCAAGCTGGGAACACTGAGTCACTGAATGGCTGCCTACATTTCGTCAGTGAGCCACAGGGCAGGAGCTGTGGGGCTGGGGACAGGCCCAGGCTGCACACGAGAGTCCCGGGCTCTGAAGGTTTCCCTAGCATACCTCATGCCAGAAGGATGCTCTGCCCTCCTCCTTCTTGAGGTCTTGCTCTCCATACGGTGGCAGCACAAACTCAAGTGGCCTTATCAGCTCATTGACTGGTGCTACATGCCAGAAACACGCAGGGAGACATGGGGATTACTTACAGCCAGAGCCAGAGCCCGAGTAGAGGTAATCCAGTTCATCATCAGGAAACGAGTCGTCATCCCCTGAGCCCTCAAGGTCCACCGGCCTCTCAAAGTTCTCACTGCGCCAGCGTTGAGCCTGGGGAGGGTGCAGAAACGCACAGGGTTAGGCACTGAAGGCATTGGCCTATACAGGCCCAAGAGACGACAGGCACACTCATAGGCAAAGTGACCCATAAGTGCTACAGAGTTGGGTATTGGCAGATGGCCACTTCCCACCTACCAAAGGCTATGGTAACAGTACTCTCTCTTACCTGACAGTTGACATTAGGGAACCACTGGCTGTCCCCCACCCTCCACCTCCAACCCCCACTGCGGTCGCCACCATCCCTGCAGCAATGGGAACTCCTACACAGGAGAATGGGCTCAGAGAGCACAGTACTGAGTTTGAAACCAAGACAGTCGCTTGCAAACAGGGCAGGTTATTCATTCCACTTGTGCATTTGGTAAACAGAGTGGCTCCTTCATAGTCCTGAGAATGCCCTGGCACACTGCAGACTCAACACAGGTCCACTGTCACCCCTGTGTGAACAGTGCCCACACACAGGATCCCACTCGGTCCTCAAGATAAGTGACTTGGGTGGCAGGACACCAGCCCAACTCACAGATGAGGAAACTGGGGCTCCACTGCCCAGAGAGCTAGGAATGAAATGAGGTTTAAGAGCCGAATGGCACCTCAAATTGCCAAAGGCAGAATGGTAGTTCTATAAGACAGGCTTGGGTGATGGAGAGGACCCAGGAGAGAAGTGCTACAATGGGTAGGGAAGAGAGCAGAGGGCTGTCCGTGCTGAGCCAGCCGTGACTCTTCCCCTAACCGAATGTTAGCTCCCGCCTGGCCTGCCTCACGGTATACGCAGGCCCGGCATCAGCACAGGCTCCTTCTTACTTCTACTTTCTGGGGTTAGCAGGCTTCTCCAAGGCCTAAGAACCCTTCAGAGTCAGAACCTGGGAGGTCTAGAGCTGGTGTCCCCAGCTCTAACTGTACTCCTCCTTAGAAGCCCTCAGTTGGGGGCCGGAGAGATGGCTTAGAGGTTAGGAGCACTGACTGTTCATCCAGAGGTCCTGAGTTCAATTCCCAGCAACCACATGGTGGCTTACAACCATCTATAATGAGATCTGGTGTCCTCTTCCGGTATAAAACACTGTATACATAGTAAATAAATACAAGTTTTTTTTAATTAAAAAAAAATCTTAAAAAAAAGAAAATTAAAAAAAAAAAAAAAGAAGCCCTCAGTTGAAGCCAGCATTAAGAGCCTCAAAGGCTGGTATGTAGACTCCCAAAAAGGGATAAGTGGCCTTGATGTT
Source organism: Acomys minous (assembly GCF_964271855.1). NCBI lineage: Eukaryota > Metazoa > Chordata > Mammalia > Rodentia > Muridae > Acomys > Acomys minous. The sequence goes on along the minus strand of NC_140487.1, from coordinate 106,516,441 downwards.
CTGTGTACCCTGCCCAGTGGTTCCCACTTTCAGAGCTTTGTGGGGGGTTGGGTGGGCAGGGGGCGGAGCTCCTGGTGCTAGGATTCGAAGTCCAGGGCATTTACGTCTTACAATCAAAATCCGGAGAGAAAAGCGCCATAGGCAAGAGAAACTGAATCCGCCCTGGGGTTGGTCAGTACAGCTGCCTCCCTTGGGCTGGCCCTGCCTGGCCTGTAGGTTCGCCCAGCACCCTCCACAGTGCCTGGTCCCCCATCTCTTCCCAATCCTGCTGGTCTCTCTGCCTACGGCACCCTTCCAACGCCCACCTCCAGCGTTACTTTGTTTGAAAGGCATCCATCCCACGCTCCCGAGTCATGATGCCTGATGCTTGTGAGCAGTTCTGCCTTGAAGTACCGATGTTGAGGGGCTGCTCACCCTGCATCCACTCTCTATGAATGAGGCCGCTCCATGAAGAGGGGCTACCCCGCGTCTAGCAAGGTTCCAGGGACCAAGAAGGCTTAGGACAGCGGGTTTGTAATTAGGAGACACTGTTTAGCTCCTGGGGCAACACAGGAGCTGGAATGGCTAGAGGTCATCCAGCGGGTGGATTTCTCTTGGAACTCAACTGTTTTCCAGAGCAATTACACATGAGAATGAAAGCTGATCCCGGGGAGCCAGAGTTCTCAGGTAGTGCCTGGGCATCTGCTCCAGCTGGCAGAGGGGAGCCATGGAAGGTGTGTGAACAGGGGAGGCACCAGACTGGCAGAGCACTAGACGTACAGTCAGCATCTCACACCCCTGCCACTCATGGGCCCTTCTTGAGTTCATGCAGAACCAAAGAGAGGCTCTTAGTCCTGGCTTCCTGCCCCCAGCCCCCAGCACCTGCTCCAGAGCCCCAGCCAAGCCAGCCAGGGCAGGGAGCCAGGAGAAGATATCCCTCATACAACACTACACACACACACACACACACACACACACACACACACACACGTCTGGAAGTAATGAATTAATCAGTATTTACTTTCTACCAGTGAGTCACGGGATGGAACAATTAGTGTAATTGCCCCCGTGACTAATCACTGGGTCTTCTTCCTTTGTAGACATCCCAGGAGCTCAGAGCAAGCCCATCATCACCCACCAGCTCCCATCTCTGCCCAGCCCACACTCCCCAGGTCCTGGGCTGCAGGAGCCACAAGCTTCTACAAACTAGAGTCCCTTAGGGGCTTTGGACACCTGTCCCTCTCACTGTCTAGCCAGTAGCCTGATGTCACACAGCAGGATGGGGACTACGCAGGGATTTCTGTCTTTCTCTCCTTCGAGGCAGGCTGGAAAGGAATATTCTAAGAGATCTGTCATTCCAGGGACCCCAAAATAAGAGTGAACACAGGAGCCAAAATGGGGACTCCTCAAGGTTCCTCAGTGGCCAAGAAGGGTTTTCATAGGCCTAGAGACAACTCCAAAGCCACTGAGACCCTGCAAGTGACACAGCCAGAGACACACACACTCACTTAGAGGCAACCATCGAAGGCAGCATGCCTTTGGGGGCATGTGAGGGAAGTGGGGGATGGGGGGAGTTTCCATGCAGCTGTGAGCTCAGAAAGGATCATACAGCCTCTCATGAACCCATCAGCCTCCACTCAGGTAGCACTCACCTAGATACTATTCAACCTGGCTCAGTAGCCATTGACATGACAACGGTTGCCATGGCAACCATAGTCTCCATGCTAAGGACCAGGAGCTGCAGCTCCCCACAGAGCTAGAGAGTGTAGGAGAGGGAGATGGTGAAGGATCAGAGGACAGCAGGGATGCAGAGGGGGAAGGCCAGAGCAGGCAGGGCTGGGGAGAAGGGGAGGTGAGAATGCTAGGGAAGGGAAAATTCTCACATCTCAATTTAGCCTCACACTCATCAGAGGCTGCTGGGGAGGGGCAACCTCAGCGAGTTCCCGAACATGCCTCCACCAGACATCCTTCCACCAGAGTGAGCTGCTGCGGGACAGAGTGGGAGGGCAGCCGATAGCCTAGTAACCCTGAGGTCACCCTGCGGATCTAAGGAGGAGGGTGCCTGCGGGAACACTAGGGATGCTGGTAGCTCAACTCCCAGGGGACAGCAGAAAGAAGAGAGAGAGAGAGAGAGAGAGAGAGAGAGAGAGAGAGAGAGAGAGAGAGAGAGAGAGAGAGAACCTTTAAACAGCAGTGGAGAAAGCATTATTAAATGTCACAAACTGAGGATCAAAAACAGCATCTCACCCTGAATGGCATCTGCATTCGCTTAACTTCACACATAATAAGCACAATTGTCTTTGTTACCTGCCCCCTTAAAGAATAGAATCCTAGTGCCCTTGACTCTGTTGGCCTCACTGTATGGCCCTTCCTGTGGCTCTCCACAGAGGCAGCCTGCAGCCTCCTTTAACTGAGCAGCCTGCAGGCACCCATGCCCCAGCAAGTGACTAATAGGAGACACAGCCTAATGTGAGCATGTACAAACTACACACTCCCATGATGCACATATACCCATGTACACACACAACTACACAGTTCTTCGGATACACACTCAAGTACACACATGCACACACATACACAAACACACCAACAGACATATATATCCATGTATATCCATTTACACACATCCCAGGACACACATACCCTCCAGTAGACACACTTATATACGCATGTACACACATACCCCAGTACATGCATATACTCATGCACACACACACACACACACACACATCTATATATACACTCCTTATACAAACACCTCAACACACACACAATGCACTGGGTACAGTTAAAAGCAACATTGGCAAATCCTAATACACATGCCCAGTAGAGCTTATCAGTGTTGTATGCCAGCCCACGCTTGTTTCAGATGACTCGCCCCTACAGCTGCTCCCCACAAGCCTCAGCAGACTCGGGGCCACACGTGTCACCTCCATGGACCAATCAGTCTGCCATATGCACATCCATGCACATCCATAGGTCACATGGCACTCTTACTTGCTATATTGCCAACTCCATTTTAATACAGACATCACAGCTTGAATCCGATCCCTTCGCACTTGTGCTCCCTGGCACCACCCCCCTGGTCCAGCACACACCATGAAGGGAAATACCCCTGACATGTATTCTGCCGTGGCCATCTCAAGGCAAAGAGCCAGTAGAACGTTCTCTTTCCTCCCACTAAGGACCTGGGTACCAGGCCATCATCATTATGTTGGGGGGGCGGCATTATCCTCAGGCTACAGAGTCAGACAGCAAGGCTGGCCTACAACCCAGGCTTGAGCACACTTTTATCCCGAATCCTTCTCTCTTGAGTGCTCCAGGCCAGCCAACTCCATGTTCAGCCAGGGCCCAGGGTCCCTACACATGTGGCCAGCCCCAATTGCCCAGCCTCACACCCACACCAGCACTCAGCATCTGCCTGTACTTGCAGCCCCACCTACTCTCCAAGCTGGGCCTTAAGAGCACACCCCTATCCCATGGATGTCACAGGCCCCTCACTCCTGGAGCAGGCCCCTCCAGACTCACAGAGACGCACATCCTCGCAGGATGACACAAACTCACGTGCACACGACCAAGTATAATGTTCCTCCCTCGTTGCCGCATTCAACTGGAACTGACCCACAGCCTCATCCCTCAGAGACACCCAGACCCCATCCGGGGATGCAGGGAACCTGGCCCAATAGTAAGCAGCCTCCCTCAGCCAGCCACCTGTCCACCAGCAGGTCTCTCTCCCCATTGTCTTAGCAGCTTTGGGAATCCTTGGGCTCCCGAGTGCCTGGGTAGAAGGGCTTCCTCCTCCAGGCCACCCCAGATTCCTGACCAGGACCAGGCTAGATGAGGTCTCAGGTCAGACATGTCCCCTCAGTCCACAGCAGCCACTGACCATGGCTCTGAGACACCTCCCTTACTCAGAGACCCCTCTGAGCCACCGACAAACTCCCAAGGGACTCTCTCTACTGCCTTCCCCACCAGAACCTTCTAGAGGGGCAGGGCAGTGGCAGGGTCTCTCACCCCCTTGGGTTCTCATCTGTGAAAGGAGATGATGGTAAGAGCAGGAATTTGAGCCACTGGCAGGTGTCGCCAGGACCATGCAAATGACATGCAGGACACGGGGGTCCGTAGCCACTGGTTGTCAATTCTGTTAATGTCTCCACAGTTTCAGACCTGAAGCCACAGCCTCCTCCTGGAGGAGGCAGAACAAACTGTTGAGGCCCAGAGAGGTGGAGTGACATTGCCAAAGCCACACAGCGGGCTAAAGAGAGAGGCTGGAGGAGGGGGTGAGGTGCTGAAGCGCTCAGACACATAAATTAGGTTAGCCGCCGGAGGAGGGGAGCGGGGGGGGGGGGGGGGGGCGGCGGCGAGGAGCCCAGCACCCTGTGCCCTGCTAACGCCGCAAAAGCTAGAACAAAAGCAAGTGTAATTAATTCTTCTCCAGCTTCCTTCCCCTAATTAGCCAGACTCAGGCTCCACTGTCCTGGTGACCAGAGACAATGTGAGCTGGGCTCGGAGCCCACCCTAAGGCTCAGACAGTCTTGGGTTCAAGTCAAGCTGTACTTATGTGCTGCGTGTCTCTGGGCAAGTTACATAACGTCTCTGGGCCTATATTTGGCTAAGTAGTGACGATAATAATTTATGCTTCGTAGAGCTGTTGTGAGACTCCAATAAGGCAGTGAGTAAGGTAGACTGTTGCTGCTGGCTCGACCCTACAGCATGCATTCCCACGCCAGACCTCAATTTTAAATCTAAACTAGGCCTGAGAGATCAAAGTGTTCAATTCCCTCTCCCAACAGATGCAGAGATCGGCGGGGGGCGGGGGCGGGGGGGGGGGGCCGCGGTGAGCCGCAGGGAGAGTAGTCTAGATTAGCCTGGCAAGCATCAGACAGGAGGAATGACTTGCCTAAAGATACACACAGGTCGTGGCTAGTTCCTGGAGTGGGGCTAGCAAAGGAAAGGTCTAGGCAGAGCCCCAGGGTCCCTTTGGGCTCCGTCCCCAAAGGCCCTCAGCCCTGTGAGAACTCAGCGTCTCTCATGCTCACCAGCTCCACCCGGGAAACCCAGAGCCTCTCTGTAGGAATGTGGGTTGTGGCCAGGCTCTGGGCAGAAGGATGGCCAGGGGTGACAATGAGAGCATGGATACCTCAGTCCTAACCCCTTCCTACTCTTATTCCCCAGCTTCCCCAGGGCAGCACTGAGTTCATTAAAACGATCCCCTCTCCCCCCTGCCCTGCCTCCTCTCTCCCCTCCCCCCACCCCCTCCCCCGCTGCTGAGCAACTGAGCAAAGGAAACCAAGGCAGCAGCTGCATCCCTCCCCTGCTGTATACTGGGAGTGGGGCGGGGGGGGGGGGCCTACCTTCCCTAGCTCCCTGGTGCCCCTCAAATTTCTACCCCTTCAGCAGCACTGACCCCTCCCTCCCCGGACCCCCACCCCAGCCCCTCCCCACTTCCAAATGTGTTTCTTTTCCTCTTCCTCCCCCTGGGTAAAGTGAAAAAGAAAGAAAAAGAAAAAGGAAATCTCAGGCTACAAAACCCAGGTAAGGACCTCTCTGAACGGATCCTTCCCAGCCTTTTGGAATTAGGGCCTTAAGAACAGGAGCCCCCAAGGGCAGTGAAAGAAGGGGACCCGGAAGCTGCGTCTGTTCCCAACAACAGGGAGTGTTAAATAAGCTATTGTATATGGAATAGTATGTACCTGTGAACAATTGTATTTTCCACACACACTCATGTTACCTCATTAGGTCCCTTAAAGGCCTGAATACATCCCAGAAGATTTAAAAAAAAAAATCCTTCTGAAAGAATATTTCAGAATAAGGGAAAAATTGTCCACTGACTGCCAGGAGAGAGGCAGCTGGACTGCGAAAGTGACTTCTGGGCACTTCTGTCCCTCAATGCCTGAGTAGCTCTGGACGGACACCAACTCTGTCAGCCTGCCCTTCCAGACAAAACAAAGGCTCTGGAGCAACATAACCGGAGGCTGGGCCTGGGACGTGGTTGGCAGTTAATACCATCGCCGTCAAGTTCCAAAGGGAGGCTACCCAACACACATGGAGTGCAGCCAGCCTGGCAGAACCTGCCACGAAGGCGACAACCCCCACGTTACATTTCAGAGAGGCCAAAGAGGCCAGCAGGCTATTTGGGCCCGCCTGTGGTTTCCCAGGGCTTTGCGTCAGCCTTAAAATGCTGTCCATTCTTGACCCCATGCATGCTTCCGCCTGCTGGTCAATGGCCTCCTCAGCCCTCTTCCTCTGTGGACACCCCCCATACCCACACACACACAGAGCAGTTGGCTGCAGCTGGAGGCTGGTGGGCCTGGCTCCACCCTGTCATTAACCCCCATCATGCCAGCTCTCGACACAGGCACCCACCATCCACCCACCCAGGCATGGGATGCAGGCAGCCACTCCGTGCCACTCAGTCTGTCTCCTGTGTTCGGATGAAGGACAGTGACCAACCCGGGAAAGCCAGGAAATGCTTCATCCCAGGCTGAGACAACTCCACCGTCCCATCCACCCCAGCCACCTGCTCCTGTATGTCACCTTTGAGACAGACCACCCTGACACCCTGCTCCTTGATTTCCCAGCCTCGGCCTTCCGGCCTCTTGCCTTGTCCACCCTCTCCCATGTGATACCCCAGTTCCTGTCCCCAGGCCTCAGTGGGCTTTGCTAGGCTTTGCTCCGCCAGGCTGGGCTTTACAGGCTCTTCTCACTTCATTTATAGACAAGGACACTAAGGCTGCTGATCCCCAGTGTGCCCCAACAGGACTTGAACCCCTGACTGACTCTTGTACCCAGGGAACACCCCCACCCCCACCCGAGCCCCCAAGAGTGCACACAGGTCCCAGACTATAGCACGGTGTATCCCCTGGGCATTTTTCAAGAGGACACCTGTGTTGTCCCATCCCTCAGTGTGAGGAACAGTTAGTGCTCCCAAGAGGGGAGCACTCACCGTGGGCCTGGTTCTATGGGTGCATGCAGCCTGGGTTCTCTTCGCAAACACCTCACTGGTGGGGGCTTATCCTCATCTCACACATGGGAGCCAGAGTTCAGAGAGATAAAGCTCACAGCATTGGGACTAAGATACGAAACCAAATTTGGCTGAGCCCCACGAGCCGTGCAGTGGCAGCTCCCTTGCTACCGTCTGCCAGGTTATTTGTGCCATTTGAGGTCACATACTAGGCCCTAGGTCCCATCTTTCCCCAAATCTGCCCCCACTGGAGGAAGGCTATTTCATTGCAGGGAACAAACAGGCCAGATTCTGATGCATGAGCCATGGAGGCCTGAGGAGCCACCATCCCCGTGCCCAGGTAGAAACTAACACATTTAGGGTCCACATAAGACACCAAGAGAAGCCGGGCGGTGGTGAGGCACGCCTTTAATCCCAGCACTCAGGAGACAGAGGCAGGCGGATCGCTGTGAGTTCGAGGCGAACCTGGTCTACAAAGCGAGTCCAGGACAGCCCCGGCTACAGAGAGAAACCCTGTCTCGGAAAACCAAAAAAAAAAAAAAAAAAAAAGACACCAAGAAAGGTCTAACTAGCACAGGTCTCAGAGACTGCCTAGGACCACACTTGTTCCTAGCCACCCTCAGCCTGATTTCCTGGAAGCCACATAGATCATCCAAATGAGCAGAGACTCAAGCTAGGCCAAGTAGAGGCCAAACCCCAGCATTGGCTTTCTGCAGCTGTGCAACCTAGGACAGAAAGGCTACTTCGCTGAGCTGTGGCTTCTCTGCTGTGCTTATGTAAGCTTAATAAGATTGCCTTCAAAGGGTCAGGGGATGGGACACTGGGGCCCCAGTGAGGACTTCCCTCCTTAGCAAGATACCCACCTGAGCCTAGTCCTGCCCATCCCAGGGCAGAAGACCATGAGAAGAGAAGAACAGGATCCTGGGCACAGCACGTGGCCAATGGGCACATCTTTCCTCTCTTCCCCTTACTCTCAGGCTGTGGGTCTGGCAGTCCCAGCTCCCCAGGCAATTTGCCTCCTTCAGTTGACTATCTACATGTGCCAGGCCTTTGAAACAGCCCCTCAAGGGACAAGGTCTTGACCAGCATCATCCTGAGCTTTGTACCTTGTCCACTGTGCTACCCTATAGACACCTGAGGAATGCAGGGACCACTGTACTCAGAAGCCAGACAACAACCAGCTGATGAAGCTGGGAGAAAGCAACCTCAGACCCGGCCAATGGGACATCAGACAGCATGGCCACTTCCAAAAAGCAGCTGGCAGTTAGTTCTTTAGAATGTGAAACATAGAATGCCTCTCTGACCCAGTAATTCTATTGTGTTTTTTTTTTTTTAAATCTTTTTAAAACAGAGAAGCTCATAAAGGTACATACTGCCAAGGGCAAAGACCTGGGTTCGATTCCCGGAACTCACACGGTGGAAGGTGAAAACAGACTCCTACAGATTGCCCTCTGGCATCCACACACCCAACATATTCAAAAATAAATAAATGGAATGCAATACAGAACAGAAAAGCAGAACTGTCCAGAAGAGCCAAAAGAGGAATCCATCCTGACTGCCCAGCTGAGTCAGTCCTGCCTGCAAGCACAGGGCCCCTACTGCATCCAAGTCACATAGGAATGTCCCTGTTACGAGATATACAATTGCTGTGCCACCCTGCCAATATTCAGGTGACCCTCATCATCTGCTGTGAGGATACTTAAAGCAGAACCCATCCACACAGAAGAATATTACTCAGCAGAGAAAGCTAAAAAGATAGTGTACACTACTGTGTGAGTAAACCTCGCAAGTATTGTGCTGAGGGACAGAATCAGTCCCCCAGACCTCACACTGGGTGGCCGCTGGGAAGGAAGTGTCCGTCCTGGCAGCGTGCTGACTGCTAGGGCTGGGCAAGCTGGGCATGAAGGGAACAGTGACATTGGCACAAGATCTCTATTCAGAATGGTTAAAAAAAAGAACATTCTGAGGGAGGTGGTGGCGCACCCCTTTAATCCCAGCACTTGGGAGGCAGAGGCAGGCGGGTCTCTGTGAATTCGAGGCCAGCCTGGTCTACAGAGTGAGTCCACGACAGCCAGAGCTACACAGAGAAACCCTGTCTTGAAAATCCAAAACAAAACACTAAAAACACTAAAAAAAAAAAAAAATCCGAAATAACCCAACATGGTGGCACACATCTGTAAACCCAGAACTTGGGAGGTGCAAGCAGGAAGCTCAAGAGTTTCAAGAGTTCAAGGTTATCCTTGGCTCATAGCAAGCTTGAAGCCAGCCCAGATAACCTGAGAGCCTGGCTTTTTGGTTTGGTTTGGTTTGGTTTGGTTTGGTTTTGGCTTGTTTGGTGTTGTTTTGTTTTGTTGTGAGGTCCTAAACTAAGCGATGGCTGCAGCATTCTGGAAGGATACTGCACAGCCCTGAATTACAGCAGTCTCCACCCTCCTCCTGCATCTCCTGCAGAGCTCCCAGAACCTCAGGGAGACTGACCCAGAAGTACCATATGATTCCCGAAGTGCCCTGGAGCCACATGGGGCCCAGCGGTCGCTCCATGTCTTACACCTGACACTTTGTATGCCTCTCCGTTTCTGATGCTGGGGCCTCTATTAGCCATAAGAAAGGTCACTTGAACACTAGCATGGTGACACAGTGATAGTCCATCTGGTAACAGAGATAGATGTTCCTAAGCGACTCGCGTGCACACACACAGTATGAGCCCCAGGCTTCCAGACAGTACTCAACATGACAGCTCAGGATTTAACGACACCATTCAGAAAGTTACACGATTTGAACTTTATGAACTGTTTGTTTCGGGAATTCTCCACTTGGTATTGTCACGCTGTGGTTGACCGAGCATAGGGAGTAAAGCCATGGGTAAAAGGAGACTGCCTGCACTTTGTGGCATGTGGGTCTCATCTTGGTACAACTCTGTAAGGCGGAAGTGTACAACTGAGCCTCAGAGGTGGTGGGGGACTTTTGTAAGGGCACACCAGCAGAGCCTGGACTCAAATTCAGAATCTCCGAGAACTTATGCTACACCCTTGCCTCCTTTCAGCACTCCCATCTAAGTACCCAGGGTGTAGCCCCATGGTGCCCATCTGTGGACGGGCAAACCTCTGCTCTGGAACTCTCGGTAAGGGAAGCGGAGAAGCAGGGTTTGAGCCAGATCTCTCTGTGTTGAGCATCTCTCTCAGAGAGTGCAGGTGCAGCTCACCTCCTGAGAGGGACCCAGAGGAGAAGGCAGCTCCCAGAAGCTTCCTCAGGAGCCCTGCAGGCCGCCCTAACAACAAGATACAGGGCCAGAGGGGGCCCCCAGAGGCTAGGCACAAGTCCATCTGTCCCCTACCTTGTGGCTGTCCAGTGTAGCCTCAAGGACAGACCGCCCCGTGAGCTCCAGGGTCTGTTCCTCAGCCCTGCCCACCTCCATTTGGCTCCCAGGCCAAACCTCTACCAAGCCAACAGCAGCTGCCAAGCCCCAGGCAGTTTCCGCTCTCTGCTCCCAGACGGAGGAGGCCCCGTCTGTCCTGAGGCCTGGCTCAGGCCCCATCTGCCTGTCTTTGTCTGGCAGGTTCTCTATGTCCCCTCAGTGGCAGGGTGGAGAAAGCACGGAAAGCTCCATATGCTGTCTCTGCCCTCATCAGCATCCCAAGCTCCTTGGGCCTCCACCTCAACCCTCAGCACAGGCTCCCTGATGGGAGATGGGCGCAGAGTTCACCCTGCCTTCAAGGCCTCTTCCCACTCTGCAGCCCAAAGACAAAGCTACCAAGACTCCCTCCCAGAGCCTTCTCAGGCAAGGCTGGAAGAGCCCCCATAACACCTGCCTGGCCCCTCCCCTACAGGGAGCTGCATGGGGCAAGGCCAACCCAGAGCGGTGGCTGACTCCAGCCCAGCCCTAGGAATGAATGAATGGGACGGGTAATGAATAAAAGTGATGAAAGCATGAATAATTAAATGGAGGGAGAAGGAGATAATGAGTAAGAGAATGAATGAATGAATGAATGAATGAATGAATGGGATGAATGAAAGAGAAAAGGAATGAGGAAATGAATGAGGGGACAAATGAATGAGTACCAGATGGTCTTGCCCAGGATCTAGCTTGAAAGAAGACAGTGTCAGTGACAGAGGGGCCTGAGCTGAAAAGGTGGCCACCACCCTGGATGTCGGCCAGTGGACTCTTGCCAGGACAGTCTTGTTCACTGAGCCTGGGATGTCACCTCTGGGGTGGCTGAGACTCCTCCCACTGCCAGCACATTGGCCATAGCTTGAGGCTACCACCGTGAGCCGGACAGCAGGCCACATGAGCCCTAATGCTTCCTTCAGTGGAGCAGGGACTCTGCTGTTTACAAAGAGGATCTAGAGACAGGAGTAAAAAGCGACCTGCCCAATGACACCCGGTTGACGAGCAAAGGCCCAAGTCACAGCCCTGACACCCAAGCCACCTCCTGCCACCATCCTCAACACACACACACACACACACACACACACACACACACACACGACAAACCGTACAAACCTTGCTAGAGCTGAGGTGGGAGGGGGGGAACGGGTAAGGCTCAGCCTGCAAGGCCTTGAACCCTGGGGAGTGTGGGGTGTTTCCTCTCACAGAGGGCCAGGACAGTCCCCTAAGAGCCACAGTCCATGTCAACCCCCTGTAGCAGAAGCACTCTCACACGCCTCATAGCCCAGCAGCCCACCGGACGACCATGCTCAACACAGCAGCCATGCAGCCATGGCCTGGCCTGCTCAGTGCCAGCTACTGCCCCATTCTCCTGGTGACCGACAATGCCCTTATTCACCTCTAGAGCCACCCCACTCAGAGCTCTCCTCCACCCGGATATGCCCCAATCCTAGGACAGGATATGCTCCTGTCCTGCTCAGGACCCAAAATATGACGTCTCCTGGCCAGGCTTCTGGTTGCTGCCTGCTTCATCAGAGATGTTGCAGTGCCAGAATCAGTGGCCTCGGTGCCCAAGATCCTGAGTGAGGGGCCACTGCAGATAGGTAGGTGGTTCAGTGATGGGAGATGCCCCTCCTGGCCTCTCTCTACTAGCTGCCCTTTTCCTGGGGAGTTGGGGGGGTGGAGAACACACGGCTCTTCTCTTCACTCCCACCCTGTAAGCATCCAGAAGTGATGAGTGGCATATAAAACCAGCTCTCTGAGGGGCCCAAGGTGAGCTTTTTGGTGGATAAGAGGGAAGTATCCCTGGGGGTTGGGCAGGAGACGGAGCTCCCAGTGTCCCCTCTGCCCTTGCTTTAATCTCCCTAAGGAGGCCAGATGAGCAGCTGCCCCTAGCCAGAGCTCTGGACCTTGGGATTAAGACCTGGATTAGGGACAGGCCTGTTCCTGTGAGCACAGCTCCAGCGTGGTGCCTGAACTGCACATGTGGCCAGAGGGCTCGGGGACGCACCTAGGGACACAGGGTGTGGGCATGGCATGAAATCAAGTGTGGGTGTGGATGCTGTGTGAGTCTGGGCTTGCTTCTGTGAGCACAAGGGGTCTTGGGAGTAATACATGGGAGGAAAGTCCCCACCGCTTGTGTCTAGAGGCCATGTGCAACCATCTGTGTCTTGGCATGTGTGCGTGCATCGGTGCACGCACACATGTATGAGTGCACGTGGAGGCTTGACGCTGACGTCGGGTGTCTTCCTGCTCCAGCTTTCCTGTTGAAGCAGAGTATCTTGCTGAACCTAGAGCTCAGTTTCTCAGAGCGTAGCTAGGCAGCTTGTTGAGGGGAGTCCTGGTCTTGGCTGGGATGCTGGGATGCTGCTGGGATGCTGGGATGCTTCTTGGACCACCACGCCCACCTAGCTTTTCCCTAGACCCTAAGGGCCCAAACTCTGGTCCTCACATTTGCACAGCAAGAACTCCAGTCGCCTAGCTACCTGCCCAGCCTTTGTGTGTATATCCGACCATCACAACACTGCCACAGCATCTCCGACTTCCTCCACCAAAATCCATCTGCAGCAACCAGGTTGGGGGGCGGAACCTCAGAAGCTGGGGAAGGGGGAGAGGCAGCCTTTGGGGACTCTTGATCTCTCCAGCGTCAGCCTCAGCCTAGCCCTGCCACTCCAGGCTCCTAGACATTAGCTTAGACACCTGGCAATATCTCCACGCACTCCAAAGTGTAGGTCCTGGCAGAACCATGACAACAGCACGTGAAAAAGGGTCACCCAGGCGCCATCACAGCCTTCAGGCAAGGTTTAAAAACATTTTCCCGCCGGGCGTGGTGGCGCATGCCTTTAATCCCAGCACTTGGGAGGCAGAGGCAGGCGGATCACTGCGCGTTTGAGGCCAGCCTGGTCTACAAAGTGAGTCCAGGACAGCCAAGGCTACACAGAGAGACCCTGTCTCGGAAACAACAAAAACAAAACATTTTCCCACTTCACGTGAGAACACGATTCCAGAAGCTTCCCGGGTCCCAGAGGACGCAAGACCCTGACCTGGTAGACCAGTTTCTATCTACTGTTCTCAGAGCAGCTTTGGCCTCAAAGCCCTTGCCGGTTAGAGGAAGAGATGAGCTCTTGACCAGGAGGTGAGGACTCCCTTAGGGGTGTCTATCCCTGCTCTAACCAGACCCCTGCCCCTCCTCAAGTCCCCAGTGAGTCACAGTCAGGGATGAGAGAGATCCCTATCAGCCCGGGAGGGAGGGACAGCCTCAGGGAATCAGAGTAAGAGAGAGAAAACAGGGAAGGAAGGGGGGGGGGGGAGGGAGCAAAAATGGAGGAGGGGGAAGGGTGACAGGAGGGGACACCTCAGCCCCCCAGGGCCCACTTCCAAGTAGTCAGAGCACCCTTACACACACTTCCACACCCTGCCACCCCTAAACTGAAGCACCAAGGCTACATCTCGCCAGCTGCGTTCCACTTCTCTCTTCTCCCCAGCTTTGGGGGGCGGGGGGCCGGTCACACAGGGGAGGGCTAGGGAGAAAAGACAAGGTGTTACAGTGAGAAGAACCAGAAATAGATGAAAATGAGGATGTGCGAAAATGGAGAAAAGAAACAATACAGCAATGTCAGACCGGGGAAAGCGAAAGAAAGTAGATGTGTGAGTTGGGCAAAGAGATGATGATGTAATGGGAAAGGGGGGTGGGTGGGGGAATAGCAGCTGCAACAGTGTATCTAAGACAGGGCTCCCCAGAGGGGAGGTAACAATGTAACCCTGTAGGGAGCCAGACAAGATGAAGAAGGCCCGAAGCAGGAGGGGGGCTTGGCAAAGAATCTTAACGTTCAGAAGAGCAGGGCCTGGGAATCAGCAGGAAGATGGTAGGACAGACATCGGGCTCCCTCTGTGTTTGGCAGCTAGGAAGACGGGTTATCTGGGCTGGGCTTTGGAGCATGAGTAGAAGTTCGCTGGAGAGGTGAAAGGGGATAAACACAGGTGTGAAAAAGGCAGAGAACAGGCTGCTCAGGTGGGGCAGTGTGCAGAGTACGCAGGGCAGAGGAGCCAGTCTGAAGCCGAGCACTGAAAAATGATAAGAATGGATGTGACATAGATACGGGACAGGAGAGCGGCTGGGGGCAGCCAGGGGAGACTTCTTGAGAGAAACAAGTGGAACCAAGCCTGCAGTGTGAGCAATGAAGACAGGTAAAAGACAGAACCTAGTGTAGGGGCTGGTGTCCAGCCTGGGACTCCAGAGGGTTCGTAATCTCAGCTCAGTCATCAATTTGCCATTATGCTGGGTCCTCTGCCACCCGCCACCCCTAAACACACACACACACACACACACACACATGTACACACGCACACACACACACACACACACATGCCTAGGTTAGTTTCACCAGGGACAGTCATGACTGAACTGTCCTCATGATCAAAGTCAAGGAGGCCCTGGCCTGGGTCAGCACCCAGCCAAGTTCAGGGATCTGGCAAGACTTTGGCCCTAACTAGGTCTTCATGCAACACCAGACTCCACAACTGCTCCGATGCCGGCCGTTCTTGTAAGAGATAGGATACTAGTAGCCGACTGCATAGGTTCGAATCCCAACTCAGCCCTAACTAGCTCTGTGGCTCTGTGCAAATTACTTCATCTCTCTGCGTTTCTATCACGTTTACGAAATCAAGATAATACCAATGACTTCCTGACAGGGCTAAGTGGGTTTTGATACACAAGGTTTGGTACCCAGCTGCATCTTATAGTCCACACCGTCTGCTGCAGGGCAGAACACTGAGGTCTTATTTCACTGCTGTTCATCTTGGGAGCTGTGTAGAGTGTGGAGGCTTCTGCATTGGGGCCTAGGATGGGTGGGGTGGGGCCAACTATTTCACCCCAGAATGTGCTGAGGGACACATCCAGGGACCTGGAAGTGGCCAGCCAACAGAGCCACACACTTAGCAAGAACAGGGACAGAGAAAAACCCTCCATCTCAAAGAGAGGTGTGCTCCTTGCCCATGCCGGATGCTCCTCCTCTGGCTAGCAGCCTCACTGTCTGTTTCTCTCCACAGCTCCGTCTTCCACTAGACTATGGCCCTTCTTCCTGCTTCTAAGCCTTTGTTCACTTTGTCATCTTTCAAGGGCTGGAACCAAGAAGACTTCCTTCACAAGCCCTCCCTCAATCTCCAGAGTCAAACCAACACCTCACTCCCTTGACTCCTTCCTTCTCCATTCGGGAGGTTCATAAGGTCAGGAGCAAGACACCATGGGCTCACAAGTCACACAAGGCCTATGGGGCCTGGCAGGTTCCAGCAAACAAGGACAAACAGCCAGTACTAGACCCCCCCCCCACCTGCCCGTCCCCACCCAGTGTCCCTCCTCTTATCTTAGAAACCGTGCTCAGTGTCCAGTTTCTGGGTGGCCTGGATGTGAGTGATCATGTCCCCAGGGAGGGTCAGGGAGGGAGGTGGCACTCAGTATGACCACAGAGGAAAGAGACTCCCACCGAGGCCCAAGAGGAACCATGAACAGGGCACATGAACGGAGTGGGACACTGGAGGTCAGGCCCTGTCCTCAGCGATGATTACTGGCAGGCTCAGATCGCCCCATCTGATGGCCCCATTTCACAGATGGTCGCCTTTCCCTGGATCACCTCTAAGCCCAGGCAATCTTAGAGGAAGCTGATACTAAAAATAAACCCTGCCACTCTCCTAACTAGTGACTGCTGAGCCAGCTCTGTTCCCCAAAGCCTAAAGAGCCAGGAGCCACCAGTCCCTTTCCTTATACGAGGACACCTTTCCGGTGGCAGGGCTGTGCTCACCGTCAGTGGATGGAAGTGGGCTCCAGCCCCATCTCTCATATTTTTACCCTTCCATAGCCATCCACAACCAGGCAGATTGGCTGTTCAGCCTAATACCACAAGCCCCCAGCATGCACCCCGCATACAGTAAGGCACCCAATAAAGACTGCTGCACCAACCGAGTAGCCCACCATCAGGATCCAGATGTCCTGCCCAAATCCTTACCACTGTGTGCTCTACTTCGTGGCCCAGTGCCTCAGGGAAGCACTTGGAAGAATGCGGAGCAGGGTGCTCACCTTGGCAAGCCACTTGCTGCCCAGACCTCAGGGTTCCACGTATAAGATAGGGTGACATGACACGGCTTCCCACAGGCTGTGCTGAGGACCCAGAGGTGCCTAGCACCTGGCAGAACCCTCCGTGTTCTGACCACTGTCCTTGCCATTGTATTCCCTGCTGTCTGTCCTCACCCTCCAACAGGAGGCACCTCAAAGGCAGGAAGTGGGTGGGATTCAGATGCAAGCACTGTACCCCAGGTGAGGCAGTGACAAGAGTCAGGAGAAGAGGATAGATGGACACCTACACCTGCCACACCCTGGAGAAGTGAGCCAGGCGCGGGCTCCACCAGGTACCCAGAGCAGGGGCCAACAGATCTCCCTACTCCCAGGATTCCTCAGCTGTCCCAGGCCTGAAGATGGAGGGAGGGGGGGGTCACCAAAGTACCCTCCTCCTCCACCCATTCCGGTGCCGGCCACTGGCGACCCAACTGGCAATCAGCCAGCTGCACGCTGCTACAGACTGGGGGCCACTTCTGCATGACTCCTCCAGCCTGGCTAGGAGCTGAGGTGGGGCTGGGGTGGGGATCCACCAGGCAAGGAGAGCGTGCAGAATGCTCCAGAGCTGCTCAGACATGGCACACCCCTAAAGGTGTGATCACAACCTTAGCCACTCAGAGCTCCAGGGTAGGGCTGGGGCAGCCAAGCAGCCGAGCACGGACTCTACATCCTCTTAGCAGTGTGGGCTCTGGTGGGTATCTGGCCAGCCCAGAGCCTTGGAAGAACAACAGTGACACCAGCCTCCCAGAGAGGCCAGAAGGCTCAGTGATCTATGACCACAGAATGAACCACCATGTTTGGGCAAGGTTAACCCTCTCTGCAGGATCTTCCCACTCTAAGGTCCCTTCCTAAACATTAACCAGGACTGGGGGACTGACAGAACACAGCTAAGGGCTCTGGGCTAAAGGACCGTGGGTATGTGGGCCGTGGCTGCTCAGATTCCACGAACACCACCCTGCCCAGGGGTTTGCACAGAGGCAATTTGATCTTCTGGGAGTCCCAGGGCCATGGAGCCTGAGCCGTAGATAGCTCAAGCAACCTCCAGCCAACACTGTGGGGAACAGAATTTTCCAGAAGCTCCGCACCACAGAGCCTAGAAAATACTTAGTGTAATCTGGCCTAAATCCAGCCAGCTGCAGTTGGGAGTCCCAACTCTAGTTTTCCTAGTCGGGGCCCAGGGCTTTGCTTCTCCCACACTCTGCAAGGAAATGCTGGCCCTGTTTCCAGACAGCAGCTATTTAGTAAGACCAAGAGGGCAAGGGGGGGAAAAAAAAAGCAAAAGCCTGGGCAGTTAAAAGCAAGAAGCTAATCTAACGGGAGCAAGGACAGCCACTCCCTGCTCACCCCATCACTCCACATCCAAACTTCCAAGTTATAAAGAGGCTCAGAGAGGTTGGGCCAATGTGCCCAGGTTACACAGCAAGAAACTGGAAACAACTCTCTTGCCAGTTGGCTCTTTCAAGTTCACCTTCCCCTTCAGTGGACCCCAAAACAAACAGAGCACCAAGGTCTGGGTGGAAAGACAAGCTCTGATGGCTCCAGCAGTGGCAAGAAAGGCAGCATGGAACCCCACCCCCCACCCCAGCCTGCCACCTTCAGCAATCAGGTGGGAAAGGTGCTACATCATTTGTCAGGGTCCCCTTTCCCCCTCTCCTACAGCTGGGCCCACCAGCTCTGGCTGCTCAGAGTCCCCCCCCCCACACACACACACCCCACTGTAATCACTGTTTCCTGTTCCGTCCTCAGACCAGGCCTGGTCTATGGGAGTGGGGGAGGGGAAGAGCCACTGCTCTGGCTGGGGGCCTACTCTGAAGTGAGGGGCTGGAAAGTGAAGGCTGCCCAGCCCCCCAGAATCTCCGAAGGCTGGAAGCCAAGACCAGTGGAGTGGGGGGACAGTCAATAAGGCTAATGTTCCCGGGACATTTTGTGGGACAGAGATCCAAAGGGTCCAGGTGGTCACTAGCTCAGTCCTTGCTCAGGTTGGTGTTGGGAGACAGGACTGAGTAGTGGAAAGAAGGGGCCAGCCCCTAGGCAGTGCCCAGTTTGGTCATCCTCCCTCCAGACACAAAATCACAGGGCAGCGTGAAGCTGGGCTGGAGCCCAGAACCACAGCCTCATGGTCCTGGCCAGACTTGGTGGTGACAGTGTTACCACAGGCTGGGGCCCCATGCAGCGCCCTGGTGCCACCCAGCCCATGAGCCATCTTCTCGGCTGCTCCCACCACACAGGAGCAGAGTCTCTGGCCCAGCTGCATTATCTGTGTTTCCATGCTCCATTCCCACTGCCCAGAGCAGGCTCGGGCGCCCCAGAAGCTCCAGGTCTGTCAAGAGAGTACTGTACTCCCCTCATCTTTTCTTGGCCCTTGTGAGTCACTCCCTCTCGGCTGCCAGGACACAGAGAAAGTGAGGGTCAGAGAGGTAGCGCTCAGAAAGAAAGGCTGGGGCAAGAGTCTGAGTTCCTAATGGCTTTCTAGGGGTGGGAGGTGGAGGAAGGGTACAAAGGCAGGTCTGGTCCCCTGTGCAGAGCCAGGCATCCAAGATTCCAAATACTTCCTGTCCTGTGCTTACCACTCGACCCAATACAAGCCACTCAAGCGGTACACATCTGTTGTTGCTGTTGTTGTTTTGTTTTGTGTTTGGAGACCTTGTTTCTCTGTGTAGCCCTGGCCATTCTGGAACTCACTCTGTAGACCAGGCTGGTCTCAAACTCAGATATCCGCCTGCCTCTGCTTCCCGAGGGCTGGGATTAAAGGTGTGTGCCAGTACTGATCTAGCTTTGTACATAGCCCTTTTACAAAGTTCCCCCCAGCCTGTCCCCCAACAACCCTTAGAGTCACCCGTTTGCAGGTGACAGGGACCTGTGAATTGGTAGAAGAAGAGCCTTAAGAAAATCCCTCTTTGCTGGACATGGTGGTGCACGCCTTTAATCCCAGCACTCAGAAGGCAGAGGCAGGTGGATTGCTGTGAGTTCGAAGCCAGCCTGGTCTACAAAGGGAGTCCAGGACAGCCAAGGTTACACAAAGAAACCCTGTCTCAAAAAACCAAAAAAAACAAAAAACAAAAAACAAACAAACAAAAAAACCAAAAATAAAGAAAGAAAGAAAGAAGAAAAAAAAAAGAAAATCTCTCTTCTAGCTGCTTGTTAGAACCTCCAAGACTATAGGAGAATTAAACAGGAACAGGGATGGCATCTATGATAAGACTGCCACCTACCAAATGGTCACCAAGAGCGAATGATGTGGCATTTGCCTATCATCCTAACAATCAGATGGCTGAGGCAGAAAAAAATCATGAGTTCAAGGGCTATCCTAGGCTATAGAGTGAGACTTGGTCTCAAAAAATTATTTTAATAAGCAGGGTGGTGGTGGCACACACCTTTAATCCCAGCACTAAGGAGAGGCAGAGGCAGATCTCTGAGTTCAAGGGCAGCCTGGTCTACAGAGTGAGCTCCAGGACAGCCAGGGCTACAAAGAAACCCTGTCTCAACCCCTAGTCCCCCAAAAGCAACAGATATATAACTTGGGGGATAAAAAGAACCCCAGAGAGGTGAAGTAAAGTACCTAAGCTCACACAGCACGAGGGCATAGATCAGGAGTGATGGCAAGGGCTGGACCCAGCTCCAAACAGCTAGATTCTGGCTACATGACTCTGAGCAAGTCACCAAGTGTCTGTGTGGCTCGTTTCCTCAGCTGTAAAGCAGGGACTCTGGTCAATTCTAAGACTGTCCTGCACACATCCTACACTCAAGCACATAGACCGCTGTGGGCAGGGCATCAGAACTGTGTCTAGTATTCAGGCGGGAACTGTGGCACCTACCTAGAGTCCCCCTCAGCCAGTCCCCTAGCTGGCCCAGAGGGCTCTTAGTAGCAGCCCCTCTCCCCAAGCAGCTTAGGGGAGGATGGGCGGAGTGGAGGGGGGTGCGGGGCAGTTTCCAGGAGCCTTCCTTCTCCCAAAGGAAGCAGGTGGTCCCTCCCACGCAGCCCAAGCACAGCTGTCCAGCTTTAGGAGGCTGCTTCTGCTCCGAGAGAACAGGAGGCTTCAGGTCCAAGCCGACAGCCCTGAAAATTGGACCCTGTTTCTAGAGGTGACTACAAGATGAGAGACTGGAAGGTTCCACAGGCTGCCACTGTGAACCCTATCAGCTTAGCTCAGAAAGCATCTTCCTCCAGGAAGCCTCCAAGGCTCCCCGCAAGAAGGGTCATCTCCAGAGAAGGCAGCTTACTCCAGCTCCTAGTGGGAGGGGGAGGCTGAGCCTGACGCTGTCTAAAGCACAGAGAGGGTCTTGCGGTGGAGGAGCGCCTTGCCCAGATCGCACAGCAGGCGTCTGTCCCTGGTGTCCAGCAGCCCCGGGAAGTCATCAGGACTCTCAGTTCTGGTGCCTCTGAGTTCCTTTGCTCACTATGGTTCCTGGCCTGGAACAGTCCCAAGAGTCCCAGTTTTTCCTTTCTATAGTGAGGGCAACAGCTCATCAGAGCAGCCTGGGAGGGCAAAGGGGATGATGGTTCCTAGATGCAGGGGCCAAGCATCCACCTGCTAGCATGCATCTCAACTTCCCAAACACACAACAGTAACTCTGACAAAGAGCAGGGCACAGTGACTCATGTCTGTAATCCCAGAACTTGGAAGGTAGAGGCAGGAGGTTGGGGAGTTCGAGATCATCTTTGCCTATCTATGTAGCAACTTTGAGGTAGCCTGTGCTACATGAGACCCTGCCCCGCCCCCAAAGAGGTATCTGTATGCACCAAACAGTATGCTTTCACAAATCAGTTGAAAACCCAGCCCTGAGAGCAGACTGAACGGCATCTATGGTCACTCCCAGACCTGGACCTTAAAAGGACATTCTCCTAAGGCTACAAGTTCTAGTGTCCCCACACTCCATGGCACTCTGGGAGTCACTTAAGCGGAGCAGCTGAGGTGGCCTGAGGTCCTCAGAGCCTTAGACATCCAGTCTCTCAAGACTGAAGCCTCAAATCTGTGGGTCAGGACACACCCCCAACTTGCCGGCAACCTGGACAAAACCAGCTTTCTCCTCCCCCAGCCTCCCCCCCCCCCCCGAGTCCCATCCCCCATGTCCCATGCCCTCCCAGACTGGCAAGAAGACCCAGGGTCATCCTGTTCCTCCTCTCTTGAGCCAGCCACTGTCCTCAGAGGCCCCCACCAGAGGCCATCCTAGAACCACCAGCTGGGCTCCTTCCAGTCTAAGCTCAGTCCTTGCGGAGAACACACCCTCTCCTCTGATGTGGCATTGCAACAACCCAGGACCCTCTAACCATTAGCCTCAGGCCAGGTAGCAGGGAAAAGCCCTTCCTCAACGGCCCGGGCCCCTCCCTGGGCGGACAACGTGCCCATAGAAAGGACATCTCTGAGTCCCACCCTACCACAATCCCTCCTCTCCTCAGCCAAGCCCACCTCCCAGGACTGTCACGCAGCACTGGTCTGAACCACCCCAGCCCCACTTTGCCTCCATGCCCATCTGGTTGAGGCTCTACTATATGTTGGGTCCCCACACTATTTGTCGTGTCCCCACAATCTCCCTGGATCCTTTTCCTATTGGTAGCGTGTGTATTATCAACCTTTTTTCCTCTCTGGGGACAGTAGCCTCTCTGTAGCCATTTGTCCTGAGCCCTATACACTCACACCAAAATACCCCCCAAGGGGCCACTGTGTCCACTCTTCCTCCGGGGAGGGCATCCTTAGTGCTCTTTACAGAGGGGAAAGCTGAGGCAGAGGAGTGGCCAGCTGGCTCGACCTCACCATGAATGGGTGGTGGTCGCTGGACTTTGAAACCAGGTCTTTGATAATCGAGGGTAATTTTCTATAATGCTGATGAGAAACGGATCCCACTGCCAGTGTGGGCAGTGCCCTATTCTCTCAGGGACCTCTCCCCTTACCCCTATCAGGAAAAAAAAAAGGACAAGGAATGGCCCACCAGGAACTATCCTGTGGTTCCTCCCACCAAAAATAGCTAACGGGTTCAAGCCAGCCCAGGGCCCTGCCTGCCTCCTTGCAACCTGGCTACCATGCTTAGGAGAGAAGGGGCGTGCCAGCCAGCCTGGCCTCTGGTGGTCATCTCTGAGGGTAGAGACAGCCATTGCTCCTAGAGTCAACCATGGGGGTAGGACACAGAAGTCCCCAGCTCACTCAGCCCACATCTAGACACCTATCAACTCCGAACTCACTTGGGACCTGGGTTCCTCAGGGCAGGGACTCCTCCACCTGCAGGACCCTCTTTCTCCTCCTCCACTAGCGAATCCAGGACCAAGTTCAACCCCATAGCTACTTCTGTTTCTCAAAGGGACAGTCAGGGGTCATCTAGTACACACCTCTGCCAGCATGCACACCCATGTCTCCTGGGGTGGGAGCTGCGCCAGGCCCACCACCGCCACACACCTGCACACACATACATGTGCTTTCTTTTATACAGTCCCATGGGTCAAAGCACACACCCCTCACCCGGCAGGCACTCAGCCATGGCCACGGTGGCACACGGCATGTACAATGGGTCACCCTAGTGTGGAGCAGGATGCCAATGGCATCCACCCATATGGACAGAGCCTTCCCCGTGCCCACACCCACAGGTGCCCACGCACCCTTCTCAGAGGGACACACACACAGGGTCACCCTCATTCACCCCCGCGGGTCACCTTCATCTACTCACCTCCCCCTCCCCCTCGGGAGTTCCCACGGCCCTGTGGGCCGCTTGGGGTGGGGTGGGGGTAGGGAGGAGGAGACCCCAGAGGATACCAGACGCATACGCTTCCCGGCGGGGAGGGGACCCGAAGAGACCGGGACACACCCAGCGCGGCGCGCGGCGAAGGGACACGCAAAGACACGC
This sequence comes from Acomys minous, assembly GCF_964271855.1. Classification (NCBI taxonomy): domain Eukaryota; kingdom Metazoa; phylum Chordata; class Mammalia; order Rodentia; family Muridae; genus Acomys; species Acomys minous. The sequence continues at coordinate 106,493,170 of NC_140487.1, read as the reverse complement.
GGGGGGCTGGGACACGCGGGAGACCCTTCTGGGGCCCATCACTCACCCCCGTGGCGCGGCCGGCCAGGAGCAGCAGCAGCAGCGGTGGCAGCAACAGCCCGCGGGCCCCGGGCGCGTGGGTGGCGGTGTCCACGCGCGGCCCTTGTGCGGTCCCGCGGCGCGGCGGCCCGGGCTTCATGGCGGCCTTTGTTCGCGGCGCGGGCTGCGCGGGACCTGCGCTCAGCTCCTCGGCCGCCGGCTCCGCCTCGCTCGCTCGCTCGCTCTCTCGCTCGCTCGCGGCTCCGCGCCCACAGCGGCCGCGCCCGCAGGAAGCGTCGCCGCCGCCGCCGCCGCCGCCGCTGCCGCCGCCGCCGCCGCCACCGCCGCCCCCCGCGCGGGCGGGGCGAGCAGGAGGGCGGGGCCGCGGCGACAGCACCACGCAACACGGCACCCCCAACCCCGGCCTCAGTTTCCCCGGGTGCGGTGGGACCTAGGGACGTTGATGTCTGCTCCCCGCGCCCCCCTACCCCCAACTGTGGATCCGCGGAACACGCGGTGAGCGAGCGGCGGGAGAACCTGCTCCTCCAGATAGCACCGCAGGTCTCTCCTACTCCTACAGGGTGATGTCAGAGGACAGCCCGACCCCGGCCTGGGATCCCCCTGGTCTTCCTTTGCCTGTCTCCGTCTGAGAGACCCTGACACCCCTGGGGTGCCCTGAGTCCGGGAAGCAGGGGCTTGGGTCACTCGTGGGGAGCACCAGCACGTAACTGGCTCCACACATATTCTTGAAGTCAACAATGTTTTCCATTCACAAGAGCTCAGTTACACCAAGGCGCCTCAGGCGAGCTGGTAAGGGTAGGCATTGGTGGCACACGAACCTACCAGGACCCCCTTGAGGTCAATGCGGTCAGCCCCTTTGACACAGGTCCTTGTCATGCACGGGCCCTTGGAAAGAAATGCAGAGTACGAAGCTCAGCACCATATAAGGCAGAGTGTGAGATGGGTTCCCCAGAGGGAGTGAGAGGCTGGGGCAGCGCAGGTATGCAAGGCCTGCCTAGCTGCCCTGAATAGCCATCCCGAGCAGAGGGAGCGGACTACCTAGCGGTTTACAGAACACTAGGAAAGAGCTAAGCTTGGGAGTGAATGCCTGTACCCAAGCACTTAGAACTTAGAGGTTCTCAAAGTTCAAGGCTAGCCTGGGCTGCATACCAAGTCCCTATCTTTACAAAAATAAAGGGGGGAAGGGGCTGGAGAGGGGGTCAGCAGTTAAGAGTGTGTATTCCCTGAAGATGTACGTTTACTTCCCAGCATCCACATCAGGCAGGCTACAACCCCAGCTCCAGGAAATCCTAAACTGTCAGCCTCCAAGGACACCTGCACTCATGCACGCGCGCGCACGCACACACACACACGTATGCACACATACATGCATGTGAATAATAAATCTTTTTTAAATAATAAAAATAAACGTTGACATTTTTTGTTTTAGAAGATGAGGTTTTACGTAGCCCCCAAACTGACCTTGAACTTGCTATGTACCCAAGATGGCCTTGAATGTCTGATCCTCCTGCCTCCGTCACATCCAATCTATACTGTACCTTAAGAATCAAACCCAGGGCTTTGTGCAGACAAGGCGTGTGCTCCACCAACTGAGCTACATCGCCAAGCCCTCAAAAACAGTCTTTTGAATCAATCCCATTCCCGAGTATTTTGGTGTTTGGAGCCACGATGCCTTGGAGAATAAGACAGGAAAGATTGGCTTGCCAAGGAGTCAGGGGCTGACTTTATTACTAGCAGAGCTGGAAGCTGGGGTTTCAGCCAGTGCTTGGGTTCAAGTCCTGGTTCTGACAGTCATGAGCTGTGATTGCTTGCATTTGCCACTTCACCTCTCTGAGCTGACTTCCCAGGGTGTGGGGCTCAATCTGAGAAAGTTGGCGAGTGCTTCTATTTCGTGTACTGGAAGTTCAACCAATGTGCTTGGGACTCAGATGTGGACATGACATCACCTCCCAGAGTGGCCAAGCAGACCAAGACGACAGACTGGTTCTGAGGTGCTGCTCCCAAAGGGCCCCCAGGGGATCAAGGAGCCCCAAAAGAGTGGCAAAAAAAAACCTTGGGGCAGCTGGACCTGACTGACGACAGAGTACTGTGCTGCCCATGCAAGCAAGGCTCAGAGAGCTCATAGGAGGCCACCAGGTTGCCTGGGGAATACGGTTCAGACCACAAACCCCCTCCCCCCTCCTTCCCCGAGATCCGGGCAGGAAACCTTGTAGGGAATCTTTGGCCAGGAGCGCCACCTGCTGCTAATCATAGGTATAGTCACAGATAGAGGGGAGGTGGGAGTCTCCCTGGGAACAGGTGCACATTTAGTCCCTGGGCACACCGTTGCATCACAGGTCACCCTCCCTATACCACCATGTGTGTCCCGACCACACACCAGGACACTGGTGTGTCCTTTTCTGTGCTGTCCCATCCAAACAGACTCTAGTCTCAGGTCACCTGGTAAAGATTTCCGGGCTCCCAAGAGGTAAGTGGTCCTGACCACACCCACTCGCCTTCAACAGTCTGTCTTTCCTGGAACTGAAAATCCAGGTCCTCAATGGACAACAGCTGCAGGGCTCCAGCTAAGCTGCCTGTAGCCACACTTCTCTATGACATGATGCCATCCCTGTTTTTTCAAAGCTGAAAAAGAACTGGGCAGGTTTTGGGGTTTTTTGTTGGTTGGTTGGTTGGTTGGTTGGTTGGTCACCTTGACACAAACTGCAGTGGAGCCTCAATTGAGAAAAAGCCTCCATTGGCTTAGCCCATAGGCAGGTCTGTGGGGCGTCTTCTTGATCAATGGTTGAAGATGTGGGACACCCCAGCCCACTGTGAGCAGTGTGATCCCTGAGCACATGGTCCTGGGGTGTATAAGAAAGCAGGCTGAGGTGGGACGATGATGGCTCAGTGATTAAGAGCACAGGCTGTTCTTCTAGAGGACCTGGGTTCAATTCCCAGCATCTACAAGGTAGCTCACAACTGCCTGTGACTCCAACCCCTAAGGATCTGATGCTCTCTTCTGGTACCCTTGGGCATACATGTACTGCACAAACACACATATAGGCAGAACTCTTTTTTTTTTTTTTTTTTATGGATACAGTGCTCTGCCTGTGCATACACCTGCATGTCAGAAGAGGGCATCAGACCTCAGATGGTTGTAAGCCACCACGTGGTTGCTGCGAATTGAACTCGGGATCTCTGGAAGAGCAACCAGCGCGCTCAACCTCTGAGTCATCTTTACAGCCCCCAGGCAAAACAAAAAACAAAACAAAAAAACCCCAGCTCTTACATATAAAAATAAATAAATGTTTAAGCCAGGCAGTGGTGGCATGTCTTTAATCCCAGCACTCAGGAGGCAGAGGCAGGTGGACCCCTGACTTGAGACTTGAGGTTTACAGAGCAAAGTCCCAGGACACCTAAGGCTGGGAGAAACATTGTCTCAAAAGAAGGAGAAGGAGGAGGGGGAAGATGAAAGGAAGGAAGAAAGGAAAAGAAAGAAAGGAGGGAAGGAAGATATAAAGAGATCAGGCTGAGCAAGCAATAGGAAACAAGTCAATAAACACCTTTTCTGTGTTTCAGTTCCTGCCTCCAGGTTCCTGCAATGAGCTTCTGCCCTGTCTTTCCCTCAGTGACTGAGTGTGACCTGAGAGCTGTAAATTAAAACAAACCCTTTCCTTTCTACGTTGCTTTTGGTCATGTTTTATCACAGCATTAGAAAGCAAACTAGGGCAAGGGTCTAGTCACACAGACACACAGACACACACATACACACACCTTACCACGCAAGCCGGCCAGTGAGGGTCAAGACCTTGGCCTCCAGGCTAACTCCAGACTGTGTTGGGAGTGTTTGATGAGTGAATTCAAGAGTCACTGAGGAGGGCTGGAGCGGTGGCTCAGAGGTTAAGAGCACTGGCTGTTCTTCCAGAGGTCCTGAGTTCAATTCCCAGCAACCACGTGGTCACAGGCATCTATAATGAGATCTGGTGCCCTCTTCTGGCATGCTGGTGTACATGCAGACAGAACACTATAGATAATAAATAAATAAATCATTAAAAAAAAAAGTCACTGAGGGACATTCCAAACCAAAGACATGCTCAGATGCAGCCTGGCACCCAGGTGATTCCCAGAGTCATGTCTCCCCGATCCTTTACACTTCTGTGAAACTGTCTCCTAACTAGGGGAGTCCCCAAGAAAGAGTTGTAGGAGGTGTCATCGACATTCCACTCCATTCAAGGTTGCACCCCAGACCTGAGAGAACCTAGCCTGCTGGCTCTGAGGGCCCCCACTCTTCAGCTGGAGAACCTGGAGTGGCTCAGAAGTAGGTAACTTACTTCTGGTCTCACAGGCAGGAAGTCGGCGAGTCAGTATTTGAACCCGGAATCTTGGCCCAGCTCTTTTTTTTTTTTTTTTTATACAGTATTTTGCCCACATGTGCACCTGCCCACCACAAGAAGGTACCAGATCTCATTACAGATGGTCATGAACCACCATGTGGTTACTGGAAATTGAATTCAGGACCTTTTGAAAGAGCAGATGGTGCTCTTAACCTCTGAGCCATCTCCCCAGCCCATGGCCCAGCTCTTTAAAAAAAAAAAAAGGTGTACATTGTATTTGGGGCGGAGAGCTTGAATGAAGGTCTGCTTGGAAGCCAGAAGAATGCATCAGACCCCTGGAGAGAGAGAGGTTCAAATAATCATGAGCCACTGGATGTGACTCCTGGGACCCAAACTCAGGGCCTCTGAAAACACAAGTTCACTTAACTACTCAGCCATCTCTCCAGAAAAAACAAAACAAAACCTTAAAAATAAAAATAAGCCAGGCAGTGGTGGCACATGCTTTTAATCCCAGAATTTGGGAGACAGAGGCAGGCAGACCTCTGTGAGTTCGAGGCCAGCCTGGTCTATAAAGCGAGTCCAGGATAGTCAAGGCAACAAGAGAAACCCTGTCTCGAAAAAGCCAAAAAAAAAATAATAATAATAAATAATAATAATTAAATAAATAAAATAAATAAAAATAAACAAATAGATACAGTCACACTATGTAGCCTAGGCTGGCATGGATTTTTTGTTGTTGTTGTTGTTGTTGCTTGTTTGTTGTTGTTGTTGTTTTGGTTTTTGCTTTAAGGATTTTTTTATTAAATATTTTTTATTTTTCTGTCCTGGACTCACTTTGTAGACCAGGCTGGCCTTTAACTCAGAGATCTGCTTACCTCTGCCCCACAGACTGCTGGGATTATAGTTATGTGCCACTATACCCAGCTTGTGAAAAAGTTTTTTTTTTGTTTGTTTGTTTTTGTTTTTGTTTTGAGACACGGTTTCTCTGTTTAACAGCTCTGGCTGTCCTGGAACTCTCTATGTAGTCTAGGCTGGCCTTAAACTCACCGAGATCCACTCGGGAGGCAGAGGCAGGCTGATCGCTGTGAGTTCGAGGCCAGCCTGGTCTACAAAGAGAGTCCAGGACAGCCAAGGCTACACAGAGAAACCCTGTCTCGAAAAACAAAACAAAACAAAACAAACAAACAAACAAAAAAAACCTCACCGAGATCCACCTGCCTCTGCCGCCCAAGTGCTGGGATTAAAGGCGTGTGCCACCACCACCTAGCAATATTTTTTATTTTTAACATATACATTTATATTATTACACATATGTACAATAAACTATCTATAGCAAGAAGAACCGTGAAACAATCAGGAATTATATAAATGTTACACTCTTAGTGTTTTGGCTATTTGTATTTGGCAGCCTTGAAGAAAACATCTTTTCTATCTTGGCGCATCTAAAATTCTGAATGTAAATCAATATCTATCATATCTCATCTCTATCAACTTAAAACATCTATCTAGACCTAAAAACATCTTAACCCCTACACAACTAAGCTTATGGCAACATCCAGCTTACCTCAAAGAGGATGATGAGCATCAAAGAATCTCCTTCTGGGGATGGCTTCAAATGTGACCAACAAGCCACTGGGCAAGCCAGGCATGGTGGCGCAGGCCTTTAATCCCAGCACTCAGGAGGCAGAGGCAGTTGGATCACTGTGAGTTCGAGGCCAGCCTGGTCTACAAAGCAAGTCCAGGACGGCCAAAGCTACACAGAGAAACCCTGCCTTGAAAAACAAAAACAAAAACAAAACAAAACAACAACAACAAAAGCCACTGGGCAAAATATCCTCGTTTCTACCACAGACAAAATTCTGCCTCAAAAAGGGCAAGCTTGGATGCAGGCAGAGTAGAAGGGCCAAACTCTGCCAAGACAGGGTAAGCAAGTCCTCAATAGTTCCTGCTTTAGAAATATGTCTGTCACATATATTGGACCAGAGAGCTGAAGATGATGCTCCAATGTTATAGAGAGTTTTGGATGACTGCTCAGGTAGCAAACTGTCTCTGTCCTCTTCTCATTTGGGACGCTGCTAACCAGCGATCCCTGTATACTCGGGTAATTAATTTTATTCCTTCTCAAGTCTCTGATGGGGTTGAAGACCAGATAGTTTAGCTTTACAATGCCCTGGAATTCTTTAAGTAGACTGGGCTGTCCTTGCGCTAACAGAGGTCTGCCCGACATTGACCCTGAGTGCTGGGATTAAAGGCGTGCGCCACCGTTGTGTAACCTGGCTTATTAACCTCTGTGCTGGGTGGTGACTTGGGGTGAGGGGCCCTCACAAGCCGCTCTTGCATTTTCCGGCCCTTCCTCCTCCCACTCAAACTTCCCTTTTGTCCGAAGAGTTGGGATGGAGGCCAGAGTCAAGATTTGCTTCTGGGGAAGTCTTGGTGACACAACGCTGAGGAGTCAGTGACCTTCCCGATGCAGGAACCGAAACAAGGTCGTGGCAGGATTGCACCCAGACACAGAGGAACCAGAATGACTTTTTTTTTTTTTTTTTTTTTTTTGCAGAACTTGGAGAGGCTCGGAGGTCATCCTTTGCCCTCCTGTGGAAATCCAGCGTGAGCAGCAGCTGTTGGCCACAGTGCCCAACCAGCCCTCAGGGTCCATGGGGGTTGTGTGGAAGGAGGGGAAGTCAGAGCCTGGGCTAAGTGGCCTTTGCACCTAGGATGGCTGTGGTGGACAGGCTGGTCGAAGCCTCAAGACTCCAACAGGTCCCTTGGCAGCACAAAGTGTCTGGGTCAGAACTGCCATGGGGCTGCTGGAAGGCAGGTGAGGGAGGCTCCCCGGGCCTGCTTCTGGGGAGGGGAGGGGAGAGGGTAGGACCGGTTCTGAGGAGCCTGAGCTGCCCAAAGTGTCCAGAGCTGCCCTGAGGTACCAGAGGGCCTTGAAAGGGGGGCTGTGCAAGTGAGGGGCCTGAGGTTGCAGCCATCCTGTTTTCTACAGCCATCTGCCTCTGAAGAGATCCTTGGGCCCAGCCGGATATCAGAATGAGGCTACCATCCCCTGGGGGAAATCTAGGAAGGCTTCCTAGAAGTGGCATCTCCTGGGTGGCTGGGGCAGACAAATGCTGGGCCAGGAAGGGGTGCTCTGGAGGTGCGCCCTGGCACTCGGCTTTAGACTGAGCACTGGTGCTATTTCTCCTTGAGAGATGAACGGAAGTGCCCGTTTGCCCCAGATAGGACTCAACAGACCTCAGATCGACTCCATCTGAACCCAGTTTGAGGTGACTCGCAGGAGCATCGGTGACTCAAAAGCAGTTGCACCTTCAAAAAAGCCACCAGTACAGATGACTCATGGAAGCTGTATCCCTTTCGTGTCTAGGAGCAGCTACCCTACCGGAAGGCCACTCCACTCAAGGGTTATATATATGAACCCAGACAGGGATGGGCATCATCTCCCGAGGGTGTCATGTGGCCATCGAACCTCCACTTCTGAACGGCAACTGTCATGTCAAACTGAAGGAAGCAGCTCGCCTTGCCCTACCCAGGCCATTTCCTCTGCCCATTTCACACTGAGAAAAGTAAGGAGTAGAAAATAAGGTGACAGGTAGGAAGTGAGGTGACACAGTCTACGGCTGAGCTGGGAACCCAGATGGCTCCCTCCTCACCCTGGGGCCTCCTCCGAGACTATCAGGTAGCTTTGTCCACGTCTCACCAGCAGCCCCTGGTTTGTAAACCCTTAGGTCCTGGTCACCTATGCCCAAGACCCTGGCTGAGGGGACAGGACTAGGAAAGCTGTGGGGAATCTAGGTCCAGACTTGCCCAGGCTCACACCTGTGTTGGGGACCTAAGGACCTGAAGAGAAGAGGGGGCGGGGCTAAGACTAGGAAGGGAGAGGAGACAGGAAATGAGGAAATAAGAGAGGGAGGGGAGAAGGAAGGAAGGACATCACCTCAGCAGCCTCTCCATAGCACACTCAAGTTTCTGGGAATAAACTGCACGTGTAAAGTTATTTTCCTGGAAGGGGGTGGGGGGGGGGAGGAAAGAAGAAGAAAAAGAAAAGAAAAAGAAAGGAAAGGACTTCCTAAAAATACTTTTTCCTCTCACCCCCTCCCCCCCCACCATCTTGAGACTGAGCTGAGGGCTGGGAATCCTGACACCCAGGCTGTACAGCTTGACTGTTGGACCGTGCTCTCTCAGCGAAGCTGCTGTTGGGATTAGTACATCTTAGATTTGGCTGGGGGGGAGGGTAGTCTTGTGAAACTGGCATCCAGTCCCCACCACTGGTGAGCCACAGCTCTGGGTGAGGCGGAAGGCTGCCGTGGAAGGACACAGGGAGGCAGTCACTTCGACTTGTGTCCCCCTTGCCTAGGTGGGGGCTGGCAGGGGTTGGGTCTTGGACTCACCACTTCCTGATGTTCAGAAGTCAAGTGATGGCACAGAGGGGGAGCCTACCACCACCACCACCACCACCACCACCACCACCACCACCACCACCACCACAGCCAGCTAGGCAACTGTTAGGAAGTCACATTGCCTGAAACTGAGACAAGCCAAGGTACCTTCTGGAGGTCAGGGAGCGAGCAGCTGGAGCGGGTGGCTGTGCGGCAAAAATCTTTCCCAGGGGTCTGAAGGTTCTGCCCGCAGAGTGCCAGGTGCAGCTTCCACAGGAATCCAGCCAGCAGGGTGCTTTCTGAACGCCCACAGAGCTATAGTGCAACATCGCCCTTATAGGATGCACTACTGTGGGCCGGGTGTGGTGGCACACGCCTTTAATCCCAGCACTTGGGAGGCAGAGGCAGGCGGATCACTTTGAGTTCGAGGCCAGCCTGGTCTCCAAAGGGAGTTCAGGACAGCCAAGGCTATACAGAGAAACCTTGTCTGGGGGGGGGGGGGAAGCACTCCTGTGGCCTGTGGTTCAAAGCAAGAGTACCACCAGGCAGGACCCCTGGGGCCTCCAGTGAGGCACTTGGCAGAGCTCTACTTTCTCACTGAAGTGTTCCAGTTTTGGAGATGTGTCAGTCACCCTAGCAGAGAAGCCAAGTGCCTCGGAGCAGCAAGGCAGTGCTCGTTTCCAGCTGTGTGCCCAGCTCTGGGTCAGGGGCTTGCACGTCCCCAGTGAAGGTGTTCATGTCCTCCTATTTTACATAGGAGGTGGAGGAGGAGATCATGCACACTAGGGACTCCTGGAGAGGAGTGAAGAAGAAACAAACCTCGGGCTGCTTCCAGGTCCTGAAAGCCAGACCTTGAATCCTGGCACCCTGGGGACTCTACAGTGCTTGTACACTGCTTGACAGTGCAGTAGCACCCTCATGTGGCCAAAGATGGTAACTACCAGAAGCCCCAGTTCTTCCGATTTCTTCTTCTGTTTTGGTTTTGGGGGTTTGGAGTTTGATTTTTTTGTTGTTGTTCTTTTGGTTCGGTTTGGCTGGTTGGTTTTTCGAGACATGGTTTGTCTGTGTGGCCTTGGCTGTCCTGGACTTGCTTTGTAGACCAGGCTGGCCTCAAACTCACAAGGATTCGCTTGCCTCTACCTTCCAAGTGCTGGGCTTAAAGGTGTGTGCCATCACCCCCTGACCTGTTTTGTTTTTTGTAATTTAACGCTTTCGTTTTACATGTGGGTCTTTTGTTTGCATTCCTGTCCATGCACTAAGTATGTGTGTATACGGTACCTGAAGAAGCCAGAAGAGAGCATCACATTGCCTGGTATTTGGGGTGGTTCTGAAGTGCCATGTGAGTGCTGGGAATTGAATGCAGGTCTTCTGCCACCTCAATTCCCTCTCCCTCCCCTCCCCCTCCCCCTCTGTGGGTGTCCATGGAGGTCCACAAGGCTTCAGATCCCACAGAACTAAAATTACAGGCAAATATGAGTCTCCTTACTTGGGTGTTCAAACTGAACTCAGGTCCTCTGAAAAAGCAATACGCACTGTAACTTCTGAGCCATCTCTCCGGCCCCAGGAATTCTTTTTTACAGTTTATTTATTTCTCTGTGTGTTCATGTGCATATGTTGGGGGGGGGAGGATGCTTGTTCCACAGTATACATGTACATGTCAGTTCTCTTCCATCATTTGGGTTCTGGGGATCCAGCTCAGTCATCAGGGTGGGTGGCAAGCACCTTTTTTACCCTCACTGGCCCTTCTGCAACTCTGAAAGGTAGCAATTAATTGCTAAGCCACACAGACAATCAATGGCGGAAGCAAGATGTCATACTGGAGTCGGGAGTCAGTGCACACCAAGCCTGACTTTCGTCTCTTCTGCACCGTGGGCTGTGCTCCCTTGCTCTTGGTTGTCACAAGGGTGAGGGGTGGACAGCCTGGAGTCCAGCTTGTTCCATCACAGAGTCCTGCAGAAGGAGGATCTCACATCAGAATGCGGAACCTCAGCCTTCAGAACCTGGCATGCCCAAATTACTTTCTGGTGGCCACAGGCTTCTTTCTTCTTCTTCTTCTTCTTCTTCTTCTTCTTCTTCTTCTTCTTCTTCTTCTTCTTCTTCTTCTTCTTCTTCTTCTTCTTCTTCCTCTTCACAGGTTTCTTCTCCTGGGTTTTGTTTTGTTTTTGATGTTGTTTTTCGAGACAGGGTTTCTCTATGTAGCCTAGGCTGACCTGGAATCGCTTTGTAGACCAGGCTGGCCTAGAACTAACAACGATCTGCCTGTCTCTGCCTGGGATTAAAAGGCATGCGCCACCACTGCACGGCATGTTTTTGTTTCTTTAAGACAGATCTCAGGCTGGGAGATGGCTCAGTGGGTAAAGAACTTGACAGCTAACTGTGAGACTATGGCTTCAATTCCCTGAAGCCTATGGAAAGCCAGATGGCCCAAAAGCTCGTGGGTCAGATAGTGTGTATAGCAAAGACGAACAAAATAAAGCCTGTAAGGTAAGGGTGAGCAAGCAAAGATTGTCCTCTGTCCATAACCTGTGCTGTGGAACATGGATCTCTCCACCTCCCACACCAAAAACCAGGGTCTCCTAGCCTTTTGACTCCATATATAGCCAAGATGGTGTCGCACTCCTGGGCCACTTGCCTTCGCCTACCAAGTGCTGGGATTTATGGATGTGCACTGGTTTAGTTAGTTTTGTCTTGCTACTTCTGAGACCATCTTGTTCTTGTAGCTCAAGCACAAACTCTCCCTCCTCCTGGTCCGGCCTCTTGGGGTTGAGATGACAAGCTTTGGAGCCCCTGAGCTAGTTCACTGCATCATCTACCCACAGGCTCCTAAGGTGAAGTCTCCTACAGTAAATTGGGGAAACAACGCAAATACTGCTTGTTACATAACTGGCTGGGCCCTACACAATCTCAATCTACACAACTCCTTTTGAACCATGTTTATTAGTATTCAGGTCGCTTCCTCTCTTACAGAGAATTGGGTCTTAGGGGCAGGCAAGGATTAAACGCTCCATTTAATGCTGTTTCTGAAGACTCCTTACACATGCAAGGTTTGAAATGAGGGGCCATCCACTAAGATGCTAAAAGAACCCAAACCAAACAAAGTACAAGGAAGCACAATACAAGAGGCCAGGAAGGCAGTGAGAGCCCTGAGCTGTCCTGCATGCAACGCAGGCCCCAGGCACTGCCCACCTCTCCCAGAAAACAGACCCTCAGTACATACCTGCCCTGGGAAGTCAAGGTAGAGACGGGTAAGGCCAGGGCGTGGCCAACTAACTCCCCAGTCCCAAGCAGAATCACGAACCTTCCTTCAACTGGAAACCTACATTCCCCCTTTCTGGTCTCAATTCCCAGCCCTGAGGGCTAACTGACATACATGAATGACTACAGAGGGCCCTGTGTGAGGGAGGGGGCCAGGTGAAATGTCAGGTGGTGTAGCCTCCCATCTGGCCTTCTTGGCTGAAACAAACTTTTTCAACTTTTGCCGAAAGTGACTCCTAACGAAAAGCTGGATGGAGGAAGGACACCTTGAGGACAGGAATTACTTCTGCGAGCCCAAAGAGGTTCTCAATCAGAGAGTAATCAGAACAAGCTAAGGCACTGGACAGCCTGGGTGGGCATTGTGGATATGGGGGTTGTCAGGACACTGGCCACAATACAGGATCAGGAAAGATACTTTTCAAGGCCAAAAATGCCAGAGGCCAAAATGAAGACCCTGCAGGATGGTGAGCAGGACAGGCCAGTCAGCCAAGGACGCAGGCTTGCAGGAAGGTGCCTAGGAGACCCACAATGCGGATTTCCAAGCAAGCTGGGTACTGATGGCAGTGTCCCCTTCCTTTCCTTCTCCTTTTTGGTTTTCCAGACAGGGTCTCTGTCTCTCCAGTAAGGGGGCGGGGAGGGATCATCATCTGTACACTCAGGAGGAGAAAAGCTCACATCCAGGAGTGCAGAAACCCAAGATTCTCAAGGTATCTCCCCAGCTTTCGTAAAAGGCTCTGACTGTGGAGCTGTTTCTGCGCTCTGCAGAGCTCCAGGGCTGCAGCATGGGGCACACGCACAGTGGCTTTGTGATGCTGCTTCCCCCACACTCTTGTTAGTGACCCAATACAAAGTTCACTGATTGACCAAGTTGGGGTCTGGAACAATCGTTACTTTGGGTTGCCATGGGTTCCCTTTGTGGGGTGAGCAAGTGGTGGGGGGAGTATCTCCCCAGGAAAAGCCTGCACATAACACTGGGAAACCAGGTTTTTGCACAAGGCAAACTGAACTCAACCTCAGGTAAAAGCAGGCTCAGAAGCCATCAGCTTGATACTCCAACCCTGCTCCACTCTCTCGGGCCTGCTCTCCCAGGAGAGGCCCAGGCTGGAGCAAGGCTCATATGGAAGGCGTGGGGAGTGAGAGCAACCCAAACAGCAAATTCAGATTCCAAAGTTCTGTATTTTTTTCAAAATAAAGATCACACATTGTTTAGAGACAATCTACACAAGAGTTACAAAAAATAGTTGCCCAGGCATAAGCATACACAGGTTTGTTAATTATACACATATGGTTACAAGTGTGCTTGCAAAAAGTTCATTGGAAATATACACAAGGCTCTGGAAATGTACACCGTGTAGTGTTACAGTCTATATTCAAACGAGGATTGACAGTATGTTACATTCACTTACAAGTAGACAAAATGCAAAATACAGCTCATCTGTACAAAACGGAGGGTGAGTCACTTTACAGGGGGAGGCGCTGAGCAGGGGAGGGGTGGGCCAAACTTCTCACATCCTTTTTTGACTGTCACAAAATAAGCGAAACATTACTTTTTTTAGAATTAAAAAAAAAAAAAAAAAGAACACTAGTGTGAACTGAATCGTCTGAAGTAACATTTGGAAAGGCTCTCACTACCGTCTTGACTAGCTGACAAATAAACCAAGCTTTTTTTTCTTTTTAAACATTAACTAGGCTGTATAAAGAACATTTATTCCTTCAAAAGAAAAAAAATTACTTCTGGTTGAAATTACAATTTACAATATACAACACTATCTGCTACGACCATAAAAGGTGGGATATACACCAAGTGCACGGGGCTGGCTGATTTTCTTTTCTTACCAAAAAACGTGTTCATGTTGATTCAAACTTCTCCACATTTACATTACAGGTATACAAATGTACAATTGTACAATCAAAAGTATGTCCGACTACTAGGGTACATTATAGATACAGATTAGACATCAAAACAGGAAAATACTACAAATCCGTATATATGCAAAGTCTACACAAGTATACACTATGTATCTATAGAAGCGAGCCCAGGAGCAGAGCTGGGGTTCCTCTCATGCTAGATACTCAGAATCTGCTTCCACGGCTCACAGGAAGCTCACAGGCAGCACACGGCCCTGCCCGCTGGCCTCAGGCCTCTGAGCTCTGGCTCCTCCTGGATCTGCAGCCACCACCTTCCTCAGCATGAGGTTATCTCCAAAAAGAGCGTCATAAACTCTGTGTCACAGGCTGATGCTTTAGCAACTCTGAAACGTTCCCATTTCATATATGTATATATGTATATATATTTATATTTTATAAACAGTGTTAAATGCCAGTTTGGGGTCATTTAACTAAAATTCAATTTCTCAGGTTTTTTGTTTTTTAATAAAATGAGGTGGGGAAGAGCTATTTGCAAAACTTGCCACAAGGCAAATGAGTTAAAAACCTTTTTTTGTCTTTTTTTTTTGTAACTTTTTTTTTGTTAAACCAACCACCCTGAAAGTGTCCACATGTGGAATATAGATACAACATTGAACAAAGCATGTGGTCTCCCATGTACACTGATTACTTATGTACAAGTTCCTATACACCAGTAAACAGCAGGGCAATTAGTCAATTAAAAAAAATAATTAGTACATGTTATGTGTAATAAAATGAAATTTACAAAGGCCTTTCCACAAGTGGATCTGCTTCCTTTTTGGAGGAGGGAGTAATCCCGGAGCAACCATCACCCACTTCCGACTCTACGCTGGGCATTTCTGGTTGCTGGTTGATCTGCCAGGGTCAGTGAGGTCAGCAGGACCAGGATGGGTGCAATGCTCAGATGATACCATTAGGGGGGCCACAGATGGGCCCCAAGTCCACGCCGTTCTTCATGTAGTACTTCTCCAGCTTGGCCAGGATGTGCTTGCCATAGGTGTACTTTCGAAGAGTCGCGATGTGTGGCCGGATCTGGAGAGGACAGTGTGTGTTAGACCGGCTGGAGAGGGCTGAGGAGTCTCCAGTATCTTCCCAGATACAGACTGTATCACTGCTAGCAAGCCATGAGGTAAAGACAGGAGCACTTGCCCTAGGACTGACACAGGACAGGGAACCTGGCCAGGATACATCAGCACACGCCAGCCAGCTGCCCAGCACCACCTGCCCACAGGCACACAGACAGCCAGGCTGCCCTGGCAGTTGGAGTTTCCTCTGGGGAACCATTCACCACCTGACTTCTACCTCTCCAGGGCACACGACAGTTTCCACTTAACAGTGGCCAACTGTGCTGGCCAGTTTTTGTCAACTTTACACAAGTTAGAGTCATTTTGGAAGAAGGAACCTCAATTGGGGAAATGTCCCCACCTGGTTGGCCTGAAGGCAAGCCTGTGATGCATTTTCCTGTTTGATGACTAACATAAGAGGGCTCAACCCACTGTGAGTGGGACCACCTGTGTGCTATAAAAAAAAAAGCAGGCTGAGCAAATCACTGGGAGCAAGCCAACAAGCAGCACTCTTCCATGACTTCTGAATCTGCTCTTGCCAACAGGTTCCTGCCCTGACCTCCCTGGATGATAGAAAATTTGTAAGATGAGGTAAATCCTTTCCTCCACAAGCTGCTTTGGGTCACGATGTTTACCACAGCAAGAGAAACCCTAACTAAGACAGAGTCTGGTACCAGCTCAGGGGTGTGGCTGCAACAGACACTGTGCTTTAGAGAGGACTGTGGTAGCACCTCCAGTTTGGGCTGGGAAAGCCATTGTGTGCTCAATTCAGTGGGCTTCTGTGGAAGACAATGTGGCAAGCAGGACAGACAAGAAAGGCTGGGCTTGTGACACTTCAGAGGGAAGCAAAGACTATCAGGGCCATCTGAGTGATATTTTCTATTAACCACTCCAGTGAAACCTTTGCTTTGCTGGTCCAATTGACACTGGGTAGCTCAGGTTGTGGTTGAGATGAGAGCAGCGTCAGTGGAGCAAAATCTTCCCAGAGTTCCTTCCTCAGGGTCAGCACACAAAAGCTGTAGTCTAGAAAGGGCCACGGGGTACACCCCGTGCTGCAGGCAGCCTTGGTCATGCATAAAGTCTCTTCTAGGTGGATCTGGTTTTGAAAGGGTCATGGAGAAAAACTGAAGCTTGGCACCATTGAGAGAATAGGAGTGCAACCTCCATGGCAGTAGAAGGCCCAAGACTGAAAGAGTCACGAAAGTAGTTGAGGCTTGGTACCAATATGGCAGTGTCAGAATCCCTGCAGAGTGCCCAGGAGAGGTGATTGGTGGAGCCCAATACAGAGACCCCAGCATGTTGGTGATGCCATGCAATAGGATGAGTGCCCAGGACAGCAGCAGCTGTGGAGTGGAGCCAACCTAAACCTACAAGACAAGCTATGTGGGCTGCAGGTGGCTGTCCAAGCCCTCCAGGAGGACCCAAAAAGATCCTGGGTGAGTCCCACAAGTCTGCCCTTAAGCTTCACATGGCTGGACTTTCATTTTGCTTTGTGTAACTGTGCCCTCCTTCTTCCTCATTGAAATAAGAAAGCATTTAACTTATTTTGATTTTACAGGAGCCCACAGCTGAGAGTCTTTGGAGTTTTGAGGGCTATAGATATTTTAGAGGCTTAAACTTTGAAAGAGACTTTGGGTATTTACAGCATTTGTAAAGACTGCAGGGTTCTTAAAGGTTAAAATGTTCTATATTGTGAGGTTAATATTAATGAGATCTTGAAGAATGAGTAAGGAAGGAAAGATTATGCTTTAGAAGTAAGTATGTGTCCAGCTGACTACACTGGCTAGTTTTTAGTATCAACTTGACACAACTAGTCCTATTTTACAAGAGGGAACCTTGATGAGTAAATGCCCCCACCAGATTGGCCTGTGAGCAAGACTGTAGTGCATTTTTGTGCGTGGATGACTGAGGAGGGAGGGCCAGCCCACTGCGGGTGGTACCACCCCTGCCAAGCCAGCAGGCAGCATTGCGTCTATACCCAGTCCTGCCTCCAGGTTCCCGCTTGAGTCCTGTGGTTGAGTAAACTGAAGATGAAATAACCCCTTTCCTTCCCAAATTGCTTGTAGTCACTGTGCTTTATCACAGCTATAGAACCCTAACTAAGATACCAATAAATAAATAGAAAAAGAAACAAAGGAAAGAAATGGACGTAGAGGAATCGCTTGCTCTGACAAGAGATCACATCCGAAGACCTAGGTGTGTGTGATCCAGCTAGAAGAATACAAACACATCTTTAGTCCAGGAGAGAGAGGCAAGCAGATCTGAGCTCAAGGCCACCCTGTATAGCACAAGTTTCAGGTAAAGAAAAGCTTAGGTCCAGGCGTGGCGGTACATGCCTTTAAACCCAAACGAAGGTAAAGTTAAGTTTGTAGAAGGAAGCACCCAGCCAGCCCAGCACTGGGGAGGCAGAGGCAGGCAGATCTCTGAGTTTGAGGCCAGCCTGGTCTACAAAGGGAGTCCAGGACAACCAAGGCTACACAGAGAAGCCCTGTCTCAAATCGCCCCCAGTCCCTGAAAGGAAGCACCCATGTTTGAAAGTGATGTCTAATTGAGTGGCAGGAAAAAGAAAGTGACAATTCAGAGATCTGACAGAGTAGGATACTCCCAATTCTCAGGAGAGAGGAAAGGGAAACTACTTAAGGGACAATGCAGGGAGAGGAGGAGGAGGCAGTTTTACCTGAACAGTAATAGAGAGGTTGCAGAGAGAGAAAGAGAGCAAGCTAGAGACAGGTGAAGGCAGAAGGAGGCAGAGAATAAGGAGCCAGAAGATTAGAGCAGAGCAGACGGCTGGAGTTAGTTTGAGGCCAAGCAGAGCAATTCTGGGGCCAAGAGAAAAGCCAGATTGAGTATGTTTGGCTTGGAGAGGAGTTTGAGCCAGAACAGCTGAGCTTATTCAGCAGTAAGTCTCAGAGGCTGAAAACATTCTAGGCCTCGATAAGACTGCACCGAGGCTAGAAGCGTCCCGGCTGGGCCTAGGTTAAGCCCTGAGAACAGTTGAAACAGGCAAATAAAAGTTCCTTTTTTCCAGATGGACAGTGTGCCAGTGCAGGCGAGGAAAATCAAAGATAAAGCGTCTCTATCTTTCGCCAAAGACAATAGCCAAGTAATAGCACAGAATCTTACCCCAGAGATTCACTCTTCCAACACTCATGATACAGCTCTGGCATCAGTCACCCCATCCCCCCACCTGGCACCCTTAGTACTCCTCCAACCTGAGCCCTGGTCACCCCCTCTGTGAGCACTCTCTCCTGCCCCTGCCCTGGGCCCCAGGTGACAGGAGACCTCCCTTGGAGCTCAGCTCCAGTACTGACTCCCTTCCTTTCAGATAGTAATCTTTCCACACAGGAAGCAGAAGACGGGGGAGGAATGCTTTAACCGTGTCCCACCCGAACTCACACTGCACACACAGCCTCAGGAGCACCATACCAGATAGAGGACAGGTGGTAGCCCACACTGAAGCCTACAGGGTCAGCTGGTAATCTGCTCAACTGCAAGCTCAAAGCAAGGAAGGGGGCCAGTGAGCTCTAGAAACTACTACAAACCCACATAGAACACAGGCCACACACACACACACACACACACACACACACACACACACACACAAAAGCACACCTTCATCCTGGCACCTCCACAGACCACGGTTGGTAACCAACTGTCCTGGCTTCTAGATAACACTGCATACACCTTCCCAAGAGTGCCTGTCCAAAGGACCCAGAGGCCCTGTGCCCCCAGGGGTGGTAAGGACCCAATCCTCAACAAGAGCTTCTCTTACTAAGCCCCCAGCCTCAAGCACCCTTGCTTTAGATACCCCCCAACACACACACACACTCACTCTTTGGCTTCTATAGTTCCTAATCTTCACACTCCCCTGACCTCTCTCCACAGCCTTCCTGCACTCCATTTTCACCTTGACTAATGAGCTGTGAAGGGGATCTCCCACTCTTCTCCCACAAACCCTCGCTGTGTGCATGCAGTTCCTAGCCTTCCCTAGCCTCTTGACTAACTACTTCTTTTCAGTCTGAAAAATGCTACCAGCTATTAGCTCAGCTGTTTTCATGGCTTCCCCTGCTCCAGGTCACGGTGGTGGCACATCAGCAGGACAATTGTTTAAAGCACAGTCCAGGGCCTGAATGATTACTCCATGGGTAAAGGCACCAAGTCTGACAACCTGAGTTCCATCCTCCCAGTCCACATGGTAAAAGAAAAGAAAGCCAGTAAGTTGTCTTTTGACCTTCATATGCATGCTGAAGCACACACATAAAAGTAAAAATAAGAGTCTCCTCTCTGGTACCCAAGCCTTCATCACTGTGCACCCTCTTCCTGGAAAGCTGTATTCAAATGTCCTTCCTTTCAGGGCCCTCTTTCTACCAACACATTGCAAGCAGCACTCCACACACTATTCTCGGCCCCTCTATACCGGCTCTTCCTAGCTCTCCTGTGCCTCAGTGAGCACCAAGACAAACTCCTATCAGGGGAGCTGGCTAGAGTCACAGGCTTAGTACTGTGCATCAGCCCTGCCTCACAGCACCTTCATACACCAACATGGTGTGAGACCCAGTCTCTAGTGCCCCGGGCTCCACCAACCTTCAATGGCCACCATCTGCACACTGCCTGCTGGTGGAATGGCTTTGGATCAGAGCTGGAGGGATCGTGTCTGGCTCAGAACGAGTCCATAACAGATTCTCATTATCGAACTTGGTCCTCAGTGAGGGCAAGTGGGTCATCACTGCCAGACAACAGCAACCCCTCCACTGACAAGGCTGAGGGAGCTCAGAGCACAGAGGCTGAGGGACACAAGCCAGAGGCCTTGGCATCACCTGGCACAATCAGCTGTGGTGTGCCTTCCCCACCTGTGGGCCTCTTGGGTGACTTGGGTGACTGCCCTATCAACTCTGACTCACAGCAGCTAGCTGTTCAGCCTCCGTTGCCTTTCTCCTGTCTAACTCTCCTCAGACTTGATTCTGCAGTGGATGGCGTGAGGGCCTCCCTGACAGGCAACACTGTTTTCCACTGTTCCTGTGCAGCTCACTGTGGGCCAGCAGCAGAGACTAGATCTTGCCATCTCATGCTTCCCAGCTTTGACACACAGCAGGACAAGTGTGATGCGTAAGTGAAAAGGAGGAAGAGAGAAAAAAAGAAACAGGAAGCAGGCTACCTACTGGAATGATAGGCAGATCTCAGAGACCTTACAAAACGTGCAGCATCTGCCTGCAATCCCAGCACTCAGGAGGCTAAGACAGGAGGATGCTGATTTTAAGGCCAGCTGGGACCATACAGTAAAGCTCTGTCAATAAGCCAACCCCCAAAACAAAGGCTGGGGATGTGGCTTTAGTGGCAAAATGCTAGCCTAGGATGTACCAGGCCTGGGATTGACCCCCAGAACACCATGCAAAACAGGAAAGAAGCTTCTTAAGGACCAACATCTGGGCTCAGTAGGTAAAAGGCACTTGTCATCCAACCTAACCAACCACTTCACTGTGATCTAGACACATCATAGCACTCACACACTCAAAATGGTTAGAACACTAAATGCACACAAAACACACATCCTCATAAAAAAGAAAAATGAAAAAAAAAAGTAAGGCGTGTGTGGGAGGGTGTTAATCCCAGAAACAGGAGCCTACACTGAGTTGAGGAGTGAAAAACATGGAAAGACCATAGTGATTCCACACAGTAAGGAGGGAACACAGACAAGCCTGGTGCAAACACAAGGAAGCCCACTGTCTGCTGTCCTCTGTATCTGAACACATTCCATCTGGTCCTTTGCCCACTCTGGGCTGGTACCCAATCTGCTTACCTTGTGCATGACAATCTTCCGCTGACCTGGTTCAGCCACATCAATCATCTTCTGGACCACATAGTTGGCATACTGATCCTTCATCATGGTGTATAAGGCACTGTGGGGACCGTCGTTCATAGTGCATACCTCATCGATGAGCACAGCACGCTCTGTACGTGAGGCATGAGTGACACACTTCTCCACAACATTGCTGCCGTGAGACAAATGAGGAAGAGCAATCAGAAAAGGTCCCCTCCGAGGCCACCTTAGTCAGGATGGACATTGAGGGGAGGTGGTGCAGATGGGGAACTCGTTTCCCCAGGGTCTGCCTCTGTAAGATTCCTGTTTTGATCTGACCCACTGGGAGGTCCAGCAGTGTCCAAGAGAGGGGTCCTGACCTGCGGACAGGGGACAGTAATGACCACAAGAGGAAACAGAGCCACACTGCAGTGTTTTCTAACAGCTTAGCTGCCTGACAGTCCCTACTGCAACACTTATCAAGACTTGTGATGCTGTCCTTGCACCTGTGAACTCAGGCTCAGCAATAAGACTCTTTTTGTCACACCTTCCATGACACAGACACTGGGATGTGGCAGCAGTTCCGGGCTCAGTGAAGGAGCTTCAAGTCATCTTGGAAAATAGTAAAGGAATGGTTCTACTAAGGCACGGTTTTCTAATATTAAATGCCTCGCTGCCAGACCACTTACACCACAGTGTGAGAGACTCCTCACACTGACTGCCTGACTCTATTAAATGACATGTACCCTCGTCTCGGTTCCATGGACACCGCTGTGGAGGTCAGCAGCAGTGTGCTATATGGACTGTTGTCACTGAGCAGAAGACCCAGCAGTCAGTAAATGGAGTTGGTGGGAACTGAAGCTTTGCGGGGGGGGGGGGGGGCGCAAGCGCGTGCGCGCTCTGGATCCCAAATCCTCAAGGAAAAAAGGCTTAAAGGAGGCCCCTCCTACCTAAGCAGACCATACACAACAAGCACAACTCCAGGGTGAACCCGCGCAGGTGTGTGGGTGTGTGGCCTACCTGCCTCTCTGGACTAAGTCACATACAAGTGCTTTGATTTCAAGCTGTAGTATTTGCAGAGCTCATGAATTAATGGGCCAGCTAAATGGCATGATGGATAAAGTGCTTTGCCACCAAGCCTGATGGCCTGAGTCCATTCTCTGGAACCCAAAGGTATGAAAGGAATCTAATCTACTCTAGCCGCTTGTCAACTAAGCTCCACATGGAAGGTGCATTCGCACTCACACAAATTCTAAAATATTAAAGATGTTACTAATTAATAAAAGTGAACGTTAATGAACATCAATGTAAACGCTGACAAACATGAGTCATACTCTCTGTTTAGCAAGCCCAGGGAAGAAAATACTGGAAAACTAAGCAGTGCCGTTTTCTATGAGCAGTGAGGAGGTGTTCAGAAGACCACCGGGCTAAGGCACCGGAGGCCATTATTTCCCAAGCCTGATACTCTGAAGCTGAGGTCTGGACAGAGCTGACAAACTGTCTCCCCCTCCCCCTACCCACCCCCACCCCCGTCTGTCAGGCCAAAGAGGAAGATGAGTGGAAAACATCTCAGAATGCCCACCCAATGTAGGAAATATACAGGGGATCAAAGTACAATATTTAAAAAATAGCTCCCAGACTTCAATGGCAACTCCAAAGGAGTAGAAAGACCATTTAAGGAGTATCTTTGCAGCCATGCTTGACTGTTAAAGTAGGCAATACATACAACACAAACAAACAAAAAACCAAAACAAAAAAGGAAATTACAGAGAGTTTGATACCCAGAAATATAAGATGGAAAAAGAGAAAAATTCCCCCCAAGTTGTCCCCTAACTTCCGCAGGTGCACTGTGGTGCAGTGGGTATGGGCACACAGACACACGCACACAAAGAAACAAATAATTAAATGTAAGAACTTAGGGGAAAAAATTCTACAGCTCAGGCGTGGCCCGAACCTGGCTCCCCAGAGTACATACCTTGCAAACTTGTGCTGACTCAGTACAAGCACATTGCCTCGGATCTCTGCTACAATTTTGCTTTTATCCTCAGGACGGCCATGCTCCAGCACATGCTGGATTACGTAATTTCCATACTGATCCTATTTGAGAAGCAACAAAACAAAGAAAATAGACGTAAGAAACAGCTCTTCGATTCGATGGATTGCTAGTGCCCCATCTAACTAGTGTCTATCACTCCTGTGAAGCAAAGGGGTGTGGTAATGACTTAACAGCACTCAAGTTTATCTGAATGTGAAGAAATCTGAAATGATGTTTTAAGCAGACAGGTAATAACAATTTTTCTTTCTCATTACAAAACAAGAACATAGTGTTACTAGACAAGAGACTATTTTTCTTTATATATTTATGCACTTATTTCTAGCTGGGCTCTTTACAAATTACTAACCACAAAAAAGTAGGCCTGTAATTATTTTAGAATTGGGGAGGCAGTGTTTGAGGAATAAAGAAATGCTTTCCTCTAATAGAAGCTGCAAAAAATTTGGTTACATCTTTCTATAGATTTGCATCCAACAAAAAGTTGCGTTCATTATTTTATCAGTAGCAGAAGCAAATACCAAAAGAAGAGTCAACCAATACACTTGGTTTGTGTGCCCTGGAGCGGTGGAGAGCGAGAGGGACACAGTAAGTGCAGAAGACACTCCAAACTCATAAGCCAGGGCTTCAAATCATTGTCTATATATTAATGGAATACACATCCTTCAAAGATGTGAAGGATGACACGTTAATACTTTCCACTAATAAGACACAGAGCTCCTCCTCTGGCAACAGCAGTACCTGCACAAGCTGCTCCGTGTGCTGGTGAAGCTCCTCAAGGATAGGCAGGGTCTGGTCAGGAAGACAGTGCTCGAGGATCCTCTGGATCACCCTGCAGCCATAAGGGTGTGTAGACAGAGCAAACACCTGGAGCAGACAAATACAAGGCAGTCACTCAGTGCTGCTAAGTAAGTGCCCGCCCCTCTGGCTTCACAGACACATTTAACCAACTGTGTGCTGGGTTGCTTTAGGAATTCAAATACGTGTTTAAATTTGAACTTTTTTCCAAGAAGCCTAAAATGGAATGGAAATGAGCCAAGGTCGTGAAAAATCCACTTAGTCAATAATCAAGAACGTCACCAGGCAGTGGTGGCACACACCTTTAATCAGCGCTTAGGAGGCAGAGGCAGGCGGTTTTCTGTGAGTTCCAGGATAGCAAGGTAATACACAGAGAAACACTGTCTCAAACAAAAACAACAAAAAGGAATAAAAAATATCAACCAACTGCCTTTCCAGAAGATGGGCTGAAAAACAGGAAGAGGAGAAATTGGGCATGGTAGCCAGTACCTTTAATCTCGGCATTCTATAGAGGCAGAGAGACAAGAGGCAGGGATCCGCTTCAGGGAAGCCAGGGCTACACAGTTTAAGACCCTGCCTTAAAAATAAACAGCAAAACAAAATGAAGGCTACAGCTGGAGCTCATCAGTGGAGAGCTCCTCCAGCACAGGGAGGCACCCCACAAGGAAACTCATACACAAAAGGTGGCTATTAAGTCTAAACATGTCCATACAAACAGACAGCTGCACAGGAGGCTGGCTGGGGTGCTTTTAGGGTTAAAGCAATTAAGAAAAAAGTGCATGAGCTTTTAACTGTCCTGTTTTGATTTGACTTTTGTGGTACTGGAGATTAAACCAGGGGTTCCTTGCTAGGCAAGTACCCCACCACTGAGCTACATCTCCAGCCCACATCCCCAATCTGGATTCCTAGGTATACCCCAGCCTTCTAATTAAAATACTAATGTGAGCACAGTGGTGAATGCTGTTAAAATCCTAGCACTCAGAAAACCAAGATCATGAGGTTGAAGAAGAGCCAGGCCTATGTAGTGAGAGCTTGCCTCAGAACACCAAGGGGGTGGGAGGGTGGGGGGTAGGGGGACAAGGGGAAGGGACAAGGGAGATGAAGACTCCTAAGAGCAGTGGCAGCACTGCACACCTGAGGGGTGCTTGCCTACGTCCTGTGTCAGTGGGCCAAGTGCTTCCATTTCACTTGCTGCATAGCCCTACCATTGCACCTGTTATGCGCAGTCAGGTTTGCAAAGATGCTGCATGCTCATGGTCTACAACAGCTTATTTCACCCGGTACCATATTTCCAAAAGCCACAAGTAAGAATAGGGCAGTCTCCAGAATTTGCTGTCTGTCTAGAATGTCTCCTAGCATGCTGACAGCAGAGCACGCCATTCTTAAACCTAAACAGACACCTGGTATTACTTGTTTATTTTTTTTTTAATTTTTACCTCAGTGTGACTATTGCTGTTTAAAATATACTAAGTAGGTCTTTCACCAGATACAACTATTAGTTAAAAGTACAAGATCTAAGAAATACAGGTGCTGAAATCTAAGACTATTGATTTTGTGGCTGAAGCACACTTCAGGTGGAAACTGTTTCTGGGCTGCCTCATTTTGCACTTTCCTCCTATCTGATGGGATAGGCTTTCTCCTATCAACTGGCATTCTGGGTTTCTGTAAATTGTTAATTCATCTTTCCATCACCTTTCCCCATCACATATTGTTTCCTTTGATTGTAGGAGTTCTTTATCTAACCTATCTGCCAACTCTTTGACAGTTTCAACAGGATAGCATTCACTCTCTGAACAGCCATTAGTTCCCGACCGCTCCCTCAAAAAAGCACAGCAACCATTTTCTCCTTTATTTTCACTTTTGTTGTATATTCTTATTATTAATTTAATGCCTTTTAAAGAATTTGTGTGTGCATGTGTACCCACCATGGCCAGAAAGAAGCGTCTAATCCCCTGGAGCTAGTCACTGGATAGTTGTTGAGTGCTGGGAACCAAACCCAGGTCCCTGGCAAGAGTAAGAAGTGCTCTTAGCCACTGAGCCATCTCTCCAGCTCCAACAATAAAACATCTCAGTGAACGAATGTGTCTCTGTCCCCCCCACTAACCCTGAAACTCCCAATAACCCCTGGGTTCTGAGTCTTCTTAAGCAAGTAGTAAGTAAACAAATTTATTCTCCTGAAAGAACTTTAAACCACGCTTCTGTTTAAACACTCCTTTGAGAAATATTTCCCCCCCTTTAAAAAATAAAGAAAAAAAGAGTCCAGATAAATTCACTTGCCCCCCAAAAAGTTTTGTGTTAGTGTCCTATCCCACTAATGTCAGCAAGGGGGAAGGTATTATTTTTGGCAAAGAAACTAGCAATTATAGCCAATTTAGAGTCACTCACAAAAGTGATGACAACTTTAGCCTAGTCATGGCCACACCCACTTGGAAGGCTGGAGAATTGTACAAACTGGAGCTTGCAGGTAAGCATTAAGAACACATCTTTGACACAAAGACAAGTAAGGATGAACTGGCTGTTACGTGGCTCCTCTATAGTTCAAACAATCATGCTTACTATACACACCTCTGTAAGCCATAAGCAAGGACACTTGGCTATTTTAAAGATACATCCAATTATGATCTGCAAAATTATATCTTAATTTTTATATTAAAAAAGCTTTAGTCGGGCGTGGTGGCACACGCCTTTAATCCCAGGAGAGGCAGAGGCAGACAGATCACTGTGAGTTTCAGGCCAACCTGGTCTACAAAGTGAGTCCAGAGCAGCCAAGGCTACACAGAGAAACACTGTCTCAAAAAACAAACCAAACAGAAAAACAAAACAAAACAAAACAAAACCAAAGAACTTTAAGATATCAGGAGAGTAGGAGCCACAGGGGGGAAAAAAATCTTTCAAATCAGACCCTCAGAAACTAAAGGGAAGGGGCCTGGTTACATGGCCAAGTTGACGGCACTGCACTGGCCTTCTGAGTGCAAGAGCGAATGCATGCTGACGGCATGAGCCTGAGTCACTTACCTGCCCCTTGAAGGCATCGATGATGAACTGCAAGGACTGGGGCTGCACACACTCAATGCACTTCTGAACCACATGGTTGCCATTCTGGTCTTTGACACACTTCAGGACATGACCATCTAGCTCCCGCACCATCTCATTCTATTGGAGACAAGGAAAGAAGGCACCACCAGAATCACAGCCAGCCAACATCCAGATAGTCCCCACTCCCTACCGAGCAGCAAGCACTGTACAGCTACATGACAATCAAAGTCAACTGTAGGCAAGCAACAACACAGCAAGCGAGTTGAAAGCAGGTGGGACCTAAAGAGGCCAAGCTTGGAAAAGACTTGGTGAAGCTCTAAAAACAGCGGCACCAGCCAAGTGTAGTGGAACACACCTCTAACTCCAGTTCTTAGGAGCTGGGGCAGGATTGGAATTTCTATATAGCAACTTTTAGGCCAGCCTAAACTATCTACTGAAACCTATTTAAAACAAACAAACAAACATGCCAGGGTTTGGTGGTACACCCTGTACTCCAAGCACTGAGGGGGAAGCAAGAGGATCAGGAGTTCAAGGCCAGTCCTATCTATCTACAGAATTAATTCAAGGATGACCTGGGTTACATAAGACTCAAAATCAAACAAACAAACAAACAACAAAAAAGCCCCAACAAAACAAATCAACAACAACAACAAATATACCATAGTCATCTTCAAATAGAAAAGGCCATGAAGTGCACAGGATTGAACAGTTCATAAGACCTATACTACCAAGGTTCAAAGCCAAGGGGCATCACCACAATGCAGCCCCTGTGTTCTGGGAAAACACCTGTCAATTATACAATTCCCTGCAGCCCTTCCAGACACAGAAAAACACACTGACAAGTGAAGTTGCATACTTGAAACTATAGAAAAGTCAAACTTGGTGCTTAGGCCATGTAATTCCAACACTGGAGAGGCTGAGGCAGGAGGACTGCCTCAAATTCAAGGCCAGCTGGGGACATGCTCAAGTTCCAGGCCTGCCTGGGATACAGAGTAAAGGTCCACTCAAAACACCAACACACTAAATCTAGTCAGCCAGGGGTAGTGATGGTACACTCCTAGGAAGACGAAAGACGACTGCTGGAGATCACCAGAGGTTCAAGGTTAACCTAGACATGCCAAGATCATGTCTCAGGGGGCCCTTCCCTTTGATAGAGTCAAGGGACACAGGGACAGACAAGAACAAATTACAAAGTTCAGAATGGTTACACTTAGATGCTGGGTGTCTACGATTTTTCAACCAAGGTGCACTGACCAAAGTCTGTGCTATCATGATTGAAGAGAAAGAAGCTTCCAGGTGGGGGAAAAAAAAAAGCAACAGAATTAAATATGAGTCACTGAGCCATGAAAATTCTGATGTCATTAAAGTCATAATGCCTGAGCGAATGATCAATGACAATAAAACTTGCCTCAGATGGCCTTTAATTTCAAACTGCCTTTTTTTGGAGAGTGGGGCAGGGTCTTGCTATCTAGCTTTTTATGGCTGACTTCACACTTGGGGGCAGATCCTCCAGCATCTGCCTCTCATTGTGCTGGGATTCTACTCTGTACCTCCCCGCTCAGCTAGATAGTGCTTTCTTATTTGTGCTGCCCAGAGCTCTGTCTCCAACTTCACCCACCTTCCCACCTTCCCAGCATCTTCAAGTGCCTAGCTATGAGACCCAGCCTCTAGTGCCCCGGGCTCCACCAACCTTCAATGGCCACCATCTGCACACTGCCTGCTGGTGGAATGGCTTTGGATCAGAGCTGGAGGGATCGTGTCTGGCTCAGAACGAGTCCATAACAGATTCTCATTATCGAACTTGGTCCTCAGTGAGGGCAAGTGGGTCATCACTGCCAGACAACAGCAACCCCTCCACTGACAAGGCTGAGGGAGCTCAGAGCACAGAGGCTGAGGGACACAAGCCAGAGGCCTTGGCATCACCTGGCACAATCAGCTGTGGTGTGCCTTCCCCACCTGTGGGCCTCTTGGGTGACTTGGGTGACTGCCCTATCAACTCTGACTCACAGCAGCTAGCTGTTCAGCCTCCGTTGCCTTTCTCCTGTCTAACTCTCCTCAGACTTGATTCTGCAGTGGATGGCGTGAGGGCCTCCCTGACAGGCAACACTGTTTCCCACTGTTCCTGTGCAGCTCGCTGTGGGCCAGCAGCCTCTCTGTAAAGCTGCAGCTACTCAGGCTACACTCTGGTCAAAGAGATGAGGATGGAGACTTATCTGACCCATTAGAATCTTATAAAGTAACTGGACAATTCCTGCTTGCTCTGAGGATAGAAAGCCACAGCCAACACAAGCATATACCAGCCAACAACTCCAGACTGACAGCCTTCACAGTTCAATGCACACGCCACAGAGAACACCAAGAGAAAAGTGAAAGGGAAACTTACAATTACCTGCTGGTCTGAGGGAATAAATTCCAAAGCTTTCTGGATAACTCGGCAGCCATACATCTGCAGTGCCAATGACAGGACGTGGCCTCGAATCCGCTCAGCCAAAGCCAGCTTCTGTTCATGGCTGCCAAACTAGACACAACGTGTGAGAGATACCATTACTTAAGTAAAGGAGTAAGACCAGAGAAAACTGTGTTGTGTCCATCTTCCTCCTCTTGCTATCCTACTGCCTAGGATCAACCACACTTTTTAAAGAGCCACTCTTCCCTCAAGCAAAGAGTTCTCGGCCTCTGACCTGAGAAACTTTCTTCAATGCTCAGCAATGCCTTCGTCACTTTGCA
The DNA here is from genome assembly GCF_964271855.1 of Acomys minous. NCBI lineage: Eukaryota > Metazoa > Chordata > Mammalia > Rodentia > Muridae > Acomys > Acomys minous. Next base: position 106,463,801 of record NC_140487.1, on the reverse strand, counting down.
AAAAATATTTTAATGCCCTAAATGATTAAGAAACTAACATTCATTTCTAAATGGAGGGAGCCAAGCACCTGTTATTCCAAAGCTAGAAGCAAGAATGGGAGGGCCTTCAAGGCTCAACGAGCCTAGGAGTGATGGTGATAACTTCTGTTCCATGGACAGCCAGTGTGCATGTGCAAGGTCTATGGCTGGCAGGCCTTTTCACCCAAGTGATTCTGCCAAGTGTCAGCCGAGGACACACAACAGTGTGGATTAGTGTTTTTCAGGGACTGTTGATATTAACAGGAAGCCTTTGAAAGAAGGAGCCAAGGAATCCAGAGGTGACATCACAGTGTTAAAGTTCTCCTAAAGGTCATTTCCCATGCTCAGCTTTTTGTGCTCATCTGAGGAATCATCAGGGGACTGTCCAAGCCCACATGCTCCACCCATGGGCCCAGGGAGCCTCTTTGGCTTGCTCTAAACCACAGGGATAAATGTCACATTAGTTCTGACACTCAACTGCATGTGCTGCAGCACTTTAAATCAGTGGCATGATGACAGGGAAGAGACAGTCCAGAATCAGAATACAGCTGTTGCATTTTTAGTATAGCCAGAGAACTGAGCAACTAAGTGTCTGTGAGCAAGTGGGCAGGTAAAGTTTGAGAGACCCATTCTTAAATCTTCTTACAAACAAGAGGTCATAAGAAATTTATAGATGTTAGCAGATAAGCTCAGAGTTCCAGCAACTGTTCCCACACCTGATTCTTTCTCTCAGTGTCTTTGTGTCATCCAACAGCTTTGGAGCTGCTGATAATGATTAGCAAAAACAACAATATTATCAGTAACATAAACATTAATCCCCAAGTCTTTGAAATTTTAACTTATTAGAAGGATCAGATATTATTTATCATTAATGGACCAAAGAGACTCAGTCCATGACTCAAGTTAATAGGCAAAAGAAGGAACCAAAGCAAAAGGACACCCCTATACACACAACTTCAGGCCACGGTGGAAACACTGAGGCTGGTTGGTGTTCAGAGTCAAGTGCTTAGGTGTCTTTTATTTTTTATTTTTGCAGTGTGACCATCTGAACCACTGTGGTGGAAGCTACAGAGGTGGGCTTAGCAATTAGGGCAAGTGTCACTCTTCCAAAGGACCTGCGTTTGATTCCCAGCACCTGTCAAGTAGCTCACAACCACTTGACTCCAGCATCAAGGAATCTGATGTCTCAGACCTCCTCAGGTACCCCTCTCTCCCACATATATTTTAAAAACAATCTCTTTTTAAAGGCCAGGCATGGTGGTGCATGCCTTTAATCTCAGCGCTTGGAAGACAGAAGCAGAGGCAGGTGGATCTCTGTGAGTTCAAGCCCAGTCTGGTCTACACTCTGTGCTGGGTCTCATGTAGACAGTCGGCAAGCCACAGGCCCAGAGCATGTCTATGTGGGTATTTAACACACCGAGCACAATGATGACTGAGAAGGAACTGGAGAAACACTGAAAAGCTCTTCAAGAAGATCTTATCGCTTTAAAGGTTGGAACGAGCTGTTGTGCTTCACAAAGCCAACAGAAATGGAATGTGATGGAGATTTTCAAGTCAAAGGGCAGAAAGAACAAAGACATACTTCAAAGAACTTCTGAATGACGTAATTTCCAAATACGTCCACCATAAGTTGGTACGCAGCCTGGAGGATTTCATTGAAGACAAGCTGGCGCTCAGCTGCTGTGGCACGCTCTAGTTTCAGCTGAATGAATCTGAAGAACAGAAGGAATGGGCAATCAAACCACACACAGAGAAGACTATACTATACTATGTGAGGGGCATCATCAGTTCCGCAACATGCAGTCCATGTAACCAAAAAATACAGTGGGATTTGTTTCGTTTTGTTCTGTTGCTTGTTTGCTTTTTGAGATAGGGTCTCACTATGTAGCCTTGCCTGGCCTAGCAACTGTTAGGCAGACCAGGCTGACCTCAAACTCAAGAGAGATCCTCCTTCCTCTGCCTCCCCAAGTGCTGGGATTACAGAGGTGCGCCAGCAAGCCTGGCTGCCAGGCTGTTAAATCAACGTCAAGCTCTCCAGGGGAAGATTTCTGAAAGAGAGAATTTCCCTACCACAGTTCAACTTTTAAGTGTACTTTTGGTGTACTGCACTACAAGATAGCATATGCACAAAAGCACCAGCTCTGCTTGACTCTGATCTTTAGAAACCATCCCTCATCAGAAACGTAAAGCTTATGGTTCTTATACCATTCTATAACCCATATCCATAAAGAAAGTTATTCATTAACTTCAAAAATACTGCTACCCATTTGACTGACTCGGGAAAACCTTGTGGTCTCTGCACCCAGCCTCTACTCCTCAGGGAAGACTGCTAGCAGAAGCTACAGAGCAAGGAGACTATTAGGAGTTTCCCTGAAAATGAAGAGGAAGAAAACTACCACAGAGATGGGAAGGAGAATGAGTGTCATCTCACCTCACTGGGTCCCTAGGCCCAGTGTGGCCCTCTTGGCAGCTCCTAGAGCAGCAGGGATCTCCTAGACCTCTCTCCTCTACAACAGGGGTGAGAACAAGTGCTAGGCCTATTATGCTCCTATAAAATGGGAATCCACACTGCCATATGACAATGTCTCCTCCACAGCAGGCCTTATAGTGCTGACCACTGCAGAGTATGCATGCGCCAAGTGTAAAACAAGATGGCCTGAACCTGTAGCAGCCCCCCTGCCTCTGTCTCTTGGGTAATGGAATTACAGCTATGTACCACCATGCCCAGTGGCAAACAACATTTTAAGAGATTCTTGGGAACTAGAAACACAGACTAACTGCTCATAAAATAAAAAGTATGCACAAAGGCCATGGTCCAGACCACTAAAAACTCTTTTCAATATTTGTCATGCCCAACTCCCTCTGAAATAAACAGTGAGAGGCAAAGCAGAGGTATACTATAAAACACAAAAGGGCACTATGTTTCTATGATGGGGCGTATATCGATCAGAGGCATGGAATCTAGGGCACAGATTTCAGTTATGCTGGGGGCCAAAGCCAGGTCCTTACCTAGACCCATGCTGGTCTTGGGAAAATTCCATTATATGCCCAGCAATCTCCCGCAATTGTAAATTAGGGTACCGGTTATTTCGAAAATCTTCCAAAAGTCTGCTCCTGCCAGAGGGCATAACGTCAGACATTCCATATCTCAAACGAGAGGAAGAGAAAAGGGTGCTGCTGGGGCTAAAAAGGCTGGAGGCACTGCTTGCACTTCGGTACTTGGCTTCGGCACCGGGAGCAGCAGAGATGTATCTTCCACTGCCATTTGTGAGTCCTCCTGTTGGTTACAAAATAGAAAAACCTGAGTCCATGCTTAGGGAACATCATTTAAGAGGAAAAAGCACCGACCTCCCACCCCACCTCTATAAGCCTACATCATCTCATGACTCCCATTGCACTGTGTTATGATCCAACAATTTCCACTACTATTGTGACTTTCATAAGGCCCCCTCACCAATATGAAAGGAAATGTTTACACAAAAATTAAGAAAGATACTTATTTTGGGTTTTGTTTGCTTGCTTGGTTTGTTGTTGTTTTGCTTTAACCACTGATAACATACTGCTAGCAAAACTGGTGCTAAGGGGCTTGAGATACAGCTCAAAGATGGAACACTTGCTAGCATGCATGAGGCCTGGGGTTCAGTCCCCAGTACTACTTAAAAAGGAGAAAAACAAGACCAACAACCAGTAAAACCAATAGAGCAATACATTATATGTCCTGAATAAACAAAAGGAGGCACAACACCTACAGTAACACTAAGAAAATACAAAGGACACTGAGGCTTCTTAGCTTATCCACCCCACACACTACAGGGCCTCACTACATTTCTAAATCGCCTGCACTCTCAGCTGAAGCCCACCTGTTAAGATCAGCACCGACAGTGGTGGAGATACAGATCAGTGGTACAGCACTTGTTTTACATGACAATGCCCAGTGCTATAAGAAGAGGGAATGAAATCATGCATCCTAATTCATCTGCAACCCACCCCCCATCCCCAACACTCCTGGAAAACTTTCTTTGAAGGAGTAGCTCCAAAACTACGCAGAGTTTGGAAATCTCACATGTAGGGCAGATGGTAGGTTTTCAAGGTCCTCATCAACAAGCAACTCTTAAACTTCTCTGGGACAAAGCGTGACATGATACAGCAGTAACACCCTTCATAGGCCACTTGTACTATTGCTCTGATTGGTGGCTCCGGTATAAATGTGATTTCCTAAACAGGTAAGATGGAGCTATGACCTAAAGACTTAACAAAAAATGAAGCAGGGCTCGGGTGTGGGTCAGTGGAAAGGTCTATGCCTAGCATAGGTACGGCACTAGGTTCCACCTGCCAACACACATGCACACACAGTAAAAGAAAGCAGCAGAGTAAATTAACAGGTACACTTAGTTTTTTTCAATAATTCTTACAATGGTTCACATGGTTTCTGTTGGGGTTTTTGGTTTGGTTTGGTTTTTCAAAGATACAGTTTCTCTGTGTAGCCCCAGCTGTTCTCAGACTCAAGAGAGCCAGTTGCCTCTGCCTCCCAAGTGCTGGGAGTAAAGGCATGCCACCATGCCTGACTTGGTTCATATGTTTAACTTTTCTTGCATAACACAACAAACATAAAATCTTTGGTTTTTTGGTTTTTTTTTTTTTCTTTTTCTGGTATTAGAAGACTGCCGTGTGGCCTTGTAAGTTCTACCACTAAAGTGCATTCCCGAACCAGGTTGTTCCCCCGCCCCACCCCCAATCACTGTAACAAACCAACCCAAAACATCTAAGTATTTTAAAAAACACCAAATCAACCACAAAGATTTTGATGAACAGCAACTCCAAATCCATGAGCAACGCCACCAACAGGATCTACTTACTACGTTCTCTGTACAGAACCTGGTATGGTATTTAATGGCAGCTACAGAAAGAGACCTAGCTTGGATTTCTTCACAAATTCTAGGCCCCAACTTCAAAAGTGTAGCTCTCACTCAAAGTGATGAAACAACAAAAATAATAACAACTCAACATTACCCTGTTACTGAGCATCTATTTATGCCCAGTTCTTCCTAAGGTTCTCAATGGTACATTTACCTAGTAGAAAACAAAAGCTGAAGAGAGAAGAGGGGGAAGGGAAGAGGAGGAGGAGGAGGAGGAGGAGGAGGAGGAGGAGGAGGAGGAGGAGGAGGAGGAGGAAGAGGTCATCCAAAAATACAATACACATAGTTCTAATAGCCAGAATGGAAAGCTAGGCTCCTGGCCCTCAGGTCCCAGCAACCTCATCTCTCACAGCCGCATGTGTCTTGTTACATCAACTTTCCTCATTCTTCAGAATGCTGCTATTCTCATCACATGCTACAGTACTTTTGAACACAAATGGATTTATTCAAAAGAAAACAGCAGCCTAATGATTGCTCTTTATTCCAGTCAGAGCCTTATTCTTTCTTCCATGTCTGGGAAGAGGAGGACAGAGAAATGGTAAAAAGACTGGTGGGACGGCAGGTGCTGCAGATGTGGTGGTCACACCAAGCATGCCTAAAGGGGAACAGCACAAACACACACCACTTGGGAAATAATGTATCAGCAGGTCACTCACAAAGGTGGAAGGTATGCTGAAAGAAAGCCAGGTCCTTGGCAACAAAATCTAATGATGGAACAAACCAACACTCTCAACTTCCAGTTATATGTACTAAGAAGTGCAGTACTGTTGAAGCTAACATTAGCTAGACTTTGTTACAGTGGCCAAAAATATTCATAATTCAAGTGGCTAGAGAGAATGATAATCAATATGCCCCTACACTGGACATTTATCCATTCATGCTCACGTTTTTACCTACTGGAAGTATATGCAAATCTCTGGAACAGAAAAACTTCCTCAGGTCATTAATCTAGCAATGCAGGTATATTCTGCATGAGCCAAGTAGTACTCATCTGTTTGTAAATGTCTTTTCAGAAAAAGACCAGAGAACTTCAGTTTTAAGCAAAAATCAAGGTATTGGTTTAACATGTATTGTGACTTCTTTCTATGTGCAACATAACTTAAATGGTGGTCTCCAAGTGTGACACATGCCTTAATACCTGCAGCACTAGGAAGGCTCAGGCAAGACCCTGCCTCAACAAGAAAAAAAAAACACCCTAAATGGTAGATGGTAGACCTCTCTCACCCTGCATGGAGTACAGGAGAACAACACTGAACTTCAACTCGGGAGGTAGTAACAAGAACAACTCTCCTCCAGAGTATAAGAAGCCTGAGGATTACAGACTTCTGTACAAGCCTAGCAAATTATCTCAACTACCTCTGATTTTCAAGAGCTTTATAAGATACAACTTGGGGGCTGCCAAAAACAGTATGCTTGGAGAAACATACCAGGGAACAGGAGCATGATGGGTAGGTACAGTACAAACACATGGGTGAGTGGGGCAGAAAGTACTAACATAAGATTTCGGGAACATCCAGGCCAGAGTGGACATCAACCCTCAAACCTTTACTGAAAGAAAAAAAACCTTTCAGCATAAGTGTGCATCCACCAGCTCCATCAATTCCACATGTACACTGCAAAGAAGCTCTGTGACCACAGCTCAGCTATGTGGAATGGATGCTTGTTTACATCATCAACCTTGCTTAAAGCCACATTTTGTATGCTTCCCCAAGCATGTATGTTTACACACAATGTATTTATGTATGTACGCACGAACAACGTGAAGGAGAGATTAAAGAGATTTCCCTTAAAAAAAAAAAAAAAAGATTTTATTTATTTTTTATTTTTTGAGGCAGGGTTTCTCTGTGTAGAGTTGGCTGTCCTGGACTCACTTTGTAGAGCAGGCTGGGCTCAAACTCACAGATTCCTCCTGCCTCTGCCTCTCAAGTGCTGGGATTAAAGGCATGCGCCACCACTGCCCAGTTATTTATTTATTATGCATACAGTACTCTGCTTGAATGTATGCCTGCACACCAAAAGAGGACACCAGATCTCACTGTTGGTTGTGAACCACCATGTGGTTGCTGGGAATTGAACTCAGAACCTTTGGAAGAACAGACAGTGCTCTTAACCTCTGAGCCATCTCTCCAGTGCCCCCCCTCCCCTTTCACATCATATATATTTAATTGGAGGGAGGGAGATGCCAGAAGAGGTCAAAAAATAACTTCATCAAGTTGGTTCTCTTTTATAACCTTTATGTGGGACCTGGGTATCTAACACAGGTCACTGGGCTTGCATGGCAAGAGTTGTACCAGCTGAGCTACGGAACCAGCACTAATTATAGTTTATGACAATTCTGAGAATGTAGATGAAATGGACAAATATCTTGGAAAGCACAATCACCATTACCAAACCTGATTTAAGAAACACAAAACTTGCCAACTAATCTACACAGTTGAGTTCCAGAACAGCCAGGGCAACGTAAGAAGACCCTGGCTCAAAAAATAAAAACAAAAAACAGTAGTAGTAATAATAATGCCAGGTATAGTGGGGCACACACCTTTAAATCCAGCACTTGGGAGATGGAGACAGGTGGATCCCTGAGCTTGAGGCCAGCCTTTCCTGCACAGCAAACTCTAGGACAGCCAGGGCTACACAGAGAAAACCTATCTTGAAAACCTGAAGGGGAAATAGAAGGGGAAGGAAAAAGAAGAGAAGGGAAGAGAGGAAAAAGAGGAGAAAAAAAGAAAGGAAGAAAGATCAAAACAGACAGACAAATCCTAAAGCCATGCATAAAGTCCATACATAAAAAAACGTAAGCTAGTAACTAAAAATCTTACTGGAGGCTTTACTGGTGAATTTTACAACGACTAAAAGAGAAACAATGACAATACTATACAACTTCCAGAAACTACAGGAGAGTAGGATACTTACAACAAATCAATTCTACCTGACAACAAGTATGAGACACAAACACATTATAATACAAAAGGAAAATATCTGTATTTCACGAATACAGATGTAAACTCAACAAAATAGTCACAAAATGAGTCCTATCATGATCAACAAAGACATAACGTATTTGGCAAACCAAAGCCCATTCACAACAGAAACTCAACTGTAATGCTGGGAAGCCTTCTCCTCACAAAAGGTCCATTACAATATCAACACGTAACAAATGTCAGGCAAGTAAACAAACACAGACAAAATAATATGCTCCTCTCTATTCTATTATAAAGAAATTCTAGCAAATTTACCTTAAGACCATTAGAATAAACAAAGTAATGATTTTTCTGGATAAGATATATTGTATTTCACTAACAAAACAAACAATCTTCAACTAGAACAGATTTCCACTCATAATGGCATCCAAACCACATACTGGCAAAGCAAACCCTAACCACACAAGATGAGAACATTAACTCAAAATGAACACATTAAATTTAGGAATTAAAACAATAAAACTTGAGGGATAAAGCACTTGCTACTCTCTCAAAGGACCCATGCTCACATCAGGTGGCTCACAAGCAGAGCTCCATGAATTCTGTAACTCTGGCCTGAGGGCACCTACACTCATATACACACACCCACATACACCTACACAAATTTAAAATTATAAAAATGAATCTTTAAAAAAAAGAAAACACAAACAAAAAAAGCCCAAACAACAACAAAAACAGTAAAGCCAGGTGATAGGGGCACACATCTTTAATCCCAGCGCTCAGGAGACAGAGGCAGGCAGATCCCTGAATTTCTAGGCCAGCCTGGTCTACAGAGTGAGTTCCAGGACAGCCAAAGCTACACAGAGGAACCTTGTCTCGGAAAAAATCGAAAAAAGAAAAACGAGTAAAATGTTAGAAGAGAAAAACATATTCAAAAAACATATTAAGCAAGTCAATTGCTTTCTTAGAATATTCTAAGGAACTGACTACTGGATCTAACTGTGACTGCAGATAGGCTGCAAAGAGGAGAGGCCTCCTACATGAAGCATTTTCAGACCTAGTGTGCATACCCAGAGCCACTGCACTTAGTTCAGGCTACACGTGGCCTCCACTTAGTTTGTCTTACTAGTTTAGTTAGAAGACAGCTAGCTGGAGAGATGCTCAGCAGGAAAGAGCACTGGCTGCTCTTCCAGAGGCTCCATGATAGATTCCCAGTATCCCGCATAGTGGCTCACAACCATTCCCACCTCCAGTTTCAGGGGATTTTTGGACGCTAGGAACATATGTGGTACATAAACATACATGCAGGGTAAAACAACCAAACACATTTAAAAAAAAAATCTAAAACTCAAAACGACGACAAAACAGACCAACAACAACAATAACACCACAAACAACTCAGTGAAATGTTACAGATTTAGTTACAACGTGCTGGTTCAAAAGTTATACATTGAAAATACATAATTTAGAATCTTAAAAAAAAAAATCTGTCTAAATCGGAGACAAGTGAGACATAGAATAGGGTGCTACCTACCTTGTGCTTCCCAGAGGCACAAGAGTTTTAACATGAGGAAGGTCAATCTGGACAGTGATTGTTCAGTCCTCTGTCTCTGAGCCTATCACCCTCCAGATTCTACACTGCAGCCAGGCCTTCTGTTGCTAGGAAACACTACACTGCAACATGCCCCATCCACCCATTGTGGACAGCCAGTAAGAAATGTCCTTCCAAGTGCCCTCCACTTCCGATTACACATGCACTCTGATATATGAGTGTGTGCACACACATCCTCATGCACACACACACTTCATGCAGCACTTGCCTTCAAACTCTTCATTCTAAAATAATACTTATTGTAGATGTCACCCAACTTTTCTCCAAATAGAATCATGCTATTCAATTTTATTCCGTCGTCACTGCCAAGTCCCTGAAGCCACATTTAAACATGGTGGGCAAAGGCAGGATCTTTTAGTAAGCGTATTCTTGCTGATTTGTTCAGGACACTCTCTTTTAAAGCCACCAATACAAAATAGCAACACTCTCACCTCACCATTTGTTCATAAAATGTGTTGTCCACTTCTCTAATTCAACTTTCCCCATCTGGAAGTAAATCAGTACCTAAAATCCATACCTGAGAAACAATGAAAGGGGCATGCCTTGTTTCTGGATAGGAAATCTCCACCCTGACCAGTCCTACTGTAATTTTCCTATTGTTCTTAAAGCCTGCTGTCGAGAATCTTCTAAAACTCCCACACATGAGCCTAAGAATCTACATCTAGTTACTAACAGACTGTAAGTTTGAAGAACATTTATCAATACTTAATAATCTGGCAAAAAAAAGTCAATGAAATGTTGTATGTGAAAAAGCTACTAATTTTTATACAAGAGAAGAGGGACTCTACAAAGAAAATTAGCAGCATGTTCAGAGTGCTATCATCACCGGTGCTATACTTATGACTATTTTTTTTTCCTGTGTCTGTCTGTGTCTCTACCATGACTTTTGCTATGTTTTCCCGAGAATAAATGTTCACACTGAAGCTGGAGTGAATACACGGGGTGCATCCAGATGTTAAGCAATCCCCAACTGCTGTGAAGCTGCAGGTACAACCTGAGCAACATGAGGAATTTACCAAAGGCACAGAACACCAGGACACTTCTAGAATAAAGGGACTGTCCTTTGCTTATGCAAAGTACTTGTAATGTCACCAGTGGCAAGAGACTTCTAGCGTTCAAGATGGTGTTAGAGTAATGGTTCTTACCCAGGTTTAAGCTTGAAGAGGATCCATGTGAAGAGAGGGAAGGAGGTGGTGTCTGTGAATGTCCTGGTCCCTGACTAGGGAGAGGCATGCCCACGGGTCCAGGAGAGGAGGAAAAGCTAAGGCCGTTATAAAAACTGTGTCCAATGGGGGTCAAGCTGCTCGATGTCCTCTTATAAAGGTCACTGCTGCCAGTCAGGGAGTCACGGCGGGAGCCACTGCCAGTGTTGGAGTTTGCAACTAAAATGGAATTAAAACAATGCAGATAAGAACAGGCCTGTTCTTTGAAGAACAAGCCCAGTGGCCTGTTCCTAACACTTTGATCCAGACTCCTTACCACCGCAAATGTGTCAGCAGAGACAGCCTAACTGTTAATGTAGCAGTTCTAGGGGCAGCTAAAGTAATAAAGAGGACATGGCTTAGGTTAACAGAGCTAGTATTCAAGCCATCACACGAGTATGCCAAATTTACCTCCTTTAGTGTCACAGATATAATGGGATGGGGGCAGGTTAAAAAGCTTTGACGGCCACATGAGCTATGGGAAAAGTGAGAGGAAATGAACTAGAAAAGAAGCCTTTCACCAGCTGAAAGGTTCTAGCAGAAAAATGGAACACAGACAAAAGATGCATAAGCAGGGCACTGCCCACTACACAGGACTTTCTTATGAGGCCTACTGCCTTGGTGGGCTCCATCAGGAGCTACTGCTCGCTAGCCTTAGCCTACAACTCCAATTAGTGCACTTTCTCTCAGATTTGCCCTTCTGTTCTAAACTCACACTGTTGATAGCCACTCCAAGTATCCCACTGTCCACCAGACTACATTCTTGAATTCTTCTCCCATCAAAACAGAAATATTGTGGTCTAGCACCGTTCTTCCCAATGTTCCACAACATCTCCCTTAGCATGTTCAAAACAAACTCCTGCTTAAGCTATTCAAGCCAATCACCGGGCAGAGTCCTAAATGTGGAGCCCCCAGCCCTATGACCTTCTGTGGTTCCTTCCCCCTCAGCTTAATAGCCACATTGCTACAGTTCCCTCTATGAGTTTCCTAACGCCTAGAAGAACCCCTCTCTTTAGTTTTCAATGCCTGAAACAAACTGGCAAAGTGAATATAAGTTAAGTAGTGACATGAACATGGACCTGAAAGAGGCCCAGGCTGCATAACTTGATTTCTATAGTCCAACATCTCAAAGGTTAGGTGGGCTGGCTAGGCAGCCTGGGACTTGGTCCAGATCTGCCTGTGGTATCTGTGCAGGGTGTCAGGCACTGTTGTTTATAAAACTCATTCAAATTCAGCTTCTCCGTCTCACTTCTACCTGCTGTTCCAAACCCTCCAAGGGCCGATCCCAGGGTAGCGCCAAGAGAACTGCTGCTTCCGAATCCCAAGGATGTATTGGCAGGCTGGGCAGAACCCTGGGAGAAGAGGGAGCTGCTCTGGGAGTTGCTGCTAAGAGAGTTGCTGCCATAGAAAGAGCTGGAAGCCAGATTGTTACTGGGCTGCTGCTGCGGCTGGGGCTGGGGCTGCTGGGTGCCTAAAGGTCGAAATGGTCCATTTGTGGTTCCAGCAAGACCGCTGGCTGCTCCATTTGCTGAAGCTGCAGCTGCTGCAACAGCTGTGAGGAAGAAAGCACACCATTAGGATAAGAAAGGCACTACCACATACCCATACTGCACTTCATCCATTTTTTAAAAAACTTCTAATGCTTTATTAGCTTTTCAATGCTGACATGGTACAAATCCATTTTTGATCACTTCATGTGAAGCCTCTACTGTCTATATTATGGACTTTAAGTAAAAATACCATAGGACAAGCTCTCTATGCTGGAAGTAGATTAAAGTGTCTCTAGTTTTTGTTTTTTGGGTTTTTTGTTTTGTTTTGTTTTGTTTTGGTTTGGTTTTGGTTTTTCGAGACAGGGTCTCTCTGTGTTAGCCTTGGCTGTCCTGGACTCACTTTGTAGACCAGGCTGGCCTCAAACTCACAGCGATCCACCTGCCTCTGCCTCCCAAGTGCTGCGATTAAAGGTGTGTGCCACCACCTGGCGCAGCTCCAGCTTTGTTTTTGAGACAGGGTTTCTCTGTGTAGCCTTGGCTGTCCTATGCTTGCTTTGTAGACCTGGTGGGCACTGAACTCACAGAGACACGCCTGCCTCTGCCTCCCTAAAGGCATGCCCAGCTGTGTCTCCAGTCTAAAAGTGGCTCATGCATTATACAGACCCATTAAAAACTATTTTCTAAAAATCTCAAATTCTGTACATACCCATGGAGACTTTTTCCATGACACTATTTTGTCCTTACATTTAAATCCTTTAACCTCTTAACATGCTCTTCTTTTCATGATCATTCATCCAGCTATAGGCAGGGCTGCACTATGTATCCTTGTCTGGAATGGATAAAGAACCTAAAAGAGACTCACCTGACTCTGCCTCCCAAGAACTGGGATGGGAAGTGTGTGCAACCACACCCAGCTTACTCTCACTTAAAAAAAATTTTTTCCATGTAAAATATGTAATTAAAAAAAATAATCTCACCACAATCAACACATTACTCTGCCAGTTCTCTCAGTCCCTATGTCAAAACAGACTCCCAGCCCCACCAAAAAAAGAAAAGGGCACTGAAAAACAATACACCGTTAGCTTTTGGAATGCTGCCTGCAGAGCTGCTTCCTGTGCTTGACCCTGCATCTAACCAGGTGCCAGACAACACCAAAAGAATCTGAATCCACCACACTGCCTTGTAGCTTCTGATTCTCTTTGAAATATTAGAGCTAAAAGCGAAGGCAGAGATCTACCAATTAAAGAACATTACAAACTATTCAAAGACCATCACTCTCAGCCACCCTTCCCCTTCAGTTCTGTCACTACAGTCCTCTAAAAGGAAGCTCACCTGCTTGTGCAGCTGAGGAGCTAATGATGACCGGGGCTGGAGCGACAAGCCGAACTGGAGCTCCAAGGCCATTTCTCGCCCCTGCATTCACCACAAGGGCACCAGTTTGGTCATAGTAAGCGGCTGGTGCCAAGACTGGATAACCTGGGGGTAGAAAGCAGCACACAACAGAAACACTGTCAGTCTCAGCCGCCAAGGTTTTAACCACCATGCAATGTGTTAGGTGGGAATTACTCCAACAGATGGTTTGTAAGCATCACACCCCATGGCCATTCTAAGTGACATGATGAAATCTCACAGTACGCCAGCATTTCCACCTTCCTATGAATGCTACCTGCCCATCAGCCACAGCTGTCTATGTTAGCCAACTGTCTCATTGTATTGGTGCTGTAGGGCTTGAGGTCAAGAGTTCCCTGATGAATAACAGAGACAAGACTAATCCCCACAGGGATTACTTGGTCCCCAGTTGGTAGAACTATTCGGAATGGATTATAAAGTTTGACCTCATTAGTGGCCTCACTGGGGGCAGGCTTTGTGGTTTCAAAAGCTCATTCCCAATAAGCTTTCTCTGCCACATGGATATGGATCAAGATGGAAAGTCTCAACTACTGTTCCAGCACCGTGCCTATTTTTTTTGGGGTTTACAGTTTTGGAGGGTTAGTCAGTCTAAATGATAAACTCACTCTTCTGTAAGTTGCTTTGTCATGGTGTCTTACTTCAGGAATAGAAAAGTAACTAAGACAGCTGTTAGTCTCTAACTGTGCATCAAATCCATAGGTTTAGGTACACAAGATTCAATACTAACCACAGTCTGGATCACATATATGGGCCTCATAAGCCACAGTAATCAAGGAAATTACAAAAGGAAAAATGCATCCTTGGCATCAACATATTAATAGTGACAAACCCAGTTTTGTGATTACATAGACCTAGACTTACAACCTGGCTCTGACACTTACATAACTGAATGAAAGGCCTTGAATCTCTGAGCATTCGTTTCCTGATCTGTAAAAAACCTTCAGAAAATTAAAGATGGGTGGAAGGGTCTTCAGTGACCAAGCACACTTTAACACGTTTACACTAAGAACAGTGCTGTTCTCTTCTTCTGGTTACTGTTAGGATAGGGAATACTTTCTCTTCAAAGTGCTAGCCAAGGCTATTTTATTGTTTTCTTGACTAAACAAATAACAAAAGTGCAATGGGTACAACCACCATAGTCCTGGCATACCACACAATACTCCAGGCTACACATCCCAAAAGAGAGTGACAAGCAATAGGCAAAGTCCAACTGATAAAGTTTTCATAGCTACTGACAATCTCCAGGTCTTAATTAGAATTGTGTGCACATACACAGGAGAGCTAATACAGCACAGAGATAAGTAACAAAATACATGAGGCAAGTTAAGGCTACTCAGTTTATTAATGAGTTTATCTGACTCCATCTGGACAGGAAAGGGTCAAAAAATTAAGGACCTGTTTCAACTGTATAACATCAAACCACATCCAATCTCTTGCCAACAAGTAAAAAGACCAATAGACATTGCTGACTCATGCATTTAGAACTCAGAAGCTGATAGCCAAAAGAAAACCTAGAAACCCTACAAATCTAAATGGAGGCCATTTTAAAGAATAGAGGAATTCCTTCTTAGTCATGTTGTTCAAATACACAGGCATTAGGACCAAACCAAAGACTCTCTCTAAAGCAGGCTGATCACTCTGCCCGCACTTCTTCCTGAGGCCAGAGAGACTGCCAACAGGGCAAAGCCCACATGCTCAGCTGTGAGGGCACAAGTGAGGATATCCATGATGACCAATGACTGGCTCAGAACAAAGCTCTCATCAATGACCTCTGGTCTAAGTGAGGGCAAGTATTTATCATCCCTGCCAGTCCCCAATCATAAGCTAAAAGCACTGCTTATTCTCCTGTAATTCACATATTTTTGGCTCCACTAAGTATTAGGAGCATCAGCATTACCTTACCTGGCATACCTGCAGCCAGACCTTGTCCAAAGGCAAGAGCAGAATTCACTGCTGCAGCTGCTACGAGGGGATCTGTTTGTTGTCCCTGCTGGTTCTGATTTGGGGTCAAAGGACGCTGGCTAGCTCCTCCACGAAGAACCTAGGAACAGGAGACAGAAATGCCATCTCACAGGAAGTTATCAAAGGACACACTATATGCTCAAGAAAAGTCAGTCTTTTAAGTGATAGCAATAACAAAATATTCCTCTCCCCGCTTTAGGTTTTTCAAGACAGGATTTCTCTGTGCAACCTTGGCTGTCCTGGAAATCACACTATAGACCTCAAACTCAGAAATCCACCTGTTTCTGCCTCCTGAGTGCTGGGATTAAAGGTGTAACACACCACTGCAAGATAAAAAAAAAAAAAGTTTATTATAATGGTTTCATCACATGCCATGGCTGTTAGGATAAATATTCAATTCATCCCACCATGTGGTTAAAATTTCATTCATTGTAC
Source organism: Acomys minous (assembly GCF_964271855.1). Lineage (NCBI taxonomy): Eukaryota > Metazoa > Chordata > Mammalia > Rodentia > Muridae > Acomys > Acomys minous. Next base: position 106,447,835 of record NC_140487.1, on the reverse strand, counting down.
TATCCTTAGTTATAAACTTTAGAAATGGCGGAGTAGGGGCTGGAGAGATGGCTCAAAGGGTAAGAGCACTGGCTGCTCTTCCAGAAGTCTTGAGTTCAATTCCCAGCAACCACATGGTAGGTAGCTCATAAGCAAATATAATGAAATCTGGTGCCTTCTTCTGGCCGGCAGGCTTCCATGCAGAAACAGTGGAGTATGATGGACAGTGGTGGCTCACACTTTTAATCTCAGCCCGCAGGAGGCAGAGACAGGCAGAGCTCTGTGAGTTGGAGGCCAGCACAGTCTACAGAGAAAGTACTCCAAGCCAGCCAGGGCTACACAGAAAAACCCTGTCTCCCCCTCCCCAAAAGGAAATGGGGGTGGGGGAAAGGAGGAGAGAAAGTAGAGTGCATCATTGCTTCTTTAATCAAGCAGTTAACTCTTACCATAGATCAGAACATCAAAACAAAAAGAACAAAAGCTTCTACTAAATAAGGAAGATAACAATGGGGCTGGAGAAATAGCTTAGCCAAACATTAAGAACTCTTGCAGGGGGCTCGGGAGATGGCTCAGTGGTTAAGAGCACACAGACTGCTCTTTAAGAGGTCCTGAGTTCAATTCCCAACAACCACTCGGTGGCTCACAACCATCTATAATGTGATATAATGTACACTGTATACATAATAAATAAATAAATTATTGGGGGGAAAAAAAGAATTCTTGCAGAAGCAAATTCTCTGTGATCTACAAAGTGAGTCCAGGACAGCCAAGACTACACAGAGAAACCCTGTCTTGAAAGACAAAAAGGAAAACAAAACAAACAAAAACTACTGCAGAGGACCCAGGTTCAGTTCCTAGAAACTACATGGTGGCTCACAACTGCCTGTAACTCCAATTCCAATATTTTCTTTTTCATCTTATATGCATGTTAAGTGAAAATGGCCCCCACAGTTTCTAGTTTGACTACTACTGTCTCCAGGTGGTATAAATAGTTTTAGAGAAACTAGGAGGTGAGGCTTTGTTGGAGGAAATATGCCAATGAGGGCGAGCTTGGAGTTTCCCAGTGTGCTCTTTGCTTCCTGCTGTAGTTTGAGATGTGAGCTCTCAGCTGCTGCTACCAACCTGCTGTCTAAAACTGTAACCCTCTGAAATCCTTCCCTTTTGTTGGGGGGTGGGGTTGGGGTAGATACTGAGACAGAGTTTTTCTGTACAGAAACTCCCACTGATATTCTGGCAGGGCTCAGTGACCCACACACTTAATCCCAGCACACAGGAAGCAGGGGCAGTCAGATCTCTGAGTTCAGAAGAGGCCTGGTCTACACAGTGAGTTCCAGGATAGCCAGGGCTACACCCACACACACATACACACACATGGGGTGGGGGTGGGGGGCTGGGGTAGGGTGGAGGAGAGCATTTTTTAAAAGAACAGTCAGTGTTTGCTGCCCAAGCATGTGACCCATAACTCAGTTGTCAGCATGGTGGTATGCTTACCACCCCAGTGTCAGAGGAGAGACATGACGATCCCTGCCCTCGCTGGCTGGATAGTCCAGCCTAATTGGTTAGTGCCTGGTTGGGTGAGAGACACTTGTCTCAACAAACAAGGTGGTGAGCTCCTAAGGAATTAATACCAGAGGTAAACTTTTGGTGCATATAGCCCCCAACAACAATAAACAAGTAAATGAGGACTGGAGCAAGCCGGTGGGCAAGCACACACAGGCACTCAGCATTTCATGATGAAGAGGGACATTTCCTGTCAATAGCACACACTGTAAGCCAGCCTCAGAGAAGTGACTGGTGTTGCCTTTACCTGCTGCTGTCCTTGCTGGGCCTGAGGAGCACTCTGCTGAGTAGCAGAATTTGTTGCTGCTGCAGCTGCAGCAGCTTGCTGCTGGAAAAGACTGGCAGGGTAAACACCCCATGGAGTGACTCCATAATATTGGTGAGGGACCACAGCTGGGCCTAAAAATAACCAGAAGGTAAGAGACATTTAGAAAGAATGATCTGAGGATTATTCAGATCTTGAAAGGTGAGATCCAAAAAACATTCACTTAAAGACCATAAAAATGTGTGCTAGCTAGTAATTATGAGGGGAGAGAGGACCTGAGAGTGATTGCATTTGATCTTCATGGCAGAATCTTCTGAAGTCTGACTGCAGTACAGCCAGACAAGGAAAGGATGGGAAGGGAACTAAAGGGATATGGCTCAAAAACAGTGCAAATTGTGTCAGACAAAGTCTTGCCATGTAGCCCCACCTGGCTTCAAACTAGAGATGCTCCTTCCTCAGTCCCCCAGTGCTGGGTCACAGGTGTGAGCCTGCATACCCAGCCGGAAGCTATGTTTACCCCATGAGAAAGAAAAGAAGCATGATAAACAATAGACAAAGCTTGATGCTGGAAAAGAAAGAAATGGAAGATTATGAGCTTAAACAGCCTGGGCTCTGCCTTCACAGTCACCTGAGGACCAACCTGAGGGCTGCCAGGCCCCGTGTTACTAACTCCAGATAAAATCTAGTATCCTTCTGATAACTGGACCACCATATACAATTTCCAAATTCTTTGATTATTTTTTCTATTTCCATGTTTAAAGTCACAAAAGTTACTCAATAGAGCGTGCGCGCGCGCGCACACACACACACACACACACACACAGACTTTGTCATGTCAAGTTCTACATTCAAGTTGACAGCAACTGAAACAAAAGCAGTGTACCTTAACTGACAAGAGACCCACTGACCACAGCACAGAAACTAAACACTCTGCTGCAAGCTAACTGAGCAGTTCACCTTCTCTGACAACACCCCACAGCTCCAATGTCTGCTACCCAGGGCAAGCCAGCAGATCTGAATGGAACAAAGTGGCTCAGAGAGCAACTTAGGTGGGGTCAAAATCTAGGTCAAAATTCTATGTTGAAGCTGGTGATGAAAAATGCAAAGAATGTGCATATGCCCTCAGGACAGTGACAGGGTTCTAAGAGTAAACAGTATGGGTAAAAGAACTTACAGAAGAAGGAAAAATAAGAAAGTGTTTAAAGTCAGCTCCTTGAATCTGGTGAAACACGCCTGCAATTTTCTTTCTCAGTCACAGCACAAGGCTAAGCACGTGCAGCCTGACAGACAGTGAGCAAGCCTTGCACTTGTGTTCCAAGCTGTTTCAAATAGTACAATTGTGCTGGCAAAGGAGCTGGTTCTCATTAAACAAATATAAACTGGCACAAACTCCCAAGTTTCAAAACCTTGAGCAAGTCAGACTGCATCACTGCCTAATGATAGGCTCAGCATTTATAGCTGGGTGCTGCTTGGTGTGGGTGACTTACCATGACCAAGAATGCCCACTGTGGAACTCTATAGCCAGCTGCAAAACGACAGTGTTGCTGGGGAAATCTATTGCAATATGAACCATCATCTTGCAGTACGCAAATGGATTAAAATGCTCTGTTGACTTGTCAGGACCTGAACAGTTCCAAAGTCTTATCCCCAAGCTAAATGATCTCAAAACACAACTGACCAGTGTCCACACACTAGTAAGGTAAAGAAGGCCATAGCGGGGTAGGGAGAAAGGCACTTACAGGGAGCATCCTGGTGCCAGGTTTCTTGTTCACACAGTGGGTGTAGCAGGTTAAGAGTGTTGCCCTAGGGAGCTGGAGAGACTGCTCTTCCTAGAGGTCCTGAGTTCAATTCCCAACAACCACATAGTGTCTCACAACCATCTATAATGTGATCTGATGCCCTCCTCCGGTCTGCAGGTGTACATGCAGGCAGAGCTCTGTATAAATAATAAATAAATAAATCTTTGGGGGAAAAAAGAGTGTGGCCCTTTGGCCTTTGAAAAGAAGGGTGTGGCCCGCAAGGAGAGTACCCTAAAAACTTACATTTTTCCTTCAAATCCTTCAGCTGGTACCTCTATTACTTCAACCTTGATCATGTATCTGAAACCCCGGAGTGCTTAGTTGAAACTGGCTTATCAGAAGGCCTGCTTCAATTTCCATGTTAACACCATACTTCTTTCGGGGTTTGTTTGGGTAGTTAGTAACTCTTGTTGTCTGGCACACTATTTAAATCATTTGTAGTCTAGCTCATGTGCAAACTGTTAACTACCAATCTATCATTTCATTAACTACACATTGATCATCCTGAAATCCCCTGTTCAAGAAATACACCTTAAGCCATCTAATATCCGTCAAACTGGCTAAAAACCTTGCTTGAACAGATCTGAACTGTATAACCTAAAATAAGAGTTTCTGAACTCCTGAACTTCTGAGTTGTGAATTCAATATTGAACAACTCAGACAAAACAATGCAAGACAAACAGGTGTGAAGCAACTGTTAGTGGTAGCCAGCCAAGATCACAATACCTGTCCACACCCCGCAAAGGCAAGTATTGCCCACATAGACTGCCATCACAACCAAGGAAGTAATTCTAGAGATCAACCTAAGAAATGCCAAGGTGCCGTGACATCATCACTGAGAACTACACCACAGAGGTAAGTGTGCTGCAGAACGCATAGCTACTGATACCTCCCGTTGAGACTGGGTTGAAATGAGCATAACTTGGAGAGGTCTGTGCCCTCAAAGGGTCAGAGGTTGTTGTCTTTGTCCTTATATTGAAATGAAGCCACTTAACATTTACAGCCCCTCAGTGACAAAACTATGCCACACAAAGTCCAACAGGGAAAGCACTTGACTTTGAAAAACCAAAGTTTAAGGAAGGAAAATACCATTGTGAATCTATCCACAAGCAAATAAAAACCACAGGTGTCTGCAATAGACAAATAACAGGGAATCAAGATTAAAGGCAGACTATCCTAGGCACAAGCTGTGATTGATTGACTGAGACAGAAGAACAAGTTTGGGACAGTAAGAAAACTGCAATTAGATGGGGCTGGCTGTAGTGAGTGGGTGGTGTGAGCCAATCTGACCATGCAGGAGGAAAACTGTTGCATTGGTCCAACTTCCCCTCACGGAGAGAGGACAATATAAGAAGCGAAGCACGGGCTGGAGAGATGGCTCAGCAGTTAAGAGCACTGACTGCTCTTCCAGAGATCATGAGTTCAATTCCCAGCAACCACATGGTGGCTCACAACCATCTATAATGTGATCTGATGCCCTCCTCTGGTCCGCAGATGTACATGCAGGCAGAGCACTGTATATATAATAATAAATAAATAAATCTGGAGAAGGAGAAGAAGGAGAAGGAGGAGGAGAAGGAGGAGAAGAAGGAGGAGGAGAAGGAGAAGAAGGAGAAGAAGGAGAAGAAGCAGCAGCCAACCACAACAAATCTTCAAGATTAGCTCCTTTGTAATACTAATTCCAAGAATAGCCATCATCTCCTTAGGCTCTGATGATGACTTTTATGCGACAACATCAGTAGCATGCCACATTACAGAACAGGGAGAAGAGAAATACAAGGAAGAAAGAGGTAAGATTTGCATTTAAAGCTACACAATCTGGAGGAAGGGAAAACCACAGAGTAATGAGGAGAAGGTAAGGAAACAGTGTGAGTTCCCTATGGAACAAATACCCTGCGACACAAAAAAGCAATTCAGTAGATCCAAGATACTATGGTCCAGGAGGGGTGATCACCTTGTTTTTCTAGGCAGAACAGGGCAAGTAATAGCTAAGCAGAGTACTATGACTGACAGGGGACTGGTGCTGAAAGCAGGAGACATTTTTGTTGGAGACTTGGATTTGGCAGAGTAGAAAGAAGGCGTGCCCATTTCAAAGGACTAGCAGGTGAGCAAATCCCTCATGCAGCACATGTCTCACCGAGTGTCGCTGCTGCAGCCAATCCAGCTGTGTAGGGGTCCGTCCCTGGGGGAGCAGCGCTGATGATGTATGGGTTGGGGACAAACGCAGCGGGAGCTAAACCTGCTGGAAACATACCTGTCAGTAAAAACAAACGACCAAACTGCAGCCCTACTACACACTTCTCTAGTTTGGCTAGCATTCCAGGCTATAGATGAGGGAAAGGAAAAGGAAGAGAGAATAGGCTAAAAATAAAGAGGAATTCACAAAGATAATATAATTTCAATAAAAAGTCATAGTGGCCTCTGTGTGTGTGTGTGTGTGTGTGTGTGTGTGTGTGTGTGTGTGTGTGTGTGTGTCTACATCTGTATATCTGTGTCTGTGCATAGGAAGAACAAAGACAAGAGGTGTCCTCCTCTATGGTACTTGTTTTCAACCATCCTAATGCTACAACCTTTTAATACAGTTGTGTTGACTCCAACCATAAAAGTATTTCATTGCTATTTCATGACTGTAATTTTGTTACTATTTGAATCCTAATGTAATTACTGGGGCCCACAGATTGAGAACCACTACTCTATGTGTTTCTTCCTTATTTTTCAAGACAGGTTTTCTTGCTGTACATTTCCTGGCACTGGGCTCTACCTAGCCTTTATGTGAATACTAGAGATTTGCACTCGTGTCTTCTTGCTTTCCCAGCAAACATCAAGCTTCACCACAGTCTTGACTGGCTCTCTGAAATGGGGGTCTAACTATGTAGCTGAAGCTGGCCTTGAACTTACAATCCTCCTGCCTCAATCTTCCAAGTGGTGGACAACCATGTCTGGTTTACATCATTTTGTACAACCTCTCCCATCTTTACTAAAGAAAAGTTTACAACAAATCATTCATATGTCATTTCTGTTTTATCTCTATGGTTTTATCAAACCTAAGCCTCCTGACTGTCAAGCAACCCCTCTACTTCCAAGCTACCCCTGCCCCTGATGTAGTCCATCTAGGACAGGTGGATGATTTTTGTTTTGTTAGTTTTTGTGGTGGTAGAGAGGACTGAATCCAGGACCTTGTGCAGGCACTGGGTCCACTATATATATACACTGAGTCCATCTCCAAGTCTTAATTCATATTATTGTTCAATTTTTTATTACTAACAATTGTTTCAAAACACTTTTATTAAGTGAGGACTTATTTTCATTAAAAATAATTTTTCAAAAAAGTACTGGTATTAAGACAGACAACAATTTATATGTGTACAGCACTGGCACAGTCTTGTTATCAACTAGGGTAAGATTACGCTCTCTTTTTCCCTGCACATCACATCCAGAGCTGCCATGTCCTTTCTGCTCATTTCTGTGAATTTTTTGGCATTTGCTTTGAAGAGTCCATAAGAAGGTCTGACTGAGCTGCCAGGCACAACAGTGTCATCAGCACTTGAGGGGACTGACATGAGTCTAAAGCCAATTGGAACTGCACCATGACTCTTTCTCAAAGAACCAAAAATAGAGGTCCAAATAGGTAGAAAGATCAAGGTAAGGATTAAAATACCTGTCAAACTCACCCCCAACAAGAGGAAGGCAAGATGGATCTAAAAGCAATGAATGCACTATCTGCTGCTCAGTAAGCTGAGAAGCTGATATGGTGTCTATCTACAATGGCAACAACCTAATCATGGGTGCTGAAATCTATTTATTATTTGGGGGAACAGGGTGCCACTGTGTAGCACTGGCTGGCTTGGAACTCACTATACACCAGGCTGGCTTCCAACTCACGCAAATCTTCCTGCCTCTGCCTCTCCGGTGCTGGAATGTGTGCACACTACACCCAGCACTGTTGCCTAAATTTTACTAAGAAGTACCAGCAGTTATTTCTCTAGTAAATTATTTAAATCCTGATACAGCTATGGTATAGGAAAAAATGGATATCAAAAGAAATACTATGAGCTCAACTCTAGTACATCAAAAATAAAATACGGGTAAGAAACAACTGGACACACAAGAGTCCATCTACTCTGTACAAAGCATTTCTCTGAATTCCATCAACTCTTGCCTTTTCTTTCTTTGGACACAGGGATTCACTGTAAAATACAAGCTGGCCTCAAATGTATTATGTATTATGTAGACCAGACTGTCCTGGAACTCAACACCATCCTCCAAACTCTCTCTTCCTCCCAGGTGTTAGGATGGACGTTGATAACAGCTAAGTTACTACTAGATTTTCCCAGCATCCACTTGTCCTAGAGAACAAGAGAGCCAGGGGCTTAAGGACTTACCGATGTGAGGCTGGTGGGCTGCTGCGAGTGCATACTGCTGCTGTTGGGCAGCTGTCAACTGCTGAACAGCAAGTGCATTGGGTCTTTGGAATAGCTGAGGCAAAAGAAAGATGCTGTAGTTAGAGAACTATCCTGTGAAGTGAGGTTTTAAATCTCTTAACAATTTCATTAGCCTCTGTTACACATGACAGTTTGACACAACAGGATGTCTCGTGCCTGCTTCAGCTTATCCTTCTTCTCTCGCTGCCTCAATTCTTTCTCCCCTCTTCATAGACAGGTTATATGTTTCATGTTCCCTGAACTACTGATATATATATACACACGCAAAATCCCTAATGACTATAGCAAGTGTCCACAGCGACTAAAGGTACACCTTAAAGTTCAGGCAAGAATGTTGCAGAGTGACTTCCCCGTGACAGGGTGGAAGTGTCTTTTAAGACCCAACAAGCACTGAGCTCGCACTTAGTCATGCTTTGGAGAAGATAAGGAAAGCTTACTTTATTCTCTGGGGAAATAATTTTGCATACCTTTCTAAACTAGTAGTTTTTCCTAACGAATGAATTAGAGAAATGCCTAACTTTGGGAGTCTCCTAGATCTTCTTACGCACTGAAAAGAACAGAAAAAGAACAGAAGTGCAGCTGTTGACAAATGTTCTTTGTGAACCAGTAAGGTTCCTGGCATCAAGTCAATTACTCACCTATTCATTTAGCAAATGGTTATTATGCAAGGAACAGAAATGTAGCTGTGAGTAAGTAAAGGCCCTCTGCCTGCTTTCCTAGACATAACATTTCATTATAAATAGTTATGAAGAAAGGGAAGCTGGCAGCCTGACTGTAAAAGTCCCCAACAGGCTTCCTTCCAGAGACTTCTTGAGTGCCTAAGCAATTGCTGATTAGCCCTATTCCCAGGAGAGTTTCCAACCACCTGCTCTTTCTATAGGACCCATCAACAGCTCAGTTCCCATCACTGGGTGATAAACAACAAAGAGTCCAGAACTTGAACTACAGGCATGTTTATCAAAAGATATCAAAAAGTGCCATCTCCCCAACTCAGCTAAATTAATACTGTAACTATTCTTACTGTTAATGTATACAATAGAGATTTAATCCTGTGGCCTGACTCCCTACCTCTGTGTTTGAAGATAAACATAAATTGCTTTTAAAGAAAAGTTGAGGGGCTGAAGAAACTGTTCAGTAGGTTAGAGCACTTGTTGCTTTTGCTCCAGGATCAATCGCAGGACCCTCGTGAACACCAGGTAAAGATGTGATGTACATACATACATGCATGCTTACATGCAGGTAAGACATTCATATACATAAATCTAAAAATAGCCGGGTGTGATGGTACATGCCTATAATCCCAGCACTAGGGAGGCAGAGGCAGGCAATCGCTGTGAGATTGAGGCCAGCCTGAACTACAAAGTCCAGGACAGCCAAGGCTACACCAAGGCTATACAGAGAAGCCCTGTCTCAAAATCAGCAACAATAAAAACCCAGAAATATAAAAATATTCTTTAATAATTTATTTTTATTTTATGTACATCAGTGGTTTGACAGCATGTGTAAAGGAGTCAGATCCCCTGAAACAGTAGTCAGTTATAACCTGTCATGTGGGTGCTGGGAATAGAATCTGGGTCCTCTGGAAGAGCAGCCAGTGTTCTTTCTTAACCACTGAGCCACCTCTCCAAGCCGCTTTAAAAAATAAAAAATAAAGGAATTGCATATGTTGAACACAGTGGCCAGTTTAACCTGTGTCTTACTCTCTATACCTTATAATCTTTCTAAAAACCAAAGACATTTTTATTTTGGTAGTTCATAGTACAAACAGGAAACATAATCATATACAGATTTTTTTTAACTGTAGCTTTCCTTTTCAAAGGTTAAAGAAAAACTTCATCATGATGAAGCTAAAAAGGGATTACCTTGTACATATCTAATAAGTAGCAAACACTGAAATAGAGACTAGACGAATTTCTCAAGCATTCAAAACACCTTTCCACCCTAAGATGGGAACTGGTCAGTATGACTTATAAGTTGCATTTTGTGGGTCATGCAATTTTATCTTAAGAACGGTGTCTCTAGCACGTTGAGGCAGTCTACACAAGAGGAGCAGCCAAGAGGCTCAGTGGTAAAACATTCACTCAGAGTATATGAGGCCCTGGGCTCAATCCCAAGTACCAAAAATAATCTTACAAAACAAAAACCAAGGCAAAAGACAAATAAAAATCTAAAACTTAGGCTGGGCAGTGGTGGCACACGCCTTTATTCCCAGCACTCGGTTGTGAGTTAGAGGCCAGCCTAGTCTACAGAGCAAGGCCAGGACAGAACAGCCAAGGCTACAGAGAGAAACCCAGTCTCAAAAAACCAAAAACACCTAAAACTTCTAAATTATTTATTTATTTATTTATTCACTTATTTTACATGCACTGGTATCTTATCTGCTTGTGTGTCTGTGTGAGGGTGTCAGATCCCCTGGAACTGGACTTAGAGACAGTTCTGAATTGCCATATAGTTGCTGGGAATTGAACCAAGGTCATGTGGGGCCATCTCTCCAGCCCCTACAACTTTTAGAAACAGTCATATTCTCAACAATTGCTTCCATTTGCTTCTTTTCCACCCTCACAGCCCTACTGTAAACAAACCCATCTCACTGGGCTTCAATATAGTGTGGAGTTTGGGGATAGCAGTGATATATATAGAACGTAGCTGCCGAGGGCATCCTGCCACGATCCAATCAACACCACTCCATCACACTTTCCTCACCATGTACTTGATGTAGTAGTACAAAACGCATTATTTATACACTGTAAATACACAGAGAAATATTTATATGTGAGTACCATACAAGCAATCATCCCATGTAACCTAAATCTGCAGTTCCTGCCTTCATGGTCATATTTTGTTCCAATTTTAGTATATGTGCTGTCAAAGTGAGCACCATGGTCACATTTCAAGGTGGGGATTATTACTGCTAACAGAAAACACATATATTACCCTTGGAAAAGCTCCCATATGTCCTGTGATAATCGCTGCTTTACAGTTAATGAATGTAAGAAAAATGGGAGATTTTCTTCTTGAGAGCATTTTGTAGTAAACAATGTAACAAAAACTAATTATGCATCCACAGCCATTGGGTTTGATTATAGACTAGATCACATCAATTTTGGCACAATCTCTTTGGTTCAATATTAACTAGAAACAGAGTACTCAGAACAAAATTGGCTAATTGGGAAGTGACAGCCGCCAAAGACCCTTTAAAAAAAAAGAGAGAGAGAGAGAGAGACAAATTCACACTAATGCCACCTTGTGAGCAAGCCCCTGAGATCTGAAGAGCCAATGGCCTGCACACCTGAGCACTGTGAGCACCAGGAAGTGCCTGTGGGAGGAAAGCGGTGATGAGCATCTGTGCTGATTATAGCATTCAGAGAACACAGGAAATCCAGCAACTACTTCAAAGGAGTGAAGGGATTCACAATAAATACTGAAAGCATGGTCTGGGCATCTGATGACAAACTGCTTTGATTTCCTTCTATATCCCTCACTAGGTGAGTTTAAAAAGGCAGTGTTCCTGTTTCAAATGGAAATGGGCAGCTCAAAACACACATGCATTCTACAGTGTCATGCAGTGGGTAGTTTATAAAAGATAGTTATTACCAGTATGGTTTGAAAAACAAAAAAAAGCTATCAATATTATTGCTGTTATAATCACAGTTGGCATAAAGTACTACTGCTGCCATGCACAGGTAGTCAAGGCCAGCCTAATCTGCATGTCCAACCCCGTTTAAAGAAAATAAATATCAATTACAAATTAATTTTAAAAAAGCAAAAGTCTACATCTAAACAAAAATGACTGCACAGAGTCTGCGGAGACTCTGTAGCATGGCGGGGTTCTCCGATCTGGAGAGCAGCGTGGAGCAGGAACTAGAGAAGACACGCACACTCCCTCCTAAGTGGGATGGTCCCTTGAGTTTGGGGTTATTTTTTGTTTTTGTTTTCCTGGTGCTGGGACCAATGCAGGGTTTTGCACAGCAAGCACACTAGCACTTGACTAAATCCTCAACCCCCAACAAAAACATGTTTAATGAGAGTCTTGATTTTCATCATCTAAGGCAACACAATGGCCAAATGATCAAGAACAGCCTTAGCTCCCACCTTGGTTCCACTATGAACGCTGGGCCAGTTACTTAGTATCACATGCCTCAACTTTCTTCTCTACCTAACAGAAGAACAGATTATCTGGTTCCTAAGGTCCTTTATGTGAGATAAGAGTGCTATTACCTGGGCCTGACCGCCTGACTTCAATCACCTGAACCTACACAACAGAGGAAGAAAGCTTCCACAAACTATCCTGTACCGTCTCTTTTATCTCCTTTCTTCCTTCCTTCCTTCCTCCCTCACTAAACAAATGTTTTTGGAAGTTACAAGGAAAGATACAAAGTTATCTACCATATAAGAACAGTTTTCTTGTTACATTCCTTTCAAACAAAAGCTATGGATAAAGCTGAATGTGAAGATGAGACAGATCTACACAAGAAAAGCCAGTCAGAAAGTCAGAAGGGAAGAGCCCGACACTAGGGACTGAAAGGTCTCACCATTTTCTTCTTGTTTCAAGTTTTACTGATGTTTGTGTGTCTGAGACAAGGGTCAGCAGTCCATATACACACATGCATGCCAAACATTCATACGAATTAAGTAAACAAATGTTATATTTCAACAACAACAACAAAGCCTTCACTATCCCTTAGCAAGTAAGAAACTCATTTCAATCATGCATGGTGGTGCATGTTTTCAATCTCAGCAGAGGCAGGCAGAGTTCCAGGACAGCCAGGGTTAGAGAGGCCCTGCCTCAAAAAAACAAAGGAAAAGACAGAAAAAGCTAACTGCAGGGTAAATGATTTCTAAGTAAGATCGCAAATCAAAACTAAAACCCAATCCTCTACCAAATAAATGTTTCTGTATAGCTGAGCAAATTAAAAGTACACTGAGGTAACTTCAATCTTGTATCACTAGTCAATATCAAACCTTCCTTATTAACAACACATAGGACACTAATGGAATAAATAGTTGTACGTTCTAAAAGACGGTTTGTATATGCAAATGACAATCCTCCAGGAGCCAGGTGGGTTTTAGGCCAGTTTGATCTATGTAGTTAGTACCAGGTCAGGCAAGTCTACAGAGAGAGACTGTTGAGAAAAGAGAGGTTAAGAAGGAGGGGGGTATGAAATTGGGTGATGGGGAGAAGAAAACATTGGATCTCCCTTGAACTAGAGTTACAGTCAATTGTGAGCCACCTGTGACAGACTCCTATAATCCCAGCACTCAGGAGATAAAAACAGGAGGATAAACTCAAGGCCTTCAACTGCACAATTAAGAGTTTTCTAGGTCAGTCCCAGTATCATGAGACCCTGTCTTGTGGTATATTAAGTTATTTTTAATTTATCAACAATCTAAATAATCTGTGCTGATATAACATTAGTTTGGGTTTCTGTTACAAGGTGAGGAGATAATAAAATGTAATATACTGCTCTGATTATCATAACACAGAATGGTATGAACTTGTTAATACACAAAATCTTTTTTCAAGATTAAGAAGGCAACAGGGAAAAGCAAGAAAAGTGGGAAGAGGCCGGGCATGGTGGCACATGCCTTTAATCCCAGCACTCGGGAGGCAGAGGCAGGCGGATCACTGTGAGTTCAAGGCCAGCCTGGTCTACAAAGTCCAGGACAGCCAAGGCTACACAGAGACCCTGTCTCGAAACCGCGCCCCCTCCCCCCCAAAAAAAGTGGGAAGAGAACTCCAGAAGGACACCAAAAAGAGTATCATGTGGAGAAAATACCCTTAAGTTGGAGGCCCTTTTACATAATCTCTCTCTGTAGGCTAATTTTAATGAATAAGCTTTATCCACCTCACTTCTGGGATTCTTGCTCTTGTAAATAAACCTGAGAGGTCACATTCACAATGAGCACCAGTGACTAGAGAAAACACTGAACCATCCTAAGCCCAGAGAATAAAAGAACTAAGCCAAAATCACCTTTGCCCTAGTCACACTGGGTGCTTTGTATCATGCATCTCACTAAAGCGGACACTTTCTAACAAAACCAACTCCCATAAATACCAATGGGAAAACATCACAATGAAAAGGAAAAATGAGAGAGTATCCTGTCAATGTCCACACCAGTTTCCCCCTCAAAAAAAATTTTTAATAAAAAATATATAGTGCTGCCCCACCATTTGAAACATATAAACCAAAACAAAGGAAGATGACCACCCTTTGCTCCTCATTTACAGAACTCAAAATCAAAGAGCAAACTGTGCAAGAAAATACACCGTGTTCTAGATCACCAGCTCGCTCAATAACCCTGAGTTGTTTTGGGCACTGTCCGAGACACAATCTGCTCAAGCAAGACCTGCATCACCTAGACTCAATTCTTTATGCAGTCTTGTACTCAGCGATAGAAGTGCACTCCAGGTACCCTGTACACCCACCATCGTCTCTCTGCTCTGTCAACTCAAACATCCTTTAAGATGACCTTGGTCATCACTAAGCCTCCCAGCCCTGACTCACAGCACTTATATCAACTGGTTTAATACAATTCCACTGCAAGCGGAACTCAGAGTTCCCAAAGGACTCGTGACTCAACAATTAATAGATTAACATCAAAGTGTCTAAACTGCTTCTAAAGAAACACTACAAAACCACAAAATGTGTCCTAAAATTCAAGTGCAGCACATACTAACAAACAATTAGTAAGAGGGAATTCATGAATTCAACATAGCAAGATCCTGACTTTAAAACACACACACTCTCCCCCCCCTCCCAAACAATGCCTTGTTGCTGTCAGTAAAATGCACAGTCTATTTACCTTCATGGTCTACCCAAACTACTAGCCAGGCTGAATACACCCCAGATCATTTCCCTTTTAGGCTTAACTATTTATTGGTTTTACTCTTTACTCCATGAGGGTTTTTGTTTTGTTTTGTTTTTCAATTTTCATCTTCCTGGAGAAATGAGAGTTGTAAGGAACAGCTTACCAACCCTTCTTCTAGACGTTTTTCCTTCCTCTGGAGACCAGAGAACTCATCCTAGGGTGTGACTGTGAATGGTTCGACTCTTTTTGTTAGGGTGCGTATGCATATGTGGACGCTCCTGTTCTTGGGCTCAGAGGGGGCATTAAATACACATACTTTTAATTCCAGCACATGTAGACAGACAGAAACTGAGGCCTGCCTGGTCTTTACAACAAACTTCTAAACAGCCAGATCTAAAAAGTAACTTGGCAGTGATGGTGGTCGTACCAAAGACAGTTGTAAGCCACCCAACATGGGTAACTGGGAACCCAACTCAGGTCTCTGTAAGAGCAAGAGGTCCATTTAACCACTGAGCCATCTCTCCAGCACCATCCCATCTCTTATCATGGAGTACTATCTTGCATATATAAAAGATGAAATGCATTCTAATGTCTAAACAGACAACTGGAATGCAGAAAACTAAATAGAAAAGCTTGCTCTGTTCATCAAAGATATATTTGGCTACAGATGAAAAGGGTACAAACTAAATACTATTATGAGTCGCCCACAAATCCACCGTCTCTCTGAATCAATCCACAAAGCTGGGTCCCAAAAGAATGTTTTCTGGATTGAAGGGCCATAGTTTTTGATCAGATGGCAACATAGTGACCCTAAAATAGTTCATCTGATCTAAGAAATAACTCAAGGCTATTATTACACAGAAATATTATAGTACTGGGTGTTATATAACCTTCCAACAATATCCAAAGACTTTCCCAGGTATTAAAGAGCTTCAAATTTTATTTTGGGAAAGTGTATTAAATAACAGAGAAGTAGTCAGATATAACAGAAAGAGAGGAAGAGCTCTCTAAATGCTCATTTGGCTGAAGGGAAGCAGAGGACACCCTGCTCTCACACAGCTTACAAACTGGCAAAGGCAATGACATGCTATCATAACACAGGCGCATGTGCCCTTAGCTCTTAAGTAAACCACTCTTACAGTAGCACTCAAAGGCAGTGGGACTGAGGACTATTCAATTATAAATAAAGTAAGATTGACCCAGCTGGCTCTTAGAGAAAGAGAATGAAAATAAAGTTAAATGTTAAGGGGAGGGGGGGGGAGGTTTGAATGAGTTGTCCCCCACAGGCGCAAACATTTGAACCCTCGGTACCTAGTTGATGGTGCTGTTTCAGAAATGTAAGCTTGCTGGAGGAAATGTGTCAACACGTGGTGTGCTTTTAGAGTTTAGAGGCCCAAGCCACTTGTGGATCACTCTCTGTTTTGTGTTTGCTTAAAAAATATGAGCTCTCTGATTCCCATTTCTTGCTCCTATAGCCATACCTGCCACTTGTTGCCATGTCTCCCCGCAATAACAGGCTTTCTAGTTCTGGAAGCGCAAATAAATCCTACCTTCTCTAAGCTGCTTTGGTCATGGTGTTTTATCACACATGATAAATCCAAATGATCCTTCCTCCTTAACAATTCCAGCTTCTCTACAGGCACCTCTGGGAAACTGAGGCTGGAAAGACACTTTGAAGTCTTAGGATAATGATTACCAGATCTTTTTTTATGAGTGCCCAGAACACAAGTATCTTTTAAAAAGAAAAAAGAAAAAAGAAAAAATCTGCCCCTGGCAATATAGCTTAGGAGTTGAGCATGTCATTAGCATGAATGGGATAGAAGCAATAGCTGTGGAGTATATGGAATGTGCTGGCTAGATTTATGTCAACTTTGACATAAACTATTGTCACCTGAAAGGAGGGAACTTCAATTGAGAAAATGTTCCCATAAAGTCAGACTGCAGGAAAGCCTGTAAAATATTGTAAGTAGTGATTGATGAAGGCGGGGCCAGTCAATTATGGATGGAGGCATGCCTGGGCTGTTGTTGGCCCTGGGTTCTATAAGAAAGCAGACCTAGGAAGCCTTAAGGAGTAAGCCAGTAATCAGCATGCCTCTGTGGCCTCTGATTAGCTCTTGACTCTCTAGGTTCCTGCCCTGGCTTCCTCAATGATCTACTACAATGTGGAACTGTAAGCCAAATAACGTTCCTTCCTAACCATAGTGTTTCACCATAACAATAGTAACCCTAAGATATGGGATAAAACAATAATGTCCAAATCACATCTGTGCACATAGCAATATCCCCACACTGCAAAAACTAAAATATCTATGAAAAGCCATAACAACAGGTTCCAAAGTGCAAATCTGTTTCAATTAGCCAGTGGAAAAGCCATCTATGACACTGTACATCTCCACAATTAGTATCTCTGATATATTCAAAAGTTCATTTATGTTTAAGTCCTAAACATAAGTTAGCTGCAAAACTCCTGGTAATATAAAACCATAAATTAGTAAACCAAAAAAGACCACAGCTCCTTGACTATGAAGTAAAAGATGGTTAGATAAAAGAGAATCAAAAATTTTACCAACACATAGGAGGCAAACTCTTCTTAAATAAAAAGAGTGCAATTAAAATAGGAAACAAAAGCACTGAGCCAGTAAGGACCAGAAAGAAAAGAACAGAGAGACAATTTTTGTGGAGCTAGACACAGTTTCTGGGAGCTACAAAGAACAGTGTCCAATTATACTTTTCTTTCTATGGAAAAAAGGTTTGCTAATTAAATCTCACAAAAGCTGGGGTATGGCTCAGCCCTATGCACCTATATAGCAAGCACAGGCTCCACCCCCAGTACCACCTAAAGAAACAAAAAATCAACAACCATATAGTCTCACAGCATAATTTGAAGATATTTCTTTGAGCTACTTATATATCAATCAAAATACATCTGACATCAGCTAAATGACAGCAAGGAAAGGTACAGCACATTACAACTTGTCTCCAAAGGCAACAAATAATTTCAAAACTACAATAATACTGCAGTCTCTCATACTAAGAATCCAGTTTTGTACAGTCCAAAACTAAGGAGTAACAGGAAGGTACAATCTATCAGACTGTTTGGAGATTGTGAAGCTTCCTGATCCCTCTGATAGCTCATTTCCTTTCTAATGAATTGGTCCTATTATGCCTTCAAAAATGGTTGGCATAGTTATGGGACATGGTGGCTCACACCTGTGATCTAAGCACTACCAAAGAGGCTGAAAGTAATGGACCAGAGATTGCCTCCAGGTTCAGTTACTAGCACCCACGTGGCAGCTCACAAACATCCAGGTTCAAGAGAATCCAACGCCATCTTCTTTCCTCCTTAGGCACAGGTACACATACATGCACATGGTACACAGACTTGCATGTTCGCAAAGCACCCATATATATAAAATAAAATTTAAGAAAAAGAAAGGGGGGGGGAGGCTGAAACAAGATCTAAAGCCATCCTGGACAGGTTCCAGGGCAGTCTTGGATTCATAGCAAAATACTGTCTCAGAAAAACCCAGAACAGTAAACACATGAACAAAATTTTCTAGAAACTTGTACACATAAGAAAGTTAAGCCTGGGGTGATGGCTTAGTGAATAATAGCACTTGCCATGCAAACCTGAGTTTGGATTCAAAGAATGCACAGAAACCAATGGACATAGTTGAACATAGTAACTCTAGGACTGGGAGGTGGGCTGGCGTGGTAGTGTTAAAGGGTAGAGACAGGGAGATAACTGGGGCTTACTGGCTGGCCGATCCAGACTCAGTGAGAAACCCTGTTTCAGGAAAATATGCAAAGAGCAATAGAGAAAAGCATCCAACATCATCCTCTGCCCTCTGCAAGTGCATGCATAGGTGAGCCACACACTCTCTGGCTCTCATGATCATACCCCCTCCCCTAGCCCCAACCAAATAACAATGGTAGCCCTTAGAGCGCTGTGTGTTCTATTAATCATTCTAGCTATTTTAAAAGGTATCTGTTATGCATGTCAGATACTATATCTAGTTGGTATTATACTGACTGAGGTTATGGACAAGAATGCTCACTATCTTGTGTCCCTTTTTTGGAGGGAAGAGAGTATGCACACTTGGGGAAGGGGTACATGTGCCACCGTGTACATGTGTGAATAATAAATACTAGGAGAGGACACTACATGGCTTCCTTTATTGTTCTCTACCTTATTTTTTGGTACAGGGTCTGAGATTGAATCCAAAGCTCACTGTCTGTGCTAGGCTGTCGAGATGTGCCTGTCTCTGATCTCCAATACTAGGGTTACAGGCATGAGCAGCTATGTCCAGCTGTTCCAAGGATGCTAGAGATTTGGAGTGGGATCTTCTTGCTTTCAAAGCAATCACTCTTACCCACTGAGCCATCTCTTTAGCCCCTCATTTTTTTTTTTTTAAACACAGAACAAACCAGCAACAGCATACAACAGAAATCTTCCAACGTGTAATTTAGCATCCTCCCCAAGGGTAGGGAGGAAAGAGCCAAGCATAGTACATACAGAGCAGGATGCTCTCATCCCAGCAATGTTGGCTAAAAGGTAAGCTTTGTAAACGTATTTCATTGCTGAACCAAAAACTGCTGGCTGATGGCATTCTAAACTGATAAAACCTTTCCCACCCCACCCCCATAATGTGCTGGCTAGAGAGAAAGGAAAAGGGTGACAAAAGACACACACTGTACCTGTTGTTGAGAATTGTAGTCAAAAAGTCCCACAGTTGCTGCTGCTGAGTCCACAGGTACCTGCGTGCCTGAATAATCAAACTGAAGAGGCTCCATGCCCACATGTTCCATGGGGTCCAAGGGGACACTCTGGGACTCCATGTTGGAGAAATCCTCCACAGGCTTGGCACCATTGGTGCTGGTCAGCTGGGCTAAGCCCTCAGAACCATTCTGGTTTGGACCCAGAAGATCCACTTCATTAGCAGAGTTCTGGCAATTACCAGGGGTACGGCTAAACAGAGAAAGTAAAGGGCATTAAACCTTATTTTGATCCGGGAGGGACACTACAGCAACCCCCAGTTTATGTCCTTGACATAATTCATTAGCAAGTCCTGAAAGCTACTTCTACAAAATAACCAGAGATCTTTGACAAGACTTACAGGGTTGTAGCCTCTAGAATAAGTCTATGGTTTGCCTTCCCAACTACCTCTTGAACCTTTATCCTCTGCTATTAACACACAACACACCTTTACTATGAAATCTAGATTGAAGAAATACAAGTGTCCCCCACAAGCACAGGGGAATATCCGCTCCACCAGAGCAGCAGCTCCTCCTTAAACAGAGGAAACCGGAAAGGCTGGTTTCTGGGCCAGGCATAGTGATGTACACCTATCATCCCAGCACGCAGTACAAGTTTCAAAGCTAGGCTGAAGTACACACAAGACTTTGTTTCGAAATAAAGCAAAACACCTACAGTTGGTTCCTAGGGGAAATTCCAATTCTTAGAATGATTCTAATAAAAAGGTTTCCATATATTATTTATATTATTACCAGTGGGAAACACTATCCCCACCTGCCAAAGAAATGGAAGAAGCAAATCAATTAAAAACTGTTGTAAAGCTTTATTGCTGACCACAAGCTCCTACTCTGCAAAGACAATGTTAAACTTTAGCTAGTGTATTTATGTCCCATCCTCCTTGTCACAAAACTCCAAAGAGCAAAGTAATTACCTAGGCTGAAGGTTTAAATGAGTACTGTTCTGGGACTTGAGACATATATACAGCACAACCCTGCTAAATGCCTGTATCATCCAAACCCATTACAGGCAAAGAAGTGGCCCATAGCTATATTCAATCCTTTCATCTCTTAAAAATTAAAAATAATTAATAACAATAGCGATAATAAAAACAATACAGCTTGTACAAGTTAAAATATTGTCATATTCCATCCATTACAAACACAACCTCTTGCTCCGGCCAGCCAGACACCACAAGCACTGCTCCAGGATGCTCGTGATTCAGGGAGGTAAGCATGTATTGCCCTTTGTCTTGAATTTCAAAGGCTCTAATTATATACATGTTATATATCAATATATATATATATATATCAATATATACATATTGATATATATATATATATAATTAGGCTTATTAAACAACTGCAAATGACGTAAAATACTTTTTGATACTAGTGGTTATTGGGAGGAAAAAACTGTGTGTTTATGTCTGTATTCATATAAACATCCATTAGCTTTAAACTGGCATTAAATTACTTGTGTATGTGTTATCAGTGAACAAAGATTTTTTTAAATTATACACCATAAATAAAACTTGTCTACATAAATAAGAATGGTTATCAGCTGTAGAAGACAAATATGTAATACTATGGATGTTCTACTTCAGGGAAACCTGAAACTATCAACAAAGATAGGATAAAAGGCATCCATGGAAACTATATGACTGCAAACAAGCCATTTGCTGGGTGTGGCAGCAGTATACATTTGAAATCCCAGCACTTAGAGGCCCAGGCAGGAGGACTGCCAAGTTCAAAGGCAGCCTGTATTACATAGTGAGCCCTTCTCTTAACTTTGCACCTAACTCCTATTTCTTCAAGCTGAAGTAACCGATGACTGGTTTACTTATGTGGAATGGAGCTGCTGAAGGCAGCTGGAAGGCACAAAATTTCTCGGCTATTTCTCCCCTCCAATATGAGAGAGGGATATATCCTTCAGTGACCATGGCTCTAGTGTATAATGGTGTGCGAGAAATTCAGTAAAGTCTCAAAGCACGTACAAAACTTTTTGGGTCTTCAGAATTACTACTCTCCTCTGTGGAACCACTCTGCAAATCCACCTCCATACAAAGTTCTACCATTTGGGCAAAGCATGAAACATGGATAGCTCTTCTTCATTTTTTTTTTAATATTTATTTATTTTTAAGTATGCGAGTGTTCTGCCTGCATGTATACTTGCAGGCCAGAAGAGAACATCAGACCACAGTATAGATGGTTGTGAGCCACTATGTGGCTGCTGGGAACTGAACTCAGGACCTCTGGACGAGCAGACAGAGCTCTCAACCACTGAGCCATCTCTCCAGCCCACATGGACAACTCTTTAAAACTTCCACCTTACTAGTTAGTTTACACCTCTGTGGCATCATCTATTACTAGATCCAATTTTTAAGAAGGAAACAGTAACAGAGGAACTAAAATAAAAACAAAAACCCACAGCCCACATCCAAAAATCGGAAGTGTAAAATATACAAACCTAAAATCTTTGACGTCTGCATCAATCCCATTCTGCACTGGTAAACCATTGGTCTTGTCCATCACATCACCCTCCTCCTTCAAATCTCCTAGCTTATCTCCATCAAACGTACCCTTGTTCTTCTTTTCACCTTTGTCGTTTTCATCACTGTCTGCATCCCTTGGGCCCTGTTTAAAAAATAGCTTCAGCTTCACTAATCATCATCAACTAATTGTGGATACCCACTGTGGACACCAGACTACACTAAATACTATCTGGAACAGGACAGTGCCCATGCCTGACATTACAGTCTAGTTTACAAACAACACAGAGGCAGGAACACTGCAGAAATTTTTGCCAAATGGGGGAAGACAGACAGACAAGTACGTTACAGAACTGAGGACATCTTATCGTTCTATGTGCTCCTTCTGCCCCACACCTTCTTCTTCCCAAAGCCAGGTTAAAACTGTATCTCTCAAGCCTACTTCTCTACTCTCGAATCTGTCTAGCATATTCCTAAGAGGGAAAGCATTAAGCCTCTTTTAAAAAATAAAATAAAATCCACAACTTCCCACTACCCTATGTAAGCCCCTCCTTCATTTCTAAATGTGAAACCTAATGTGGGCTGAAACCATTTGACCTCAATCAGGTCTTCACTTGATCTGGGTGTGTATGCCCTGCCAAACTGCACTATGGATTTTTTTTTCCTGTCTATTTGATTTGGGTTTTATTGAGTCGAGTTCTTGCTGTCCCTTGCTAGATTGGAACACACTACACTCAAAGCTCAGGTTGGCCTGAATTTTCAGCAACCCTCTTGCCTCAGCCTCCTAGATGCTGAAATAACAAGTGTGCACCACACACTTAGCCAACATTGACTTTTTTTAAAAAATGATGCTTCAAAACTAATCTTAAAGAAGTGTGCTCTAAAAACTTTTATCTTCCATTATCTGAATATTTCAATGAAAACAGTTTAATATAATTGGGACATTTTATACAAGAGAATATACTTCTGAATATTTCTTTTTTTTTTTTTTTTTGGTTTTTTTCGAGACAGGGTCTCTCTGTGTAGCCTTGGCCGTCCTGGACTCACTTTGTAGACCAGGCTGGCCTTGAACTCACAGCGATCCGCCTACCTCTGCCTCCCAAGTGCTGGGATTAAAGGCGTGCGCCACCACGCCCGGCTCTTCTGAATATTTCTAAACACTAGACCTAAGTAATGGATCTGGTATCAGATATATTCAGGTGCTGTCTGTAAAAGTGTGTCCTTTTAGTAGCATCCAGCATAAGCCCTGGATATAGGAGGGGGGAAATGCCTTGAGTTCAAAAGGAAAGCAACTATCTGTGGGCTGAATATGGCAGACAGCTTTGCAGAACCCAGCACTGCAGAGCACTACCTTACTTTAGCTTTTATAAACTGAAAGAAGTGATCTTGCTGTTCCCATCACTGACTCAGGCTTTATGAAGGGAACAAGTGCACATGGCTCAAATTAAAGTTCCTGGTACAAGGGAGGCCAAGTGGACAGAAGACAAGCACTTCTACACCAGACTTCCAGTCACTTCAGTGGAACTTAGTGGAGCACAGAGCAGCAGTTAGTTGTGAGCAGACTGACTAAGAAACGGACAGGCTACACAGAGAAAACTAAACAAGCTCTTTGTTAAAGATTTAAGAAACCACTTGATCAGAAAGCACAATACAGGAGCCCTGGCTGCCTCAGACCTACCTGTAGAATACTATTTCAGAGCCCATTTCCCTTTTAAAGGTAGACAGTCATTCTCTGTTCAAGTACACACAGGAAAAATAAAGCCTTTGTGGATAATATTAAAAACAGGAATACATGTGACCTATATGCACAGCTTAGCCTCAGGAGGCATCAAGACAGTGAGGCACAGCAGTGGCCACCGCAGGATGTTCCTTCAAGACTGCAGTTCTACAACCTGCAGCTTAAGAACACAGAAGCACTGAGGGAGCACCCTGAGACGCCAGTGCACACAGGGTAGAAGACAAGACTCTGAAGCCCTGGAGCTTACAAGATAACCAGAAACAGCAGCAACCTCCACACCGTGTTGAGAAGTATAGAAGTAGAGTTTTCACTTTTATAGCTGCTGCTATAAAGATGAATAAACTGTCTAGCAGAAGCTCAATAAATATGACCAAGACATGTTTTAATGGTGAGGGTTAAAGCCTCCTATGAAACTGAACTGCCAAAATAAGGAACAGCATCTGTCTTTATCATCATTAAACCAGTCTAGATGGTGAGACTATCATTGCAATGGCAAAAAAAAAAATTAAAAACCCATTAATGTTAGTGGCCAAAAGGCATCACAGGAGGAATCTCTACAAGCCTATACACCAAGTCTATGGCTTAAGAAAACTGTTCGGCTCTAATGCCTCCTAACAAGTTTAAAAGGCAAGCTCATAAAACTACACAGGAAATAGGAGAAAGCTCAGTAGGAAGGTCCTACAGCAAGCAAGGGACTCGTAGAGAATGCACTTACTGGAGAGCTCATGTTTAGCATTTTCATTCCTTGGCGACCTTCACAAGGGCTTCCTTCCCATCTCAGCCTATCCATTTGCTCACTGGCCTGTACTGAAAACATAGCCACTAACAGTTTCATTATCAGTTTCACAGATTTTCAAAATATTCCCTGAGGTTGGCTGGTTTTCACTAATCCTATACAGTCCATTTCTACAACTTGCTACCTGACTTTCTTCCCCTATCAAAACATCAAATCTTTGACAGGTGCCTGTTGATTTCCATGGTGCATCTCCTCTTGAAGCAATTGTGGTAACCATTTATAACTTCAGCACTCATGTGTATATGTACATGAATACATTTATATGTACATACCCATTTTACTTAAAAGAAAAAGCTCATTACAAAAGAGGATATACAACAAAAATTGCTGGCAATCGAGTCTGCCTTCTGCATTTTGGCAAGATCAGAGTGAGAAACCAGCTGCTCTCTAAAGACAGCCCTGGGTTCAAGATCATAAAAATGGTTTTGTTTTTTTTTTAACTGTAGTCCCAGCACCCAGGAGGCAAGAGCAGTAAGTTGCCAGCTAGCCAGTGAAAGACTCTGTTTCAAATAACAAGAAAACGGTCTCTTAGAGCCAGGCGGTAGTGGTGTGTGCCTTTAACTCCAGCACTTAGGAGGCAGAGACAGGAGGATCTCTTTGAGTTTGAGAACAGCCTGGTGTACAGAGTGAGTTCCAGGTCAGTCGGGGCTACACAGAGAAGCCCTGTCTTTATTTAAGAACAAAAAACAAACATTAAATAAATAAATAAACCTGTTAGAAATGTGAGAGGCCAGTAGGCCAGGGGGAGTTAAACTTGTAATCGCAGTTCTCAGGTAATAAAACAGGAGGGTTACCATGAATTTAGAGGTACTCGGCTACAAAGGGAGTTCCAGCCAGCCTAAAGAAGGAAAAGAAAGAAAAAAAAGCAGCTTATAAAGAGCCTAAAATAGAAAAGTTGGGCTGGAGAGATGTCTCAGCAGTTATAGAGGACCTGGGTTCAATCCTAGCACCTACATGACAGTTCAAACAGTTCCTGGGAAATTAACATCCTCTTGTGGCCTCTAGAAACATGGTATACATGTGCTGTACAAATAAGCATGCAGGTAACTCACCCATATTCATAAAATTAAACTCAATTTGGGAGGAAAAAAAGAATAGGAGTATAAAAAGTGTTAATTGTTGGCATCTTTGTGGTTTTTAATAATATATAATGTGAAGTACTTACAGTTGTGTGGTCTTTCAGAAAATACTAACAGAGGTACACACAATCTGTTTTGTATTCTATCTGCAACACTAACTGGTCATAAAACTTTGGTCATTTAATCTCTGAGTATTAGTTTTCTTATCTATTAAGCAGGACTAATTTTGTTTAATAAATAGTTATGAACAAGAATGAAATGCTGCATTGCAAAGTTTAAAGCTGTTATACACATGCAAAACTACAGCAGGACAGATGCACATAACACTTTCTGGGATACCAAGGTTTGAAAGTTACCAAACACTCCCAAAGCAGGCATTTAAAAAGTCGATCTATAGCTCAGGCTAATGATCACAACCTCAAAATTTAGAGATTAACCATAAATGGCAAGGCAAAAAACAAATGCCAGTAGTGTAGACAACACCCAAGCAACCAGTCCCTAGCAAATTCTCCACACTGGGAACAAAGCAGTGCTGAGAGATGGCCAAGCAACACGGTGGTGGAAGAACCACCAAAGAGCCAGGAGCCAAAGAGCCACTGTTAGAGACCACAGGCACAGAGGGGGCCTGTTCACTGCCACCTCAGCCTCCTCAGGACAACTATAAAGGAAGACAATTCCAAACAACTTTCTTGTTCCCAAAGAAGTCAGAACCAGAAATCCTCCTCTAACTGCAGGGTTCTTAGAACAACACTTCACATGGCAAAAGTTCCATTCAGTGAGATCAGAGACTCCTCGTCTGTATCAAACAAGCAGTATTTTGTGTGTCTACTTGCAGAACAAACAAGCTAATGCTGACTACAACAAATCATGTGTATTCCCATAAAACACCCCCAAGATTTTTAAAATTTAATTTTCTGCTAAGTACAGTAGCTCGTATCTGATAGGAATAGACTTTCACCATCAAGAAAATGATTAAAAATCTGCATCTGCTACCTTGTGGAACAACTTGATGAGAATCTACCTCAAAAGCCAACAGAACAAAGCAAACGCCATACTGGGCAGAACTGAAAAGAAAACAAAGCAGGAACACAAGACCCCTACTTTGCCTCTGAGCCTTACTTTTATCATCTATAAGTTAATCTACCATAAGTGTTGTTCCAAAGATTAATAAAGCAATCCTTAAAATTACATTTCTTCAAAAGAAATAAAAACAAATCAACTTCTTTTTCTAAGATTAGTATGAAAAAATGCAGCCACTACTAGGTTTCACTGACTCTGAGATGCTATCATGCTATGCACCACTAAAACGGATGCAACCATAGTACAAGTATGACATGGACACATTTAAAATATGCAGATTTCAGCAGGAAAAGCTGATAGAAGTGTACTGGAGAGCATAACCCAATTCCTGCTGTGCAGAAAGGTGGGCGGAACAAGAGCCTGTGGGATATGCAAAGGAAGAAAGCAGCTGTCTTACAGGCAAAAAACAATATTTGATTTTATTAGAAAACTCAAAAAATAGCTTGGTTTGGTTTTGTAAGTTTGACATTGCAGCCTATAACATGTGGTTTCAGTTGTGGAGCTAGCCAAAATCTAAAGGCGGTCTACCCTAATGATATGCTACTCCAAGGAGAGTCTAACAGTGGAGTGCAGTGCTTACTGCTTTAATATACATGTGAAACACTGGGGGCAGGTAGGTGGCTGTCTTACTAAAATGGCACTACACTTCTGCAAGCCTAGCACTCAGGATGCTGAGGCAAGAAGACTGTGAGTTTGAGGCCATCCGGGGTTACACAATGGCACCCTGTCCCCAAAAAACAAAAGCAGGTTTCAGTTCAGGAAGGCTAGGGTAGGCCCTAGGAATAGGCCCCAGGATGGTGCTAATGTTAATAGTGCACAATAAAGGAGAGTATTAATATGCCTTGTTACATTATTTTACAGCTTCCTTGAATGGCAAATATTCTTATTCTACAGATAAGAATCCAGCTGAGACCCCAAACCCTGGCTTCTATATATAATGCAATATCCCAAGTTTCACAAAACTCAATTATAGCACTAGCTTCCAAGCCAAATCACTGTGACCCAGATGAATAGCTTCAGGTACGCATCCTCCAGGTCAAAAGGCAGGCACTTGATACAACATGGGGAGCCCTTCCAACATCTCTGCAAAGTTAGAATAGTCACTGAGCCAAAGCTTGCAGTGCATAAACCAAAAAGTAGCACTCATGACCTACACTGTTCTTAATAACTAGGCTTCGGCCTATTTGAAGAAAACCAGGGGACCAACAGCAATGTCACCCATGAGCTTTCAAAACATACAATTTTGTAACTACTTCTGAACTCAGGAGATGGGTGGGGAAAGGATAGCTTATTCCAGGAGCAAATAAAAGCTGGGGGGTGGGGGGCTCTGCTTGGCTCTTGGGTTCACTTTTCTCCTTGTAAAATCTGCTATCTAAAAATGCTGGGGATACTCATGCTGGGTACTAGCTGGCATTCATAGTAAGTTTGAAAATAATACAGATGTCAGAGTCTTCTGCTGAACCTCAAAGTAAGTTAGCTAATTAGTTTGTGGCAGGTTCTGTGTAGTATTGGCTGGGCTGGAATTCACTATGTAGACCAGGCTGGCCTTAAACTCACAAGGATCTTTTAGCTTCTCTCTGGCATAAGCCACCACACCATGCCTCATGAAAGTAACCCTTATCTCAAAAAACAAAACTACTAAGCATTACGGCCACAGAACCAACTCAAAGAGGCCCAACTCAAAAGGAAGGGAAGAAAAGCAAAGAGCTAAATTCTTTTATTCAAGCTGTGACAAGGAAATCTTGATGAAAATAGACACTACTTACAACACAGTTAAGGCTGGTCTCCTTGTGGGCCGCCCTGATACAGTAACATCTGGACTGCCAGCTGTCACATCTGAGGACTTCTATGTACCTGCTATGAGTGCTTAATCATCACTATGCCACAAATGATGCTAGCCACTCAACTTACTAGAGCAAACCCTGAGCTGCTCTGACCAAGAGCTAAGTGCTCTATAACCAATTCCCCTAGATGTAGATAGCCCCCTGTCCTTGCTCTCAAACTTAACACTGAACTACTTTTGTTTTTAAAAGAAAGAGTGGGATGCCTCTCCCCACCCCTACCCCCGTTCAGATGTTGCATGCATACATGAGGATAATGTGAGTCAGGTTTTCGGTTAGCACAGTTTTCTCTGGGTGTCATGCTAACAACAGCAGAGTAAACCCAGGTTAGGGACAGCATCAGCAGAACACAACCCCAATGCTGACCAGTAGTTCTCTGGTCAACAGGTCTTCATCTGCCAGAAAATGGCTCCTGTCAACACCCTGGCTCGATAGCCTTCAGTCTTCCTCTATCAATCTACAGATAGTACAGAAGTCAAAACACTAGATAACATTTTATTCTCCACACCCATCCTCCTAAAAAAAAAAAAGAGAGAGAGAGAGAGAAGGCAGATTTGCAGAATTATTTATCTGACTGCTACTCCTGTTTTCAATTGGAGGTGGAGCAGTTACCAGCTCTCATCTGTCCTGAGGCTTAATCTTATCTAAGCACAATACTATGAAGAGCTAAAAATCAACAGTTTCCCAAAATAACCAAGTACGGGACCCTCCCTGATAGTCCAAAAGCAGGGCTTTATCATAAAAACTGGATTTAAATGACAGTAATGATTCCATTCTACTGTTTTATCTACTTTTAATTCAAATGGTTTTTCTGCTTCCCGCACACCTGACAGTAATCCAGATGTGTGCCCGTGACTAATGTCCACAAACAGAAACTGGTCTGAACTCACAGCCATTGTTACCAAGCAGCTCATTAGTGTGCCACACTCACTTCTTTCCAGCAAATAACGTAAGGTGGTAGGCAGTTTAGAAGGCAATACTTCCTCTAAGAAATATGATGGAAGGATGAAGGAGGAAGAAAGCAGAGGTCCTTCCACTCTTCTCTTGAGAAGACAAAGGATCATGTGGCTTGATCCCATTCCTCATGTCTACAGTGTAGATCTTGTATCCCCAAGGAAAGCAGTTCCCTGTCTGATTGACAAGTCAACAGTCCCAGAAACATTCAGGTCAGTTTTGCAAAGGCTCGTCCTTAAGAATGCACTTAACATACAAAGCCGGCTACCAACACCAACTCTTGCTGCTCTACACTTTAAGTGACAGAGGGAAGCAGGAAAATACTCCAGATAACAAATGCAACATATAAAGAAACACACGTGGGTATAAAGCCAAAATGATGAGGATGACATTGGGGAAAGAAGGTGTATTAAAGATTTGCCACCAGGTATTATTAGACCACGATGACTTCCGGAAAAGGACTGAAAAGGCACAGAACAAAGTGAGTTAGGAGTTTGGAAAAAAGGCAGGCAGGTAGCTGCAGCATAGACCACCAGCCAGAGAATACAAACTGAAGAAGACTCAAGTAGGTACGTTTCATAAGATTCTTCAGTCTGTAAAGCTGATAATACAGAGTGTGCTTTAAGAAAGCAATCACAAGGCTACAGAGAGAACGCTAAGATTTCATAGGGAGTGGCAGGAACCAGAGGCTGCTTTGGCTGCCAAACAGTCAGGGTAAGTGGGGTTAGTGGCAATGGATTAAAAAACAAACCAGAAAACAAAAACAAACAAACAACAACAAACACAATTCCCCCCCAACAGGATAGGCATAGGAAACAAAGCTGCTCAAGAAAGGCCACCATAAAATTAAAGTCTAGCCTGCAAAACAAGAATGACCCCCACATGCCTTGTCCTTTTTAACATTCTTAGGTAGTAGTCAATCATTCCTCTCAGGCAAGTGCCTCCTGGTGACACCCAGCTTCTACTTTCTTTGTAAATAAAGTCCTTCTCTCTTATGCCTTTTGTTTTAATTAAGAAATGTTTTCTTATAGACCAATTAATTGAGACTTTGATTTTAGCTCTTATCTCACCTACCAATGTACACCCTACCCCCACCCCACCCCCAGGGGGGGAAACCACTACTTTTCCATCTTTCTAGTTCCCCTCTCCTGCTACACTTGCTGAGCTCCGTGCTACAACGGAAGTGTTTGAAACAACTGGGAGTGCCTAGGAAACGCAACAAGCTAACTGTGCATTGGGGAAAGGGAGAAGAAATAGATAGGAACAAGTTCCTCAAGCCAACTTACAAATCCTCCTTTTCTTAGACAGGAATCGCCCGGGGATGAGCTCAACACATACTCCACCATGCTAACGCCTAGTCCCCCACTCTCCGATCGTGGGGACAGTACAGAATTGACCTCACTGTTCACATGGAAACTCTGACCAGGTCTTCTCTGCACCATGATTGGCTGGGAAACTGAATGATCTACAAAAAAGATACACAAGTATGACACAGTGCAGCCAGAGGCCCAAACAAATTATGAGTGATGTCTCATGGGTAAACCAATGTCTGGGAATCAGGAGACCTGCCACGGTCAGCTGAGCCAGGGTCTCTTGGTTCTTTCAATAAGCACTGATATTCTACATAAGCTGAGGACCCGGAACACATCCCTCCTCTGTCTAGGAGAGCAGAGGAGTACAGCAATTCACAAAGCTAGGTAGATTAGCCAATGTTCACCTCTTCAAGTTGTAGAATTTCCTTGATTGCTTTTTCTGGCAACAAAAAATCTTTTGAGGACTCCTTTTTGCACTATCCTGAATACAGTTTGTCTGGTGCTGGCTTTGTCTCCCCTCCCTAGAAGCCGTGGCTTCTTTCTGCTGTTGGTGTTTCTGCCTTCACCAGCTCTCTCCAGCCCTCTTCAGGGGAAGTCTATCACAAGGAAGTCTGCGCCTGGTGATTTCATTTGGTCCCGCGAATATTTAAAGTTAACTATCCCATATGAGGCACAGAACATCAAGGGGGAAAAAAAAGAATCATGAAGTTCAAAGTACAGGCTTGAATTTTCCAATTCCAGGCAAGCTGAGAGCAGCACAGAGGGAAAGCTTAGAGCTAAAATTATGGACATTTCAAATGAGTCCATTCTTCTATGACTAGCACTTCAGAAATTTTTGGAGATTTGATTTTGTGTTAATTATTTTTAATATATTAAATCATCTAAGCTCCTTAGTAGCAATTGTACTACAGGACATTTGCTTGGTGTGCTTCTGCCACTAATGTGGAATTCATGACTTGCCAAGTGCTGAGGAAGGGAGCTCTACAACAGGCATACATCACAGAAGAGAGGCTAGAGCTAGATTACCTGATGTTCCCCAGGCACTGTCTCGCCATTGATCACCCAGGAATATTCCTTTTGGTCCATCTTTGCTGGATTCATCTGTTTCCCAAAACTTTTTACCTGGCAAGAGCTGCTGCAAATTAAAAATAATAGATGCTTTTAAAGAATTCATAAAGAATGAAAGTACAGCAGTCAACACTTTCTTTAGACAAGGGTACTAAAGATGTTCAAGGGCCCTGAAGGTCTCAATCAAGTGTTCTGGCTACACAGCTGAGATCAGAGCACTATTCTTACTTGGTAAAAGACACAGAAAGGCCCAATGCAAGGGGACACTAATCATAAATATCTAAAAATCATTCACTTAGTCTATGTGAAGATTTTGAGGAAGTAAGAGCACAAGCACTGCCCTATTAGCTAACTGCTTGTTAAGAGGGCTCTAACTGCTGAAGAATGTGCCTACGACTGTTAATGCTGTCTGCACATGCACTAACTGACCATACAAAGTTACTTAAGCAAGAACATGAACCCAGCTATAAAGCCCAGCTACAGGCCACTAAACACTGCTGCTATCAAACAGTGCTTCCCTATCACAGCCATCTATTCTAAGGTCTTAGGAAGAGAGAACAGCCATTCGTGTATTTCCAGACGGGAACTCAAAACTTTCTGACCTCTGTTAGGTTTAACAATACTTGATCGTGACATTAAAGTGACTGCAATAAAAGAAATAGTCTTGTTACAAAAGAAACTTCCTTAAGATTGCTATCACTCTTGGTCTGCTCACCAGCTTTACTTAATAAAACATCTCCCTCTTATTTCCTCTAATTATGTTTTCTTTCAACTGCTATTCCTCAGACAGGATATCAAGAAGTTTGAGATAACGTGTGATCACTATTTCTGAGCATCAAGGGGCATACCTAAGAATGAACTTGTGCAACATCAGAAATGGAATGCTGACTTCCAGAAGTAAAACATCAGAAACCTCAAGGGACCTGCTCTCTTCCTGGACAGGTTTAACTTTCCAACTTATTGGCTACACTGAGCAAAATAAAGAAAACAAAGCTGTCTAAACAAACAAACCCCAGCTTTCCAGCCTCGCCACTTACAGCTTTCTCAGCACAGCGTTAACCCTCATAAAGTTCTAAACTATTCCACAGGCGTAGGTCCCCTCATAGACCCATAGCCGTTTGCCACCTGTTTCAAACAGAACCCTTACAGAAAGACGTTGGTCTAATGTTTAATTGTCCAAGTGCTAAACAGTTAAATTACAAGCATCGGTCAATTCTTCCTTGGTGCTTTTTGGGGTTTGTTTACTAGAGTGGGTTGAGAGGAAGAGGGGGAAAGAGAGGGAGAAACAGGTGTCCAGAAAAAGCTAACTAAGCAGGAAGCCAGGAATCCCTGGACTAGGTAATTCTGATGTGCCCTGGGAACTACTATTAAACTGCCCTTGGCCGCATCCTCTCTTTTTCTGATGTCAAACCTGTTTTTTAGGGACTGAGCCAATCAGAAACATCATCAGCAAGTACCAAGTACAATATTCACCAAACAGCTTCTTGGGAAATGTATTCAGTGGCACCAGACATAAACAAAATCATGGTCAAATTCCAGAAGAGATACTGAGAATTATTAACTATACAAGGGTCAATTTAAAAGAGCTATTTTCACATTCTTTTTCTCCTTTTCATCTTATAAATGGCCCTTGCAAACCCATAAAACTTCCTTACTCACTGGCTGGATCTCTTCCGCCATCTCAAAGTGACAAAATTCTCCTTCTTATTTTGAAGAGGGTAAGACCAAATAGTAGTCCCAACTTAGGGCCCCTTTGTATCAGCACAAGAGGACACAGCTCTTCATAGTTATTTAATGTTCTGTAAAATTAAAGCCTACATTGCCTTCCCCCCCCCCCAATCTTCACCCTTCTCCACATAAACTCAGAAAAGAATAGCTCAACAAGTACCGGGCTCAACACACAGTCTTGCTCTAACTGATCAAGCTGGTAACTAAACGCAGCACTCTTGCAGCTCAAGGGCTCAAAGGAGCCGTGTAGGGTTCTGACATTGTTTACTATACTCTATTAGGTTGTCACAACATATAAAAGCAGCGAGTGCAGGTGAGAAGATGAAAGCAACATGTTTCTAGGCTCTACTCCTTTAAAGGGAAACAGTACAGCAAGCATGAGGCACATTGTTAAAATGGAGACTTTCAAGGCTAATAAGGTGTCTCAGAGGGCAAAGGTGCTTGCCTCCAAACCTGACAACTTGAGCTCAAATCCTGAACCCCACATATTAGAAGAGAACCAACTCCACATGCTGTCCTTCATACAGGCACTGTGGCACACATGTCCACAAATGCACACATACACACACAAATAAATATATAACGAAACCAATGTCAAAAAAAAATTGAGGTGGAGAGTCTACTTCCTATTAGTAACAGATGCAACAAGCCTCAAAGGAATACACATCAAAAATGTGCTCCTAGCTCACTAAGTCATCCAGTTCTACTACTAAAAATAGAAAACAAATACTAGACATGTGTTAAGTGTAATCCACACAGTGCTGGAGCTCCTTATACATTTGTGGGGTGGAGATCAGCTGTTATCAGTGAGAACAGCAGACACTATTTGAGCAAGTTCCCAAGAGATAGAAAAAGAAGGTGGGAGAGCAGAGTGCAGCATGTTGATTGGGGCCAGGCAGGGTAGAATGGGTGAGTTGCATGGGTGCTCAACAAACAGCAAAGCCATCCCGGAACCAAGGAATCTGGGTAAACTCAAAAGCAAGCTTAGGTAAGCCCTTTAATATCTGAGTTCTACAAAGAACCTAACATCCCTCACTTTACTGTAAAGCTGTACTCAGTTATGGTAAAGTCTGTACTCAATTGTGGTAAGCAGTAGAGCTGACTCCAAATGACCTAGTCCAGTTGTACTGTAAACAGGACCTAATAATGGGATGCTGTGAGGTCCAAGTCTATGGTGCCCTGTACAGCTTCATTTGCCCTCCTACCACTACTGCCCAGCTTGCTCACTTCAGACAGCTGCTATGCTGAGAACCACACGGGAGAGTGGTCGGTCCCGTTGGCATGAAATCGAGAGACTTCTCTATCCAACAACTCACTAGGAACTGAAGCCTTCATCCTAAGAGTCCATAAAGACCTGGATCCTGACATCAACCACATAAATTTGGAAGATCCCTCTCTGATAACACTGAACATAAATTCAGACCTGGTAGAAATCATGTCTGCAGCTTGTGAGAGGCACGCCTTCAATCCCAGCACTCGGGAGACAGAGGCAAGCAGATCTCTGTGAGTTCAAGGCCAGCCTGGTGTACAGAGGGATTCCAAGACAGCCAAGGCTACACAGAGAAACCCTGTGTCACAAAACAAAGAAAATGGCCTTCTGAGCTGTCTGAGATCTGCTATACAATGGGCAAACTAACCCAATCATGACTATGTGTGCATGTGCATTTCAAACACTTGAGTTAATTAATTCTATTAACAACTCCTCAATAGGTAGTGATGGCATATGCCAGCACTCAAGGAGGCAGAAGCAGGCGGAGCACTTGAGTTCGGGGACCTAGGGTTATATAGAGAAACCCTGTCTGGAAAAACAAAAAACCACCAACAACAAAAACAAAACAAAACAAAACACAACTTCTCATTCCACTTCCAATGCTGAAAGTATAACGGTTTTTACTTTAAGGAAAAACTAATTAGGGCTGGAGAGAAAGCTCAGAGATTAAGAGCACTGACTGCTCTTCCAGAGGTCATGAGTTCAGTTCCCACATGGTGGCTCACAACCATTTTCAATGTGATCTAATGCGCTCTTCTGTCACTCATGCAGACAGAGCATTGTTAGGTAGGTAGGTAGGTAGGTAGGTAGGTAGGTAAGTAGGTAGGTAGGTAGATAGATAGATAGATAGATAGATAGATAGATGAATTAATTAATTACCTGTCTATTGCATGCTCTCCGATACTCTGGCTTATAACCCTTTCACATTAAAAATAAGTAGCTTTTAAAGTTCTGCATGCTGAAATAGGCAGTAGCAACACCTTCAACTTTATATTCAAAGTCCACAAAAGTAAGGATAGCAACCTTTACCTCTGATGTTAAAGCATAGCTATTATAAAGCAAGATCAAGAATCAAGAGGTGCTTAAATTCAGATTGCGCAAGCACTCCTCTGGAGGGTAATTCTATCCACAGCATGAGCTACAGCACTCCACAATCCAAGCCAATGCCAACAAGTAGTTGCTAAACTTTCACTTCAGCCAGACCTAACTTCAACCACTACAAATCTAAATGCAAGCAGCCTTAATCTATTTGTGAGAATTGGGGTGGGGCAGAATTACTGATGGTAAGCAAAACTCAAATGCTCAGGCCACTCTGCTGCTGGGCAACATTCCCAGCCACCAGGCGTTTCTTTTGTGGGGCAGGTAACCCCAGGCTGGCTTGGAAGAGACTAGGTAGCCCAGGCTGATTTAGGGGTCTAGGCAATCTTCTTGCTTCAGCTTCCTGGTACTGACATTACAGATAAAAAACACAGCACAGCAAGGCTTTGCAAAATTCGCTTTAAGGGAAAACTAGGCTGTAAAAGATTAAGACCTAACAATTCTAAAAGAAGGTGGTGGAATTAGGAATTGGTCCAACAAAGCCAAGGAAGCAGATGCAGTCAGAATGTATCAGCCCAGTTGGCACGTAGAAAAGAACACATGAAGGCAACCAAGTTCACACCTATGAAAAGGAGCAAGACAAGTCAACCTGGGTACAGTAAACACTAAAATCATCAGCCCAGTAACTTCTCTGACTCCAATGCTAACAGCTAGCACCTCTCAGAACTGACTTCCTCTGTAGCCAAGTAATATAATCACTGACCACAGTGGCTCTCAGAAATTAATAGCTTACAATTTGGCTTTTATGAGTTAGTCTCTTGTTGTTCTGGTTAGAGTGGGGTTAATGTCATAATCTAATTCCTCTGAATGAGTAATAATGACCTGCTTTAAGATCTACAAAGGAGCTGGGCACACACCTTTAATCCTAGCACTCAGAAGGTAGAGGCAGGCAGTACTCTGAGTTTGAGTCTAGCCTGCTCTACAGAGTTCCAGGATAACAAAACCTATACAGAAAAACCCTATCTTGAAACAAAATCTACAAACTAAGGGGGAGCGGGGAGAGTGTGCACAATGTCTTACCATCCTCAGTAATAGAACAAACCTTGTTCTCCTTCCCCATAACATCCCATCAAACGTTATTCATAATTGAATAGAGGGGGAAAATATGCCACTTTATCTCTTCCTGAACCATAGGTTCACAAAGGAAATGCTTAAACAGGTGAACACATTGTGATGCTTGACAGAGCAAGACAGAAGTGCTGTTCTACAAGCAATCAGACACTTGGGAAACTGCCGTTTTGCCTGGGAACACCATTTTCAGTTTTTGAGTCTAACAAAAAAGACAGTACACAAAGTTATACTTAGTGGAGTATGGCTACACATGCCTGACACCTCAAGCAGAGGCAGGAGAACTACCACAAATTCACAAGCATGTTTGTTCTACATGTAAGTTCCAGGACAATTGTAAGCTATCAAAGACCAAAACCAAAAACACAAGAAACAAATATTTAAAACCAGAAACCTCACACAATCATCTTATATCCCTTATTAAGGAACCCTTAACACACACAAAAAAAAATTCTAAGATGTCTTTCAAAGTTCAGTGATAATGCATAGGAACTCGCTGACTTCCATAACTGACTATTCGTTTTATATGCCTCCTTATCTCACCTTGCAAATGGTCTGTCATGAACATCAAATGAAATAATATGATATCAATAGAGAGGAGTGAGAGTTCAATAGACAAAGCTGGCACAGTGTCACCCAGGTAACTGTAGTAAAAAGATCACTAACCAACCAACCAAACCTCACAGGAACCATGAGTACAGCTCTGCAAAACCTAGAGAAGCTAGACTGAGGATCAGCATGTATGACCAATACTAAAATTTGCCTAGAGAAGTATCCATGAGGTTCTCTGCTGGACTTAAAAGAAAGTGGGAAAAGCCAAGCAGTGACGGAGCACACCTTTAATCCCAGCATTCAGGAGGCAGAAGTGGCCTACAGAGTGAGTTCCAGAACAGCCTGGGCTACAGAAAGCTCTATCCCTGCTCGAACCCCAACCCACGCACCAGTCAAAAGAAAGACAAAACAAGTGGGTATCACTTGTACTCCCTTACGCTCACCATTAGTTAACTGCTTACCCTTGTAAACCATGTCCCGGCTACCATCCGGCCTCTCTCCAGCATCTCCTCCCACCCTACTACCACTCTCTCTTCTCTGCTTTCTCTCCTCTCTCTTCCCCTTCACACCACTCCAATCAGAGGTTTGGCTTGTAAGACACACACAGGGATGCTTACGAACTCACAGGCACGATCAGGTATCATCATGTTATCTGGCTACTCAAATTTCCAAGCCTAAGTTTCACCTCAAATGACTGAACATTTAACCGCCTTGTAAGATTCTAGAAAAAGAAAATCCTTTAAGTCTCTTAGTATATCTTCTCATTATCTCATTTCATTAACAGAAGCTGAAATTAAGTCAGGAAAGAGCCCTTTTGAGACTGCAATTTGAGCTCCGATGGTGACTATGGTAATTCACAAGTCCATGAAAACAACAGCACTTCTAAAACTTTCTTCTTAAAACCGTAAATCCCTCAGACTTAGCTAGTCCCTTCCTACCAGACTGTTATAAAGCCAAATGAGACAACACAAGAACTGCTCACAAATGCCATGACCTATACTGACGGTAAATCATCATGCTGTACAAGAAAGAAAGACTGAGCTGCTCAATAACTGTTACCACAAGAATGAGGCTTGAATAAAGGGCCATCTCAAGTCCCAAGAATTTATCTCAACCAAAGTTCTTCAAACTGACAGAGTAGGGCATATGCCTGTAATCCTAGCACCCTGAAACTAATGGAGGATTAGCACACACCTGAGTTACATACAAAATTCTTTCTCAACATGCACATTTGTGAGTTATCACCCCTGCCTCTTGAACATGTGCGCCTGCACACTCGCGCTTCCTCTCTCCTCTCCTCTCCCTCTCTCCCTCCATCAAATGTAATAGAAGAGTCCTAAAGAAAAGGACTGTTTCTCTTTGTGCATTGTTCCATTTTGATTCAGGATCCCAGAGTGGGCCAATGAGATAAACCAGTAGGTAAAGGCGCTTGCCTGATGTCTGAGATCAATCCCCAGAACCTACGGAACAAGCTAGGTGCCCCCTAAAATTGTTCTATGACCTCCACATATCCATGCACACACATATAAAATTAAATTTTTTAAGATCAGACTGGTAGCAGGCATGGTGGCGCACACCTGCAATCCCAGCGCTTGGGAGGCAGGGGCAGAAGGGTTCTGAGTTTTAGGACAGCCTGTGCTATTACATACTAAGACCTTGTCTTTTAAAAAAAAGAAAGAAAGAAAGAAAGTGGGGGGGATGCTGGGCATGATAGCACACGTCTTTAATCCCAGCCCTCGGGAGGCAGAAGCAGGTGGGTCGCTGTGAGTCTGAGGACAGCCTGGTCTACAGAGTTAAGTCCACGACAGCCAAGGCTACGCAGAGAAAACTTGTCTGGAAAATATATTTTTAAAAAAATCAGTGCTTATTGATGTGACAAAATTATGAATTCTTTGTAGAATTGGTAGGGACTTGGGATGGCTGCAAATAAAGGTGCTTTGCCACCAAGGCTGATCACCTAAATTCCATCTATAAGACCCACATGGTAGGAGAGAACTGACTCCTACAAGTTGTCCTCTGACCTCCACATATACACAGTGGTAAATACACACTCACATGTACACACATGCACACACACAATTTCAACGTTTTTCCTAGAAAATAAAAATATAAAAATAATAGTTTTACAATTCATTTAATGGCAACTGATAATCACACGATTCCCCTGCCTGTTCTTTAGCTTAAAAGGCAGATTAGCACTATGTGCAATTACAGTGCTAGTTGTTACTCTTAAGACCAATTAAAGATGTCTTATAATCTCAACCATCTTATGATCAAACAGAACAATCATATAACCCACCAGGCACGGCTTATCACCAGCATTTAGAAAGCCAAACCTCAGTGAAGAACTAGGTCTGGGTGCATGGTCTTACTAGAGTGACTATCCAGCCTGTCAATTGCAACATTTTAAATGTCCTTAACAGTTTACAACTTACATTCTAATAAAGAAAAACTGAGGCTAAATGACCTAGAATTCACTACAAATAAGAAGTATTTTTCTCTTAGACAAAATTTGTTTCCAGTGTGAATTGAAAAGTATGAAAGTTGGTGTTAATCTCCTAAATTACCACCAACTTTCATACTTTTCAATTCACAATGAAAGATTATACTGTATTATTTAATATTTAACATAGTTTGAATGCCTTAAGTTGCAGCTAAAGTTGCAAATGGCAGATTATTTAAGGAGTAATAAAAATGATCACTGGCTTCATCACAAGCCAACTGATGTATTAAAAATAAGCATTTGAGGGGCTGGAGAGATGGGTCAGTGATTATGAGCACACTGCCTGCTCTTCCAAAGGACCGGAGTTCAAGTCCCAGCACCCACATGGCAGCTCACACATAATTCCAGTTGCAGAGATTCTCACACCTTCTTACCAATGCAAATAAAAGCAATTTAAAATTTTTTAAAGTATATGAGCTAGGCAGTGGTGGTGCACACCTTTAATCCCAGTACTTAAGAGGCCGAGGCAGGCAGATTTCTGAGTTCAGGCCAGCCTGGTCTACAAGAGCAAGTTCGAGGACAGCAGGGGCTACACAGAGAAACCTGTCTTTAAAAAAAATAAGTAATAACAGCAGCATATGACAGGGTTAGGAATGTGGTTCAGTTGCTGAAGTGCTTGCCAAGCCTGCAAAGTCCTGAATTTAATGCCCAGCATTACATGAACCCTCAGTGTGGAAAGCAAAGAATTTTTTTAAAGATATGTCTTATTTTTATCATGTGTATGTGAATGCTTGCTTGTGTGTACTTTGTGAAGGGCAGACGAAGTCCCCTAGCACCAGACTCACAAGGCAGCTCTAGAGTAGCACTAAAGCCTGAGCGGTCTCTCCAGCTCAGACACTGGTGATAAGCAGGAGCGATGCCTCTCAAATACTAGTTCCACAACTATACTGACGCCCACCAATTGGGCGCTCAGCTGGCCAATTAAAAGTCGTTTAGTCTTTCCATCCTGAATTTAAAACAGCCAACACTGACCTCAGTCAGACACAGACACAGACACACACACACACACACACACACACACACACACACACACACACACACCTTAAGTGGAAAAGAATTAAATTCTAAGCTGGGCATGGTGGTGCACTCCTGTAATCCCAGAACTCTGGGAGACAGGTAGATCCCTGTACCTCTGTGAGATCAAGGCTAGCCTGATCTACAAAGTGAACCCAGAACAGCCAAGGCTACACAGAGAAACCCTGTCTCAAAAATCAAAACAAAAGAATTAAGTTCTATCAGCAAATGAGTGTCTGTAATCCTAGTACCCAGGAGCTGAAGCTGGGGTGCAAGGCTAGTACGGGTTCTACGGTGGGAGACCTAGTTTGGATGGGGTCTTTTTGGTTTTGGGTGGTTTTATTTTGTTTTAGTGGAGGGCCCTGACTAGCCTAGAACTTACTCTGTAGATCAGGCTGGTCCCAAATTGAGAGATCTATCTACCTGCTTCAGCCTCCAAGTATACTTGCACGCAAATGATGCACATGCATGCATGCACAATAGTGACTAAAGAAATTCTTTTGGGCTGGAGAGGTGGCTCAGAGGTTAAGAGCACTGACTGTTCTCCCAGAGGTCCCGAGTTCAATTCCCAGCAACCACATGGTGGCTCATAACCATCTACAATGAGCTCCGGTGCCCTCTTCTGGCACTCAGGTGTACATGCAGACAGAGCACTGTATACATAATAATAAATTTTTTTAAAAAATCTTTAAGAAACGGGGCCAGAGGATAGGTCTGTGGTATCTAAGGTATGAAGTTCTAGGAGAACATTAAGAGCTCTTAAGATGCCACTCAGCTTTGCAACTGCTTTACTTAATTTACTGTAATATATGGTAGCATCCCTAGCCCCCAGAGCAAGTTTTGGTTTTTTGTGTCTGTAATTTCTTTTTCTTTTTTAAGATTTATTCACTTGCCGGGCGTGGTGGCACACGCCTTTCATACTAGCACTTGGGAGGCAGAGCAGGTGGATCACTGTGAGTTCGAAACCAGCCTGGTCTACAAAGCAAGTCC
The DNA here is from genome assembly GCF_964271855.1 of Acomys minous. NCBI lineage: Eukaryota > Metazoa > Chordata > Mammalia > Rodentia > Muridae > Acomys > Acomys minous. Next base: position 106,405,644 of record NC_140487.1, on the reverse strand, counting down.
AGGACAGCCAAGGCTACACTGAGAGATCCTGTCTTGAAAAACAAAAAAGCAAAACAACAAAAAAGATTTATTCATTTTATATGTGAGGGTTTTTTACATGTATACCATGTGAGTGCTTGGTGCCTTCAGAGATCAGAAAAGAGCATCACATCTGGAAATGGAGCTACTGACAGCTGTGAGCCACATGTGGGTGCTGGGAATAGAACCGAGGTCCCCTGCAAGAGCATATGCTCTTGGCCACAAAGCCATCTCTTCTGCCTTCTAACTGTAATTACAAATTAATAATCAAAGCTCATCATAATGAAGAATGAGATCAGGGAAGCCACTTGCTTGCTGAAGTTGTTTTAACTGAAAATCTATTCTGTAGAGTCCACTGAGACACACAGGACAAATATAACAGGATCCAAATAGAAAGCTTGTGTTTCATCCATCCAGAAGACATTAAGGTGCCCTGAAGACCCACTATGAACTGCTGAGGAACCAAGAACTGTAATTTGGGGAGGGAGCTGGACGTCTGAAGAACTAATGCTCTTTAGGACCCCAATCAGTGAGAACTACAGGCTATCTCTTTGACACACAGCCACATCAGGGGCAACTTGTGAAACTGACTGCAAAAACATATTGCTTTCATGAAACAAGCCCCTCAAAGACGCCCAGACATAGACAGTACCTCAAACTTCCTGTCACTTCTGGAAGACAGGAGTGCCCTTGTCATGCACTCTCAGAAATGACTGGTTCATTGCTGCTATTTATACCAGAAATACCAATAGAAAAGACTTTAAGTGCCCTATTATGAGAACTAAATCAAAATATAATGAAGTAAGGTTGATGTTCTCTGGTCCCTTACAGCAAAATTACTGTAAAAAAGAAAAGTTTTCTGGGCATAGCAGTACACACCCTTAATCCTGGCAACTTACAAGGCAAAGGCAAGCAGATCTCCGTGAGTTCCAGGACAGCCATGGCTACACTACATGAGACCCTGTCCCAAAATTTTAAAAGAATAAAAATAAAAAACCAAAGAAAGAATTGCACAAATCATAGTTTAATACAGATCTGAGCAAGCAACATAGTACAAGTAAGTCCAACTTCCTAAACACCATTATGTCTGGCTATGTACACAAATAGGGGCATGTCTATGCCTTAGATGACACAGAAAAGGCAGCCCATTGATCTGGTACAAGATCCTGGTAACAAATGTCTTGGCAGCATATGGCAGAGTATGCCTACAGTCCCCCCGTACTCATGAGACAGAGGCAAGATCACTGCAGATATAGGCTAGCCAGGGCTACATAGTAGGACTGCTCCCTATCAGACTCCACTTGAAGGGCAGCAACACTGTCCAATCACTGGGTACCTGTGTTTAAGTGCAGCAGAGGGGCAAGGCCTTTCAGTTTTGCTGTTATCCATCCTCTTCACCTCTTCACAACCCTAGATTGACCTGGACAAGTAAAGGGACTAAGGACAGGATAAATCACCTGCAACCTGAACGCTCTCTATAGCTTCTAGCTGGTGAGGAGAGCTTCATGGAGGAGCAGAAACTAAAACTAAATTCTGAAAGGAATTAAGGCTTAACATGAAGCCAGGTGTGGTGGCACTCGCCTTTAAATCTCAGCACTCAGGGAGGCAGAGACAGGCAGACTGCCATGAGTTTGAGGCCAGCCTGGTCTACAAAGTCCAAGACAGCTACACAGAGAAATCCTGTCTTGAAGAAAGGAAGAAAAAAAAAAAAAAAGAAGAAGAAGAAGAAAGTAAGTCATGTCTATGAAGTGATAAGCATAGCCACTCCCCCCCCCAAAGTATTTGTTCAACATGTTTGTAGCCATTCTTTTTCTGTGCCCAACAAAATGGAATGAGTCTATTCCGTATTGCCACTTACGACCTTACCTAGTCTTCCTTTCCTTAATTTTTTAAAAGGGGGTGGGGATTGAGGTGCAAGTCAGGCAAAATTGCACATATCTATAATCTCAACATTTTTCAAGCAAAAACAGAAATAACAGTTTGTGGTCCAGGCTGGACTACATAGTGAAGACTTATTTCAAACAACAAAGCAAAACAAAAGGGTGACTCACAGATGTTATTGGTGGTGCCATATAAATATGGTATTGAAAGCTGACGTTTGCTGTCCAAATACCAATACACCCACCCTTCCATACTAGAAGACACCTTATCTTAAAAGGCTCATTCTCAAAACTATTATGAGGCCTCAGGAATATCCCCAAATAATGCAGAAAAGTCACTTCACACTCAACACATAGTAAGTAGCTTAAGTTAGCCAGTTACTAAAAATTTGCTCCTTTGGACCACGTGGCCTGGCTACATTTCATTCTAACAGCAAGATGTAGGAAATGCTTAAACCAAACAGTACTAATACGGAGTTAACAGAACTAGGGCCTCCACCATGGCTGTCTGCACTCAGCAGCAGAGTTTGGGGAAGAGATGTTAGTTATATGGCCTGTCGGGTATTTTTTATTGCTGTATCTAAGAAGGCCTGCTTTCTAAACCGACAATCTGTCTCAGTTGTTATCTACTCAAGAAACTACTTTTATGGCCCTCTACCTTAAAGGATCTGCCAGCTTAAACAGCAGTCCCTTTCAGAAATGTGATTCACACGCCATTTTAGCTGACAACTGTCAACCATAATGGAAAACAATTTCACGTACTGAGTCATTCCCACTTTGCCCTTCTTCCAATCCATGTGTCCTGATGAACATTCCCAGTCAGCTCTAGAAAGCTGAATGGGTCATTTAAAAGCGCTCGTTGAGGGCTAGGAGTGTAACTGAGTTGCAGTTACATTCGCAGGTCTGCGGCCCAGCAGCAGTACACACCTATCATCCTAGCACTCTGGAGATGAAGGCAGTAGGACAGAGGTTGGGACTGGAAAAGGTAACTCAGCAATGAAGAATAATGTTCTGGCAGATTATCTATGTTTGGCTCCCACCGCCTACATGATAGCTCATACCCACCTGTCACGACATTCAGAAGATTTGACACCCTCTTCTGATTCCCATGACCTTCCGCATATACACAGTGCACATAAACTCATACAGTCATACATACAGGACTGAACCACAGGGCTAAGGCCCTGCTCTATTCTGGCTCTACCCTACTAAGTTTTACTTTCTCTGAATAAACAGCTTCCTCGATCCCTATCAAATCACCCCCTCCTCTAAGTCTATGTGGTGGTGCCTCCTTTTAACCCCAGCACTCAGGAAGCAGAGGCAGGTGGTTCTCTATTGAGTTCCAGGGCAGCCTGGGCTACATAGTGAGACCCTGCTATCTCATACTCAGGGATACTATTATTCTGTTCTACTTCTGGCCAATAGAGAAGGATTCTTTATCACTCCATATGTTCTGGACTGTCTCATATTTCATTTGTATTGGTGTTTTGCCTGCATGTATATCTGTGTGAGGGTGTCAGATCTCCTAGAACTGGAGTTACAGGCAGCTTTGAGCTGCCATGTGGTTGTTGGGAACTGAATCTGAGTCTCTGGAACAACAGCCAATGAGTGCTGTTCCAAACCATCTCTTCAGCCCTTTCTCAGTCAGTAATATTTTTCTAAATGATGAGGCGCTAACTACCTAAATGCATTCCATTTAAGCCAGGAATAAGATGGTAGCCTACATTACTAAACTATTCTAGGTATATAGAACAATATGGAATCTTAACTCAGTATGACTGTGAATGCCTAGAACAGTAGCATTTACAAGTGGAGGAAGGAGAATGAATTCAAGGTCGCCTACATGTCACGTTTGAGACCAGCCTGAGCTACATCTCCATCATCGCCAACATCCTAAAAGAAAAATAGTCAGTTGCTCTATAAAAGTTAGAAAACTTCGGCTAGCTCATGCTAGCAGCCCAGCCCTTGGGAAGCTGCATAGTCAGTTCCAGATGAACTAGACTTTTTCATACCCACTGGACTTTGTTCCAGCACTTGGGAGGTAGAGGAGGGCAGGTCTCTTGACTTTTGAGACCTGGTCTACTGAAGTGAATTCCAGGACAGCCAGGGCTATGCAGAGAAACTCTGTTGTCACACACACCCCAACAAACAAACAAACAAAAAACTCCATAAAAGACTCTATTCAAAAATAAGTATTTTTTAAGACCATAAAAAAAGAGGTAAGAGGGAAAACAAAAGTCAACTATGTATTAAGGGATCTTTTCGACGATGACTCTCACAATACTCTTCTTTTCAAAAACCCATCGTTTTTAGGACATACACAGTCATGTCCTAACTACCCTTCTGTGTGGAAAGCAGAGACCATGCCGAAGCTAACAGTGAGTGTCGGCATGACTGGGTTAGAAACAAACAGAGCACATTCTGAGTGCATAAGGGCACCTCCAGAGACTATACAATCAATCCCCTGGCAAAGTCTGAAAAGGATGGCATTACTAGACAAGCTTAAAGGCAGGAGGTAGGAACTAGACAGTCCCAGGAGACATGCCCCTAGAGGGTATACATTGCATGGCCTCTTCCTGTATGCCAGTTTCAATTTTTGCTTCTTATCTGCTATAAAGAAGGTCCTGTTTTTCTGTGTTTTTTGGTTTTGGGGGGTTGTTGTTATTGTTTGGCTTTTAGAGACAGGGTTTCTCTATGTGGCCTTGGCTATCATAGACTCATTTTGTAGACCAGGCTGGCCTCAAACTCACACCAATCTACCTGCCTCTGCCTCCCCAGTGCTGAGATTAAAGGCGTGTGCCGGGGCTGGAGAGATGGCTCAGAGGTTAAGAGCACTGACTGTTCTTCCAGAGGTCCTGAGTTCAATTCCCAGCAACCACACGGTGGCTCACAGCCATCTATAATGTGATCTGATCATACTGTATACATAATAAATAAAATCTTTTTTTAAAAAAAGGTGTGTGCCACCACGCCCAGCTGGGTTGGTTGGTTGGTTTGTTGGTTGGTTGGTTGGTTTATTGAAACAGGGTTTCTGTGTGTAACAGCCCTGGCTGTCCTTGGACTTACTTTTAGACCAGGCTGGCTTCGAATTCAGAGATCTGCCTGCCTCTGCCTCCTGAGTTCTGGGATTAAAGGCATGAACCACCACACCTGGTTAAGAAGGCCCTCTGTTGTATGTTCCCAAACTCTCTGAAACTGAGAAATAAGTGATTCTGGGCTGGAATATATGAAGGCAAAATACCCAAACACATGAAATAGAAACAAAGAATTCCTCCTTTATTTTGTTATTACCAGATATTTGGTCTTGGTGATCACAGGAGAATGTAACACAATCCGTAAGTTTTCCTACTTGTACAAAAATACTCTCCTGAATCCACACCAATTAAGCTGCTCAGTAAGTGTCTTTAAATTTCTGAGGACTCTGAAGTTGAACTGAGGGGCCAATAAAGCACAAGAGCTACTTTCATTTATCATCCAGATCCCAAGACACTGTCCCTTCTTCCTTTTTCACTTCACAATAGATGAAGAGAAAGGAAGCCCTTCAGCTAAAAACAGCTGTACATCAGGAACTAGAGAGCTGGGTTCACTAGTTAAGAGTCCAGTTGCTCTTCCAGAGGGCCCAGGTTCAAATCTTAACACCCACATGGAAGTCCATAACCTGCTAGGATAACTCCAAGTCCAGGGTATCTGACATCTTATTCTGGCCTTTGCAGGTATCAGGCATTTTACACACACACACACACACACACACACACACACAGAGAGAGAGAGAGAGAGAGAGAGAGAGAGAGAGAGAGAGAGAGAGAGAGAACACGAACATCCACACACTCCAAATAAAAACAGCTGCACAGGGAGGGAGGGAAGAATGGGAGGATACAAGGGATGGGATAACCATTGAGATGTAACAAGAATTAATAAAATATAAATTAATTAAAAAAAAAAAAACAGCTGCACTTCAGACAACCAGCAAGATGTGAGAGTGATAATTTAAGCAACAACTTCTTGCCGGATATGGTGGTGCACACCTTTAATCCCAGCAATAGAGGAGACAGAGGCAGGTGGGTCTCTGTGAGTTTGACACCAGCCTGGTCTACAAATCGAGTTCCAGGAGCCAGAGCTGTTAGAGAAACTGGAGTGGGGGGGGGGGGGGGATGATGGAGGGAAGGGAGGGAGGAAAGGAGGCAGGCAGAGACAGAGAGAGACAGACACACACAACAAAATTTCTAATAAAAAAAAAAACTCCAAATCTTTCTATGCCAAGAGCTATGACAAAGACTTGAACAGAGTAAAGCAGCATAACACTATTAGAAATCATTTTAAGGGAATCAATGTCCTTTGAAATTTAAAGACATGTACATTCATGTATTTATGTATTCTCTCTCTCCCTCCCTCTCACACATTGTGCCTAATTTAAAAGTCCATCCAATGCACCTAAATTTAATGCATATAGTATTAGTAAATACTATATCACTCCCTTCAAAAGACTATATTTTATTGCTAAATAAGAAAAACCAAGTAATTAGATGTTGAAGTTTTATTATAAAAGCATATTGCTATGCTTCTGGTATACCACTCTCCCATGCATAGAGAGGAGGCAAATTCTCACACTCTGCAAGTAGCCAAGCCTGGTACCTCCTGATACCAAGGAGCTCTCCAAGTGCTTCTTTTCTCTAAGTTTCAACTATAAGAGAAACTTGTTCTGCCTCCATGTAGACTTAATGTTTCCTTCACTCCGTACTTCACTGCCCTTTTTGCGAGTCATCTGAGCTTGAGGTGGGAGTAGCACCCTTCCTTCCATGTCCTCAGCTGGTCCCAATAGGCCAGTGTTTGGTACAAGTATGTAACACCTGCCTAGACGGGGCTTACAGATGGCCCGGCCATCACCATGCGTCCTTGTGAATGTGGTGCCTGCTGAGCTGGTAGTCTGAATGAGACGATGCCCACAGGCTCAGGCACACACCGCTGATGACGCTGTTTAGAGAGGCTGTGGTCATGCCTCTCCCACCGCTATCAACTCTCCCTCTTGAACCAGAAGCTCAAATGAACTCTTTTTTCCTTAAATTGTCCTTGTTCATTTTATCTCATACACTGAACTGTTAAAGAACAGGTTAGAATCACAGAGATAGCAGAAGAAAAACAGTCTATCCATATTTAATAGCTAACAAATCTGCTAATTTTCTCTTCAAAACTTACTCCAGAAACTAAATAACAAAGTCTTCTACCCAACAACATACAAGGTTTATTATTATTACCACATGCTGCTCCAGTGATAGCAGGCAGAGTTAGCACAAGGACAACTATCAATCATTTCCTAAAAATCAGAACCCAAGATGGTAAGGCAGACACTGACCTCTCTGACCACAAGAAAATACAGAGAAAAAAAAAAATCAAAGCAAAATCTTCCACAATTTGAGCAAGAATCTCAGGACAAAGCAGTAAAAGCCATAGAGCAAGTAAGGGTCTCCGTGCAAGCCCCAAAAAAGGGGGTACATTGCTTCTGAATCTTCCAAACCCAGCACAATGCCTGGACCAAATAGCATTCACTAAACTAAATACTATCTAATAGCCAGGACATGAGCGAAAATCTAAGTATAGCCATTCTCCCTCCTTCAAAACATTAAAGTAGATAGGGGAGCTTTTTAAGTACAGAACAAAATAGACAAACCTAGAATTACTGTCCAGAATGGGAGCTGTACAGAAATGGTCTCTTACGAACCTATGCAGTCTTCAGCAATACATTGGAACAGTCTACTCTATTTGTCATCAGTACATGTTTCCTGTCAACAAGCAGAACCTTCAGGGGTTGGCTGTACTTTAGCTACATTCCCCTTCTAAACAATGACAACTCCACTTATCAATATAATGAACCAAAATATTTAATGCTAAAAAGAAACCAAAGTTTCTTGTTTCTGGATTTGTTCTTACTAGCTGATATATCTACCTTTGAGTATTTGACCAGCCAACCCAGGAAGCACCCTGCATTCACAATGGAGCCTGGGTAGTAAAAAGCATTAAGAGTAAAACCACAGGTGACTGACATACTCTGATTAACAGCACATCTAAAACTCCCTTTCCAACTGTCAAAACACCTAGCCACTGAAAAATGAGGTAAAAGGAAGACCATTTGATGAATATAAAATTGTGCTTCAACACCTCACATTACAGCTAACTTATTAATTAGTGCTTAAGTAACTAGACTAAGTTACTAGTCACCCTATATAGGCAGAGTTTTGGCACAATTCGCCAGCATCCTATTCCTACTGTGAGGATGGCAACAAGGAAAAGCAAGCACAGATCTCTAGAGACTAGATTCAGACAAAACTGATGGAAGACAACTCCAGGCTTCCCTAGGAACGCCCAATTTCAACCACACCAGCTCACTTACCTCGCCCATAGCTCTCCCCTCCAGAGCAAGTGCTTGAAAATCATGATTTAATTCATCCATAGAGCGTACCTAGTGTCCAGAATAAAGGGGAAAGCTTTATGTCAGCATTATGAATATTATATACACATTATGCACAAATGAAAAGTTGTTCTATATTTACTTTAAGAAACTAACACAGCAACAAAACTCAAGCAATTAAACATTCACTTACCTTTAACCATCTGGACTCAGAAATTATCCCTGCTTTACCCTACCTACTCATTTAATTTTCAAAGCACAAAATACATCACATGACAATGTTAGCTACTTCTCACATACTGTAATAAGCAGAGACCAATATGCTGAGCAGCAATGGTGTTCAGTAGTGAGTCTTTGACCTACAGCAGTACTGCATCTCAGCCTGTAGCAGCCAAGTATAAATGAGGCTAGTCTGAACCAGCACTCTCAGAGATCAGGCTGTAAATTTTATGGAATATCCCAGTATCTATCCATAGATGGCAGTACCAGCAAGCCCTCAAATCTCAAACAAGAGAGAAAGAAATAGCATATATCACAAGAAACCTTCCTCACAACTCATAAAGCATATGTATATACAACCCTTTAAGCTTCCATCCAATCAGCTTCAACATCATTAACTGGAAGATAACAATGGAACAATGGATCAAGGCATTTCCCGCATGGTCCAAGGAAAGAACTGGCTCCCATAGGCTGTTTTCACATGCATGCACATATATATAACAGTAATCATAAATATAAGATAACATTAACAGTGAGGGTAAATTGGCCTCAGGTGGTGCATGCCTGTAATCTCAGCACTTGGAAGGCAGAAGCAGGCAGATCTCTGTGAGTTCAAGGCCAGCCTTGAGAGAAGAGATTTCTGCACACCTGAAAATAAGATTCCTGAAGCAGGAGCCTCCTAAACCTGCTGCTCTTCTGGCCACCACCTTCCCAGGGTTGGTGGGCAACTTCTAGGAAAGTAAATGCAAAGGTCAAGCTATAGGAGAAAGGCAGCACTCAAAACACAACTGAGGAGTGATGGCAACATACAGTCCAGCACTTGGCCTAGAAGAGGCAGGCAGATCTGTGAGTTCCAAGCCAGCCTGGTCTACAAAATGAGTTCTAGGACAGCCTGAGCTGGAGAGACCTTGTATCAAAACTAAAAGAAGCCAGGTGGGGAAGGGGCACTCCTCTCATGCCAATACTCCAAAGGCCAAAGCAGGAGCATCACTCTGAGATCCAGGTCACCCTGGTCTACAGAGTGAGTACAGGACAGCCAGCGATACACAACGAAACCCTGTCTCAGGAAAGGAAAACAAAAGACCAACTTAAGGCTTAGAATGTTGGCCTGGCATGGTGACACACACCTTTAATTCCAAACACTTGGGAGGCAGAGGCAGGCAGATCACTGTGAGTTCCAGGCCAGCCTGGTCTACCAAGCAAGTCTAGGATAATTGGGGCTACACAGAGAAACCCTGGGGGGGGGGGTAGGGGGGGGAGACTTATAATGTTAATTTGTCTTAACTTCTGCTGTGTAAAAGTATAGTAGCACTGTTACTTGGGGGCGGGGGGGGGGGGTGAGGAAGGTGGGTTGAGAAAGAGTTTTTCTGTGTAACCAGCCTAGCCTCAAACTCACAAAGATTGGTCTGCCTCTGCTTCCCTGAGTGCTGAGATTATAAAGGTGTGTGCCACCACACCTGACTGTACTATTATTACTTTCTATCATATACTTTAAAATCCACAGGTAACAAACTATGCAACTAATGATACAATCCAATATTAAGTTGTAATAACTTGAGAATGTTTGCTAAAAATATTAAACTTATACAATTCAAGCTGGGTATGATCTAAATGACCCAGCACTAAGACTGAGAGGTAAGAAAGAAGATCACAAATTCAGGGCCAGCCTGAATTTACCAAATTGTAAAGCCAGGGGCCGGAGAGGTGGCTCAGAGGTGAAGGGCACCTGTTGCTCTTATAAAAGGCCTGGGGCTTGATTCCCACCACCCACATGGTAGAGCTCACAACCATTAGTGACTCGGTTCAGGGATGCAATGCCCTCTCCTCACTTCCATGAGCACCAAGCATACATACATACATGCCAGCAAAATACTCATAAAAATTTTTAAATGGCCAGGCATGGTGGTCCACACCTTTAATCCCAGCACTCGGAGGCAAAGGTGGTCAGTTCTCTGTGAGTTGAAGGCCAGCTGGTCTACAGAGCTAATTCCAGGACAGCCAGGACTACACAAAGAAACCCTGTCTCGGGGGAAAAACTTTTTTTAAAGATTTATTTATTTTTATTATATATACAGCATTCTGCCTGCAGGCTAGAAGAGGGCACCAGATTTCATTAGATGGCTGTGAGCCACCATGTGAGTGCTGGGAATTGAACTCATGACCTTTGGAAGAACAGTCAGTGCTCTTAACCTCTGAGCCATCTCTCCAGCCCCAGGGGAAAAAATTTTTAATAAACTCTTTTTTTAAAAAACACAGAATTCAGCACGCTGGTCTACCTCTTACTGTGTTAGCCATCTCTTAAGAGAACTAAAAAATTCTTGGTCTACAAAGTGAGTCCAGGACAGCCAAGGCTACACAGAGAAACCCTGTCTTGGGGGGGGGGGTTTCTTGGAAATTAAAAAATGCAAATATACGTTTAACTGGAATGTTAGAAATGTTGTGCATATTTCCCAAAGAAACTACAGGTACGATTAGGCAAGGAACACACCTTACACATCCTCATAGGGTCAACACAGCAACTGCCACACGTGACTCACACTGCACCTCAATGAACTGCCTTCTCCATGGCTCAGTAGAGAACAGGCCAAGAGTCAAGAGCACCTGTCAGCACTACAAGGGATCTTAGTGCTCTTCCATAGCAAGCTCAGGACAGCCCCGGCCTTCTGGAGAGCACAGGTGTGGACTGCGGCCCCTGTCTGCCGTAGCTCAGGTGACTGAGCCTCTCTCTCTCCACTTCCCTTTCTATCCTCAAACAGTGCCCACGCCATCCCTGAAATGCTGTTACTCTTTACTATCCCAGGATTGCTCTTCTTTCTCCCTCTGCTATTTGCCCTCCATCCTTCCCAGGTCTCCTCTTACACCTTCTTTCGCTCTATCACTCCCTCCAGGCCTCCCTGTTTCCAAGTGACCCGCCTCACCTATACTAGAAACTATTTTTATCCTTTCCTTATGTACTGTCTTCTGCCTCTTATGCTAAGAAAGGTCTACATTTCCTAAAGCTTTCTTTGCTGAAATACCACAAACTCCATTTAAAACTACACCTACACTTAACCAAAGCAAATAAACCACATCTGTCTCACAGATGTATAGTAACCATTCATATTCAGCACTGGAGAGATGGCTCAGAGGTTAAGAGCACTGGCTGCTCTTCCAAAAGTCCAGAGTTCAATTCCCAGCAGCCACATAATGACTCACAATCATCTATAATGAAAGCTGGTGCCCTCTTCTGGCACACAAGTGTACATGTAGGCAGAACACTGTATAATAATTAAATAAATCTTTTTAACTATTCCTATTCAGGAAGCCATTTGTTTAATATGGGAGCTCTGTATGGTATGGTTGCTGACACCAGGCCAGCTATTCAGCCAAAATTCTTCCTTGAAAACAAAACTAATAATCAAATAAACACACAAAGGAATCAAGAGATACTGGAGGATAAAGCCATAGGCCTACAGAACAACTCCATCAAGGAGAAAAGCTGGCTGTCCCTTATAGCCAGCATCCAACCCTTCCCACCAAGACCGGACTTCCAAGTTATTATATTCTCTGCCTCCCTTTTCTTCAGAAGTTTGACTGTCAGGTGATGTTAATTTCTTGTCTGGTAATTCCTCTTTTGTGTCTGCTAAATATCTGTAAGACTTCCTTTATCTCCTGTCTTTTTCACAAAAGCAATCATCTCTTTTCTTTGTGCTACTTGCCAATCATACCTTTCTCTCCCTATCCAGGGCTTCCCTGCTGCTATGGCTACCTCCTCCCATGCTACAGGTACCACCACCCCCTTTTTTAAATATTTACTTTTATCTTATATGTACGAACGTTCGTCTGCATGTACGCCACATGCATGTCTTGCTTCCCAAAGGGGTGAAAGGAGGGTAGCATGGTCTAAAAGGTCCAGGACAGCCAAGGCTACACAGGAAAAAACCCTGCCTCAAAGAAAAGAAAAAAAGGAGCCCAGGGTCAGTTCCCAGCATTCACAGGGCAGCTCTTAACCATCTGTCACTACAGTTCCAGGAGATCAGCCATCTTTCTTCTGACGTCTATGAGCACAAGGCACTCAGGTAGTGCATATGCATACATGCAGGCAAGCACACTAGTGCACATAAATTAAATCTTTTTAAATCCTTTAAAAAGAAAGGAGGGAGAAAGGGGGTGGGGATATGGCTAAGAGGTGCAGTGCTTCCCTGAAGCCCCTACACAGAGGAGAGGGAAAGTTTTAAACCAAAAACTGAGTGCAGTGGCGCACATAATTCCAACATTAGGGGAAGAAGCAAGCAGATGTCAGTTAAGTTCCAGGCTAGCCTGGTCTCATAGAGTTAGCCAGGACTACAGGTGAGTTCCATAAGTTTTACCAGGAGAATTGCTCATATTTCCCCTCGAAGTGATCCCTTAACGTCTAGCTGAATTAAAACATGAGCCATCGACATAAATATATGTACCTTCAACATTTACACTTAGTCTTTTTTTAAGATTTTATTATATATATGAATGCTCTATCTACATGCCAGAAGAGGGTATTAGAGGGTATAGATGGCTATGAGCCACCACGTGGTTGCCGGGAATTGAACTCAGGACCTCTGAGCCATCTTTCCAGCCCTACACTTAATCTTAATAAATCTAAGAGACCAAATGGGAGGGGCAAGGCGGCAGCAAGTCTTCTGCTAGAGCCAACTTTACTGGCTTTTCTAGGAATCTGATAATAAGCCTTATGAATTTTGTTAATATCCATGCCCTTTGACCTGCTAAAACTGACTTCCAGGAATTTAAATTCTAAGCAAATAATCAGAAATATAAGCAAAGATTTATTGACGAAGACCTCAAACTTAATATTGAAATGGGGAAAGGAAGAAACAGCTACAAAATAGGAAGTTATTAAATACAACATGTGTTTTCTTTTCCTTTTTTTTTTTTTTTTTTTTGGTTTTTCGAGACAGGGTTTCTCTATGTCGCCTTGGCCATCCTGGACTCACTTTGTAGACCAGGCTGGCCTCGAACTCACAGCGATCCGCCTGCCTCTGCCTCCCGAGTGCTGGGATTAAAGGCACGCGCCACCACGACCGGCACAACATGTGTTTTAAAGATTTTGTTTTAGTGTTTGTTTGTTTCTCAAGACAGGGTTTCTCTATATAGCCATGGCCTTGTCCTGTTTTTTGATACAGGGTTTCTTTGCGGAGCCTTGGCTGTCCTGGATCTCGCTCAGTAGACATGGCTGCCTCTACCTTGGAGTGCATGCACCAGCATTGCCCAGCAGAATTTAAAGAGCAGGGTGGTGGCACATGCCTGTAATCCCAGCACTCTGGGAGGCAGAGGCAAGTGGATCTCTGTGAGTTCAAAGCCAGCCTAGTCTACGAATCGAGTCTATAACAGAGAAACCCAGTCTGGAGGCTTCCCCACCCCACCTCACCAACAAAAAAAGAATTTAAAGAATATGATACAACTACTTAAATGTCTTTTTTATATATATAAAAGTTTGGCCTGCATGTATGCCTGTGCATGTGTGGGTGCCTGCTGCCTGTGGAGGCCAGGACAAAGTGTTAAGATCACTTGGAACTGGAGTTATAGAAGGTTGCGAGCTGTCATGTAGGTGTTGAGAACTGAACCTGGGTGCTCTATAAGAGCAGCAAATGCATTAAGGTCTAAACCACTACAGCACCCAAAAACATGTCTAAATTTTTAAAGAGAAACATATGAACATAAAAAGACTCAAAGTAGGACAATGCAAAGTGCCACGGGGATACAAGTAACATCTAAACTATATACTCAAATGTTAACTTACAACTTCTAAAGCTGGGGCTGGTAAGATGGTGCAGTCAGTAAAAGCCTGAGGACCTAACGTGATCCAGGAAACCCATGGTGGAAGGGGAGAACTTACTCCTGAATATTGTTCTCTGGCCTCCTGAGCCCATACTCACATACGCATCATACACTAGTAAAACATAAAAATGTAAAGCCTTTTAGACCTGGGTAGCCTAGCATAGTAGCATACACATGCACTCCCAGCTCAAGAAACAAATGCAGGGGTTGGAGAGATGGCTCAGTTGTTAAGAGCACATACTGACTACACTTCCAGGATGCAAGTTCAATTCCCTGCACAAATATTACAAGGTTTACAAGCATCTGACTTATGCAGGTACGTGCATATATGGGCATATAACCATATATGGATGCAAACAATTAGAAAAGGAAAAGTAAGAGGACCGCAGGTGTAGGCTACATACACAGTGAGTTACTTCGTCAATGTTCTATGCTGTGAAGAGACACCATGACCAAGGCAACTCTTATAAAGGAAAGCATTTAATCAGGGGCTTCCTTCCAACTTTAGAGAGTCCATGACCATCATGGCGACACAGGACCCACAGGCACAGTGCTGGAGAAGTAGTTGAAGGCTACATCCTGATCTACTGAAAGCAGGCAGAACTGGGCTTGGCATGGGCTTCTGAAACCTCAAAGGCCAGCTCTAGCAATAGACCTCCTCCAACAAAGACACATCTCCCAGTCACCTACTGGAGACAAA
Organism: Acomys minous; assembly: GCF_964271855.1. Classification (NCBI taxonomy): domain Eukaryota; kingdom Metazoa; phylum Chordata; class Mammalia; order Rodentia; family Muridae; genus Acomys; species Acomys minous. Next base: position 106,390,613 of record NC_140487.1, on the reverse strand, counting down.
GAATGCAAGTAAAGGGGCCCATCCTCATTCAAGCCACTTTAGTTATAGCCCAGCACTAAGTACACAGGGCTCTTTGATGAGGAAGAGGACTGGAGAGGTGACCTGGCAGTTCTTGTTCCTGTACAGACCCGGGTTCATTTCCAGCATCCACATGGCAACTTAAAACCATTCATAACTCCAATACCAGGAGATATGCTGCTTTCTCGCTTCTGTTTTTTGTGGCAGTTTGTTTTTGTTTTCTGAAACAGGGTTTTACTCTATAGCCCTGGCTGTCCTAGAATCCTGCCTCTGTCTCCTAAGTGCTGGGATTAAAGGTGTGTTGTATAGCTATTTTACCAAATAACTGACAAAAAATTAGGTATGGAAGGAGGAGGCTGGTATCAGACTTTAAAATAAGTAGATAAATAAGTAAATAAATGGAAAAATAGGTATGGGAGCAGGGTGTGATGGCCCAGGTCTTTAATTCGATCAACAGAAGTAGGCTGATCTCTATAAGTTCAAGGCCAGCCTGGTCTACAAAGAGAGTTCGTGGACAGCCAGGCTGGTACACAGAGAAACCCAGTCTAGAAAGAAGAAGAAAAAATTAAGTATGAGATGGCTGTGGGCAGTTTCCAGAGACAGCAGCACAGTATGAAGCAGAGCTAGATCAATCTTCAGTGCCATTGTGAAAGATGTTATAATAGCTTGGGTTTACTACATCCCTAACACTGTTGCTTAATTCTCAAACAGACAATAGTGAATGTGAATTGTGAATCTCCTGAACTGAAGATATTTATGGACAAGAAGTTATCACTGAAGTTAAATGTACAAACAATACTACGGGGCTTTGATTCCTTCATGGATCTTGTGATTGATCAGTGTGTGGAGATGACAACTAGTAGGCAACAGAGTAACATCGAAATAGTGGTCATAAAAGGAAACAGCATCATTTATTTTTTGAAACAAAGCAAAAGAAGGTTAAACCCCTTACTCAGTTCCACCGCAACCTGATGGCCTTTAATTCTAGCACTCGGGAGGCAGAGGCAGGCAGATCTCTGAGTTGAAGGTCAGCCTGGTCTAAGAACTAGTTCCAAGGCAGCCGGGACTACAAAAAGAGGCCAGGGGTAAGGGAGTGGAGGGAGATCCAATAAAATTAAGTAAGTAAGTAAGTAAGTAATTAAGTAATAATAATCCAGATCCAAGAAAGATGCACTAAATGAAAGAGTACTAAAGGATGAATATACAACGGAACCCCACTCCAGCTGCACAAGAGGAGGAGCAGCAGCTTACACAGCCCATCTGTGACACATACTCACAGAGCTATTATACAGAGAAGGGGGGGGGGGCGGGAGGCGCGCAGCTGAAACAGGCAAAGTGGCCCAAACCTGCAATTCCAGCACTCAAGAGGCAGGTGGATCACTGTGAGTTCGAGGCCAGCCTGGTCTACAAAGTGAGTCCAGGACAGCCAAGGGTACACAGAGAAACCCTGTCTCAAAAAACCAAAAAATAAAAATAAAAACTGAAGCCAGGCAGTGGTGTTGCATGCCTTTAATCCCAGCACTCAGGAGGCAGAGTTAGGTGAATCTCTTGATTTCAAGGACAGCCTAGTCTACAGAGGAGTTCCAGGACAGGAAAAAAAACAATAACAATAATTAATAGGGCTGGAGAGATGGCTCAGAGGTTAAGGGCACTGACCGTTCTTCCAGAGGTCCTGAGTCTAATTCCCAGCAACCACATGATGGTTCACAACCATCAGTAGTGTGATCTGATGCCATTTTCTAGCACGCAGGTGTACATGCAGGCAGAGCACTATATACATAATAAATCATTTTTTAAAAATTAGTAACTAAAAACTGAGCCCAGCATGGGGGTGCATGCCTAAAATAACAGTACCAAGAAGACAGAGACAGGCAGGTGTCTCAGTTCAAGACCACCTTGGGCTTTATAGTGAGTTCGAGGCCATCCAAGGCTACATAGTAAAACCCTATCCCAGAAATAAAAACCCAAGCTGGGCATGGTGGTGTCCACCTTTAATCCCAGCACTCAGGAGGCAGAGGCAGGTGTAGCCCTGGTTTTGTAGACCAGGCTGGCCTCAAACAGAAATCTGTCTGCCTCTGCCTCTCATAGTGCTGAGATTACCACCAAACTCGGCTTCAGCCAGTGTTCTTAAGCACTAAGCTATACATCCCAAACCCTAAAGTTCACTGTAACCCTTTAAAAGTTTCCTGAGCTCTGACTGTAATTGTGCCTCTTAAAAAACTTAAGTCTCAAGGCCTGTGAGGTGCTCGGTGCAAAGCTTGACCATCTGAATTCCATCCCTGGCCCTCACAGTGTAGCAAAGAATTTACTCCTGATCCTCTGATCTCCACACTTGTGCTGTGGAATGCAAGGCTTCTGCCCCATGCACACAAAATAAGTAAATAAATCAGAATGTAATAAAAAGTGCAAGCATGGCCAGGTGTGGTGGCACCGGCCTTTAGTCCCAGCACTTGGGAGGCAGAGGCAGGCAGATCACTGTGAGTTCACGACCAGCCTGGTCTACAAAGACAGTCCAGGAAAGCCAAGGCTACTCAGAGAAGCCCTGTCTCGAGAAACCAATTATATATTTGTTAAATGTCTCACATATTGAGATCCTATCTCAAAAAACAAAATTACAATTAAATTAAACACAAACGAGATACAGCATTAGGCGGGTGGGGTGGTGCATGCCTTTAATCCCAGCACTTGGGAGGCAGAGACAGGAGGATCACCGTGAGTTGGAGGCCAGCCTGGTCTATAAAGTGAGTCCTGGACAGCCAAGGCTACACAGAGAAACCCTGTCTTGAAAAACAAAGACAGGCCGAGTGTGGTGGCGTATGCCTCTAATCCCAACACAGGAGAGGCAGAGGCAGGCAGATCGCTGTGAGTTCAAGGCCAGCCTGGTCTACAAAGCGAGTCCAGGACAGCCAAGATAACATAGAGAAACCATGTCTCAAAACAAAGAAAAGAGATACAATATTGAAGGGCTAAGCTACTTTCCTGTCCTAAGAAAATGAAAAATTCAAATTATATCAGGTCCTGTGCATTTTCTAAAATGAGGCATAATTTACTGTTAGTTTTCTATTATTGTGAAGAAAACAACATGGCTATAGCAACTCTTACAAAGGAAAGCATTTAACTGAGGCTTGCTTACAGTTGCAGGGGTCCACTGTCATTCTCATGGCTGGGAGAGGCATGGTGCAGGACAAGTTAACACAGTTCTACATCCTTATCAGCCAGCAGCAGGAAGGCAAAACCTCTGACTTAGCTTGGGCTTTTGAAAATCTAAAAGCCCGCCTACAATGACAAACTATGTCCAATAAAAGCACATCTCCTAATCCTTTCAAATATTGCCACTCCATGGCAACCAAGCATTCAAATCTATGAACCTATGGGGGCTATTCTTACTCAAACCACCATACTTAGCTCCAGATAAGTAGTAAATAACCAGTAGACACTGATCCAGATATTTTAATTTGTTTTCACTTGATTTTTAGGACACATCTCACTGTGCACCTAAGACTACATCAGTCTTCAGAGTGTTGAGGTTACAGGGATGTATTTTAGCCAGGCAGTGGTGGCATAAGCCTCCCAAGAGAAGCAGACACATCTCTGTGAATTCAAGGCCAGCCTGGTCTACAAAGCAAGTCCAGGACAGCCCAGGCTTCATAGGGAAATCCTATCTAAACAAACAAAAAAATGTCAAACACTGTCATTTTTATTACATTCTTATTTATTTTGTGTGCATGGGACAGAGGGCTCGAATGCCACATCACAAGTGTAGCAGCCAGAGACCAACTTTCAGGAATAAATACTCTCCTACAGTGTGAGGGCCAAGAATAAAATTCAGGTTATCAATCTTGGCAACAAGTTTTTTTTAAGGCATGATCACAAAATAAGAGTACCCACAGCCCTTTAAGGTTCTTCAATAAAGCCTTTCAATGCATGTTCCCTGTTTCTTCAAACCCAAACCATCTCAGTACTAATGACACTACACTCTGTTGCACCTTATTTTTATCAATTTGAAATGACATCTTAATACTCTTCAAAATAAAACACTCCACTCAATATATCTACTCAATGTGCCCTGATGACATAATGTCCTCATTCATCATTTATATACTATTTCCGGGAGCTGGAAATAAAAGATAGAGAACACTTCTCTCAGGAAATATCCCAAAGTATTGGTTCTTAACTAATGAACACATAAGGATCACCAGGGAGGCCTTGAAGCAATACATGAACGACTGAGTCAGTCAGTGGATCTAGACCTGAGGCCATCACTTGTTTACTGCAATAGCATGGTGGCATCTAATAGACATAGGGCATGATCAAGTCTAAGACCATTGCTAAATGCTTTAACCAAGTACTACACTGTCACAAGGGTATCCAACTCTGGAACAGAGAGCTAGCAATGGCTACCAGAAGCTTGAAGGAGATGTGGGCTTGTGTATTTCACGATTACCTCTCCCCACTCCTTCCCTGGCTGGACCGGTTTGGGGAAGTCTAAGAAGCAAGCACCTTGCTGGAGGAAGAATGGCATGGGGGCTGGCTTTGTGATTTCAAGCCTAATGCTACTCCCACTGCTCACTCTCTGGCTGTGGTTCAACATGTAATCTCTCAGCTTTCTGATTCAGTCACCATGCCACCTGTCCTAATGATGGACTTTTATCCATCTGGAACCATAAACGCAAATCCTTATTTGGTTCTTAGTATTTCTTACTTTTTTTATATAAAGATTTATTTATTATTATGTATACGGTGCTTTGCCCACATGCATACCTGCACACCAGAAAAGGGCACCAGATCTCATTAGAGATAACTGTGAGCCACAATGTGGCTGCTGGGAATTGACCTCAAGACCTCTGGAAGAACAGACCTCTGAGCCATCTCTCCAGCCCCTTCTTCTTCTCCTTTTTTTTTTTTTTCAATACAGGGTTTCTCTATGTAGCCTTGGCTGTCCTAGATTTGCTTTGTAGACCAGGCTGGCCTCAAACTCACAGCGATCCCCCTGCCTCCGCCTCCCAAGTGCTGGGATTAAAGACCTGTGCCACCACACCCAGCACTTCTTGCTTTTATTAAGTTGCCTTGGTCATAGTACAGCCAACAGAAAGTAACTAATGCAGACTATGACAAACATATCACAGAGATCCTTACACAATTCATGTTTACTGCTGCACTACTCACAATAGCCAAGACACAGAAAAACTTAGAAATAAACTGACCGATGAATGGATAAGGAATACATGGCACATATATGCATGGCTGTGACCTCAGCACTTACATGCAAAGTTAATCAGGTCAAGCCTGGTTACATACATAGTTTACCCTAGCCAGCAGGAGATGAGAAAAGAAAAAGAAGTGAAACATATATGTAACTATCTTATCAGCTGAAAGCATGGAATTAACATTTTCAGAAAGATGGCAGTTGAAATAATAATGTTCAAAAACAGGCACAGAAAGATAAACATAACCTGTTTTCTCTCGCCAGGCGTGGTGGGGCATGTCTTTAATCCTAGCACTTGGAAGGCAGAGGCAGGAGATCTCTGAGTTCCAGGACAGCCTGGGCTACAAAGAGAGTCCAGGACGGCCGGAGCTGTTACAGAGAAACCGTCTTGGAAAAAGAAAGGAAAAAAAAACAAAAACAAAAATTTGTTTTCTCTCACATGTGACAACTGAATTTTCCCCCAACCCTGGTGAGCCGGCCCTACCCTAAGAACATGGGAAGCAGGCCCTGCCATGAGGACACAGGAGCAGGAGAGTGGGCCACACCCCAACATCTACCCCATGTATAACCTGCTAGAACACATGAAAGGGTCGGACCTGCAGATTCAAAGATTAAGAATGTCCTTGATGTGCCGGGCGTGGTGGCGCACGCCTTTAATCTCAGCACTCGGGAGGCAGAGGCAGGCGGATCGCTGTAAGTTCGAGGCCAGCCTGGACTACAAAGCAAGTCTAGGACAGCCAAGGCTACACAGAGAAACCCTGTCTTGAAAAACCAAAAAAAAAAAAAAAAAAAAAAGAATGTCCTTGATGTATGGCATGGTGGCACATGCCTTTAATCCCAGCACTCGGGAGGCAGAGGCAGGGGATCGATGTGAGTTCGAGGCCAGTCTGGTCTACAAAGTGAGTTCAGGACAGCCAGAGCTGTTACACAGAGAAACCCTGTCTCAGAAAAAACAAGCAAACAACAACAACAAAAAGAATCTCCTTGACACACAGCAAGGATGGGATATCCAACAACAGTCCCAGGGAGGATCCAGTAACGATCGTTTAGGCCTCCAACCAGACCCATGAACATTTGAAAGTAAACATATGTAGAGAAAAGGTGTGATACACTACAGCTTCTATGACAAGACTTTTTGTTTGTTTGTTTTATTTTACTGGGAGGAGAGAGGGAGTTTGGTGCATGACGTGTAAATCATAGACACTCAATAAAAGTATTTTAAAAAAAAGAAGCTCATAGACAATTAGCCTGGCATATCAGTACAAACAGCAGAGATTCATAAATGGAAGGGGAGAACTAATAGCCAAGATTATCCTCTGGCTTTCATATACAACCCATGGCATGACAAGTGCACATTTACACAGCAACACATATATATTTCACACACACACACACACACAAAGATTAAGTTGTTTTAAATTAAACTTGGAAACACTACAACAGGGGCCAAAAGGGTGGTTGGTTCAGCGGTTAACAGCCCTGGCTGCTCTTCCAGAAGAGCAAGGTTCACTTCCCAGCACCCACGTGGCAGCTCACAGCACCTGTAAATCTAGTTCAGGAGACCCACCATCCTCTCCTGGCCTCCACGGACAGCAGACACTGTCTCGAAAAACCAAAAAAAAAAAAAAAAAAGAAGAGAAATGGTGATCCTGACAGCACGAATGACTCCCCTGAAAAACTGGTGACCAAACCCGCATTACTCAGAAAGCAGCACCCCTGTTAAAACTCCATCTCCAGACCCTGGATGAGCCCTTCAAACACTGGACCAAGCTAAAGAAGGTAGTCACAAAGAACTAGACTGTATCCAGTTTATTAAGTTCTGAACCAGCCCCCCACACCCACAGACTAGTATAGGCTGGTAGTTACCCAGGGCTGGGGAGTGACAGAGTATGAGATCCGCAGGAGATAAGAATGTTCAGACTGGGACGGCTAGGCAACTGTGTAAGCAGCCAACAAACTGAATCAACACTTCGATTGAGCAACCTATGTATCAAGAAAGTGGTTATTGACAACATCTTTAAGGCTTCCTTTTCTACACATTAAAATCACTTTCCTCCTTTAATCCCAGGACTTGGGAGGCAGAGGCAGACAGATCACTGTGAGTTTGAGGCCAGCCTGGTCTACAAAGCAAGTCCAGGACAGCCAGGGCTGTTAAACAGAGAAACCCTGTCCCCTGTCTCTCTCTCTCAAAAAAAAAAACAAAACCCACTTTCCTGGAAACATAGTAAGTCTAAAAGTACTTCAGAGCTGGAAATGTAGCTGGGCAGCAGCACACTATTATCATCAACAAATAAACAAACAAACAAACCCACACACCTTTTGTGTAAATGGTATCTATGTACCATTTACACAATATTCCCAGCAGGGAACAAAGTACCAGGAAGCTACTTATGTCCAGAAGAAACTAACTGGAGAACACAGCAAAGGAAGGGTTTCTAAAAAGTCAAAGCAGCCAGATGTGGTGGCGCACACCTTTAATCCCAGCACTCGGGAGGCAGAGGCATGTGGACTGCTGTGAGTTTGAGGCTAGTCTGGTCTACAAAGCGAGTCCACAACAGCCAAAGCTACACAGAGAAATACTGTCTTGAAAAACAAAAACAAAAATAAAAAGTCAAAGCCCAGGCGGGCATGGTAGCCCACACCTTTAATCCCAGCACTGTGAGTTCTAGGCCAACCTGGTCTACAAAGTGAGTCCAGGACAGCCAAGGCTAACACAGACAGACCCCCGTCTCAAAAAAAAAAAAAAAAGGGAAAAGAGGATACAAAATATGAAAGATGGATTATTTAGCCAAGTACTACTGGCTCAAATGCTCAGGAACATAAGCAACCTACCCCAAAAGGCAACTCTAATTACAAAGGTGCCAGAGTTCCCTTACAGCACTGAAGAGTAAACAAATAAGCATCACGATAAGATGCCCACACAAGATGAAAGAAAACAGCAGTTACAAGGCCAGTGAGACATTCCATCCACTGAGCTCTGCCTGTCTGTGATCATCCCTTATGATGCAAACCTCCAGTGAGCACCACCAGATCCTCGTGCCAAAGACCACAGACAAAATGAATATGCACCATGGCACTGTGGCCAGGACAGAGCTACTTATGTCTGCCCTTGATAACCCAATATAAAGGCCACGGGTCAACCATGGACCTTAAATGTTTTCCCTGTTTCATCACCTACTTTATCTCCCAGCATTTTACAGAGAAAATAGATTTCACAATAAGAGTGCAACAATAACATGTCAAAGATTTAACCTTTAGTTTTGCATGATGAAATTCGTAATGCTAGTCAGAAAAAAAAAACTTAAACTACAAAAACTACTATTAAATCGGCCAGGTGTGGTGGCACACACATTTAATCCTGGGAGGCAGAGGCAGGGGGGATACCTGTGAGTTCAAGGCCAGACTGGTCTACAAAGTGAGTCTAGGACAGCCAAGGCTACACAGAGAAACCCTATCTCAGGAAAAAAAATAAATAAAATAGTTTGTTGTGGGTGGAGGTGATGCATGCCTTTAATCCCAGCACTCGGAGGAGGCCAGCCTGGTCTACAGAGTGAAAGCCTGGGCAAACACAGAATTTTTTTTTTTTAAGTTTTTGGAGATAGGGTTTCTGTACATAGCTCTGGCTGTCCTAGAACTCACTAAATAGACCAGGCTGGCCTCGAACTCAAGAGATCTGCCTGCCTCTGCCTCCAAGTTCTAGGAGTAAAGACTGACCACTGCCAGGCAAGTAATTTTTTTTTAATGGTTGAAATGTAAAGTTTTTCACTAAAAGGAGGAACATAAATCTAAAGTACGTTGACACAAAAGTACAAACTATATGGGGCTGGAGAGATGGCTCAGAGGTTAAGAGTACTGCCTGCTCTTCCAAAGGTCCTGAGTTCAATTCCCAGCAACCACATGGTGGCTCACAACTACCTATGAGATCTTCTGGCATGCATGCATATATGAAAAAGAAACACTGTATACTTAAATAAATCTTTTTTTAAAAAGTACAAATCATATTACAGCCTAAGCATCAATGATGAAAGCATTTTACTAACTTGATATTAAATTTTGTTCCATTATATAACAGGACTCGGTAGTACATGCCTTTAATCCAAGCACTAAGGAGGCAGAGGCAGGCAGATGTCTATAAATGCAAAGCCAGCCTGGTGACAGAGTAGCCAGGCCTGCAGGGTAAGACTAGACTGTCTACAAAACAGGTAATAAAAATAAAATGAGAGGTAAAAATAAAAAAGATAAACGTAAAAAAAATTTTTGATCCATTATGCTAAGAGGTCAGAAAACTGCCCCCAGCAAAAATGAATAACCCAGTAGTACAGTAGCAGGCCTGGAGTAAGATCACTTCATATTGAGACTGTATCTGTACAGTGATTAAGTTCCCAACATTACTACTTAGAACCCTCATAAAACAGAGCACACAGGGCTGAAGAGATGGCTCAAAGGTTAAGAGCACTGGTTGTTCTTCCAAAGGTCCTGAGTTCAATTCCCAGCACCTACATGCTCACAACCATCTATAATGAGCTCTGGTGCCCTCTTCTGGCCTGCAGGTGTATACACAGGCAGAACACTGTATACATAATTTTAAAAAAATAGAGCACACACTAAACACACACTGTTCATGCAAAGCAAGACTCCAGGAATATGAGATAGTCAAAAGCATTTATATTTATCTATTATCAAGTCTATGATCGCCACCTTTCAAGTAATTCGTTAGCCTAAGAATATGCTACTTGGCTGTGCTAGTTCTCTGGGGACTAGCATGTCTTCCTGGGAAGGCAGAAACAAGTCCGCCTAGAGTTTGCACACTGGGCCCACACTTCAAAACTACATCTGCTGGGCATGGCAGTGGAATACTCCTGTAATGCCAGCACTTGGGTCTGCCTCAGAACTAAACCTCACCTTTTTGTCCTGTACTAGATGCTCTTCAGATAGTCCACAGTTGTAAGGACCAAAGTCAGGAACTACACCGCTCAGTGCCTACAACTCACCTGTCTGACAGTCACACAGCCTCTCCCCCTCATCAGTCACAGGCTGAGAAGGGCAGAGTCCCCACCTAGTTGTTCTAGTGTTTCTCCTGCTGGGGGCTGAGTTAGCACAAGTCACCTCAGCTGGCTTTAAACAAAACAAGATCTCAGTCTAGCCCAACTTGGCTTGAAACGCACAAGCCTGCAGAGCCCTCCCTCCCTTGTACTCTCTGTCTGCACTCCGTGTCTCAAGCCTTGCATCTCCAGGACAGCTAAGCTGAAGACCCCTCAGCTACCTGAGGACAAAAGCAAACAACTCCTGTTTTTTCCACAGTTAACATAAAATCACAGAATATTTCAGGGGAAAGGGCACCAAAAAGACACAAGAACCTCCACCTTACAGTAGCTCGGTCCAAAAGGTGAGACAAATACTAAAACCAAACCAGACAAAGCTATCGTCCCAGCACTCAGGAAAAGGCAAGAGGATCACTTGAAGTTTCAGGCCAGCCAGGTCTACAGAGTAAGAAGCTATCTCAACTACCACCTACAACAACAACAAAAGGGCTGGGCATGGTGACCAAGCCTTTAATCCCAGCAGTGGGGCACAGAGGCAGGCAGCTCTCTCTCTGAGTTCGAGGCCAGCCTAATCTTCAAAAGAGAGTCCAGGACAGCCAGGGTTCTGTGTAACAGAGAAAACCTATTGGGGGGTGGGGAGAAGAGGTGCAGACATTACAGCACACTGTAACTGCTGTGTAGGTAATACTCCATAACTATGTTACCAGCCAGCCACCCAGCATTCTCTACTGCTGTGCATTACTTGGGTGCCCCCACTACAATGTGATAATGACTGCTAAATCCAAGCCAACCTTTGGTTTAGGGCCCTGGGTGGAAAAGAGGTTTGCCACAGATTTGTGACTATTTTGCTAACCAAACTGCATAAAACTGCACAGTAAATCAGATGTGTTCCTCATAATAGGGCTCAGATGGGCAGAGTAATCCTTCAAGAAACATCTGTTGACTTGCACAAGCAGATCTTAGATCTCAGAGATGTGCCATCAACTGGTTCAGAGTCTAATTTGCTCACTTTGAAAAAATCATTAAGAGAGTTTGACTCAGGCCGGGCGTGGTGGCGCACGCCTTTAATCCCAGCACTCGGGAAGCAGAGATAGGCGGATCGCTGTGAGTTCAAAGCCAGCCTGGACTACAAAGCGAGTCTAGGACAGCCAAGACTACACAGAGAAACCCTGTCTCGAAAAAACCAAAAAAAAAAAAGAGAGAGTTTGACTCTCTTTCAGCTTTTATGCACCAGCCTGTGAGAAGGAAAGCCAGTCTAAGATGTTACAGGTCTTTAACAGATTTTAATTTTATTTTAGTTTTAGTTTTTGTTTGTTTGTTTGTTTCTTTTTTTGGTTTTTTTTCTTTTTGGTTTTTTCGAGACAGGGTCTCTCTGTGTAGCCTTGGCTGTCCTGGACTCACTTTGTAGACCAGGCTGGGCTCGAACTCACAGCGATCTGCCTGCCTCTGCCTCCCGAGTGCTAGGATTAAAGGCGTGCGCCACCACGCCCGGCTTTAGTTTTAGTTTTTTAAGACAGGTTTTCTGCGTTAGCCCTGGCTGTCCTGGATTCCATTTGTAACCCAGGCTGGCCTCGAACTCACAGTGATCTACCTGCCTCTGCCTCCCAAGTGCTGGGATTACAGGTGTGCACCACCTTGCCTGGTGAAAACAGATATTTATTTATTTATTTATTTATTTATTTATTTATTTATTTATTTATTATCTATCTATGTATGCAGTGTTCTGCCTGCATATGTGCCTGCAGGCCGGGAGATGGCATCAGATCTCATTATAGATGGCTGTGAGCCACCATGTGGTTGCTGGGAACTGAACTCAGGACCTCTGGAAGACCAACCAGTGCTATTAACCTCTGAGCCATCTCTCCAGCCCAATAACAGATTTTAAAAGTAAAGGTTATGGCCTCTAAAAATATGTTTGGACAAGTCAGCCAGCCTTTTTTTTTTCCTTTGCCTTTTCCAAGGTGCCAGCCAAACCAAGTTACCCTAGCGTGACACCGCTCTCCATCTAGCGCCTGCCTACTGCATCCCATCTTTACCTGAAGTCAACAGGTACACTACCAAATTTAACAACCTATCTCCCAAACTAACCTGTCCTGTTACTTCATTTTAGTTAGGAACCCAACATTTGTAATTCAATCCACAATGCTGAGCATCTCAGTTCCCTGTCTTTTTCTGTGGTTTCTGTCAGTGTTGGTGCTCAACTCCAGTCTTTAGGCATGTTAACCAAGCTTCTACCACTGAGACACCTCAGTCTCTCATACTTACACCTCACGTGTATGTGTTCAAGCTGTTATCAAGAACAAGCTTACAATGCTGCACACCTGGAATCCCACCACTCAGAGGCACAAGAATTGACAGTCCGAAGAGCCCAAGGCCAGCCTGGAGCATTTTACTAGACACTGATGGGAAAAAAAAAAGCAGCCAGGCGTGGTGGCGCACACCTGTAATCCCAGCACTTGGGAGGCAGAGGCAGGCACATCGCTGTGAGTTCAAGGCCAGCCTTGTCTACAAAGCAAGTCCAGGACAGCCAAGGCTACACAGAGAAACCCTGTCTCCAAGAGAGAGAGAGAGAGAGAGAGAAAAACCTTGTCTCCCCCTCCCCCCCCCCCAAAAAAAGAAGCAAAAGCTGGGCCTGGTGGTGCACGCCTTTAATCCCAGTACTCAGAATGCAGAGGCAGGCAGATCCCTGTGAGTTCAAGGCCAGCCTGGTCTACAAAGCAAGTCCAGGACAGCCAAGGCTACACAGAACCCTGTCTGAGGGGAAAAAATAAAAAATAAAAAAACGAGAGGAACAGAAAGTTTGGGGTTTGGGGCTGGAGAGATGGTTCAGTGGTTAAGAGTACTTTTTCCTCCCAGAGGACCCAAGCTCAGTTCCCAGCAGCCCTATAGTCCAGTTCCAGGTCCTCCAATATCCTCTTCTGACCTCCATGGCCACCAGGCATGCACACTGTGCACATACATGCATGCAGGCAAAACACTCCTACAAGCCATTCCACATTAACAATATGACATCTTAGCCTGGGATTCAAGGCCTCTCCTCTACCATGTTCTATTTCTACAACCTTATTGAAAGGCCAAAAGGTTAGGGGATAAAGAAATCAATAAATTTCTTCCCAAGTTTTCTTTTTGGTTTTTGTTGCTTTTCTTTTTGGTTTTCGAGACAGGGCTTCTCTGTCCTGTGACCTGTACATGTTCACTGTACACACATGTACCCAAGACATAAATAAATAAAATGTAATTTTAAAATGTTTAAGATTTATTTATTATGTATACAGTATTCTGCCTGCAAGCCAGAAGAGAGAACCAGATCTCATTATAGATGACTGTGAGCCACCATGTGGTTGCTGGGAAATGAACTCAGGACCTTTGGAAAAGCAGTCAATGCTCTTAACCTCTAAGCCATCTCTCCTCATAAAAAATTTTTTTAGAAAATGGAAGAATTAGGAGCTGAAGAGATGGCTCTTTGGATGAAGTGTTTGTCAAAAAACCTTGAAGCCTTGAAATCTCTAGCACTGACGTAAAAGCTGAGTGTAAAGGCATGTATTTAGCCCCAGCATTGCTGGGAAAGCAAGCCATAGGAACCCCAAGGCCTCAATACCAGCCAGTCTAGCCAAAATGGCCAACCAACTCCATGTTTATCAGTCTCAAAACATAAGTGCACTCAGGAGGCAGAGGAAAGATCTCTGCAAGTTTGAGGCTAGCCTGGTCTACAGCAAGAGCTCCAAGCTAGTCAGGGCTGTTACACAGAGAAGTATGTGTTGAATATACCTGATGTCCTCCTCTGGCTCTCAGGCAAGCATATCTCAAACACATACACACACTAAACAAATATACCATACATGTATACACACAGAAAATAACAGAAAACCATGACTACTGTGCTTTCTGGAGAGTTCAAGAAACATCTAACTGAAAATTCAGACTTGCAAGTATGCCTGCTATTGTTTTTGAAACAGCAGAAAAAAAAATAGAAACTCAAGGAAAGATGTCAGTTCCTTTTGCTATAAGCACTGGACTGGCAATATCAAATGAGTCTTTGCAAATAACACTTACACCCAATGGCCAAGAGTAGCTGATTAAGTCTAATCCTCAGGAAACAGAGCAGGCTAAACTCTTCTCAGTAAAATAGATTAAAAATGTTAAATTAACTCAGGATGGACCTCAAGTCTTTAATCTCAGTACTCAGGAGACAAAGGCAGGCCAACCTTTGTGGGTTCAAGGCCAGCCTGGTCTATATGAGACCTGATCTCTCAAAAGAACAAAAAATTAAAAAGTTAAAATTAATGAATTTCACTGGGTGTGGTGGCACAGGCCTTTAATAATCCCAGCATTCCAGAGGGCAGCCTAGTCTACAGAACAGGAGCTCCAGGACAGCCAGGGCTACACAAAGAAAACCTGTCTCAAAAAATAAAACAAACAGGGCTGGAGAGATGGCTCAGTGGTTAAGAGCACTGGCTGCTCTTCCAGAGGTCCAGAGTTCAATTCCCAGCAACCACATGGTGGCTCCCAACCATCTATACCTTCTCATACCTTCTTCCGGTGGACAGGTGAACATGCAGATAGAGCACTCATATAATAAAATAAATAAAAAAATAAAACAAAAGTTCTTAGAACAGGAGGAAGAAGATGGTTAAAACCTAAAAGGCCCTCACACTAGCACTGATCAATTCCACTTCAAACACATTTCATGAGCAACGGATTTCTTAATTTCCCCACTTTCAACTGTAGCATCTATTTATTTCAGTAGTTCCTATAATTTTCAATTTGCAACATCTGTCAAGTTTAGTTCTTCCAGGGCATTAAAACATTCTCACATTGTTTCCAAACAACAGGATCTTAAAGATAGAAGTCACTAAAGAACAGAAAAACCTTTGCTCTACATTGTGCTGTAAACCCAAACAATTCTTAAAAGCACATCAATGGTGGGAAAAGTTAGATATTCTTTTAATGATATTCCTAGAAATGCATTGTGAACATTAAGACAGTCTTGAGATTTCTTTAGTGAATCTACTATATAACACCAGAATGGTAAATAAGCCAGTGACAATTGCAATGACCAATCATTGTTTAAAACAAATGAGTCTTGGTAACAACAAACTAAATAAGCAATCAAAGAGTTTCAAGACAGTCCCTGAAAGCAGACATCCTAAGCAGACAGTGATTAGAAGAGTTTCAAAGCTGAAATAGGGAATTTTTTTTACCTGGTGTTCTGCATGAATGTTATCCCCAGTAGGCCATCGGTGTTTGCTAGTATTATAGCCGCCTCCACCACTTCCTCCTCCCCCAAGCTGCTCACCATGCTGCCTCTGAAAGAAGTAGTCCACCATAGCGTCGTCCTGGGAACGGCCTGCAACTCCTATAGCTCCTGGGACAGGGCTGGAGTGTGTCCCAGCAGCAAGAGCCTGGTTTGCAGCTGGCTGTGGCTGTTGCGACCCTGTTCCAGATGTCAAAACAACAGGCATGTTGGGATTAGCTGGTTCTTGAGGGTGATGTTTCAGGTGGGGGCTGAAAGAGTCCTGCCAAAGCACTGCTTTTCTCTTCAGGACACATGCAACGCTCATTCCACCAACACCTAAGAACAAACAGTTAACAGATTTTAATGCTCGCATTAAAAAAAAAACTCCATAGACTCCAGTACAAAGTGATAAATAATTCCCTCTTCTGCAACACAATCATGCATAACTGTCTCTACCAAGAAGTCAAGTGTCTTGCAAGTTTCCTGAACTGAACCTCCTTTGAAGCTGCTGGGCCTATGTGGACAGAAATTAAAATGGAAAGCAGCAAGGACTCTAACAAGCGCTGGGATGAGGGCCCACTGCTGTGATGAGAGCTTCACGTAACAGTAATGATAGAAAGAATGGGGCTCAGTAACAAAGAGCTCCTAGGTTTGAGCAGTAGGGCCACACAAAAAATAAATAAATAAACTGAACAGCAATATGGAATCAGAATTTAATCAATAGCTTCCCTACTCAACTTATTTTCTCCTTAAGTCAAACAACTGTACTTGTCTTTTTTGTTTGCTTGTTTGTTTTGGTTTTGGTTTTGGTTTTGGTTTTTCAAGACACGGTCTCTTTGTGTTAGCTTGGCTGTCCTGGACTCACTTTGTAGACCAGGGTGGCCTCAAACTCACAACAATCCACCTGCCTCTACCTCCCGAGTGCTGGGATTAAAGGCGTACGCCACCAAGCCCGGTTCTGTACTCATCTCTAAATACTCTTTTTTTTTTTTTTTAAAGATAAAATTTCATGTAAACCAGGCTGGCTTTGAAATTAATAGGTAGCCTACTTCCAACCTCCTGGAAGCTGGGATTACAGACATGTATCAACAGGAGTGTGACCAGGAACTTTTGAAAGCATCATTAAGTTTATAGACTGGACGTAGCTCAATAGAGCAGTATAGTACTTGCGTTGCCTGAACAGGCCCCTAAATTCAATCCCCTGGATTCCAACCACCACCCTCCCATTACCACCACCAGTTCAATCCTCTGGACAACCACCCCCAACACCCCCACCCCAACACCAAGCCGACTCAATATACTTTGAAAAAATTTATGGCTATAACAAACACATCAATAACCAAACAAAACCCTATAGCTTAGATTCTGTAAACTGGGTATGGTGGCACATGCTGGTAATGCCAGCACTCAAGAGGCAGAGGCAGGCAGATTGCTATGTGTCCGAGGCCAGCCTGGTCTACAAAGCAAGTCCAGAACAGCCAGGACTACACAGAAACCCTGTCTCAAAAAACCAAAAATAAATAAATAAAAGTCTCTTTAAATATCTAACATGCCAGGCATGATAGCACATGCCTTTAATCCCAGCACTCTAGTGGCAGAAGCAAGCAGATCACTGTGAGTTCAAAGCCAGCATGGTCTACAAAGTGAGTACAAGACAGCCAAGGCTACGTAGAGAAACCCTGTCCCCCAAAAAACAGAGAAAAAAAAAAAAGAAAGAAAGAAAAAGAAAAAACTAACACGTCTGTGGGACAAAAACCAACATCGGCATTGTTTTTATAATACACTTTTGCCAATAACTTACAAATACAATACAATGCTAGCATGTTCGTTATTGATCAATTCTTAGAAACAGGACAAGAAAACCCCAACTCACTTTTTGCTGGTACTAAACCTCACTGTAAAAACCAGAGGTCTGTCTGACCACAGGACTAGGGTAGCAAATGCATGGCAGACACTATCTCACCCTAACACTGAAAGGGAAGCATTTCTAGCCCTGCTTTTATAAGTGAAGCATTACAGAAGTTAGGAGGCCCCAAGGCCATCCAGCTGGGAAGGAACAGAGACCAAGTTGGTCTAAAAACAGCCCTGGTTCCTTCTACAATCCTAGCAACAGTATCTTTACTAGCTTTTCCATTTGTCTTGGGGGTTATTTTGTTGTTTTGTTTTGTTGAGACAGGGTCTCACCATGCAGCCTTGGCTGGTCTACAACTTGCTATGTAGACCAGGCTGGCCTTGACCTCACTGGATCTGCCTGTCAGCATTCTGAGATTAAAGATATAGGCCACCACCCCTGCCAGCATCTGTAGTAGGTTAAACTCCTCTGGAAATCCAACAACAACAAAAATCCAATGTTACTAGGAACCATTGCTGCTGAAGTTCCTCAACACCCAATAATTACATTTGTATACACAAGGTAAACTGGCTACCAATTAGGGCACATCTGTCTGCAATCACTACAGTAACTTCCAACATTATCAACACTGTTCAAAACAAAGAAACCTGTTTTCTCTCTTTTCTTTAATAGTTCATCTTTTGTTTGCTGCATGTATATGTATGTACTCTATGTACTCTATACACGCAGTGTCTGAAAAGGCCAGAAGAGGGCATCATAGCCTCTAAAACTGGAGTCAGGAATGATGGGTACCAAGCCTCTGCAAAGGCTATCCTCTGCAGCCTCCAACCATATTCTCCAATTAGGTAAGTACCCGCCTGGAAAAGTCATTCTAGCTTCTCACAAATAATCCATGTTTTGAAACTAGAAGTAAAATGTCACAATGGACTCTGAAATCTGTTCAAAACCTAACTTTGTTTTGTTTTGTTTTGAGACAGAGTTTCTCTATTTTGCCTTGATTGTCCTGGACTCACTCTGTAGACCAGGCTGGCCAGATCGGCCTGCCACTGCCCAGGGCTGTGCCACCACACCCAGACCCAAAACCTAATTTTTAATCCCAGCATTCTGGGAAACTAAAGCAGAATAGTTTGCAGCTAGCTTGAGTTACACTGTGAATTTAAGGCCAACTTGGAAGACAGTAAAATTCTCTCAGAAGACAAAACCAAACTTCTGTTTTGGAAATGGCTGGTGTAAATAACAATTTAAATATCCTCCCCTCTGGCCCTTCCCCCCATCCCCCCATTAAAACTCATCAACTGAACTTTATACTGGAATAGTTTTAGCCTTCTAGACACTCAGGAATAAAATGCTGTCTAGGCTCAAGTACAAAGCCAGAAAACCATAGCTGTTTCATCGTCAGCCTTTGCAAAGTGCATCCCAGCCTAAAGCCTTCTCTCACTCGATTCTCTAAAATCCTCATTACCCTGGTACTGCATTGTATACTTTCTGCTACAAGAAAATCTGCATCTGATACTTTAGGCCAAAAAATACAAAACTCAAGTTTTGCAACAAAAGTAGCAATCTCTCTCAGGCAGCTTCCTCTATCATTTAGTTTGTTGGAAACCTTCTAACAAAGTAAGATAAAAAGTATAAAGATTTACTACATTTCAAACCACTATTCTGAAGAGAGCACAAGTTTATTTACCTGCACCACTCAAGGCAACAGGGCCCCAATCACCAAGACACTCATAAAATAATAAAAGCAGTATTTTCTAACATAAGACACACTTGCCAAAAGTTTCCTAAAATGAATTTCCATATTCAGAATAAGCACTAGAGCTGGGCATGGTGATGTACGCCTTTAATCCCAGCACTCGGGAGGCAGAGGCAGGTGGATCAATGTGAGTTTGAGGCCAGCCTGGTCTACAAAGTGAGTCCAGGATAGCCAGGGCTACACACAGAACCCTGTCTCCAAAAACAGAGACAGAGAGAGAGAGAGAGAGAGAGAGAGAGAGAGAGAGAGAGAGAGAGAGAGACACGGGCGGGCAAGCAAACTTAGCTAGGTGGTGATGGCTCACACCTTTAATCCCAGCACTCAAGATCAAGTTTGTCCCTGAAAACACCATCAGTCTTTTAAAAACAAAAAAACAAAAAAACAAAACAAAACTGAGGAGGGGGACACTTCCAAAAATATTAAAGCAAAACAATTGCCCTTTGTAAGGCTATCTGGAGGCCTGAGACTTCCTGCTTTACCTAACAAGACAAGGCAGTTTCTCAAACAAGAGAGAAAACCTGGCAAGCGGGACAACTTAAAAGTGAGCAAACACCTAAACACTAACATGTGTCTGAAAAAATTGTGTAACATCTTGGCAATGACAATCAATACCCAGTTACCTAAGTACCAGAAAACACAACGATAAAGCTATATGCAGTATTTGAAATGTGACTTTTTTTTTAAATGGCATGTTATTTAAAAAGTGTTTTAGGGAATCCAATGAAGTACCAAGCCTGGGTACTGCTCACAGCTTTCCAACTGCATAAAGATCAAGCTTACTTTCTTTTAATATCACTAATAAAGAGTTTTCTTTAAACAAAGGAACACAGTTTACTCGATCTCCTTTTATTAAGATTTAAAGGTTTAAAAAAAATGTTAATCTTGGGGCTAGAGAGATGGCTCAGAGGTTAAGAGCACTGACTGCTCTTCCAGAGGTCCTGAGTTCAATTCCCAGCAACCACATGGTGGCTCACAACCATTTGTAATGTGATAGGATGCCCTCTTATATAGGCAGAGCACCGTATACATAACAAATCTTTTTTTAAAAAAGTTAATCTTTACTACACTGAACAAACCTTCTGTGGACGTAAGTTTATTTGAAAGTAGGTTCCTCACAGTCCTAAACTAAACAAATCCCAACTTCAAAACGCTGTGGCATTCGACAAGATGAGTTCAGGCGTGAAAAGGCAAAATACTAACTCAAAGTTCAGAACTCAGCATTTCCAAAAGACCAGATAAAGAACCCGAAGCCCCGAGCGTTTTTACAAAGTTACAATCTGCGCAGGGTCAAAATGTGCACTTTGTTTACTAAAACCTCAAAGGAAGCCGCTTATCTTGGCGCAGGGACCACGTTAGTAACTTTTGCACCAAAACACAAAGCTGAAGCTACTACCCTATCTTGCAGAAATAACTGGCTTGTAAAACCAGAACGTCCAAAAGGGCCTCATAAATCATTTTAATAATCCCAGTAATTAATGGGGTGAGCAAAAATGATCAAGTGTAACGAAGCGTTATCGTAATTTGCACAATGAAACCGGAACAATCCTTCAAAGTTATGGTGAGGATAATGCCTTCCCTGGTCATCTGTGTAGGAGCTCTTCCATGGGGGAGGGGGCTGTCGGGGAGGGGGGGGAGCACACCGGACAAAAGTTACAGGAGTGCTCCTCACTTGACGTG
Organism: Acomys minous; assembly: GCF_964271855.1. Taxonomy (NCBI): domain Eukaryota; kingdom Metazoa; phylum Chordata; class Mammalia; order Rodentia; family Muridae; genus Acomys; species Acomys minous. The sequence continues at coordinate 106,369,829 of NC_140487.1, read as the reverse complement.
GGGGTGGTACCGACGAGTTAAACAAAATGACCCATGTTTACCAACCACGTTTGTGAGGACCGAAACTGTAGCGTTGAGTACAGGCAGGTATCTACATATTTTTCCTATTACCTACTGAAAGCCACCTTGGAGTGAAGAGCACACCAACACCGGGAGGCTCAGAGAGGAAGAACACTCTCCAAAAATTAAAAAATTTTAAAAAAATCAAAATTAAATTAAATTAATTAAATAAATAAAAATACAAGCTCTCTCACGGAAAACAAAAGGCCACAAGAGACCCAGGGGCGTACAAAGCGATCTGAAAAACTTCCTGATGGCCGACCCTTCCAACACTGAAGGCTCGCACGATCGCCCACTCCCCACCACCGTGGGGGCTCGCCCGTGAAGGAACAAGGGCCCACCGCCTTCTACAGCGATGTTATTGTTCCTCCCTCGGCGCCGCCACCGCCGCCGCCGCCACTGCCGCCGCCACGGAAGCCCGAGAAGTCCAAGGAACCCGCGGTAGCACCGAATTTCCACTCCCACGGCTACGGGAGAGAGTGGGGACCCGGGGGCTTCGCCAACCCATCCGAAAACAAACAAATAAATAAATAAATCCAAAAAATAATAATAAGCCGAGCAGAACGGCCAACACTAACCTCTAGGGACTCCCCCAAAACAGGGCCGAACCGAGGCACGGAGCCGCCGCCAGCAGCGGGGCCGCGGCCCGGCTCCCCACCCCCTTCCTCGCGGATAACAATAGGGCCTCGCTGCCGCCTCCCAAACACGTACGAGCGGAGCGAGCGCGGAGCCTCCGCCAGGCCCGGCGGCGTCTCTTAAGCCCTTTCTCGCCCCGCCAACCGCTGCCAAACGCCAATACGAGGAGCGCATCGTCTCGCTGGGGGTTCGGGGTACCGTTTGGGGTCACCCGGGCGCGGATACTCACGGGCGGAGCGGTAGGATGAAGATGGATTCCGGCCCCCCGATCTTCGCTCGCCGGCGCTCTCGCTCCCCCTTACCTTTCACTCCGACAACATGGCGGCCCACTGGGGAACTGGGGCTGGCGCGCGGTGCATCATGGGAGCGGCGCCGGCCCCGGCTCCGGCGGTGGCGGCAGCGGCGTGTGCGGAGCGGGGCGGGCGGAGCGGGCGGAGCGGGCGGGCGGCTCTGGAAACAGGTTGCCCGGTTGCCATGCCAACCGCAGGGCCTGCGTGAACTCGGGAGAGACTCGCAGGCCACACACACAACCGCTGTGCCCGCCCGCCCGCCCGCTGGGGGCGAGCGCGCGCCGCCGCCGCCGCCGCCGCGTAGGGAGCCGGGTGGAAGGCGCCGGAGCGCGCGCGGAGTGCACGGAGTGCTCTATCGGCCGTAGTGGGGACTCCGGGGGCGGGGGGAGGGGGGGGGAGCGGACCTAGGGCTGCGCATGGGCCTTGGCACAGCCCGGCCCCGAGTCTGGGTTCGAACCCCGTCCAGACTTCTGGCTCCTGGTATTATCGCCTTTTCCTGCCTCCATTTCCCCATTATAACGTACAAAAGGGAAGAGCTAGAGCTCCTTAACAGAAGGGCCTTCCTGATGGAGGATAGGACCTCAACCTGATTTGCAAGCTCTGCAACACAGTAACAATGCCAGGACCCTTTATCAAAGGGTCATAAGAAATATCGAGATGGCAGAGCAAATTAAACTGAGAACAGGAAGCCAAAGGGGTTTGCAAGCACTCACATGTTTGGTTTTTTGTTTGGTGGGTTAGTAGTTGGTTTTTTTTTGGTGGGTTAGTTGGGTGATTTTTGTTTTGTTTTGTTTTGTTTTGTTTTTTGGTTGGTTGGTTGGCTAGTCTTGGTTTTTGGTTTTTTCGACATAGGGTTTCTCTGTATAGCCATGGCTATCCTGGATTCACTCTATAGACCAGGCTGGCCTCAAACTCATAGAGATAGCATCCCCAGTGCTGGGGTTAAAGGTGTGCGCCACCACGCCCAGCTGATTTGGGGTGTGTTTGGGTTGGGTTGGGTTGGGTTTTTTGTTTTGTTTTGTTTTTTGTTTTTTGTTTTTTGTTTTTTTCCGAGGCAAGGTTTCTCTGTATTCCTGGATGTCCTGGACTTCACTTTGTAGACCAGGCTGGCCTCGAACTCACAGAGATCCGCCTGCCTCAGCCTCCACCACCCCGGCCCTTGTTTTGTTTTGTTTTGTTTTGTTTTAATGTGACAGGTTTCTCTGTGTAGTCCTGTCTATCCTGGAATTTGATCTGTAAACCAGGCTGTCCTCAAACTTATAAAGATCTGCTTGTCTCTGCCTTCTCTGCTGGGATTAAAGGAGTGCTCCACCACTGTCTGGCTTAGTTCCTTAGTTTCAACTTAAGCTTTCCTGATTCATTTTGTGATATTCTTTTTTTTTTCCCTTTTTTTTTTAAGGGGGGGAAGGGGGTCCAAGACAGGGTTTCTCTGTGTAGCCTTGGCTGTCTTACATTTGCTTTGTAGATCAGGCTGGCCTCTAACTCACATCCAGCCTTCATATGGCTGGTTTTGCCGTAGTTAGGAGATATTAGTCTTCAGGCCTATACTGAATCAAGTGAGACAATCCCAGCTGAGGAGACATCACACATCTCTGGTCTCCTTAAAGAAATTACTTTCAAAGACCCTAAGACAGCACCCAGCCCAAAAATAACTCTATCAGATCATAGCCTCCAGCTGACTCACGAGAGTGGCCTGTTATCAAATGTTTACCAGGGTGACATATGCTCTCCTGAGACATTTGTATTCTTTACCTAACTTAAAACTTCCAAATTATAATAAATAAATAAATACAACTGCCAGGCCATGACATAGTAATCATAGTAGACATCAGCGTTCCTGTTTTAAAATATGAAATCATGAATTGAGCATGGTGGCACATGACTTTCATACCAGTAGTCCAGAGGCAGAGGCAAGTGAATCTCTGAGTTTGAGGCCAGTCTGGTCTACAGAATGTGTTCCAGGGACAGCCAGAACTGCACAGCAAACTGTTGGGATTCCTCTCACTCATATAGCCAAACCTATGTATACCATAATATCAATCCAAAGAAGTTCCTAAAACCTAAAAATAACCTGATCAAGGAGAGATGAAGTAGTACTCCTATTTGTTTTGTTTTGTTTTTATATTTATTTTTATTTACTTTGGGTTTGGTGGGGTTTTTTGTTTTTGTTTTTGTTGTTTTGTTTTGTTTTGTTTTTTGAGACAGGGTTTCTCTGTGTAGCCTTGGCTGTCCTAGACTACTTTTGTAGACCAGGCTGGCCTCGAACTCACAGCAATCCACCTACCTCTGCCTACAAAGTAAGTCTAGGACACCCAGGGCTGCTACAGAGAGAAACACTGTCTCAAAAAACAGAGAGAGGGAGGGAGGGAGGGAGGGCGGGAGGGCGGGCGAGCTAATCAAGCTGATGTGAGAAGAGAATTAGAGTGGATTTGAGAAAGGTTATTTTTAATCTAATCAGTAGAAACTTAATTCATGGGATTGTAACCAAATAAAAGAAAAACTGCCAGGCAGTAGTGGTACACACCTTTAATAGCAGCACTTGGGAGGCAGAGGCAGGAGGATCTCTGTGAGTACAAGGCCAGCCTGGTCTGCAGACCAAGTTCCAGGACAACCAGGGCTATACAGAGAAACCCTGTCCTGAAAAACCAGAAAGAAAGAAAAGGAAGGAAGGAAAGAAAGACCTACAGAAGTCTCCAGGCAGAAACAGCAGAGGCAGAGGCAGGTAGATGGATGTGAGTTCAAGGCCAGCCTGGTCTACAAAGTGAATCCAGGACAGCCAAGATAACACTGGGGGGGGGGGGCACGCCACACACCTTTAATCCCAGTACTCAGGAGACAGAGGCACAGAGGCAGGCGATCGCTGTGAGTTCAAGGCTAGCCTGGTCTACAAAGTGAGTCCAGGACGGCCAAGATAACATAGAGAAACCCTGTCTTGAAAAAACAAAACAAAACAAACTGAAAAAATGTTACACAGAGAAACCCTGTCTGGGGGTGGGGCAAGTAAAAATAGATACATGGATGGATGGATAAATAGATATCTAGATAGATAGGGAGGGAGGGAGGCCTTTCAAATAGGTGTCTGATTTACTGAGGCAGGACAGTTTTCTTGTTTGTTTTTATTTTTCAACACAGGGTTTTCCTGTGTAGGCTTAGCTGTCCTGAACTCACTTTGTAGTCCAGACTAGCCTCAAACCCACAGCGATCTACCTGCCTCTGCCTCTCTAGTTTTGGGATTAAAGGCGTGAGCCACCAAGCCCTGCTCTGCAAGACAATTTTCTAGTGTGGGAGGGGGCGACCTGGCAGTGACTCCAGAGACTCCACTGGCTCTTGCTCCTGTACTATGCCTGGCTGATAAAGGTGTCTAAAAGTGGTGCTGTCCGGCCAGGTGTGGTGGAGCATGCCTTTAACTCCAGCACTGGGGAGCCAGAGGCAGGTGGATTTCTATTAATTTGAGGCCAGCCTGGTCTACAAAGTAACACAAGGACAGCCGGGGGGAACTACAAGAGAAACCCTAAATTTAAATTAAAAAAAAAAAAAGTGGTGCTTGTTAACACTGTAAATACTCCCAGGCAGCTTTTATGTCTTCTAATTTTCTAAAATGACATTTTGTTACCAACAAACATTGTTTTTCAATTGTGTTACTCATGTCTGTTTATTTAGTTGTAGACTCTCCCTTGAAGGCTTCCCTTGTTTCCATTGCTACATTGTTACCATTTTCTTTTTTGGGCAGGGGAGGGCTAGGGGGCGTGGCTGGGTATTGAGACAGTGTTTCTCTTGGAATTCTGGTTGTCCTGGACTCAAAAGAGATCCGCCAGACTTGCTTTGTAAGCCACTAACTCAGAGAGATCTGCCTGCCTCTGCCTCCCTCATAAATGCTGGGATGAAAGGCGTGTGACACCACTTCCGGCTGCCACTCTTACCATTTTCAACAGTCACTTTGTTTCCTCAGCCGACTAGTCTCCCCTCCACAACCACACTCACCAAGTGAAATCTAAACAATCTCTCTCACTGAAGAAAAACTAAAAAGTGAATAAGAAGCCGTTGGGGAGATGGCTCAGAGGTTAAGAGCACTGTCCGCTCTTCCAAAGGTCTAGAGTTCAATTCCCAGCAATGACATGGTGGCTCACAATCATCTGTAATGAGATCTGGCAAGCAGGAGCACATGAGGGTAGAATACTGCATAAATAATAAGTAAAAATCTTATTTAAAAAGAAAAAAAAGACGCTGCCAGGCATGGTGGCCCATGCCTTTAATCCCAGCACTGGGGAAGCAGAGACAGGTAGATGGCTGTGAGTTCGTTCAAGACCAGCCTAGTCTACAAAGTGAGTCCATGGCAGCCAAGGCACCACAGAGAAATTCCTGTCTCAAAAAAGAAAAAAAAGCTCTGTTTGATAGTATTGGGAAACTAAGGAGGAAGTGGAGAATTACTAAGCCAGGGTCTAGGAAAGCACTGAGGTCTCTTGTTTTGGAACTACTCTCCAGGTCAGGATTTTGTTTGTTTGTTTGTTTGTTTTGTTTTCAAAACAGGGTTTCTCTGTGTAGCCTTGGCCATCCTGGACTCGCTTTGAAGCACAGGCTGGCCTCAAATGCACAGTGATCCACCTGCCTCTCCCTCCGGAGTGCTGGGATTAAAAGCATGCGCCACCATATCTGGCCCAGGTCAGGATTTTTTTTGATAGCCGGCTGAGAGGACATGAGAGGTTTGGGGTTCCTTTGGGTTTGGCTTTTTTTTTTTTTTTTTTGGTTTTTCGAGACAGGGTTTCTCTATGTGGCCTTGGCTGTCCTAGACTTGCTTTGTAGACCAGGCTGGCCTCAAACTCACAGCTATCCGCCTGCCTCTGCCTCCCCAGTGCTGGGATTAAAGGCATGCGCCACCACGCCCGGCACTTTATTTGTTTTTGTCATGGTGTGGTTGTTTATGGTGTTGTTTTGCTTCATGGGGAGGAACTGACTGTTTGCTGAGCTTTTGAGACAGGGTTTCTGGATGTAGCCTAGAACTCACTATGCAGACTTGGCTAGCTCTGAACCTTTTCTTTTCTTTTTCTTTTCTTCTGAGACAGGGTTTCTCTGTGTAGCCCTATCTGTCCTGGACTCACTCTATAACTCATAGGGATCTGCCTGCCTCTGCCTCCCTGCGTGCTGGGATTAAAGGCATGGGTCACTAAGTCCTGCTCAGTTTCAATGTTTTGACAAGAGAGCTGTAGGAAAAAGACAGCTTTAGAGTCAGGTGAGTTCGAAGCCAGCCTGGTGTACAAGAGTCCAGGAAAGTCAGAGCTAACAGAGAAACACTGTCTCGAAAAAAACAACAAAGTAAAAACCACTGAAATAAGTTCCTAATTAGGCTACAGAGATGTAATGTCTGGGATCATCTTTGAAATCATCTAAACCAGTGGAGGGTGAGGGGGGGTGGGGGAGGTGGCCTCAATCTCACATCAATCTGCCTGCCTCTGCCTCCCAAGTGCTGGGACTAAAGGCGTGTGCCACCACACCCAGCATTATTTTAATTTTAAATTAATTATTTTTTAAAATATTTATTTATTAATCATATATACACAGTGTTTTGCCTGCATGTACATCAGAAGAAGGCACCAGATCTCATTATACATGGTTGTGAGCCATCATGTAGTTTCTGGGAATTGAACTCAGAACCGTTAAAAGAGGAGGCAGCGCTCTTAACCTCTGAGCCATTTCTCCCACCCTTAAATTAATTAACTTTAATGGGTTTTTTGTTTGTTTGTTTGTTTGTTTTGATTTTTTGAGACAAGGTTTCTTTGTGTAGTCTTGGCTGTCCTGAACTCACTTTGTAGACCAGCCAGGCCTTGAACTCACAGCAAATTAATTTTAATTTTGTTAATTTATGTATTCCTAGTTCTGTAGGCCACTCAGTGTGCAGCATGTGTACCCGTGCATCTGCCTCTGTCACAGATTATCCTTTGGGTTTTTTGTTTTGTTTTGTTTTGTTTTGGGGGGGGTGTTTGGTTTTTGGTTTTTGTAGACAGTCTCTCTGTGTAGCCCTGACTGCCCTGGAACTCTCTTTGTAGACCAGTCTAGCCTCAAACTCAGAGATCTGCCTGCCTTGGCCTCTGCCTCTGCCTCTGAGTGCTAGGTCACGGCAGTTTGGTTTCTTAGCTTCTGAACCTGCTTTTTGTTTTTTGCTTAGAATTTGGGAAGTGACGATAGGAACATGCCGACAGCCCACAGCAGTAACCACTTTAGTGAGAAGGGTAGGTATGTGCATTTAATGCCAATTCTATACTCAGAGAAAGCTAAGTTCCTTCAAAACATTAAGCAAACGGGGCTGGAGAGACGGCTCAGCAGTTAAGAGCCCTGGCTGCTCTTCCAGAGGACACCAGCTAAATTCCCAGCAACCACATGTTAGCTCACACCCATCTGGGGGACTCTAGTTCCTGGGGATCTAGTGATCCCTCCAAGCCTCTGAGTGTAACACATACACACACACACACACACACACACACACACACACACACACACACAAACCTGGAGGCAAAACACACAGATTTTTCCCTCCAGGGCCTGGTGTCTCACACCTTTAATCCCAGCACTGGGGAGGCAGAGGCAGAGGCAGAGGCAGGAGGATTTCTATGATCCTGGTCTACAGAGGGAGTTCCAGGACAGCCAGAGCTGTTACACAGCGAAACCCTGTCTTGAAAAACAAGTTTCGCCAGGCATGGTAGCTCATGCCTTTAATCCCAGCACTCAGGAGGCAGAGGCAGGGAGATCACTGTGAGTTTGAGGCTAGCCTGGTCTACAAAGGGAGTCTAGGACAGCCAAGGCTACACAGAGAAACCCTGTCTCGGAAAAAAACAAGACAAACAAACAAACAAAAATGAATTCATCACAGCAGGGAATTGTGACAGCCGTGGCTGCAGGAACAGTTCAGGAGATCACATCTTAAATCCTTGACTTGATTTGTAGACCAGGCTGGCCTCGAACTCACAGAGATCTGCCTGCCCCTGCGTCCAGAGTGCTGGGATTACAGGCATGCGACACTCCACCCAGCCACATGTTAAATTCTAACAGAAAGCAGAAATCAAACTGGACATGGCGAAGGTCTTTACACTCTCAAAGCCCAGGCTGGAGAGGTCGTTCGGTGGTTAGAGTCTGCACTCCCCTTGCAGTTGATTCCGTGTGCCCACGTCAAGCAGCTCCCCAACCCCTGTAACTCCAGCTTCATGAGAACCCACATCTAGAAGGTTCTGACCTCCATGAGCACCTGCTCGCACATCTGCTCATTCTCAGGAGCAGACACATACATAGACACATATTTATTTATTTTTTTTTTGGTTTTTCGAGACAGAATCTCTCTGTGTTAGCTTTGGCTGTCCTGGACTCACTTTGTAGACCAGGCTGGCCTCGAACTCACAGCGATCCGCCTGCCTCTGCCTCCTGAATGCTGGGATTACAGGCGTGCACCACCACGCCCGACCAACACACATAATTTAAAATGCATATTTTTGGGGGGGTTTTTTCTTTTATTTTATTATTTTTGTTTTGTTTTGTTTTTGTTTTTGTTTTTTTGAGACAAAGTCTCTCTGTGTTAGCCTTGGCTGTCCTGGACTCACTTTGTAGACCAGGCTGGCCTCGAACTCACAATGATCCGCCTGCCTCTGCCTCCCAAGTGCTGGGATTACAGGCGTGCGCCACCACACCCGGCTTATTTTTTGGTTTTTCAAGACAGGGTTTCTCTGTGTAGCCTTGGCTGTCCTAGACATGCTTTGTAGACCAGGCTGGCCTCTAACAACGATCTGCCTGCCTCTGCCTCCTGAGTGCTGGGATTAAAGGCCTGCGCCACCACGCCCAGCTTGTTTTCTTAGTGTTTGAGACAGGGTTTCTCTGTGTAGTCTTGGCTGTCCTGGGGCTTTGTAGTATCAGGGTGGCCTTGAGCTCACAGTGATCCACCTGCCTCTGCCTCCCAAGTCCTGGGATTAAAGGTGTGTGCCACCACACCCAGCTAAAATACATTTTTAAGACAAAAACCCTCTCAAAGCCCAGCTTCAGTGATGTACCTCCTCCAGCAAGGCCACATCTCCTAAGCCTCCCCAAACAGTGCTACCAGGTAAGGACCAATAGTCACATGCTTGAGGTTATGCAGGGCATCTCCACCTAATCACACTGAGGGAAGGGGGAGGGGTGATCTTCCTACCATGGTGACGTCACCTCTCAAAGGAATCTATTGTTTTGTCTGCACTGCAAGGTCTTTGGGGCTGGAAAGTATTTCACCAGCGCCAGAATGAGGAGGAACATGAAGATCGGCGATGTCTGTTCCATGTTCCCCATAAACATGAGGGGAGTGAGAGGCATACCAACCAAACTGAGCTCAAACCCGATTCCAAGATATATAAGTACACATCTATGTGAAAACGAGGGGAAAAACTGGGAGCTGTTATTGAAATATGATGCTTATGAGTCAGGTTTTTAGTGATGGAATGTCTAGAGTCATCCAAAAAAGTTGATGAGTGTGAGAATGGGAATTCTCTTCCTTGGCAAGAATCACAGCACAATTTAATACAGTTATGTCAGAATGTGTATGCAGAATATAAATATTGGCACAACATATTATGACATTGTTTAGGAGATGAATAAGACTATGTTAAAACTGTAGATCCAGAAGCTGGGGAGATAGCTCAGTGGATAAGAGCACTTGCTGCAGAGCCATGAGGACCTGAGTTCAAATCCCCAGCACCCTTGTAAAAAGCCAGGCAGCTCTGCCCACAGCATTGCCAAGCCAGACCAGGCAGCCCCCGGGAGCTTGCTGACTAGCCAGTCTATCGAAATGGAAGCTTCATGTTTAGTAGGAGACCTTGTCTTTTTGGGGGGCGCAGGGAGACAAGGATTCTCTGTGTAGCCCCCCCCAAAAAAATAAGAAAAAAGAAAGGGAACCAGGAGAGTGAGAAGAACCAAGAGGACAAAAGCCATGGTGAAATAGCTGCCTCTACAGTAATCAGAAGCTTGGGGAAGGGGAGCACAGGGGTTGTAGAGGTTTAGCGTGGGGGTGGGGATGAAAAGTACTGAGAGAGCCAGGACTCTGTAAAAGGTACTGGAGAACTAGAGTCATATGTTAAATAGGCAGCACAGTTAGCCATTTGCCCTGAGTTTCTTTGGGATCCGACAGCGTCTTGTTCAGTTCCCAGCATCAACATGGCTAACAGTCTGTAACTATCTAGAACATACAGCAATCATTTTAGGTTTGTTGTTTTCCTGAGCACATTTACTTATAAATATTTGGGGGAATTTTAATTTGCAGATGACTCAACCAGGGAAGGGTCCTACATCCTCACAGGAACACTTACAAAAAGTGAAGTGTGTTGGCGCACGCCTTTAATCCCAGCACTTGGGAGGCAGAGGCACGTGAATCTCTAAGAGTTCAAGGCCAGCCTGGTCTACAGAGAGACAGCCAGGACAGCCAAGGCTACACAGAGAAACTCTGTCCAAAAAAACAAAACAAAACCAAAGAGGTAATGTTAGAATGTTGGAATCTTTATCTCCTTTGCAGATTCCTTTGAGTCTGGGAGAACAGCTCAGTGGTCAGGTGTGCTTAGTATGCAGGGGCCTTTGCTATGATGCTCTGCATACACACACACTGGTTGGTTTTGTTGTTGATGATGTTTGAGACAGGGCCTCTCTGTGTACCCCTCGCTGGCCTGGAACTCACTATGTAGCCCAGGCTGGCTTCCTACTCACTATGAGATGGAGGATGACCTGGAACCCTGATCTTCCTGCTTCCCAAGAGTATTTCCACACCCAAAGTATTTCAGTTCTTAGAGGGATTCACTCACTAGCTAACGTGACATAATCTGTAGGCAAAATGTTATAAATCAATCATATAGAGCTGAGGCTTCACCACGCACCTTTAATCCCAGCACTTTAGAGGAAGAAACAGGCATAGCTCTGGAGTTCAAGGCCACTTAGTCTACACAGGGAGTTCCGGGCCAACCCGGGCTACATAATGAGACCGTGTTTCAAAAATCAAAGCAAGAGCCGGGCGTGGTGGCGCACTCGGGAGGCAGAGGCAGGCGGATCGCTGTGAGTTCGAGGCCAGCCCGGTCTACAAAGAGAGTCCAGGATGGCCAAGGCTACACAGAGAAACCCTATCTCGAAAAACCAAAAAAAAAAAAAAAAAAAAAAAAAAAAATCAAAGCAAAACACCCAACAAGGTTTGTAGAAGTAGAAGTCCGTTCTCACCTTCCACCATGTGGGTTCCAGGAACTGAACTCAGTCTTGGCAGCAAGTGCCTCTACCTGTTGAGCCTTCTGGCCGGCCTGACGGTATGAGTCTACATTCCCAAAGGCTGAGGATGCAGAAACAGATGCCTAATTAGCAGGCCCCAGGCCAGTGCAAGACATCAAAGAAAAACAAAGGGGGCTTAGAGAGATGGCCACGAGTAAATAATTTGCTGAGTAAGCATGAGGATTTCATTTGGGATCCTCAGAACTCACACAACGCCAGGCACAGTAGCACAGGCTAATCCCACTTTTCCTACAGGGAGATGGGAGGGGCAGACAGGAGAATTCCCAGAAGCTCACTGGCATATGCAGTGGGAAGCAACAAGAGACCCTGCCCCAAAATAAGGTAAAAGGTGAAAACCAAAACCTCTGACCACAGTCTCCCTGGCAACACACACACACACACACACACACACACACGTGAGCGCGCGGATGGATAGGATTTGAGGAGCAAAACCTGAGCTGAATTTGTCCTCTTCCTTCCACAGACACACATATGTACACCCACAGACACACGAATATGCTGTATTAATTACTTTCTGGTGGCTGTGACAAAAGTAACAGGCAACCAAAGAAAGTGTTTGTTTTGATTGACAGTTCCAGAGAAGTGTAGTCCATCCTGGAAGAGAAGACATAGCAACAGTCAGCGACAACACAGCAGTGGGAATGGGCAGCTGGCTGCTCACATTTCCAGCCACACATAGGAAGCAAAGAGAGAGTCGGAAGTAGGCAGAGGCTATAAGATCTCAAAGCCTGGCTCCAGGACATCCTTCTTCCAACAAGGCTCTACCTCACAAGGGTTCTATAACCTTTCCAAACAAGGAAGTGTTCCAAGACATGAGCCTGTAGGGGATATTTCTCATTTAAACCACCACACTTGGGGCTGGAGAGATGGCTCAGTGGTCTGCTCTTCCAGAGGTCATAAATTCAATTCCCAGCAACCACATGGTGGCTCCCAACCCTCTATCGTGTGATGTGATGCCCTCTTCTGGCCTGCAGGTGTACATGCTGTATACATAATAATAAAAACAAATCTTTAAAAATAAATAAATAAACCACTACACTTGCACACAAAGGCACACGCATGCACACACATGCCCATGCACGCACATGCGCACGGGCACACACAAATACACTGAATGGTGTAATTAGTATTATTAATATAAAATGTTCACTCAAGGAGGCAAATGCAGAGAGATCTCTGTACAACCAAGGCTACAGAGAGATACCCAGTCTGTCTGAAAAAAACAAAACATAACAAAACTTAGGCCATTGTTTTGGGCAGGCTTCTGACTAGGCCCTAACAGACTAAGCCAGACCAAAATGGAGTAACTCAAAGCATGGACTGCAAAACCACAGGGAAACTCTCTTGAAGCAGATATTTTCCAAAATAGACTGCTTGTCCCTAAAAACAGGAGATGCCAGTCCACTTGAGTCAGTGTAACAAGGAAGTCCCAGGTCTAACCATTACCAAAAATAGCAGGAAAGAAATCAGCATTTTTATTGTTTTGTTTCTTTGTTCTCATCTTACAAAACTTACTGCTTTCCAGTGCAAACTCAGTCCCAACTCGCAGAATGGGAGCCAATTTGATCTATAACCAAGTTTGTTGCAATTTTGCCCTTTGATATAACCAGAGAACCTCAGCCAGCACTCCCTCCCCATTTTCCCATTGCCCCGGAGACACAGGTCACAAAGCCCAGCCTGGGCTCAGGGCTCTCTCTGTACCCTGACCGGCCTCCTGGCCTCACTCCGGCCAGCTCCCGATTCCTCCACCTTCGTATTTTGCCACCTCTCCCTGGAGCCCCCAAGGCTTAGATTCTCAGTCTCCCAATCAGACCGTCCTCTTCCAACCCCAGGACATCTGTCCTCCCTCCCAGTAGCCATCTCCTCACACTCACCGTTCCTTCTAGTCCTTTCCAGCACGGAGAGGTTTTCTTCCCTCCCACTGACTGACTGACACTCTCAGCAGAAGAGAATTGTGATAACCCCCAGGGCCAAGGTCTCCTCAGGATTTAATTGTCAATTCTCATCATCTCCATTAAGAAAAAAGTTGGAGGGGGAAAAAAAAAAGCCAGGCTTGGTGGCGCACGCCTATAATCTCAGTACTCGGGAGGCAGAGGCAGGTGAATCGCTGTGAGTTCGAGGCCAGCCTGGTCTACAAAGCGGGTCCAGGACAGTCAAGGCTACACAGAGAAACCCTGTCTCGAAAAAAAAAGAAAAAAGTTGGGGGGCTGGAGAGATGGCCTGGTTAAGAGCACCGGCTGTTCTTCCAGGTGCAGGTTCAATTCCCAGCACCCACATGACAGCTCACAACTGTCTATAACTCCAGTTCCAGAGGATCTGACACCCTCACACAGACACACATGCAGGTAAAACACCAACGCAATGAAAATAAAATTTTAAAAAGAAAATAAAAAGCAAAAGAGTTAGAATATGCAGGGGTGGAGTGGGGGTGGGGCAGCAGCTGCCTATAATCCCAGCATTTAGGAGGCCCGTGGAAAGATCCAGAGCTCAAGGTCATCCTCGGCTACATAACAAGTTCAATTGGAGATCAGCCTGGTCAGCTAAATGAGACCCTGTCTCCAAAAACAAAAACAAAAACAAAACAATTAAAGCCTGCAGCAGCTCAGTAGTATGTGTGTGTAAAGTGTGTACTTAGCACACATGAAGCCCTGGCTTGTTTAATCCCTAACACTGCAGAAAAAGAGAAAGGAAGAGAGAAAGAAAGAAAGAAAGAAAGAAAGAAAGAAAGAAAGAAAGAAAGAAAGAAACAGAAAGAAAGAAAGAGAGAAAGAAACAAAGAAAGAATTTGGGGGATCAGGAAACGGAACTCAATTGGTAGTGTACTTGGCTAGTGTGCAGAAGGCCATGGACTGGTCTCCAGCGTTGAATAAGCCAGGTATGGTGACACATGCCTGCCTATACTCAGGTAGTTGGGGAAAGAGAGTATCAGAAGTTCAAGATCAGGCTGGAGAGATGGCTCAGTGGTTAAGAGCACTGGCTGCTCTTCCAGAGGTCCTGAGTTCAATTCCCAGCAACCACATGGTGGCTCACAACCAATTTATAATAAGATCTGATGCCCTCTTCTGACCCGCAGGTGTACATGCAGATAGAGCACTCATATTGATAAAATGAATATAAAAAGAAGTTCAAGATCACTCTCAACTAGTAGAGGGTCTGTGGATAACCTGGGCTAAACGAAACGGGGCGGGGGGGGGGCGAGCAAGCCCCAGGAGAGTGGAGAGTGCCAGGCTTCATGGGGCACATTTTGCTTTAAACATTTACTTACCCTTATTTTATGCGAACACATATTTTGCCTGTGTGCATATCTGTGCACCACGAATGTGCCTGGGCGAGGCTTGCCGTTAATCCCAGCATTTGGGAGGCAGAGGCAGGCCGACTTCTATCAGTTCAAAACCAGCCTCCTTTACATAAGAGTTCCAGGCTAGCTGGTCAGTGGTGGCACTGGCCTTTAATGTCTGCACTCAGGAGGCAGAGCCAGCTTGGTCCACAGAGAGAGAGAGCTCCAGGCCAGGCAGGGCTCCACGGCTTTCCTCTTTCTCTTGCTCATCTCTCAGCCCAGGTTCTTGAAGTTAACACAGGCACTGGGTGAGTGACTGTTTTGCTGGAGATTAAACTGGTCCTCACACCTGTTAGGCAAATGCTTTATACCTCTGAGCTACCCCATGCCAACAACCATCAAGAAGTGCATGCACATTTCATGGCAAGGATGAAAGACAGAGAGCCTTAGCTAGGTCCTTAGGAGGCTCTCTGCTAAGCCTATTAGCCCTCTTTGGGGCCAGATGGGCTTTCTGCTCTAGGCGTGGCTCACAATGCCCTATCCCATGACAGTAGAGGAACAAACTGATGGCTCCTGTCCTGCCCTCTTTCCAGTCACCTGTGCAGGCTCCCCAGCCCCTAAGCCTCACCCTGTACCATGCCCTCTCTTCCATATGTGGCCAAGGGATTGAGGGGCCTCGGGGAATGTGCACAGTGACATATGGGTCTTTTCCTAAAGCCAAATATTACAGGTGGCCTGGAACCCAGAGGTAGAACAAACTATCCACAGAAGTATGTGGAACCCCATGATCAGGAAATTCCTGAGTTCAGCCCGGTGTGGTGACACACACCTTTAGTCTCAGCACTTGGGAGGAACAGGCAGGCAGATCTCTGAGTTTGAGGCCAGCCTGATCTACAGAGTAGCTTCAGGATAACCAGAGCTACATAGTGAGACCCTGTCCCAAAAAAACAAGACAAGAACCAGGCATGGTGGCGCACGCCTATAATCCCAGTACTCTGGAGTCAGAAGCAGGTGGATCACTGTGAGTTTGAGGCCATCCTGGTCTAAAAAAAAAAAGAAAGCAGGTCCAGAGCTGGGCGTTGTGGCACACGCCTTTAATCCCAGCACTTGGTAGGCAGAGGCCGGCAGATTGATGTGAGTTCGAGGCCAGCCTGGTCTACAAAGTGAGTTTAGGACAGCCAAGGCTACACAGAGAGACCCTGCCTTGGAAAAAGAAAAAGAAAAAGAAGGAAGGAAGGAAGGAAGGAAGGAAAAGAAAATTCCTCAGTTCATCCTTCCTTTCCTAAAGCACTGGCCGTAGCTAGGGGCAGCAAAGTGGAAAATGCTGGCCTAGCATGTGTGAGGTTCTTACAGGATGTACAAGGCCTGCAGGCTAGAAGTGCTGACTATAGCCAGGCAGGGTGGCTCATGCCTGTAATCCCAGCACTTGGGAGGCAGAATCTGGGAGACTGATGCCAGTTTAAGGGCAACCTGGGCTACAGAGAAAGAATCTTTTACAAAAATGGAAAGCCAAATCCGGCACCCAAAGGTGCTGACTCCAGTACACACATTATATTACTCTTAAAACCAAGCCAGAATAAACACAGGGTTGCTTGCCAAGCTGAGCCGTCTGTGTGATGGGGTCTTGCTTATAAGGTATTCTCTTTTCTTCCACTGGGCACCCTTCCCCCAAGCCTCACACAGACTCTACACAGCGCTCAGGAGGCAGAGGCACGTGGATCTCTGAGTTCAAGGCCAGTCTGGTCTCCAAAGCAAGTCCAGGACAGCCAAGGCTAACACAGAGAGACCCTGTCTCTGAAAAACTAAAAAACAAAACACAAAACAACAACAACAACAACAACAAATTAAAAAAGACCGAGGGTTGATCTGGAGCTAAGTCTGCAAAGGTTAGCTTTAAGGACAGACCCCGCCACACCCTTCCTGCTGCCCCAACTGGATCTTGGCTACTATGGGGATTGGCTGGGTCCTGTGGGCGACAGCCTAAGACTTTGTCTCCTTCCCTCTTGGACGTCTGTGCTTGTTTATTGTTTTGCTTTGTTTCATTGTGGGGTGTGTGTGTGTGTGTGTGTGTGTGTGTGTGTGTGTGTGTGTGTGCACACGCAGGCTTGAGTGTATAGATCAGAGGACAACATGCAAGAATCCTATCTGTCCCAAGTCATCAGGCTGGGCTGATGCTGAGTCATCTCCCCAGCCCTGTTTATTTTTTTATTTTATTTTATTTTATTTTATTTTATTTTATTTTATTTTTTTGAGAAAGGATTTGCATAGCCCAGGCAAGCTTTGAACTTGCCGTCCACCTGCCTTAACCTCCTGATTGTTGGAATCATTACAAGCCTGGACCACCTAGCCCAGCTCTGCGTTATTCACATCGATAACACTTGGCTACTTCCAGGCAGATCATTTACCTTAGCTGCGTCTCCCCACAACCTTCACCTGCCTTTTAACTTCAAGTTGCCCTCTCCTCGCATCATGTGACTTTAGTTTTGTGGGGTTTTTTTTTTTAAGATTTATTTATTTATTTAGTACATATACACTGTTCTGCCTACATGTATGCCTGCACATGAGAAGAAGGCACCAGATCTTAACGGCTGATCCAACCCCCTTGTGGGGTAATTTTTTTCTTTCTCTATTGAACACGTTGATCTTTTATACCATAGTTGGGTTTTCATCACTAAGGAACCATCAACCTTTCCCCTTTTGCTTATTTTTGAGATGTGGTCTCATTATGTAGCCTTGGCTGGCTTGGACTTACTGTGTGGACCAAGATGGTTCCAGAACCTTTAGCCTTCTTCCTGCCTCTGCCTTTTCTGCACAGTGTGTGCCTCTTCACTCAGATCCCCCCCCCCCCTTGTAAAGGTAGTATTATTTTCTTCTTGAATTTGGATGCCTGAGGGCTTAGTGTTCCTGCCTGTATGGAATCTGGACTCCCTCCGGGGCATGGATCAGGCCTGCTGAGCACCTGCCTCTTATTCATCCCTTACTTTCCTGCTGCAGAAATTGCAGGGAGATGCTGCTAATCCTGCAAAGAGTCCCTGCCGCCTTCATCGCAGCAAGAGTCATCCCTCCTCCTGTGCCCCCATCACCGCTACCTAGCAATTAGAGGATCACAGACCCCATCACCTGCTCCCGATACTCTGGTCCCACCCACTGAAACTCACTGGGAATTCGCACAGGGTCTGGATCCCATAGAGCAGCTCCTGGACTTGGAGCTGGTGACACTAGATGCTTCCCGGATAATTATTCAATGAGCACTTTGCAAGCAGGAGATCAAGGATTTCCTAATAGTAGTGGCTTTTATAAACAATGTCTTTTGTTCCTTTTGTTTCTTTTGCTGGCCTGGGAACTTAGACACATAAGCCTCTGCCTACAGAGTTCCGGCACCAAATCAGGTTGTTTGTTTATTTAGACTTAATTAGTTAATTTATTTTTATTGTATTATTGGGAGGAGGTTAAGACAGCTCTCTCTCTCTCTCTCTCTCTGTTGCTTTAGTTGTCCTGGAAATCGATCTGTAGACTAGGCTGGTCTCAAACTCACAGAGCTCCACCTGCTTCTGCCTCCTGAGTGCTGGGATTAAAAGCATGGGCCACCACTGCCTGGCTTTTTGTTCTTTTTCTTTCCTTTTTTTTTTTTTTTTTTTGGTTTATCAAGACAGGGTTTCTCTGTGTAGCCTCTGGCTGTCCTGGAACTCACTCTGTAGACCAGGCCAGCCTCGAACTCAAATCTGTCTACCTCTGCCCCTGGCTCTTAAGTATTTTGACTAAAGGTGTGTGCTACCACACCAGGCAGCTTTTTTTTTTTGGGGGGGGGGATAACTTAAAGATTTCTTTATTTATTATGTAAACAGTGTTTTGCCTACATGTGTGCCTACACACCAGAAGAGGACACCAGGTCACATTATAGATAGTTTTGAGCCACTTGACAACAACCAAGAAACAAACAGAATAAACAAAAAACAAAAATATTTTTATACATACATATATGTGTATATGTGTGTGTGCGCATGCAAATGACCTATGGTACCCAGTGTAATAAAATTTCAAAATAATAAAGTATTGTCTCACATAATTATTAAAGAGGAGACGCAGGCTCAGGCACAGCTGGATCCAGGTGTTCAAATGATGTCATTGGCAGGTGCTCTCTAAACTGTTTCCTTTAGCTCTCCCTTTGTTCTCAAACAAGCCATGCCAAATTATTTGTCACCAGAGCTAAAACCATAGGCCAAACCAGAGTTTGATTGTCTCTGTCTTCAGTGACAGCCATGGCCTCTGTCTCTTTCTCCTCAGTCCTAATCTCATCTTTGGACAATGCTCTATTTTATAATTTGTTTTATTTTGTTGGTTTTTTGAGACAGGGTTTCTCTGTGTAGCCTTGACTATCCTGGACTCACTTTGTAGACCAGGCTGGCCTCAATCTCACAGTGATCCGCCTGCCTCTGCCTCCCCAGTGCTGGGATTAAAGGCATGAGCCAATACTGCTTGGCTTATTTCATAATATTTAAACACGTTATTTATTTTGGGGCCAAGTGTGGAGGGCAGAGGACAATTTCAAGGAGTCAGTCTGATCCTTCCACTGTGTGGAAGATGCCAGGGATCAAACACAGGTCCCCATCAGGCTTGGCAGCAAGCTCCTTCACCTGCTGAGCTATCTCACCACCCTCACATAGAAATCTTCTAACAAAGTGAACCAGACCGTATGACAACTCTGACCCTTTTTTTTTTTTTTAGAAGATCTTTAGTATCCTAAACTGGATTAGAACTTGCTGCAAAGCTGAGGTTGGTTTTGAACTTCCTATCAGTCCAAGTGTTGGGACTACAGGCAAGGCTTGCTTCTCATTCTTTGTTTGCATTTCCTTTTGTTTTGAGGCCAGTTCACTGCTAACAGTGTTGGGCAGCCTGGGAACTCACATACCCCAGGCTGGCTTTGAACTGGAGATGTTTGGTCCTCCACCCCTCCTCTACTCAAAACATTCAAATAGCTGTTTTTGTTTTGTTTGTTTGTTTTTGTTTTGTTTTGTTTTTGTTTTTTCAAAACAGGGTTTCTCTGTGTAGTCTTGGCTGTCCTGGACTTGGTTTGTAGACCAGGCTGTAAGATCTTGAACTTACAGAGATCCTCCTGCCTCTGCCTCCCCAGTGCTGGGATTAAAGGCCTGTGTCACCATGCCTGGCAAGATTTGTTTATTTAGCCGGGCAGTGGTGGTGCACGCCTTTAATCCCAGCACTTGGGAGGCAGAGGCAGGCGGAGAGCTGTGAGTTCGAGGCCAGCCTGGTCTACAAAGAGAGTTCAGGACAGCCAAGGCTACACAGAGAAACCCTGTCTTGAAAAACCAAAAGAAAAAAAAAGATTTGTTTATTTATTATGTATACAGTGCTCTGCTTGCATGTACACCTGCATGCCAGAAAGGGGCACCAGATCTCTGGAGAGATAGTTGTGAGCCACCATGTGGTTGCTGGGAATTGAACTCAGGACCGCTGAAGAGCACCTGGTGCTCTTAACCTCTGAGCCATCTCTCTAGCCCTCCAATAGCTTCTAATTGTAAAATCCGAAGTTCTCCATGGTACATCCTGTTTCTCTCCCCTTCTAACCCCTGTACTGTCTTCCCTCCAGTGTGAGGGGGGTGTCCCGCCATTTCTGGTGGCCAACTCCTCCCCTTCACTCATGACTCAGTTCCTCTGGCCGTTTTTTTTCTGTAAGCAGCCAACTCCAGAGTTCTCTTGCCATGCGAGTCCAGGCCTGGCTTTCATTGGTCCACACTGGCATGACACTCCCAGGAACAGCCAGTCACTGTTGCCAAGGGGCTGACGCATTCTGAGTGGTTTGGCCTGAGTCAACAGCCCTGGAACTGATGGACCGTGTGGGTTGAGTGGAGAAAGACAATACCCTTGAGAAAGATTGGGATCCTGTTACCAGAAGGGTGAGGTAATGCTGTTCAACAGGAGTAACCGATGATCGTCTTCAGTGGTTTTGCCCAGCAGCTGACAGACAGGAAGTGTTGGATTTTTTTTTTCCTTTTTTCTTTTTTTCTTTTTTTTTGGTTTTTCCAGTCAGGGTTTCTCTGTGTAGCCTTGACTGTCCTGGACTCGATTTGTAGACCAGGCTGGCCTTGAACTCACAGCGATCCGCCTGCCTCTGCCTCCCAAGTACTAGGATTAAAGGCGTGCGCCACCAACGCCTGGCTAGGAAGTGTTAGAAAAAAGAAAAAGAAAAAGAAAAAAAAAAGCAGAAATGAATAAGCTTGCATTGCCTGTAGGAGTCCCTGGGGGCTTCCTTCATCATCATTTACTCATTTAACAAAATTTTATTGATATCATTCATTTATGGGCTTTATCCGAAGGGACTGCTGTTCTCTTGAATTAAAATGTAATAAAATGCCGGGCGTGGTAGCGCATGCCTTTAATCCCAGCATTGGGGAGGCAGAGGCAGGCGGACTGCTGTGAATTCGAGGCCAGCCTGGTCTACAAGGCGAGTCCAGGACAGCCAAGGCTACACAGAGAAACCCTGTCTCAAAAAACAAAAAACAAAAAAATGTAATAAAGTGTTGTTTGCCTGTAATCCCAGAACTCAGGGGATAGAAGCAGGAGGATCAGGAGTTCAAAGCCAGGCTTAGCTACAGAAGACCCTGTTGAAAAAAAAAAAAAGTTGGGAGAAACTCTGATGTGTTGGTGAACACCTTTAATACCAGCACTCCAGAGGCAGACGCAGTCCAATCTCATCTCTGTGAGTTCAAGACCAGCCTGGGATTACACAGTAAGCTCCAGAGCCAGGGCCACACAGTGAGACTCTTACCTAAAACAAAAACCAAAACCTGCTACAAGCTGAGGCTTTCTGAATGGTGCCTGACATTCACTCAACAACATTTATTAGCTTTTACTAGCTGGGGAGATGAGCAGCTGTGAAGACCACAGGAAGTTCCTCTCCATCCGGGGCTCAAGAAAGACTGACAGCCGGCTGGGCAGTGATGGCGCAAGCCTTTAGCCTTTGATCCCAGCACTCGGGAGGCAGAGGCAGGCAGATCTCTGTGAGTTCGAGGCCAGCCTGGACATAAAGTGAGTCCGGGACAGCCAGGGCTGTTACATAGAGAAACCCCCGTCTTGAAAAACAAAACAAACAAAAGACTGACAACCAAAGACAAAGTTGGGCTCAAAGGGAATAGAGGTTTCCTGAAACTCACCTTTTTGGTGGGGCGTGTGACTGGGGATTGGAGTGGGGGAGGGTGGGTGGGAGGGTGGGGGATAGGGGAGTGGGGGAAGGGTGGGAGGGGATGGGGGAGTGGAGGGTGGCTGGGGGCCGTTTTCAGAGCACTATTTTTAGCCTTTACAGTTGCATGCCTGTGTTAATCATTTTTTTTGTGTGTGTGTGTTAATCATCTTTTAAAAAGTCAGGCCAGGAATGGGAGATGGCTCAGTTGGTAGAATACCTCCCACAAGCATGAGTTCTAATCCCCCAACCCATGTAAAGGCCTGGCACTGTGGCCACTCAGAACTGGAGGAGCAGAGAGAGGAGGATCTCAGTAGCTCATTGGCTAGTCAGTCTAGTCCAAAGGATGGGCTCCAGGTTTTTTTTCAAGACTGGATAAAAAAAAAACCGAATCTTTTATTTTTAAAAAAAAATTTTTTTTTTTTTTTAAATTTCTCTTGAGTAAAAGCAAAAAGGCTGGGTCATGGGGTAATTGTGTGTCATTTTAGTAGAAGCTGCCAAACAGCTGTCTCAAGTGGTTATACCATTTCACAGGCTCACCAGCGGTGCCCAAGTGTTCCTTTTGCCAACACCCTTGTGAGCAGTTGGCATTGCCGATCTTGTTTCAACAGTTCTCCTGGGTGCAGTTAACTCTTCATGGTATTGGCTTATTCGCTTTCTCCCTCTCCCTCTCTCTCTCTCTCTCTCTCTCTCTCTGTTTGTCTTTCTATGTTTGGTGTGTACATGTTCACATGGGTATATGGACACCTGTATATATGAAGGCCAGGGATCAACATCAGGCCTTGTTTTCCTTGTTCTTTGCCTTGTCTTATATATATATATATATATATATATATATATATATATATATATATATATATCTCACAACCATCTACAATGAGATCTGGTGTCCTGTCCTGGTGTACATGCAGGCAGAATACTGTGTATCTCTGATACATAAATAAAATCTTTTTTAAAATTTCATAAAACATTCTATAGTGTACATGTGTACTGAGATATCACTCTGTGCCCCACAAACAGGCATTGACAATGCCTTAATTAAAGTGTAAAAAATAGGAGATCAGGCTGGAGAGATGGCTGAGCAGTTAGGAATGAAGTTAAAGTAGTTTTTTGTTTTTGTTTTTGTTTTTTTAAGTGTTTGAGGCAGGGCTTCTCTGTGTGGCCTTGGCTGTCCTGGATTCACTTTGTAGACCAGGCTGGCCTCAAACTCATAGTGATGCACCTGCCTCTGCCTCCATAGTGCTGGGGTTAAAGATGTGTGCCACTACACCAAGTGCTTTTTTTAAAGATTTATTTATTTATTATTATGTATGCAGTGCTCTGTCTTAAAGTACAGCTGCAAGCCAGAAGAGGGCATCAGGTCACATGATAGATGGTTGTGAGCCACCATGTGGTGCTGGGAATTGAACTCAGGACCTCTGGAGGACCAGTCAGCGCCCTTAATCTCTGAGCCATCTCTTCAGTGACTGTTAAAGTGTTCTTAACTGCTTTTGCAGAAGACCAGGGTTTGGTTCTCAGAATCCACATAGTAGTTCACAACTGTCTGTAACATGTCTTAGGGGATCTGACACCCTCTTCTGGCTTCCTCCCCAACCCTGAAAAAGAATGCATAAGGCACAAAATAAGGGGGGAGGGAGCGGGCTAAACCGGGTGTGGTGGCGCACACCTTTAAATCCAGCACTCAGGAGGCAGAGGCAGGGGGATCTCTGTGAGTTCGAGGCTAGCCTGGTCTACAAAGCAAATCCAGGACAGCCAAGGCTTCACAGAGAAACCTTGTCTTGGAAAACAAACACACACACACACACACACACACACACACACACACACACACACACAAAGGGCGAGGTGGGGGGCTAGGATGTACCTCAGTGATAGAGTTCTTACCACCATTCATAAGGCCCTGGGTATGAACCCCACCACCCCAGATATTCAAAATAAAAATCAGATAAACTAAATTACAAAGTGTCCTGGGAGGGAAAAACCACATAATCACATTCTGAGCCTGTAACATGAGTACTGGGAATCGAACTGGATTCCAGAGCAGCAAGTGCTCTTAATCTCATAGCCTTTTTTCCAGTCCAATTATGGCTCGATTGTTAAAACAGTAACTGGAAAAACCCGGTAAGGGATTACTTCAGAAGCGTACCTTAGGGTAACTGAGTAAGGGTGTGGATGTGTTTGAGAAGTCAAGGACATGGGGCGAGACAAAGACAGAACATAAATTGTGCGGTGAGGGAAAAGGTGAAAGGAGGAACAGGGTGGGGGCGTGGTGGGGGGAGGAATTCGCTTTTTCCATGGAAACCTTAGAAGACGGTTGCCAGCAGCAAACACACTAAATACCCTTCCTACAGGTATTGGGTATCAGGTACCGGGCTCTCAGCTCCCACCAGCACAAGGAAGCAGTTAGCTAAGGCCAGGGGTCACAAGGCGATCGGTTTCCGTGCTGCGTAATCCGGACTCCACAGGTAGGAGGGCTGGGCAAAGGAATGTTCTAGGGAACAAAGGAAGGGTTGGCCCAGCGCCAGCGCACACCTCTTACACAGAGCAGGCCCGGGCGTCCGGGAACCAGCAAGAACTGGACTTCAGACGGGCCACACTCGGAGAATTCTGCAGCTCCCGGAGACGCCGGCTCTCCCAGTGGGAACAAAGAAGAGGCGAGGTGGGGCCAAGGCGGGGCCGAGCCTGGAAGAGCAGCAGCCGCACCGGGGGGCGGGGTCAGGAGGATCTGGGGGCGGGGCCTAACTGGGGACAGAGTCTGAGTGGGTTGAAGTCAAAGCATGCCCAGGAGGAGTCGATCGTGGGCGGGGCAAAAAAAAAAAAAAAAAAAAGGACAGAGCCTGGTGGACTAGTGAGTGGTGAGTGCATTGACGAGTGGGGGTGGAGTGGGGTGGGGATAGAGGCCCGTCTGGGGCCATGGCAAGACGCAGACCCGACTAGGCCTAGGTAGGGGAGGAACCAAGGTAGATGGGGGCAAAGTCGATCTCAGCTCAACCTTGGGCACTAGAGCCAGAAAGCAGTGGGGTCTGTATCTTCCACTCCTGCAGAGGAACTAGGGTGGAGCCCCACACCCGGCCGGAAAGGTTGGAGGATGGTACTCTGGCTTGGGAGGCAGAGGTGGGCGGGAGGTTAAAACTCCGCCCTAAGGAGGCGTGGACCCGAAGGGAGAAAGCTGGCGGGAGGGGCGGGAGGGGCGGGAGGGGCGAGACTAGGCTGAGAAAGGCGGGGCCAGAGGAACACTTCGGCGGAGGTGGGGCGACTGTAGGTGGGAGAAGGACGGGTGGGGGTGTCGGAGCAAGTAGCTGGTCTGGGAGAGTTGGGTGCTGTGCTCCATAGGCCTGCTATTCCGCAGGCCGCTCTAGGGTCCCAAGTATCCGTAGTCTCAGCCGGTCCCACTTCCAGTAGCATGCATTTGTACTTACTAAGAACTGTACTAGCTGGGTGTGGTGGCACACGCCTTTAATCCTAGCACTCACTCAGGAGGCAGAGGCAGGCGGATCGCTGTGAGTTCGAGGCCAGCCTGGTCTACAAAGCGAGTCCAGGACAGCCAAGGCTACACAGAGAAACCCTGTCTCAAAAAACCAAAATAAATAAATAAATAAATAATAAATGGTTGTGAGCCATCATGTAGTTGCTGGGAATTGAACTTAAGACATTTGGAAGAGCAGCCAGTGCTCTTAACCTCTGAGCCATCTCTCCAGCCCCTGAGTTGTTTCTTACCCACCAGATAATTACCATCTAATTCACTCATTCATCCAAATATATTTATCGGCAGAGTATTTTACCACATGCCTGTAATCCCAGCACTCAGGTAGAGCTGAGGTTCTGGAGTTTGTCAAGGCCAGCCAAGGCTGCAAAATCAGACCTTGTCTCAACAACAACAACAACACACACAAACACACACAGAGCTGAAGATGGGGAGGTGTTTGCCATGTCTCATGTAGAACCATATACTTTAAAATGTATTTTATTACTTTTAATTTTGAATTATGTGTCCGCGTGTGGGTTTGTGCACCTGAGTGCAGGTGCGCAAGGAGGTCAGAGGCAATGGATCGATCCTCTGGAGCTGGACTCGTAGGAAGGTGTAACGGTGATATGTGTGATGTGGTGCTGGGCACTAAATTCGGGTCCTCTGCAAGAGCAGCCAGTGATCTCAACCCATGACCTAGCTCTCCAGCCCCCAAACTGTGTACATATGAAAATATAGTCAGGAGTTACCCGCCCAAGAACGTTAACACACACACACACACACACACACACACACCATTTTACTTTCTATGCCTGGGTTTCTTCTTCTTTCTTATTTTCTTTTTCTTTTTCTTTCTTTCTTTCTTTTTTTTTTTTTTTTGTTTTTTTGTTTTTTTGTTTTTTGTTTTTCGAGACAGGGTTTCTCTATGTATCCTAGGCTGTCCTGGACTCACTTTTGAAGACCAGGCTGGCCTCGAACTCACAGCGATCCGCCTGCCTCTGCCTCCCGAGTGCTGGGATTAAAGGCGTGCGCCGCCGCCACCACCACCCGGCCTCTTCTTTCTATACAAGGGGAAATATACATAGCAGTTGCTTCATGGGGTACATTTTCATTGTTGTGAAGAGACACCATGACCAAGGCAATTTGTTTTTGTTTTCCTCTGCAATCTTGGCTGTCCTGTACTCACTTTGTAGACCAAGCTGGCCTTGAACTCACAATGATCCACCTGCCTCTGCCTTCCTGAGTGCTGAACCAAGGCAACTTTTTTTTTTTTTTTAGAGATTTATTTATTATGCATACAATGTTCTGTCTGCACATACACTTACAGGCCAGAAGAGGGCACCAGATCGCATTATAGATGGTTATGAGCCACCATGTGGTTGCTGTGAATTGAACTCAGGACCTTTGGAACAGCAGTCAGTGCTCTTAACCTCTGAGCTATCTCTCCAGCCCACCAAGGCAACTCATTTTTTGGGGAGGGAGGGGTGTTTCGAGACAGGGTTTCTCTGTGTAGCCTTGGCTTTCCTAGACACACTTTGTAGACCAGGGTGGCCTCGAACTCACAGTGATCTGCCTGCCTCTGCCTCTTAGTGCTGGAATTACAGGTGTGCCCTACCACGCCCCGCTCCAAGGCAATTCTTATGAAGGAAAACATTTCATTGGGGCTGGCTTACAGTTTCAGAGGATAAGTCCATTATCATCATGGCGGGAGCATGGCAGCGTGCAGGCAGACATGGTGCTGCTGGGGGAACTGAGAGTTCTACATCTTGATCCTCAGGCAGCAAAGGAGACTGTGCCACCCATCATATCTTGAGCCTTTATATGACCTCATCCCTCGAAGCCCCATCTCCACACTGACATACTTTCTCTAACAAGGCTAAGCCTACTCCAATAACGTCACGCCTAATAACACCACTCCCTATGTCCAAGCATTCAAACACATGAGTCTATTGGAGCCATGCCTGTCCAAACCACCACACAGGGTCACTGTGAAGATGGAAGGACATTAGTGTGGTGCTCAGAAATTACTTGGTAACATTTTCCCCCACCCCCACTCCCAGAAACAGGGTTTCTCTGTGTAGCCCTGGCTGTCCTAAAACTTGCTCTGTAGACCAGGCTGGCCTTGAACTCACAGAGATCCACTTGCCTCTGCCCCTGGCTGTGCCTCTCTGCCTGTGCCTGTGCCTGTGCCTGTAGCTGTGCCTCTGCCTGTGCCTGTGCCTCTGCCTGCTACCTGACTCTCAGTTCCTGGAAGTAAATTCCTTGTGCAGCTAGGTCTCAGTGTCTTTATTTATTTCCTTCCGCTCTCAACATCCCAGGCACACTGTGGGCCTGCGATCCCTGAATAGGGCATGAAGAGAAAGATGCACGTGGAATAGGGCCTGTGGGGTGGAGATCCCAGGTCAACAGTACCTGGACGGTTAGGCAACCCTGCTGCATCTCAGCTGGGTATAAAATGCAGCCTGTCCTCATGGCTGAACCAGCAGGGAATCAGAAGCCCTGGCCAAGGACGCACAGAGAGTTTGCTGTGGAACGATTGCAAAAGCTTGTTGGCACTGCCTTTGGGAACTAAGGCTCTCTCTCATTCATAGCTGGGTCTCTGAAGAGCTCATGTGGTGATGTGGCCACATCAGCACAGCTAGCTATATACAGCCCAACCAAGATTTCTTTTTAAAGATTTATTTATTTTATTTATTGCATATGAGTGCTTTATCTGCAGAAGAGGGCGTCAGATCACATTCTAGATGGCTGTGAGCCACCATGTGGTTGCTGGGAATTGAACTCAGAACCTCTGGAAGAGCAGGTGGCGCTCTTAAGCACTGAGCCATCTCTCCAGCCCTGTCCAACCAAGATTTATCTGGGGCCTAAGAGCCCCAGTCAAGCTATTCTTTACTTTTTAATCTTTTGTTTATTATTATTATTATTATTATTATTATTATTATTATTATTGTTATTATTACTATTATTATTATCAATACAAGGTTTCTCTGTGTAGCCCTGGCTGTTCTGGAACTCTGTAGACCAGGCTGGCTTGGAACTCAGAGATCTGCCAGCTTCTGCCTCATGAGTGCTGGGCTTAAAGGTGTGTGCCACCTTACCTGGCAAGGTGTTCTTTCTTCTTTCTTTCTTTTGTATCTTCTTTTTTATTTTCACAAGTATTATGACTGCACATATGTCTGTGTACCACTTGCATACCCAGTGCTGGTGGAAATCAGAGAAGGGGATTCCCTGGAACAGAAGTTACAGATGGCTGCGAGCCAATTTCTGGGTGCTGAGAATCATACTAGGGTCTTCTGCAAGAGTAGCAAACGCTGTTTTGTTTTTCGTTTTTTTGAGACAGGGTTTCTCTGTGTTACCTTGGCTGCTCTGGAATTGCTTTGTAGACCAGGCTGGCCTTGAACACATGGCGCTCTGCCTGCCTCTGCCTCCCAAGTGCTGGGATTAAAGGCATGCGCCACCACGCCCAGCAAGAGTAGCAAACACTCTTAACTACTGAGCCATCTCTTTAGCCCCAAAGGATGCCATCAGGAATTGAACCGTGGTCTC
The DNA here is from genome assembly GCF_964271855.1 of Acomys minous. Lineage (NCBI taxonomy): Eukaryota > Metazoa > Chordata > Mammalia > Rodentia > Muridae > Acomys > Acomys minous. The sequence goes on along the minus strand of NC_140487.1, from coordinate 106,341,090 downwards.
CTGAGTGGCAAACAGAGACACTCACCACTATTCCGATAAGGATGACTCTTTATTTTACTCGTTGTTGAGATGGGGTCTTATGTATCTCACGCTAGCTTCTCACCCTCTCTATACTGAGGATGGCCTTGAACTCCTGCCTGTATCTCCCTAGTGCTGGGATTACAAGTGTATGACTGAACCCAGTTTATATGTTACTGGGCTTCGGGCATGCTAGGCAAACACTCTACCAGTTGAGCTACCTCTGTAACCCCTACACCACAGCTCTTAGTGGCTATTCAGGAGCCTATACCCAAGGACTTACACTTTTTGTTTTGTTTTGTTTGTTTTAATTAAAAAAGAGAGTTATTTAGTTATTTATGTATATAGGGGTTCTGCCTGCATGTACTCCTGCAGGCCAGTAGAGGGCACCAGATCACATTATAGATGGTTGTGAGGCATCATGTGGTTGCTGGGAATTGAACTCAGAACCTTTGGAAGAGCAGTCAGTGCTCTTAACCTCTGAGCCACCTCTCCAGCCCTTGTTTGTTTGTTTGTTTGTTTGTTTGTTTGTTTTTAAGACAGGGTTTCTCTGTGTAACCTGGTTGTCCTGGAATTAACTCTGAAGACCAAGCTGGCCTTGAACTTACAGCGATCTGCTTGTCTCTGCCTCCCTGAGTGCTGGGATTGATTACAGGGGTGTGCACTATGCTGGGTTAGTGTTTACTTTTTTATGTGTGAGTGTTTTCCTTGCATGCGCATCTGCATCATGTGCATGCCTGGTGCCAAGGAGGTCAGAAGAGAGCATTGAGGGGCTGGAGAAATGGCTCAGTGGTTAAGAGCCCTGCCTGCTCTTCCAAAGGTCCTGAGTTCAAGTCCCAGCAACCACATGGTGGCTCACAACCACCTATACTGAGATCTAGTGCCCTCTTCTGGCATGGCAGGCAGAACACTGTATAAATAATAAATCTACCAAAAAGAAGAAGAAGAAGAAGAAGAAGAAGAAGAAGAAGAAGAAGAAGAAGAAGAAGAAGAAGAAGAGGAGGGCATTGGATCCCTGGAATTAGAGTTATAGATTGTTGTGAGTTGCCACATGGATGCTGGGAACCTAACACGTTTTCTGCAAGAGCAGCAAGTGCTCTTAACTGCTGAGCTGTCTCTCCAGCCCATACTTTCAGTATTTTTGAAGGCTGGATAGCTCGCAGTGATTGGTAGGAGGTTGCTCATGAACTTGGTGCTATGACACATATATTTGTCACATATACGTATGTGCCATATCATATGTATCATACGAGTATGGTCCAGAAGAAGGTAGGCGGAATGCTTGAGCTCAGGAGTTCAAAACAACCTGAAGAGTATAGCAAACCCGATCTAAGCAAGGAGGGAAGGAGGGGAGGAAGGAAGCAAGCGAAGAGCTGGGTACAGTGGTCCACATCTTGAATTTTACCACCTGGGAAATGTGACAGAAGTATTTCATCCAATTGAAGGCTAGTCTGAGGGGCTGGGATACAGCTCCTCCTAGGCACAAGTCCTAGCAGTAAATTTCCAGCACTGCATAAGCTGTGTGTGGTAGTGCAGGACTGTCATTGCAGCATTTGGGAGAGGGAAGCAGGAGGATCAGAAACGCAAGGCCAGCCTAGGCTGCCTGGCAGCAAGAGACGCTGTATTTGTGGGGGTGGGGAAAGGCTGGGGGATGGTTCAGCCGATGCAAGAGCTTGCTTCGAAAACCCTGGGCTCCACTGTGGAAGAAGAAAACACACTTCCAAAAGCTGTCCTCTGACCATGCATGGCGATGCACCCATTTACTCTCAGACCACGAGAGAGGCAGAGGCAGGTGGATCTCTGGGTTCCAGGCCAGCCAGGGCTACACACCTGTCTCAAAACCAACTAACTATTGGTTTTGAGACAACTAAACAAACAAAACCAAAACTATTATCTTCTGACCTTCATAGGAATGCCATGGTGGGCATGCAATCACCCCCGCCCAATACACACAAAATGGATAAATAAAATGTAATATAATAAAAGCATTTAGCCAGTCGAGGTAGCGCACGCCTTTAATCCCAGCACTTGGGAGGCAGAGGCAGACAGATCACTGTGAGTTTTAGGCCAGCCTGGTCTACAGAGGACAGTCAAGATAATACAGAGAAACCTTGTCTCAAAAAACCAAATAAATAAATAAATAATAATAAATAAATATATTTACAAACAGAACCTAAGCAAGGAGCAGTAAGTTAACACTTTATAATCCTCCCACACCTCAACTACATTCTGTTTTTGGTTTTTTGTTTGTTTGTGTGTTTGTTTTTGTTTTTGTTTTCTCAAGACAGGGTCTCTCTGTGTAGCCTTGGCTGTCCTGGACTCACTTTGTAGATCAGGCTGGCCTCGAACTCACAGCGATCCACCAGCCTCTGCCTCCCAAGTGCTGAGATTAAAGGCGTGCGCCACCACGCCTGGCAAGGATGGTTTTAAGTCACCATGTGGTGCCGAGAATAAAATCTGGGTTCTCTGCAAGGAAGGACAGCAAATGCTGGTAATCACTGAGCCAACTCTCCCACCCTTTGTTGCTATTTTTTATTTTGAGATAGGGGTATCACTAAGTTGTCAGGCCTCCTTGAATATCAACTTCTTCTGGCTCTACCTCTTGAATGGCTGGAGTTAACAACGTGTACCACCAGGCCCAGGTTCTCCATGCCATTTTACAGGCAGAAACACCACCATCCAAGTTTAATGTTCAAAGGTCACAGCCTCAGGGCCGGGAGAGCTGGCTTGCTGGTAAGGAACACTGGCTGTTCTTCCAGAGGACCAGAGTTCAATTTCCAGAACCTATGGGCGGCTTCACAACCCTCTGTAACTCCAATTCCAGGGGATCTGCTGCCCTTTTCTGGCCATCACAGGCACTAGGCATATATGTGCACAAACACACATAAAATTACAACATTTTATTTTTTAAATGGAGTGATGCAGCCTTTCAGGGTCATGTCCACAGATAATTTTGATTGTCATACCTGGAGGGGCACATCTCGCAAGTGGTACCCAGGGATGATTCCAAGCATCCTTTGGTGCATAGACCACCTGCTTACAGCTAACAGTCACCCAGCCCAAAGTGCCAGTATTGAGTTTGCAAAACTCTGATTAAGAAAAATCCATGCGGCTGGGCGGTGGTGGCACACGCCTTTAATCCCAGCACTTGGGAAGCAGAGGCAGGCAGATCGTTTTTTTAGTTCAAGGCCAGCCTGGTCTACAAAAGCGAGTCTAGGACAGTCAAGGCTACACAGAGAAACCCTGTCTTGAAAAACAAACAAACAGACTGCCTGTCTTTGCCCTGTTGACCTGCTTTAATTCTGCTACTGGCCTTTCCAGGACCAGGATGAGTGGGGAAGACCTTACAGCCCTTCATCCTTGCTTAGTGGACATACAAAGACTTCAACAAACACCCACAGGATGAACCTGGGAGCCTGGTTACAGGGAACCTTCCAGAAGGTTCTTTCCTAAACATGTATTAAGGAATGCCATGTCACCCACAGTCTCCATCATGAACCACACTCACCAGGAAGGAGATGCTCCAGCTTTTCTATTTTGGGGGGGGGGGCAGGGGCAGGAGTTCAAGACAAGGTTTGTCTATGTAGCCCTGGCTATCCTGGATTCACTTTGTAGACTAGCCTAGCCTTGAACTCACGGAGATCTGCCTGCCTCTGCTTACCAAGTGCTGGGATTAAAAGGATGTACCACCATTGCCCAGCAGGCTTTGTTTTTTGTTGTTTTTGAGGCAGGGTTTTATGTAGCCTAGGCTGGCCTCAAACTAGCCTCTGCTCTTTGTGGTGTTATTTCTGGGGTGCTGAGATTACAGCATTTAATTAAAGCACGTAGTACCATGCCCAGGTACTGGGCTTTCAGATATTAAGATTTCAGGGGATAGAGGGGAAACCCTGAGGGTCTTCTTTTTCTTTTCCTCCTCCTCCTCCTCTTTTTGGCTTTGGTTTCTCAAGACGGAGTTTCTTTGTGTAACAGCCCTTGGCTATCCTGGAACTCTGCCTGCCTCCCAAGTGCTGGGATTAAAAGTGTGCACCACCATGCCCAGCTCTGCTTCTTTTTAAAAATGTTTTTTTTCTATGTTACATTTTATTTATGTTGTGTGTGTCACAGTGCGCATGTGGAGCTCAGAGGCCAACTTGCAGGAGTCAGTTCTCTCCTTCCACCAGAGGGGCCTGAGGATCGAACTCATGTTGTCAGGGTTGGTAACAGGCACCTTTGTCCATGGAGCTATCTCATCAGCCTTCACCTCCATCCCCTTTTTGAGACAGGGTCTAATATAGCCCAGGCTGGCCTTGAACTTTAGATTTTTCTGCCTCTGCCTCCTGAGTGCTCGGATAACAGGCAAGTACTAAGAGTGCCTGGCACCCTGTTTTTACGATGCTTGAAATCAAATGCATGCCAGCCGTGGTGGCGCACGCCTTTAATCCCAGCACTTGGGAGGCTGAGGCAGGTGGACTGAGTTTGAGGCCAGTCTGGTCTACAAAGTGAGTCTAGGACAGCCAAGGCTACACAGAGGAATCCTGTCTTGAAAAAGCAAAAAAGGGGGCTGGAGAGATGGCTCAGTGGTTAAGAGCGCCGCCTGCTCTTCTGAAGGTCCTGAGTTCAATTCCCAGCAACAACATGGTGGCTCACACCCATCTGTAATGTGATCTGATGCCTTCTTCTGGCCTGCAGGTGTACATACAGGCAGAACACTGTATACATAATAATAAATAAGTAAATCTTTTGTTTTTTGTTCTTTTAAGACAGGGTTTCTCTGTGTAGCCTTGGCAGTTCTGGACTCGCTCTGTAGACCAGGCTGGCCTCGAACTCACAGCGATCCACCTGCCTCTGCCTCCCGAGTGCTGGGATTAAAGGCGTGCACCACCACGCCCGGCATAAATAAATCTTTTTAAAATAAAAATTTTAAAAAATCAAATGTAGGACCTGGTGTGTATTAGACAAAACACTCTACTTGAGATGCTCTACCTGGGCTCCTGGAATGTGCAAAGGTTTCAGAGTGACAGCCTGACCCTGCAAGAATTCCGTGAGCAGAATTCTTCAGTGACACCCCACCTCCCTCACACAGGTTGAGGCTCCCCGGTTCTGTTCAACACTTGGGGCTGTATAACCCAGAAAGAGTTCCTTCCCTGTGGAAGCAGGGTGCCCCCTCCCACTCCATTCCTGGAACCCAGGCATGGACCACTTTGACAAAAGGGACTTCATAGGTGTGATAAAGTGAGGATCTTTTTGTTGTTGAGGCAGGGTTTCTCTGTGTAGCCCTGGCTGTCCTGAACTTGCTCTGTAGACCAGGCAGGTCTCAAAACTCACAGAGGTCTGCCTGTCTCTGCCTCCCGAGTGCTGGAGTGCTGGAATTAAAGGTGTGTACCATCAGTGCTCTGTCACAGCCTGGCTCTTAACTTAAAATAATTTGTTTTATTTTATTATTAATGTACATATGGGTTGGCACACTTGAGAAAACTTTTGCATGGTGTATATGTGGGCATGTGAGCCCCTCATGTGCGTGACAGTCAGAGGACAATTTGGGGGACTTGGTTCTTTCCTTCCACCTTTATGTGGGTTCTAGGGATGAACGTCAAGGGTAGGAGGCAGCGTAGGCCAGCTTGTGGTGGTCCGGATGAGAACGGCCTCCATAGGCTCATCTATCTGAGTGTTTGACTCACAGAGAAGGATTGGGAGGCGGGGTCTTGTTGGAGGGGGGGGTGCCACTAGGGGTGGGCTTCCAGGTTTCTGGTTTTGGTTTTTTGAGATAGGGTTTCTCTGTGTAACAGCCCTGGCTGTACTGGACTCACTGGGTAGACCAAGCTGGCCTGAAACTCACAGAGATCCGCCTGCCTCTGCCTCCCGAGTGCTAGGATTAAAGGCGTGCGCCACCATGCCCGGTTCAGGCCTCCAGGTTTCAAAAGTCCACACTAGGCTCAGTCTCGCTCTCTGCCTGCAACTTGCAGATCAGAAGTGAGCGCTCAGCTACTCCTCCAGTGCCTTGCCTGCCTGCATGCCGCCCTGATCTCACCCTCTGAATCTGTAAGCAAGCCCCCAATTAGATGCTTTGTTTTATAAGCTGCTGTGGTCATGGTATCTCCTTACAGCAATAGAACAGTAACTAAGACACCGTCCATTCAAAGCTAGGAACTCAGTTTGTCAAGAAGAGAGAAGAGCCGGGATGCAAGAGACCCAGAAACATCATCAGAATGTGCATTTACTGAGAAAACAAAATAGAAAGCATTTTGTGGTGTTTTTTTTTTTCCCTCCCTCTCTCTCCAGGGTTTCTCTGTGTAGCCCTGGCTGCTCTGGAACTCACTTTGTATACCAGGCTGGCCTCGAACTCCCAAGATTCCTGCACCTGCCTTGTGGGTGCTGGGATTAGAGATCTGTGCCACCACTACCCAGCAACCTCCGTAGTGTTTTGAGGAAAAGACAGTGGCTTGCCCAAAGCCACAAAGCTAGCCTAAGGCTCAAGCCAGGGCCTCAGGGGTGTATAATAAAGGCTGGGCATGGTGGTGCACACTCGTAATCTGACACTGAGGAGGAAGATTATGAAGGATAAGAGCCAGGCGTGGTGGCCCTCGCCTTTAACTCCAGCACTCGGGAGGCAGAGGCAGGTGGATCGCTGTGAGTTCGAGGCCAGCCTGGGCTACAAAGCAAGTCCAGGACAGTCAAGGCTACACAGAGAGACCCTGTCTCGGGGAGAAAAAAAAAAGAGAGAGCCTGTCTAAAATAAACAAACAATAACTTTATGTATAGATGTTAAAAGTGAAATGACTAGCACACGCTAGTGGTGGCACACACCTTTACTATGAGCACTCAGGAGGCAGAGACATTGTGGTGAGTTCGAGGCCAGCCTGGTCTACAAAGTGAGTCCAGGACAGCCAAGGCTACACAGAGAAACCCTGTCTCAAAAAACAAACAAATAAACAAAATGAAATGACTTCGGGGGGTGACGGTGGCACACGCCTTTAATCCCAGCACTCGGGAAGCAGAGGCAGGCGGATCTCTGAGAGTTCTACGTCATCTTAGTCTACATGGTGGGTTCCAGATCAGCCAGGGCTACACAGAGAAACTCTGTCTCAAAAACAAACAACAGCAGCAACAACAAGAAACTTGAAATGACCATCCAGCTTTGCCCGCCCCCCCCCCACCCCTTTTGGGGGTGGTGGTGGGACTTTTTCCCTTTCTGAGCAAGAGGGCAGGACAGGCACAGTGAAGAAAACTTTTTTTCCTTTTTCTTTTTTTTTTTAATCAACCCACCTGCATGGATACTAGGGAGGTCCCAGCCCACAAGGTCTCTTTGAGAAGCCAACCAATCCCCTTGCAAAACCCAGTGTATAAAACCAAGGCTTCAAAGCACCTGTGGCCAAACTCTTGAGTAGAAAGCAGCCTGGGAAGGGATGGGAGAGGTGAGTGCACCTGCGGGAGATGGCCCAGTGGCAGGAGGCAGCCTGGCCGAAGGGAAACTCATCCCCCTCTGACTTGGCTCACCACCCAGGGACCTGTGATGGTCAGAGGAGCGCCTGGGCCTGGCTGTCCTGTGTGGCACATTGGATGACAAGTGGGCCTGGCAGGGATGTGGTCACCGCGGTGTGGCCTAAACCGTCTCTACCGCCCAAGGTCTCTGCTAGCTCCCTCTGCTTCTTCGCTGCCATCCTAATCCACGGTTGCTTCAGCTTTGGGGGGCACTGATGTCTTCTCTCTCTGAACACAACACACCAGGCAGTACTGAGGACATGTGGTCCTCAGGGCATCTCTGGAGAGAGGTGATGAAGAAGAGCCAGTCCTCCTAATCTGCCAGTGCTTGGGATGGGTGGGGCGCTGGCCCTCCTGACTGTACTCACCAAGCCCCATCCTGCCTCTTCAGGACTCATCTTCCTCCCCTTTGAAACCACAATGGCGAAGTAGGTAAAGGGATTGAGGGTTAGTGTAATTGCTTGGGGTGGGTGGGTAGGAATTATGGGATAGGTACCCAGGCTTAGGGACCTGCTTTCCTGAAGGATGAGGTTCAAAGGTTTGCCAAAGATGGGCAGGCTGAGTCTCCAAAGGCTTCCTGTGGGTCAGGCTGAACTCAAGGCTTTGGGCTCTTGTCTGTCTGGTTCCCGACAAGAGAACAAAGTGGTATATTGCTTTAAGAGTGGCGCTGGTGAGTGGGGGTGGTGGCGTGTGAGTGTGCAGGGATGTCCAAGCTAGAAAAAAGGCTTGTAAACCAAGTCCACAGGCCAGGTACCGGGTTGGACTCTCAAACTAGCACAGCCCGGCTCTTACTATGTGGTTTCCAGCAAGTCACCTCACATCTCTGGGCCTTAGTTTCCACAGCTGCAGTGCAGCCCAGGGAATCGAGAGTCAAGTGAGAATGCTGGAAGCATCATCTGCTAAGAGACCAGTTTAATTATTTGAGGTGGGGAAACTGAGGCCCAGAGAGAGCAAAGGCTCTGCCAGATGTCGCACAGGATGCCAGTGGCCAGGACTGCTTCGGGTTCACAGTATCTTTTCCCAGGGCAGGTTAATGAGGGGTGAGATGGAGTAAGTCCGTCTGTCTTGCTGTGTGGATTGAGGGCGAGGTTTTAGATAAGGAGTGAAGCTGAAGAGAGAGAAAGACCCCGGCACATACCAAGGCTGAGATTAAAAAAAATACAAACCCAGTGATTCCCCCTCCCCTCCCCGCCCCAGCCCTGAAGTCCGGCTGCTAAGGGCCAAGCTAGAGCCAGGGTCAAGTCCGAGTTCAAATCTGCGTCCACATTTGCTTCAGGAGCTGCAGATCCAGGCGGCACAAGCTGCAGTCAGCTTATGCGCCGCCAGGGGGCGCGCCTGCCCATCGTGATCCGAGCTGCGGGACAGAGTTGCTTCCTTTTTTTCCAACTGCCCGGGGCATTGTAAGAGGTTGGGTGCGGGGCAGAAGCTACCCCGACCTGCAGGAAACAAAAGAGGGTTAGGGGTGGATCTGTAGGCCTGCGGCTGAAAGGCTGAGAGACCCGGATGCCCATGCCTTCTCCGTGCCCTTCTGTCCACCAACACTAAAGACCCGATCCCTTCAGCCACACCCAGCACCCCGCCAGGGACCCACGTGTACAGAGGCTGCAGCTGTAAATGCGACGTCTTCTGAGGCGCCTGGTACCCATAGGAGTCAAAGCCACCGATGAAGTCAACTGCGAAAGGGAAGGGGTGAGTCCTGAAGACTGGGTCCTGAAAGATGAAGAACCCAGGACAGGAACCCATTCCTGGGTAGCCAGGCTTGGGAAGGGGGGGTGGGTGGGGCCGGAAAAGACCACGCCCAGGATGTGAACTTGAGGGGGGTGCCCTGCGTGAGAGTGGGAAAGAGGAGGGTAAAGTGTTGCCCACTCCCGCCCCCGCCCTGCACCCGCAGCAGCTGGAGGCGGTCTGGTTGAAGGAAGGCCCTAAGGCTCTAAGCTGGCCCATAGGGCATCAGAAAAGGCGGTTCTGGGTCTAAGCACCTGGACATCTGGGTCCTAACCCAGAGCAGACCCCCAACTATCCTTGGTGTCTCTTCTTGGCCCCCAAGCTAACCCTGGGCTCCCTGGAGGCGAGGAAGCCCTGTCCACGGTGCTGAAAAGACGGGCCGCCCCACCTCCCCGGGGGGGTCGGGGTAGGAGCCGCACTTACAGCTGTCCTCCTCTTCCAGGAACACTTTGCTCACATAACAGGCAAACACGAAGCCGAACAGCTGGGAGAGGGGATGACAGTCAGGAAGAGAAAGAGAAGTTGTCCCTGTCCCCTCTCCTCATACAACTCAGCGCCCTGTCCTAAGCAAACACTTAAGCTAAATACTTGTGCTTGAAAGACTCATAGGTTGTGCAGGGTGGATGCTTTAATACCGGCTCATCTAAAGGTCCTGAGTTCAATTCCCAGCAACCACACGATGGCTCACAACCATCTATAGTGAGATCTGGTGCCCTCTTCTGGCGCAGGCAAAAACACTGTATACATAATAAATAAATCTTTAAAAACAAAACAAAACGACAGCAACAACCCAAAACTGTGACTGTGCTGGGCAGTGGTGGCGCACACCTTTAATCCCAGCACTCGGGAAGCAGAGGCAGGCGGATCTCTGTGAGTTCGAGGCCAGCCTGGTCTACAGAGTGAGTTCCAGGACAGCCAGGACTATGCAGAGAAAGTGTCTCGAAACGAACAAACAAAAAAGAAAACCAAAGAAGAAATTAAAGAAAAAAGAAAGCTCCAAATAGGAGTCACAGCCCGGCATGGTGGCATACACCTGCAACCCCAGCACTTGGAAGGTCAGGAGCTCAAGGCTAGCCTGGGCTACCTGGGACCATTAATGGGAGGGCCAGCCCTGTCCTCGGCACTTTACACAGGCAGGACTACAGAATCCTTTCACCTAACGATCGACCAGGGCCTGAGAAGACTGGGGCACAGATTGGTGAACTGCTTGTTTGAAGTCACAGTCACAGTGTGTGGCCCCACTCCCCCACCCCCCAGGATATTTCATTTGTACATGTAGAACTGCCACCTGCTCTTTCCCAGTGATTCTTCCTGAGTCTGGGTCTTACTCTAGGAGGAGGGAGGTGTCGTAAGACCCAGATCTGGGCAGGAGCAGAGGGGGGCTGCAATACATAGACGTATCTTTTTCTAGGCAGGCATGGGGTCTGGAACTCACTATGTCATGGAGGCTGGACCTTCAACTCACAATCCCGATTCCCTGCCTCTGCCTCCTGAATGCTGGAATTGCAGGTATCTGCCATCACACCTGGTTTTGTCCTCTCTTAATTGGGGATGAGGGGCCGGAGAGATGGCTCAGAGGTTAAGAGCACTGCCTGCTCTTCCAGAGATCCTGAGTTCAATTCCCAGCAACCGCATGGTGGCTCACAACCATCTGTAATGAGATCTGGTGCCCTCTTCTGGTGTGCAGGCAGAACTCTGTATATGTAATAAATAAATAAAATCTTTTTTTTTTTTTAAATTCGGGATTTAGAGTGGGGTGGGTTGGATTCTGCACTTCTGGGAATATGCGGGTGGGTGGTGAACAGGACTCACAGCTAGGAAGATCTGCAGAGCACTGCTGAGGGCTTCGATGTAAGGATAATCAAGCAGGCATCCAGTGACCGAGATGACATGGTGGTCCTCCAGGGCCAGGCGGGAATTCAGAACAGGAGTCACCAGGCAGCCTGGCCCATTCTCCATCCACCACGAGCGATGCAGGGATGTGTTGAAGGTCATGATGAAGTCCCGGTCCTGGGGGGCAGAGGGGCCTGGGATACTGAGCGGTGGGGAGGGATGCTCGCCAGATCCCACACCACCTGGATTCTCACAGCCTGTTCTCTAGCTTGATTTGTGAAGGAAATGACTACACCTGCATGTCCATACATGGCCAGTAGGTGGCAGCAGATGACCATGTAGACATCACTGCTATCACTAGGCTGGAAAGGGTGGGAATTGAGCCTATACAGGAGCCTTTGAATTTCAGAACTAGAAGGGACAGTAAGAGGGATGGGTGCACACCTTTAATTAATCCCACCACTCAGGAGGCAGAGGCAGGTGGATCTCTTTGAGTTTGAGGCCAGCCTGGTCTACAAAGAGTTCCAGGAGAGCCAAGGCTACACAGAGAAACCCCTGTCTCAAAAAACAAAAAACAAAGAGAGATGGGGGTCTAATTCCTCAGACACTGGTAAAATCCTCAATACAAGTTCCTATACAACCCAATGGATGTCCATTGCTCTCCTTGTGTGTGACCCTGGATAAATCTCGCCTCTCCTTGGTCCGCAATCTCCCATTTGCTAGAAGGAGAAGGGGCAGGGCTAGGTCAGCTGCTCAGAGGGTGTGCAGCCCTGTGCCTGTCGATGCTTTTGCTCCTTCACCATGCTGACCAGGCACCGAACACACAGGCCTGAGACAAAGCGTCATCTCCTGTGTAACCACAAGGGGTCGCTATGCTCTCTACTTTCTTTTCCCTCCGCCTGAGACAGGGTCTCTCTGTGTAGCCCTGGCTGTCCTGGAACTTGCTGTGTACACCAGACTGGCCTCGAACTTAAGAGATCTGCCTTCCTCTGCCTCCCAGATGCTGGGATTACAGGAGTGGGCCACCATGCCCAGATTCTACTTTCCTCTGTGTGTGTGTGTGTGTGTGTGTGTGTGTGTGTGTGTGTGTGTGTGTGTACCCACTCACCTGTGTGCATGCTGATGCCAGAAGCCAACACTGCGCTGGAGAGATGGTTCAGCCGTTAAAGGCTAGGCTCACAACCAGAAGCCAACATTGTGTGGCTTCCTCAACTGCCTTCTCACTGTTTTTTTCTTTTAAATTGAATTGTTGTTGGTTGTTGTTGTTGGGGTGTATATGTGTGTATGTGTGTGTATGCGTGCACACAGAAACATGTCCAGAAGTCTGAATACAACTTTTGGGAGTTGGTTCCTTTTTTCCTTCCACTGCAGGATCTGGGATTGAGCTTGGGTGGTCAGGCTTGCAAAGCAAGCGTTTTTACCCATTGAACTATCTCTCTGGCTCTGTGCATCCTGACCAACTGAACCATCTCCCCAAGCTGGTTTAGAGGAGGAAACAGGACGGGGAATGTGGCTCAGTTGGTGGCGTGGTTTTTGTTTGTTTGTTTGTTTTTTTGAGACAGGGTTTCTCTGTGTAACAGCCCCCTCCCCACCCCAATGGGTTTCTCTGTGTAGCCCTGACTGTCCTGGTCTCATTTGTAGCCCAGGTGGCCTCGAACTCACAGCGATCTGACTGCCTCTGCCTCCTGAGCGCTGGGATTAGAGGCGAGCACCACCGCGCCCGGCTGGAGTGTTTATTTAGTACACAGGAAAGCTTGGGTTCCCTCCCCAGCACCACATGTTGTAGTGTGTGACTGTAATCCCAGCACTTGGGAAGAAGACAGAGGACGTCAGAAGTTCAGTCATGCTTAGCTACAGGATGTTAGAAGCCAGCCTGGGCTACAAGAAATCCTATCTTAAGAGAGAGAGAGAGAGGGAGGGAGGGAGGGAGGGAGGGAGGGAGGGAGGGAAGGAAGGAGGGAGGTGGGAGTTTGGGGGGTTGCAGGGGGGACTAGAGAGATACTTCAGCAATTAAGAACACTGGCTGCCCTTCCAGAGGACCAGGGTTCCATTTTCAGCACCCACATGGCAGCTCACAACTGTCTGTAATCCCAGTTCTTGGCTTCATTCGCCCTCTTCTGGCCTCTACCAGCACTGCACATACGCGATGCACAGATCTATGCAAAGTGCCCTGTGGCGGTTTAAACGAGAACGGCCCCCATAGGCTCATATGTTTGAATACTTGGTCCCCAGTTGTTGGGACTGTGGGGAAGTATTAGAAGGGTGGGGATGGCCGGGTGTGGTGGCGCACGCCTTTAATCCCAGCACTCGGGAGGCAGAGGCAGGTGGATCTCTGTGAGTTCCAGGCCAGCCTGGTCTACAAAGAGAGTCCAGGACAGTCAGGGCTGTTACACAGAGAAACTCTGTCTCCAAAAACAACAAAACAAAGCCAAACAAAAAACCCGACCAAACAAACAAACATATCCGGGTGTGGTGGAGCACGCTTTTAATCCTAGCACTTGGGAGGCAGAGGCAGGCCAATCTCTGTGAGTTCAAGGTCAGCCTGGTCTACAAAGCAGGACAGCCAAGGGTACACAGAGAAAGCCTGTCTTGAAAAACAAAACAATGGGGGATAGAGAGATGGCTCAGTGGTTAAGAGCGCTGCCTGCTCTTCCAAAGGTCCTGAGTTCAATTCCCAGCAGCCACATGGTGGTTCACAACCATCTGTAATGTGATCTAATGCCTTCTTCTGGCCTGCAGGGGTACATGCAGGCAGAGCACTGTATACATAATAATAAATAAAGAAATCTTTAAAAAAAAAAAAGAAAAGAAAAACAAAACAAAAAGAAAAACACCAAGTGTCGGTTAGGTATGGTGGCCCATGCTTCAATCCCAGCACTTGGGAGGCAGAGGCAAGCAGATAGCTGTGAGTTCAAGGCCAGCCTGGTCTACAAAGTGAGTCCAGGACAAGCAGGACTACAAGAGAAACCTGTCTGGGGGGGGGACAAACCAAACAACAACAAAAACAAGCAACAACACCCACACACATAAAATAAATAATAAATGAGTCTAAAGAAAGTGCAAACTGAGGTTTAAAGAGAGCAGGCCATTTGCCCAGGGTCAAACTGCTGGGCCACGCTACTACAGCAGGGACTTAAATGGAACAGGGTCAAACCAAGAAGGCAAAGTTCTTATTCACTTATCTGGCCTCCTTTAGATCTAAAAATAGACGCTGTGTCTCTCTGGGCTTGCTCTTCTTCCAGCTCTACACCCCTGCTTTCCTCAGCTTTTCTCCACATGACAGTTTGTTCAATTTCCCCTGAACAAAGGCCACTTAGTCTCTTTCCTTTCAGAACCATATTGACGAAGCCCCGGACCCACCAGGCCTCTGCGTCTCAGCAATGAAGCGTGCGTGTATGGCATGTTCCCCTCCTTCCTCTGAGCATCCTACCACGGGGCCAACGTACACCTGCGGTTTTCGCTGAGCTCGAGGTCAACAGAGCCCTCAGCTCAGCTTCCTTCACAGCAAATGCTCTTTTAGCCTCGTCAGTTCCATCTCTGTTTTTGAGAAGCACAGAGGAGGCCAGTAACAAAACAAAACATGGAGGTCAAGCGGGCTGCACAAAATACGGGACTGTGCAGAGGGAGAAAAGGGTGTGGAAGAGATGACGTGCCAGGCCTCAGTAGGGACTGCAGAGGTCAGGCTGTGCTTGGAGCACCCCGCCCCCTCGCCCCCTCGCCCCCTGCCCCCCCCCCCATCCCCCAGGCCTGTGGCTTACCTGGGAGAGCTGTCCGACCTCCAGGTAGAAGCAGATGATGAACGCGTTCCAGCCCACCCAGAGGACCAGCCAGGCCGCGTACTGTGGAAAGCAGAGGTGAGTTCAGGGGAGGGGAGGGCGCAGTCAATGGAGACAGACCTCAAGGGCAAGGGGAATCTTTGCGGTGGAAATACGTCCACACCCACTTTCACATCCTTGCAGAGCAGGCAGGCATGTCTTCTCCCCTCTGCTAAGGCCTAGAGGCGGGCTGAGCTTCTCTGGCTCACACAGCTAGGAGGCTGGACTGGCCCTTAGCTCAGCTCCTTGGAGAGGGACCTCCTCTAGACATACAGTAATTACATTGAGGAGTTTGTTAAAAATACCAATTGGGCCGGGCGTGGTGGTGCACGCCTTTAATCCCAGCACTCGGGAGGCAGAGGCGGGCGGATCGCTGTGAGTTCGAGGCCAGCCTGGTCTACAAAGTGAGTCCAGGACAGCCAAGGCTACAAAGAGACCCTGTCTTGAAAAACCAAAAAATAAAAAAAAATAAAAATAAAAATACCAATTGGGGCCAGGTGTGGTGGCGCACACCTTTAATCCCAGCACTCGGGAGGCAGAAGCAGGTGGATCACTGTGAGTTCGAGGCCAGCCTGGTCTATAGAGCGAGTTGCAGGACAGGTGGAATACTGTGAGTTCGAGGCCAGCCTGGTCTATAAAGTGAGTTGCAGGACAGCCAGGGCTACACAGAGAAAATCCTGTCTCAAAACCCGCCCCCCCCCCCAAAAAAAGTTACACACTGGGGCTGGAGAGATGGTTCAGCAGTGAAGATGAGATTTTTTTTGTTCCCAGCCCCTACAGAAGTACAGGCTCACAACTACCTGTAACTTCAGGTCCAGAGGACCCAAGGCCCTTTTCTGGCCTCCTGGAGTACCCGAATTCGCACTCAAGTGTCCCCCTCCATAATTAAAGATAAACAAACAAATAAAATATTTTAAATGGCCAGGTGTAGTGGCGCATGCCTTTAATCCCAGCACTCGGGAGGCAGAGGCAGGCGGATCGCTATGAGTTTGAGGCCAGCCTGGTCTACAAAGCGAGTCCAGGACAGCCAAGGCTACACAGAGAGACCCTGTCTCGAAAAACAAAAAAACAAAAATGCAAATTGCAGGGGCTGCTGAGAAGCCTCAGCAGGTGAGGGCACTTGGTGGCAGAACCGGCTTGGTGGAGCTGAGCCTTTACGAGTGGACCGTTCATAGCAAGGCACTGCAAGTCCATGCGACTACAGGTATCAAGTATGGAGGTGGGTTCATCTACTGAGAAGCCTTTTCCCTTGCACTGAGGACCAGCAGCAGGCTGAGGATGTCCTGGGACCAGGAGTCTACGAGACCGTTAGCAGTGGAGGGAAAAACCACAGCCTCAAGCTGCAGACCATACTGTCTTTTTATTCCCCCCCCCCCTTTAATAAGGGGATAGGGGGCCAGGCAGTGGTGGTGCACACCTTTAGTCCCAGCACTCAGGAGGCAGAGGTAGGTGGATCACTGTGAGTTCAAGGCCGGCCTGGTTTATAGCATGAGTTCCAGGAAAGCCAAGACAGAGAAACCTTGTCTCAAAAAACAAAAACAAAACCAAAATAAAACGACTCCAAATATATATATATTCACTTACATTATCTGCTAGGAAGAATCTTTTATGAGAACATACCTGGTTCTCATTAAAGTACTTACTTTTGGTCCATTCAAAGTACATACTTTTGAGGTTTGGACATTTGTGTCTCTTTGGGCTGGAGAGGCGGGGGCAAGGAAAAGGACATACCAGGATGAGATACCGGGACCGGTACTGCACGGTGCCAAAGATGCCCAGGATGACAGCCATGATGTGTAGGAAGTTAGCCAGGATGGGAGCCCACTGGTAGCCCAGGAAATCGAAGATCTGCCGCTGGAGTGCAGCCACCTGCGGAAAGGACAGGCTGAGACAACTGCCACCCAAAAGGACAGGGACTCAATTCTTTTTTTGAGACAGGGTTTCTCTGTGTAGCCTTGGCTGTCCTGGAGTCACTTTGTAGACCAGGCTGGCCTTGAACTCACAGTGATCTGCCTGCCTCTGCCTCCCGAGTGCTGGGATTAAAGGCGCGCGCCACCATGCCCAGCCGAGGGGACTCATTCTTTTTTTTTTTTTTTTTTTTTGGTTTTTTTTTTTTTTTTTTTTTTTTTTTTGGTTTTTCGAGACAGGGTTTCTCTGTGTAGCCTTGGCCATCCTGGACTCACTTTGTAGACCAGGCTGGCCTCGAACTCACAGCGATCCGCCTGCCTCTGCCTCCCAAGTGCTGGGATTAAAGGCGTGCGCCACCACGCCCGGCTAACTCATTCTTGATACTGCAGACTGATGGTGACGCACTGAGCCCAAGCCAGCTGGTCTCTCAGCCACAGAGGGATAGATCATGCGAGGAGGGAACCAAGGCTTCTAAGCCTGATTGTGACTTTAGAGAAGGGGGTGAGAATCTCAGCCAGGGTCCCTGCCCTCTCCTTCCTGCTGGGGAACCCTTCCTAAGTGACCTAATAAGGCCATCTCTCAAAACAGACAGACAGACAGACAGACAGACAGACAGACATGGGGCGGGGACAAGACAGCTCAGAGGATAAAGTTGCTTGTCACCAAGGCTGATCCTCAGGACCACGAAGGTGAGAGAGCTGACTCCACAATGTGTCCTCTGATCTGCGCACAAGTGTTTCCCCCAAATAAATAAATGTAGTGTGTTTGTTTTTTATGGGATTTGGACTAGAGCTCCGTGGTAGAGCACTTCAAGCATGTGCTCTTTGGGTTTGATCCCCAGCACTGAAAACAAAGATAGCAACAACACCCCCTCAGAGTGGAGCAGAGGGTCTGTCTGCTCAGGAATGGGGCTGGGGGAGTGGGGGTGGGGTGGGATTTGGGTCAAGTGAGAGATCCCAGGGTCACTTCCTGTCAGGGAAGCAGGAAGATACAGGCTGGTGCCACCACACAGATGGCAAGGCTTGGGCAGAGACCAAAGAAGCTGCAGGCTTGGGCAGGACATGAGAGGAGCCTGGTGGTGCCAGGCCCAAGCCTGGCGCCTTCCCATCTGCCTCCTGCTGGTGACAACCATCCCAGGGCCCTGCAGATGGCTAGAGGCTTTCCAAGTTCATCGCTCCCTGCACATGCCTTGGCAGAAAGGCAGACCTGAGATCGTTATGTCATCCTGAGGAAAGAGAAGATACAGTCCAGAGAGGGCAAACGACTTGCCCAAGGTCACACAGCAGGCAGGCGGGTGGCAGAACAGACCTCTCCTTGCTGCCTGGATCATCTAGGTACCAAGGTACCATGTTTTCCAGCAGGTACTGGCTCAGGTGGAGTGAGGAGTGTGCCTCTGTCTGCTGGGGGACTTTGGAAGGTTTACCTGCCCAGCTGGGATCAGTGGACTCCACAATCCAACCCCGACCTGGGTGGTTGGCTGACCTTGGGGACAGAGTTCTTTAGGCCTGTCCTCTTCCTCTCTCCACTGTGTCTTTGTCTTTTCTTTGCTTTTTTTTTTAAATTGGTGCTTGCTTTGGCAGCACATATATTAAACTAGAACGCTACAGAGAAGATTAGCTTGGCCCCTGCACAAGGACCACATGCAAATTTGTGAAGCATTCCATTAAAAAAATGTGTGGGGGCTGGAAAGATGGCTCAGAGGTTAAGGGCACCGTCTGCTCTTCCGAAGGTCCTGAGTTCAATTCCAAGCAACCACATGGTGGCTCACAGCCATCTATAATGAGATCTGATGCCTTCTTGTAGTGGGCAGGCACACGTGTGGGCAGAATACTGTATAAATAATAAATAAATCTTTTTTAAAAAGTGTATATGTGCGTGCACACACTCATATGTAAGTCAGAGGACAACTCGTAGGAGTAATTTCTGTCCTTCTACCTAAGTGTAGCTAGATTTTTGATACTTTGTGGGTGCTTTTTTATTTTTTTCAAGATTTATTTATTATGTATACAATAATCTGCATGCATGTACACCTACAAACCAGAAGAGGGCACCAGATCTCATTACAGATGGCTGTGAGCCACCATGGGGTTGCTGGGAATTGAACTCAGGACCTCTGGAAGAGCAGTCAGTGCTCTTAACCTCTGAGCCATCTCTCCAGCCCCTAGCACTAGATAGGAGAGAAAGAAAGGATGAAAGGGGAGGAGGAGAGAGATAGAGATCCTTGAATCTAATTTCTTTCTTGTTTCTTCTTTGAGCACAACCACACCCCCTTCATCCAACAACCACCAATCCCCACCTCTCGGGGGTCCTGGCATTTATATACCTCTGAAAACTTCTCAGAAATCCAAACACCATACAATTGCAGAAACTATTTGCCGCTGGCAGAACCACACCTCTGCCAGAGCACGAGGCAAATCATAGTCAGCTGCTGTGAAGCAGCCCCGTATCTCACACCTGGGATTAAAACGAAAACATATTTATATAATATTTCTGTGGCTTTGTTTGTTTGTTTGTTTGTTTGTTGTTTTGTTAAGAACCCAAAATTCGGGCTGGAGAGATGGCTCAGTGGTTAAGAGCACTGACTGCGCTTCCAGAGGTCCTGAGTTCAATTCCCAGCAACCACATGGTGGCTCACAACCATCTATAATATATACATAATAATAAATAAATCTTTAGAAAAAAAAGGGGGGGGGAAGAACCCAAAATTCCAGAATTCTCCTTACATAAAGGTCCTAGGGATAAAACTCAGGTTGTCAGGCTTGGTGTCAGGTGGATTGTGTGAAGCCATCCTGTTGTCCCCTGATTTCTTTCACCAACTGAAACAGGAATTGGAGCCTCCACTTTCCTTTCCCCAAGCCCTCCTGGGGCGTAGATGCACAGCTCAACTCTCATCCCCGGAGGCTGGCTGTTCCTGTCCTGAAGGGCCATCACCTGTCCACTCCAGCACTCAGCTCTGATCAATTCACCATTCCCCTGCCTCCCATGTGTCCCGTCCACTAGCGCCTCTCCATCTCTCAGAACAGTGTGCACCTCCTGGGCAAGATGGGAGGTCCCGGCCCTTCAGCAATAGTGTAAAGAGGAAGCCAGACATTGCAAGCTCTCGCACCACCAGTCACAAGACCCAGGCTTGAGGGAGACAGACGTAAAGATGGATCTTTGCCTAGGTGTGGCAGAACACAATTCCCCCATGATTCCAGGACTCGGGAGGCAGAGACAAAGGGAATCCAAGTCAGATTCCGATAAATTCATAAATGGAGAGGGATAAAGAGAAGTTTATACGATACTTTTTAAAATTCTAATTTGTCAAGTAAGTGCACCTTGACGCAAGGTGAGTAGAAAACATCCCCAATAAACATCTTGGGTACTGTCAGGTGTGGTGGCACACACCTTTAATCCCAGCACTCGGGAGGCAGAGGCAGGCAGATTGCTGTGAGTTCAAGGCCAGCCTGGTCTACAAAGCTAGGCTACATAGAAAAACTCTGTCTCGAAAAACCAAAAAAAAAAAAAAAAAAAAGAAAGAAAGAAAGAAAAAAAGAAAAACCAGGGCTGGAGCGATGGCTCAGTGGTTAAGAGCACTGTCTGCTCTTCCAGAGGTCCTGAGTTCAATTCCCAGCAATCACATGGTGGTTCATGACCATCTAAAATGAGATCTGGTGCCCTCTCCTTGTGTGCAGGCACACATACAGGCAGAATACTGTATATGTAATAAATAAATAAATCTTAAAAAAAAAAAAAGAAAAAGAAAAAGAAAGAAAAAAGAAAAACCAAATAACAACAGCAATAACAAAAAACCCAACCAAACCAAAACACATCTTGGGCACTAAAGAGTTTTGCTGGGAGGGTTGTGTACTACAGTCCCAGCGCTTGGGAGGTAGAGACAGAAGAATCAGAGCTCAAGTCCAGCCTTCGGTGGATAGCTCAGCGTGAACTGATCTCCCCCCCACCCCCACCCCCACCCCAGACAGGGTTTCTCTGTGTAGCCCTGGCTGTCCTGGAACTCACTCTAAGTCAGGCTGGTCTCGAACTCACAGAGAGATCCACCTGCCTCTGCCTCCCGAGTGCTGGGATTACAGGCGTGTGCCACCACGCCCAGCTGTGAACTGATCTTGACATGACAATTTCCTGACCTGTCTCCCTCCTGCTAGGCTTACGGGTATGCATCACCACCATCTTTCATAACATGTAATTTGTTGTTGTTGTTATGGTGTGTGTGAGAATGTGCTACGGTGAGCATGGGGCAGTCAGAGGGACAACTTTTGGGAATCTGAGGCTTCCGGGATGAAACTCAAGATTGTCAGGCTTGGTGGCAAGGGATTTAACCACTGAGTCATCTTCCTGTCCCCTTATTATATGTTTGTTTGTTTGATGACAGGGTCTCGTGTAGTCCACCCTGGGCTCACACCATGTAGCCAAGGTTATTGGCGAAACCCTTTCTGGAACGCTGAGACCACAGGCGTGTGCCACCAACTTATTGTCTGCGGATAATGGTGGAAGGTCAGGACGGCTGCTGGGACCAGAGGTCATTAACTCTCTCCCTGTATCTGTTAATTTGCAGTCTGCTCCCTTAAGAAAGACTCAGGATGGATGAATGCTGAGAGGAAAGCCAGCCTTGAGGGTTTTATTCTTAGAGGTTCTGGAACTCGCTTTGTAGACCAGGCTGGCCTCGAACTCACAGAGATCCGCCTGCCTCTGCCTCCCAAGTGCTGGGATTAAAAGCGTCTCTGCCAGCACGTCTAGCACAAGGCGTTTCTAACGTGGTCAGCCTATTAGCCAGGTGAACAGCCTTGTGAAAACTTCCCTATGGAAACCAGAAAGCAGGTCCCTGGGGTGACTCACACCGTCTCCTCTATCACGAATCCAAAGCCACACAGCCCCGCCACAGACGATAAGTCTCCTGATATTAGGCCCAGAATGACCGCAGATAAGGACAAAGCACCCAAGCTTCTCCACTCCTGAGGACTTGGGGTCCTGTGCTGCCTCCCGGCAGTGCCACCCCCACCCAACTCCCATCCTTGGCCCTGTCCCCACACGCTGTACCTTCCCAGCAGCTTCTTCAAGACACATTTCTCTTTCTTCCTCCCATGCTCCTAAGGCCCCAACAGGGGCTGGCAGTCTTTGGATCCCCATGCTGCGCCGAGGCGCACTCTCCACCTTCACTGCCCGCCATGCCACCCATGGCTTGGCCCCATTCTGAATACAATTCTGTTTTATGTTTGTCTGTTTTTGGACACAGGGTCTTGCTATGGAACCCAGGCTGTCCTAGAATTTGAGATCCTCCTCCCTCAGCCTCCAGAGTGCTGCTGGGTTTACAACTTTATGAGCCCGTGCCTAGCATTCACCATAAACTTAATCTGCTGGACCTGGTCCATTTCCGGTGTCCACTCCCCTGGCGTATCCGGATGCAAGAGCTAGGAACCTTGCTTCTAACCCAGGCATTCTTCCTGCTCTCGAACACCCCAAGTCCAGGGATCACTAAGAGAACAGATCTCCCATCTGACCACTTTCACCATCCATCTTTTCTCTCACCTGGCCATTCGAACGCTCTTCTCCCAGACGACTTCAAGTCTGACTGTCCCCCTCTTAACCCCCCCCCCCATCCTCTCCTCTCCAGAGTGAAGACCTAGTCTGCCTGGCTACCCCTCCCCCCCCCCAGCCCTTAGCTCCCACCCCCAAACCCTAATTATTTATTTATCGGGTGGCTGCCAGCTGAGGGGGATGCTGTTGCTATGGGAACCTTCAGCCCCTTGTCAAGGCTGCCTCCGGTCTCAGTAGGATGCTCTCATCTGTCTAGACTCCAACCCCAGGGGCCCAATCCCAGGTGGGCACTGGGGTGGGGGTGGAGAACAGTACAGATGGGTCCACCTCAGTCCCAGGAAGCTGGCTAGGGCAGGCAGGAAAGAGGCCAGGCAAAGGACCATGAAATGTAACAGAAGTCTCTGGTACCTCAGCCCTTGCCCATCAATTCTGCAAGTCGACTACTTCGCTGGCCAATATTCCGGAGTGCTGCCATATGCCTAGTAGCAGAAGGCTGTCTGTCTGGCGGAAGAGGAAGGTGGTGCCCTGAATGTCCTGGAGAAGTGGGAAGTCCAGCCCAATTCTGTCTCTAACTGACTTTGAGGAGTGACTCTCCCGTCCCTGGGGTCCTGCAGACTGGAGTGGAAGCCCCAGCGTAGTCAGTGACTCATCCTGCAAACCCTGGGCAGGTTCCTCTGCCTCTCCTGACCCCACCCCCCACCCCCGTTTCCTTGATGGTGAAGTGTTCTGTCACATAAGGCGCTCAGCTAGTGCGGTGCCCGACACACAGTTAGTCCTCGGTACAAGGCAGCAACACTCCATGTACTTCGATAGTCCCCCTCCCAGTGGATTTCTGAAGCAGCTGACAAAATTACACTCGACTCAGCCCCTCATCCGTGAAATGAGGGGGTGGGCCAGAGCTGTTGCCGCGGGCTGGAAAGAGCCCCGGAGATGACTGGTGCGGCCCCTCATTAAGGCTCAGCACAGTGACAGCTGGGAGGGACAGCCACTTGCCTGAGGGGAGGGGGCTCCCCAGCTCCTAAGCTGGACCCACCTCAGGGCTCCACCTGGGGACAGCACCATTGTGTGCCAGCTGAAAGGATATCTTAGCTGAGTCAAAGGGACAGCAGTGGAGACCAGGTCGGTCTTTAACAAGGATGGGGAAAGGACTTAATCCATCCAATAGATTTCTTAAGCGCCTTCTGTGCCAAGCCCCTGGGCTAGGGACAGGGGGATGTGAGGCGGTGCACAAGCCATGAGGCCTCTGCCTTAGAAAGCAAGGGTCCAAGCTGCTATGGTGGCAGACATCTACAACCCCAGCACTTAGGAGACAGAGGCAGGAGGGGCTACTGTAAGTTTTATGCCAGCCTGAGCTATACAGTGAAGCCATATCTCAAAGAAAGAGGAAGGAAGGAAGTTAAGAAGAAAGGAAGGAAGGAGGGGGGCAGGGAAGAGGAGGAAGAAAGGCAAGACAGACAGGAAGGAAGGAAGGGAGAGAGAAAGGAGAGATAGGCCATGGGCCTCCATTGGTTGCTATGGGGACAACTGTACAGGGACCCCTCTCCTCTATGCCTAGTGACCTCTGGGGACTCCTTCTAGTGCATGGTGTCCCCTGCTTCTTTCTGGAATCTCAGCAGCCCCCCCCCCCAGTCCAGATCCCACTGGAAACCAGCCAAGTCTATCACACTGTTAAGTAAAAAACACAAGCCGCAGGACAGTATGAGTCCCCTGTGTAAAAAAACAAAAGCCAGAAAACGACACCCAAAGAGTGTGACAGTAAATGCAGCATCAAGAGCCAGGAAAAGACAACAGTTGCGAGGGGTCCACTCAGGGGGGCCCAGCATGGAGACAAGAGGCTTGAGGTTCTAAACGCGCACACACACACACACACACACACACACACACACACACACACACACACACACCTGGAGCTGTGAACTCCCGGAGCTGTGAACTTGCAACTAAGATTTGTGTTTAAGAAAGATAAGGGCAGGTGGGGGGCGGGGATAGCTGAGTGGCAAGGCTACTGTAAGGCTGATTCAAATCCCAACACTGACACAAGAACGGGTTTGTTTTGTGTCGCTTTGTTTTGTTTTAGAGACAAAGTTTCTCTTTGTAGCCCTGGCTGTCCTGGAATTCACTCAATACAACTAGGACAGTCTCAAACTCAAGAGATCTACCTACCACTGCCTGCCCTCCGGAGTGCTGAGATTAAAGTTTCAAAAAGCCAGGGATGGAGCCGGTGCGGTTGGGTGTAGCCTTTAACCCCACCACTTGGGAGGCAGAGGCAGGCAGATCTCTGTGAGTTCCAGGCCAGCCTAGTCTACAAAGGAAGTCCAGGATAGCCAGGGCTGCTGTTACAGAGAAACCTTGTCAGCCAGGGATGGTAGCACACACCTGTAATCCTGACACTTGGGGAGGTAGAGGCAGGAGGGTCAAGAATTCAAGGTCAGCCGGGTGTGGTGGTGCAGACCTTTAACCCCAGCCCTTCGGAGGCAGAGGTAGGCGGATCTCTGTGAGTTCGAGGCCAGCCTGGTGTGAAACCCTGTCTCAAAAATAAATAAATAAAAAATAAATTTAAAAAATTCAAGGACAGCTTCAGCTACATCCTGAATTTGAGGCTAGCCTGGGCTATATAAACTGTTTCAAAACAACAACAAAACAAACATGCAAATTGGCTGGTGAAAGGGCTCACTGGATAAAGCAGTTGCTGCCAAGCCTGATATATGACACTACAAGCCCTTGGGCCAGGCTGTTCCAGAAGCTTCCTGACCCTCACAGCTTTGCCTCCTCCAGCCTGATTTCACCCAGATTCATGCCCTCTTCTCTGTCAGGTGCTGCGGGTCAAGGGCACCTCCCCCTGCTGCTGTTACCCAGACAGGAGGCAGCTGACTCTAGAACTGGGTCCCACATCTACTGCTTTTCTAGACAGTGGGGGGTGGGGGGTGGGGCAACAGAATAGACCAAGCTTACCCACTGAGTAACTCTGCCACTGACCGGCCCTCCTCTCCCAGACACACTGTTCTGAAAGCACAGTACCCATTCATTCATTCATTCATTCATTCATTCATTCTGTAGATGATTCTTTAAAGACTGCTTCTTAGGCTGGCCAGTGGTGGCGCACACCTTTAGTCCCAGCACTTGGGAGGCAGAGGCTGGTGTGTCTCTGAGTTCAAGCCAGCCTGGTCTACAGAGACAACCAAGGCTACACAGAGAAATCTTATCTCAAAAAAAAAATTGCTTTTTAATATTACATGGTGTGTGTGTGTGTGTGTGTGTGTGTGTGTGTGTGTGTGTGTGTAGGTCGAAGGACAACTTTCAGAGATCAATTCTCACTTTCCACCACGTAGGCCCCCCCTGTGTCAAACTCAGGCCATCAGGGCTTGGCAGCAAGCGCCTTTTCCTGCTGAGCGAACCCAGTGCCTTTTGTGGGCCGAGTCCTGAAAACTCAGTGGTGACGAATGATCTGAGCTCCTGTCCTACAGATGCTGCTCACGTCATTTCTCTCCTGTAAGGACCCTAGTACCACATGTCCAAGCCCCAAGAAGGAGAAGAAGAAACACAGACAAGTGAGGCGCACGCTTCTCATACAAAGCAACAAACCCCAACTTCCAGGGCACTGACAACCTTATGGGTCTACCTCAGTGTTCTTTATTAAGTACGGCTGTGTGTTTGCACGCGCTCACGCGTGTGTTTTAAGATTTATGTTATGTGTGTGGTATTTTGCCTGCACGCAAAGATATGCACCCCACATGCATGCCTGGTGCGACAGATCCCCCTGGAACTGAAGTTACAGATAGTTGTGAGCTACCATGTAGGTGCTGGGAATTGAACCTGGGTCCTCTAGAGGAGCAGCCAGTGCTCTTAAACCGCTGAGCCATCTCTGCAGCCCAGTACCGCTGTTTGTTAAACTTTGTATGCATGTTACATCTCCTAGTCCCATCCCAAGGTACAGATGAGGGGAGACTGAGGCCCCAGAGCTGTAGAAGGCTCATGTGTGAAGACACACACAAAAAAACAAAAAACAGGGGCTGGAGAGATGGCTCAGTGGTTAAGAGCACTGCCTGCTCTTCGAAAGGACCTGGGTTCAATTCCCAGCACCCACATGGCAACTCACAACTGTCTGTAACTCCAAGATCTGACACCCTCACACCAATGCACATAAATTAAAATTAAATTAAAAAATATTTAAAAAAAAAAAAAAAAGAAAACTCAGGTTCTAGCTACTCTGTATCTCAAGCTCACTCCACCCTCTCACCGGCTCTTGGAGCTGAGTGACTGGGCCTGTCCGTACACTCCAGCATTTAGGACTTCTACCCCTTAAGAGGCCTGCGGGAAAGGCCGGCTCTACAAGTAGCACCCTCTTACTTACTAAACCCCAGACTACCATCTGTCTGTCCTCGGGCCTTCCTGCTGTGGCCCAGCTCCCCACTTGGACTAGGTCAGAGGTGGGGATGGGGGTGGGTTGGGGGAGGGGGGGTGAGCTGAAAAGCAGTTGGGCATCACCTTCTGGGTAATTAATCCTGAGAGACCAGCTTGGAGCTTCAGTGAAGCCCCAGCAGGCTGATCTGGCCAGTCTGGTCCTGTCAAGAGGCAGGGCCTTGGCCTCTGTATCCATGGCAACCCCACCCCCTTCATCTCAGTGACCACTGACCCATACCCCTTTCTCAGCTGGGGGTTCCTTGGGCCCCTTCTGGACAGCTCTGCCTCACTATGTCTCTGAGCTGGCAGCTCCATTAGAGCGTGCTGACTGGTAGTGATTCAATTAGCATACATCTACATTAATTTGCATAAACTCCACAACAGCCCTGGGCAGAACTATGAGGGGAAACCCGACAAAAATCAAAGTACCCTCACCACACCACTGGGCCTGTTTCTTCATTCACCATCTGGTAAATAAACCCTTAGAAGCCACAAGGGGAGGCAGTACAGAGGTTCTCCAGTCACACCTCTGTGACTCAGTTTCCTCCTCCTCCCCTGAAGATGGAGACAAGGCTACACACCTTGCAGTGCTGTCTAGATTTGCTTTCCAACCCCATACTAAGCAATTAAAAAAAAAAGATTTATTTTATTTATTATGAATACAGTGCTCCACCTGCATGGACGCCAGCATGTCAGAAGAGGCCATTAGATCTCATTATGGATGTTTGTGAGCCACCATGTGGTTGCTGGGAATTGAACTCAGGACCTCTGGAAGAACAGCTACCCTTCCAGAGGACCCAGGTTCAATTCCCAGCACCCACATAACTGCTAACAACAGCCTGAAACTCTAGTTCCGGGGGATCCAACATCCTGTTCTGGCCTCTGAGGGCACTGCATGCACATGGTTCACCTAAATACAGGCACGACAACCACATACACAAAATAAAAATAAGCAAATCCTCCCCCAAAAAACCATTTTAAACAGAGATCATATTAAAACAGAACAATGACAATAGCCGGGTGGTGGTGGCGCACGCCTTTAATTCCAGCACCTGGGAGGCAGAGGCAGGCAGATCATTGTGAGTTCGAGGCCAGCCAGGGCTACACACAGAGAAACCCTGTCTCAAACAAACAAACAAACAAACAAACAAACACAAGGTAGATGGTTCTGAGGAACACCCGAGGTCGACCACCCCTGGCCTCTACACCTCGGCTATGAAAAGACAGTGACAGAGGAGATGGCATTTGAATTTGGCAGAGCACCAAGCTCGCAACCGGCAGGACACAGTGTAGCCATTACAAGAGGGTAATGAAAAGAGGGCCAGGCTATGTATGATATGAAGGCAGGCTGCAGAAACTTGTGGGCAGCAGTATGAGGCTACTTTTGTGTAGAGGGGGAAAGAAGGAGGAAGGATGGGGTGTGAGGCACGGTCTTGCAAGGCTTTTCCTTTGAAGAGTATCTTGCATAAGGAAGCAAAAATAGGGTATGAAAATTTTAAAAAGTAATAGATGACAAATCTATGTAAGTGAATCCCTGAGCCTGAGGCAGGGGGACCAAACGGTCCAGATTACCTTGGACTGTGGGATTTTTGGGGGCATTGCGCTTTTTAGAGACAAACAACATCTTGGGCAAGTTGGACCAAACTAGGATGGCATAGATGACATTGGGATAGCACAGATGACTGGATGGATGCAATGAGAGGTGACAGGAAGGGTAAGTTGAGGCTGGACCTCGGGCTCAGGGCTCATCTGTTGGCCTAAGGGGCAGAGAAATTTCTCTTTTCTCTCTCAAAAAAAAAAATTTTTTTTTTAAAATTATGTGTGCATACATGTGCATGCAATACCGATGGATACCAGAAGAGGGCGCCAGTCTCCAGTAGCTGGAATTACAAGTGGTTGTGAGACACCTGATGTAGATGCTGGGATCCTAAGTCACTCTTAACTACTGAGCCAACTCTTCTTGGAGCAGAGAGACATTCTCGGCTGACAGCTAAGGAAGTTAGAGCTTTTGAGGAGGCTGATGGGAGATGGGAGATGAGGTGAACATATGTGGGATATTCTAGGCAAGCTGAGGATAGCACCCAGAATTCCTTCCCAGGCTTGGGTTCCAACTCTCTCAGAACTCTCAATTCCTGGCAATGCCCACACTGCTTATATACCTATATCCAGGCTATGAGCCCTCTTGAGGGCCCAGCTTCCAGAGAGATGTAGCAGGCTCTGGGGCTGGCAGGGAAGGCTTAGGAGGAGAACCTCCTCTGAAGAGGAGCCCTGAAGGCAGGGGGCAGTGGGAAGATCTTCCAAGCCAGGAAAACTCAGCACAAAGACCTCCCCAGAGATGCTGGCTGCAGACAAACATTCAGATAAATAAAACGGTGATTAATCAGATTCTCTGACTAAGTACAATGCGCGCCACCCCATAATTAAGCCCCAAACTCCTGACAGAAAGCACCTTAATGGAGCTGGCACTTAGGCACAGAATTAATTATGGCGGAACTCAGAAGTGCAGGAGTGGTGAGTGGGACGGTGATGGGGGAGGGGAGGAACCAGAACAAAACCTGCCAGGACCCTCCCCCTTCTTATAGATGAGAAACAGAGACCAAGGGAGGTGTTAACACTTGCCAGAGGCCACATGAGAGTAACTGACCAACAGTATTTTCCAAATTGATCTGAATGCTTTGCACAGTCTTCATCAAAATAGCAACAACCTTTGTTTTTATAAAGAAATGGGCAGAGAGATGGGCAGATGGTGGCGCACGCCTTTAATCCCAGCACTCGGGAGGCAGAGGCAGGCGGATCTCTCTGAGATTGAGGCCAGCCTGGTCTGTAGAATGAGTTCCGGGTCTTGGAGAGAGAGAGACAGACAGACAAAGAGAGACAGAGGCAGACACAGACAGAGACAGAAACAGAGAGAGACAGACAGACACAGAGAGAGGGATAGAGACAGAGACAGAGGAACGGGTAGGGCACAGTGGCATATACCCAGCACTCAGGAGGCAGAGGCAGATGGATCTCTATGAATTCAAGTGCAGCTTGGTCTACATATCGAGTTCCAAGCCAGCCAGAGCTATAAAGAGAAACTTGGTCTTAAAAATCATATGGGTAAGCCGGGCGTGGTGGCGCACGCCTTTAATCCAAGCACTCGGGAGGCAGAGGCGGGCGGATCGCTGTGAGTTCGAGGCTAGCCTGGTCTACAAAGTGAGTCTAGGACAGCCAAGGCTAACATAGAGAGACCCTGTCTCGAAAAACCAAAAAAAAAAAAAAAATATGGGAATGTAAGGATGCCTAAATAATAATAATCTTTAAAAAGAAAATAATTGGAGCTGGCAAAATGGTCCAGCACGTCAAGCCACTTCCCATCACACGATGCAAGCCTGCAAGCCTACGTTCAAGATTGAAACTCACATAAAAGTGGAAAGAAGGAATTGATTTTACAAAGTAGGTCTATAAACCTACTCAGGTTTTTGTTGTTGTTTTTCTTTGAGACAGGGTTCCTCTGTGTAGCCTTGGGCTATCTTGGACTCATTTTGTAGACCAGGCTGGCCTCGAACACACAGAGATCCACCTGCCTCTGCCTCCCCAGTGCTGGGATTAAAGACTTGCGCCACCTCGCCCAGCTCATGTATTGATTTTTAAAACCTAAGACAGCCAAGTGTGGGAGTGTGCACCTTTAATCCAAGCACAAAGGCAAAGGCAGATGGATCTTTATTTTGAGTTCCAGTTTAGCCAAGGCTACAGTGTGACCATATCTAAAATAAACCTACAACAAAAGAACAGCGGTGATGATGGCACAGGGCTGGCATTAAACTCAACATCCATATTAGTGGAACTGGAAAACCTCATCAATTACAACCTGTTGACTCTCTCTCTCTCTCTCTCTCTCTCTCTCTCTCTCGTGTGTGTGTGTGTGTGTTCTCGTTTTGTTTTGTGTCTT
The DNA here is from genome assembly GCF_964271855.1 of Acomys minous. Classification (NCBI taxonomy): domain Eukaryota; kingdom Metazoa; phylum Chordata; class Mammalia; order Rodentia; family Muridae; genus Acomys; species Acomys minous. The sequence goes on along the minus strand of NC_140487.1, from coordinate 106,310,466 downwards.
TTGTTTTGTTTTGTTTTTCTGAGACAGGATTCTCTGTGTAGCCTTGGCTGTCCTGGACTCACTTTGTAGACCAGGCTGGCCTTGAACTCACGGAGATCCGCCTACCTCTGCCTCTGAGTGCTGGGATTAATCCATGCACCACAGTACCGGCTACATCTTAATGTATGTGTATATGTATAGGCATCAAATGTGTGTAGTGCCCAAGGAGGCCGAAAGACGGTGTTGGATCCTTGGACCTGGAGTTACAGGTGGCTATGAACCACCTTTTGTGGGTGCTAGGACTCGAACTCCGGTCCTCTGGAAAAGTCACCAGTACTCTCAACCGCTGAGCCATCTCTCCAGCCTCTATAATTGTCAAAAAGGGAACCAGGAATGGTGGTAACTCATGCTTGTAACCCTAGCACTTGGGAGGTGGGAACCCGAGGCTCAGGAGTCCAAAATCCAGCCTCAGCTAAGAGGCAAGTCTAGGCTACATGAGACTTTGTTTCAAAGACAAAAAGGAAACAAAAAAAGTGCAGACCCTGACCCAGCTTCTGCCTTTGGGAATTCTCATTCAGGGAGAGACTTACACACACACACACACACACACACACACACACACACACACACACACTTAGTTAGCAAAATTACTCTGTGCTCAGTGCTCTGAAGAAAGATCCAGGAAGGGAGCTGCAGTGGGCGTGGTCAGGAAGGATTGCTGAGAATGGGGTCTGAAGGCGAGGAGGCAACAGGATTAATGAAAGGTCCTGTGGAGGGAGGGGGCCTGGAGAACACCCATCTGGCTCGAGCTGAGGCCATGAAGTACACAATGGGAGGGGCTACTGTGTCAGGAGGACAGACCTGGCAGGGTTGGGCAGAGCATAAATGCCCCCTGGGTCTGGGGAGTACTCCAGTGGGGCTAAATGCCACCCAGGACGTATCAGTCACCGGGTGTGGGGTCACCTCTCCTGACTGATGCCACCCTTCCTATAACCCAAGCAGGGGAAGGGAAACGCCCTTTCCCTGGCTGACTTAGTGGCCCTCCTGCCTGGAGGCTCCCGGGTAGGAAATGCTGATGAAAACCAGGCTCACTGCTATGGCAACCGCAACCACTTCTGCCTAAGAGCCAGGTGGGGGATTCTGCCCAGCAACAGCTCTGGGTGTCAGGAGGCAGCAGGCAAAGGTGCACAAAAGCCCCTCTTCCCCAGGATCCCAAACCAACACCAACATCTGGACAGCCCTGAAAGGGGCAGACCATGGGTCATGACACCCTGGGTCACGTTAGAATTAGCCCGCGGGACAGATAAAGATACAGAGGCTTGAAGGGCTGAGGGGACCTGACCCCTAGGCACCCCTTTCCTTTGCACCGCCCTTACAAGCTGAAGGTTCATTTGCATAGGTGTTAGAGTCTACGCCATTAAGGGACTGGCTAAACAAACAAACGGAGAGAGTGTGTCTCACACAGCCACACCTGTTCTCTACCTGTCATAGGGGGTGGGGGTGCTTTATTCCACTCTGACCGCATTAAGAGTTTTCATTGGGGCCTGTGGGCACAGACTGTGAGAGGGGGTTGTGGGAGAAGGGAGGGTCGCACAGGGAATCCCAAGGGGGTAACCCTCACCGAGTAGTCTTGACAGACAGACTTCCGCTTTGAACTTTGACACTGGCTACAATTTTGCGAGCACTGACCCTATCAGGCTTTGTTGCCAACCACATGCATGCATCGCTTCACTCAGCCCTCAGAACTACATAATGACGAATGGGTCCGTCATCCCACCCTTTGACGGAAGGCAGTCTTCAGCAAGCCAAGAGGTGTGACCAGAGCCCAAGCTCTTACTTAGCCTGGCACCTACAATCTGCCCTGGTAGGCCTGGAGACTGGAGAGGAGTGCCGGAGAGCCAGGGAGCTAACTTTTGCAATCAGTTCCTGACCCTGAGCCAGAATTCTAGCAGAATCTGTGTGTGTGTGTGTGTGTATGTGTGTGTGTGTGTGTGTGTGTATGGGGGTGGGGGGGGTGGGGGTGGGGAGTGGCTTGCCGCAAAGGAGGCCGGAGGGGAGCAGGTAGAGGAGGAGGTCTGCTTCATAGAGCCTACTGTGTGCAAACACTGAGAAGGGCTCATTTCATGAGGCACTGCACTATGGCTCTAGGATGCCAAGAAGAGATCGTAATAGAAGAAACACCTCTATGCCATGTTGTCTCCTGGTCCTAGGAAGCCTTGGTCCATTTGGCTCTCACAGACGTGGGCCGTGCAGACTCGGATCTTTGCGGTTGGGAAAACGGAAACAAAGTAATCAGCTAAGACCACGGGGCTGCTGAAGATTTCCGCCAGGGTCTCTGGCTGGAGTCCCAGCTCTGACTACACTCATTGCCCTGTGAGCTGACCCGGCTTCTCTCCTTGAATGAGACCCTTCTTGAGTTCATGAGTGTCAGTGGGTTGGAGCCCGCCCACCCGTCTGCCTGCCCTCCCTCCCTCCTTCCCAGGAATGTCTATGGTGTTTTGGCTTATTCAATGAGACTTCTTAGCTGTGGACCACCTGCCCTTCCCCATGGACCCTCCCCAGAAGCACCAAAACCACAGGGTAAGGCTAAACAGGAGATTCCTGCCCACCATCACCCAAAAGAGAGGAGCCAGTTGCTTCCACTCTTTGGGGTATTGTCTGAAATTGTGCTCTTACTGGATCGGCAGGGACCTACTTTCTAGAAGAATCCCTAAAGGATCCTGATGCCAAGGCCCCTGTCCGTCCTCCCCTGGAAGAATGAGGAACGGAGACAGGGACTGGATCCCATCCCTTTCTCTGAGCCTGTGCTAGAGGGATCCTGTCAGCATGTCAGGGACCCTTCCTGTGTTCTAGGACCCTGTGCCTGGGGAAATTCTATCCAGCAGTCATGACTGCAGGTTTCACAGACACACCTCAGACGGCCTGGTGGTGGTGGTGGTGGTGGTGGTGGTGGTGGATAAAGGCCAGTATCACTCCAGACACTGTTTGCAAAGCCTTAGTTGAATGCCAGCTGGACACAGTAACTCACATCTGTAACCCAACACTTAGGAGACTGAAGCAACAGGATAGGCTACAGTGTTCCATCCTGAGAAATGGCTCAATGGATAGCAAACAGAATTTGCTGCCAAGGCTGATGGTCCCCGTTCAGTTGTCAGAACCATCACGGAGAAGGAGAGAATCAATGTGTCCAAATTGTCCTCTGACCTTCCTTCCACACATGCATCATGGCATGTAAGTACCTACTCTTTCACACACATGTACAGACACACACACACACACACACAATTTTTATTCAATAGCTTTATGTCACCTTGTCACAGGCTAGTCATCTGAGAGGAGGAAACCTGAACTAAGAAAATGCCTCCGTAAGATCTGCACCTTGCCTAGGTAGCACAGTGGTGGGAGTTGGGTGCTGGTGAGCTGGCCCTGCCCCTTCTCTGCTATGTGGTGGTATAGGCAAGATGCACCCCCAAAATGGCAGGTTGGAAGAGTTGGCCCCAGGGTTATGAGAGCAAGAGAGCTGGCCCTGCCCCTCACTGGGGCAGAAAAGAAGAGCTGACCCCTGGTAGCATGGGTGTGGGCGAGCCAGCCCCAAGAGCATGACAGTGGGAGAGCTGGCCCTGCCCCTTGACGGCTACAGCCCTGAGTGAGCTAGCTGGGGCAGTGCTGGTGGGCTGACCACCTCAACTTATCACCCAGGCCCAGATCCAGGGGTATGAGTTGGCACACCCTAACATCTACCACATCTATGAGCTGTTGGGAGTGTGTGAAGGGGATCCAAAGCTGAAGTACCTCCGTGAAACAAAGTAACAGACAACAGGATATCCGAGAAGAGTCCAGGTTAGGATCTCGTATTGATGATATGACAGAAGCCAGAGGCCTCCAACATGACCAACGATTCATTGCAATGAACACTTCCAAGTAAAGATGTGTGGACAAGGGTATACTGTGTGACACATTGTGATACACTACAGCTTCCATGCAGGGGGAGGCATTGCCAGGCCAGAGGTGGGTATGAAGGGGTGGGGTCCTGTCTTGGGGTTGACAGCTTGGGGACAGCAGTCCACTCAGATGGCTTATGGGCTACTGACCAGCAGACAGCTTTGCAAAATCAGTTCTCTCAGGCAATGTCAGGAGGAGCAGCTAGCTAGCAGTGCCGGAGGCTGATCAAGCCCCCCGGGGGGGGGGGGGAGCCTGTGTCTGTCTGCATTGTATTCTTCAGCATCTGGGGGAGAGTAACAACAGAGGCCCACACACTTGTATCCGGAACGTTTAAAAGTTACAAACAGCTGTGTGAAATGGATTGTGCCTGTAATCCTGGGACTCTGAAGGCAGAGGGCAGATGATCGCTGCAGGTGTGAGACCAGCCTCAGCGATCTACCAAGTTGCTGCCCAGCCTGGATAACATGAGTTACACAGCAAGACCCCTTGCTAAAAAACAAACAAAATAGAAATTCTGAACTAAGACAACAAGTCCTTAAATAAGGCATATTCTACTTCAGTGTGGAAGCTGGGTAGAGTTTCCCTGGCTGTGGAGTCCTGTCCCAGAGAAAGGGGCATCTCTGGATATGTGGGGAAGGCAGTCCCAGGCGCAGTCCCAGGCAGCCTTACTGTTTCTGGAAAGGATCTCATGTACAAGTCATGACCCACTGTCAGCAACAGCTGGGCTTGCCCTATCCCTTAGCAGCTGGTTTGCCTCTGCAGTTGAGTGAGCAGGACTTCGGTCTAACAGCAAGGGGTCTGGCCAGAGGAGGTGTCTGCTATGAGCTAACTGCTAAATCTTTAAGAAGGACACTTTCAGAGGAAAGACTCAGGTTCAGGTTACATGGGGTGGGGGTGGGGAGCAGTGAAGGGTTTGAAGAGCTTGGGACTCAGCATCAGGAATACTAGGTTCAAGTCCCAGCTCCACCACAGAACAAGCGTGGCCAAGAGAACCCCTCTGTTGGGTCCAGCTTGGGATGAATGCAATGGCTTTTGAAGGCTCATGCCCTCCTTACATACAGACTTATCAACTCCCTTCGAAACTGCTATACAAGTGTCGGGGGGGGGGGGGGGACGACACATGGATTCCAAGAACTTAATTCCAGACAAAGGCCGGAATTCCCCTGAACCATCCAGCCTGCCCTTTGTTTTGTTTTGTCAGACAATCCCATGAAGCCCAGGCTGGCTTTGAACTCACCACATTACACCGAGGATGACCCTGCATTTCTGAACTTCTTGCCTTCACCTCCCGCTGATGCTAAACTGAGCCATACTCAGGACTTCATGCCTGTTAAGCCAGCACTCTCGCCGAGCGGTGGTGGTGCACGCCTTTAATCCCAGCACTAGGGAGGCAGAGGCAGATGGATCTCTATGAATTCGAGACCAGCCTGGTCTACAAAGTGAGAACAGGACAGCTAAAGCTACACAGAGAAACCTTGTCTTGGGGGAAAAAAAAACCCAACAAAACAAAAAGCAAGCACTCTCCTGACTGAGCTCCCCTTTCTGCCCTGCATCCCTCTTCTGGTCCAGCACTCAGTGCCTCCACGTTACCACTGGCACCACTCAACCCTAGCACCTGGCATGGAGTGAGACCAGCCAACGTCTTACCAGCCAAATGAACCATGAAGCCCTTCACTCAAGTACCCTGTAGTCATCAAGGGCATTCAGTATGCTATGCTTGGTGCCAAGCTCTGGGAAAGGATCCCATTTCAACCTGGGGGAAGAGGCGGGAAGCAGGAGCCAAGGAGAAAAGATGGATCGGTTGGCCTAGCAGATGAGGAGGAAACAGTGAACGCCGTGGAAGGACGTGGGTGTTCGGGTGAGCACGGCAGAACATGGCGACACGGATATGGTGGGAGGTCAAGACTGGGGTCAAAGGCCAGTGAGATGGCTTAGTGTGTAGACACACACTGCCAGGCCTGACTGACTCACAGCCTGAGTTAGATCCCGAGACCCAAGTGACAGGAGAGAATCAACACCCTAAAGCTGTCCTCTGTCCTCCACAGGCAAGCCATGGTGAGCACAAGGGTCCGTGCATTTGCAAACACACCCTTGCACACACAAAATAAATAAATGAAAAAAAAAAAAGAAAAAGAAAGAAAAGCAAGCTCAGTAGGATAGCCTGGGAGAACCACAGTCTGGACTATTTAGTACCTGGACCAGAAGCAGCAAGCACCAGCTAGGAAATCGTTAGAAATGCAAATCCAAGGGTCCTGCTCCAGACTTACTAAATAAACCAGAGACTCTAGGGGGCGGGGGATGAGACCTAAAAATATTTTGTTTGCTTCTTTGAGACAAGATCTCACTATGTAGCCCACGCCAGCTTTGTGGCGATTGTCTGGCCCCATCTCCAGATGCTAGGATTACAGACTTCTGCCACTACCTCACCTCTGAGAAATCTGCAAGGCCTGTGGGCAATCCTGCTGCTCGCTCAGGTTGGAGAAAGGCAATGAGGAGCCATGGCGGGTTTCAGGCAGATGGACAGAATCAACATTGCATTCTATCAGTATCCTCAGCAGCACCCGGGCGTTGTGGCGCATGCCATTAATTCCAGCACTCAGGAGGCAGAGGTGGGTCAATCTCTGTGAGTTCGAGGCCAGCCTGGTCTACAAAGAGAGTCCAGGACAGCCAAGGCTAGACAGAGAAACTCTGTCCCCCAAAATAAAAACAAGATCCTCAGCAGCAAACAAAACAAAACAGGGCACAGTAGCACACACCTTTAAGCCCAGCAACTCGGGAACAGAGGCAGACAGACTTCTGTGCGTTCAAGGCCAGCCTGGTCTACAGAGTGAGTTCCAGGATAGAACGGGGCTGTTACAAAGAGAAACTCTGTCTTGGGGGCTTGGGCGGTGTGGGAGGCTGGAGAGGTGGCTCATCGGTTAAGAGCACTGTCTGCTCTTCCAGAGCACCAGGGTTCAATTTTCATCAACCACATGGCAGCTCACAACTGTAACTCAAGTTCCAGGGGATCTGGTGCCCTCACACTGACACATGCAGGTAAAACACCAATGCATATAAAATAAAAATAAATACATTTATTTACTTGTTTATTTTGTTTTCCTTTAAGATTTTTAAAATTATGTATTCAGTGCTCTGCCTCCGTGACAGAAGAGGGCATTTGATCACATTATAGATGGTTGAGAGCCACCATGTGGGTGCCAGGAATTGAACTCAGGACCTCTGGAAGAGCAGTTAGTGCTCTTAACCTCTGAGCCATCTCTCCAGCCCCTTATTTTGGTTTTTTGAGACAGAGTCTCTCTGTGTTAGCCTTGGCTTTCCTGGACTGGCTTTGTAGACCAGGCTGGCCTCCAACTCACAGTGATCCACCTGCCTCTGCCTCCAGAGTGCTGGGATTAAAGGCGTGCGCCACCACACCTGGCCTTCAAGTAAAACTAAATTATTAGAAAGAAAAGATCCCTCAGTATCTGGTGGAGAGAGATCCAGGGCTGATGGTGAGGGGCAGGTAAGCTGCAGAGGACCCATCTCCAGTTAGACAGAGGCCAGCCACACAACGTAGCTTTCTATTTGAAAGGGAGAGGCCATGGCAAATCATAGGCCCCTGCTGGGCACAAAAATCTGTTGCCAGGGTGACTGTCTGTCACTCAGAGAAAAGGGGGCAGGGTCTAAGAGAGAGAGAGAGAGAGAGAGAGAGAGAGGTCAGTGCAGGGAAGTTGGTTGTCATGGCAATTTCCCCCAAGGTAGGTCAGGGAAGGGAAGAAGGAAGGCTGGCTGTCTCCAGATGTCCCAACATAACCCTTCATTTGCAGAGGGAAAGCCACGAACCACCAGCCCCTGACTCCATGGTGACCTCCCCTCAAGAGGCCAGGTCCTCTCACCCTCTAGGCCTTGGCCTTCCTTTGCCAAGAATGCTGGGGTGGGGGTGGGGGGCAGTGGTCAGTCTGGGAATGGTGACTCAAGCCAGAGGTGAGGCGCAGGGCTCAAGAAAGTGGAACAGGGGTGTGCCATTCCCAAGTAAGGGCACGATAAACAGTGTCCGTGCCTGTCAGCAAGGCAGCTCTGGATGACAAGAGCCCAACATCAGGCAGATCTTGTCATGTCCTGAGCCTCAGTTTCCCCACCTGTACATCAGAGTCAACATCTATACAATGGTGCTACCAGCCAAGGTTATCAGAAAAATAAGTCAATGAAGACGGAGGAAGGGGTTCCTGCCAGCCAGCTCTGCCTTTGTCACTATGTGGGGAAGGGCGGCCGGAATGTCCTGTAAACTGTCTTCAGTTCCAGCACTCAGGAGGCAGAGACATGCAGATCTCTGGGAGTTTAAAGCCAGATAGTCTAAATATCAAGTTCCAAGCCGGGCGGCGGTGGTGCAGGCCTTTAATCCCAGTACTCGGGAGGCAGAGACAGGTGGATCACTGTGAGTTCTAAGGCCAGCCTGGTCTACAAAGTGAGTCTAGGACTCACTACACAGAGAAACCCTGTCTTGGAAAAACAAAAACAAACAAACAAACAAAAAATCAAGTTCCAGGCCAGCTACACTATCTCAAAACAAACAACAAAAACACTCAGTAGGCTTCGGACAATGTCCCCTGCCTCACCCCCGCATTATTACCTCTCTTGTAACTGTTTGTTTTAGAAACAGGGTCTTACATAGCCCAAGATGGTCTCACACTTCCCATGTAGCTGAGGCTGACTTTTGTATTGTTTTGTTTTTCCAGACAGGGTTTCTCTGTGTAGCCTTGGCTGTCCTGGAGTCGCTTTGCAGACCAGGCTGGCCTCGAACTCACAGCGGTCCACCTGCCTCTTGCCTTCCGAGTGCTGCGATTAAAGGTGTGCGCCACCACGCCCCGCCGCACCGAGCCTTGTGATCTTCCTACTTCCGTCTCCTAAGTGGCACTTCTGTCGGTGTTTGAGGCCTCAACCTCTCCATCTTCCTGCCCCGGCCCTCAGAGATCTGGCGTAGGCCACCACACCCAGCTTATCGTTCATACTCGTCATTTGGCAGCGGATGGAGCCTTGACTGGTAAATGGCCCCCTCCAGGTGATTTATAACACGCTGCCATCCTGGCCGGCCTCATTCACTACAGTGTGCTAAGAGGGCTTGCTGGAAAGCAGGAGCCATGGGGCTCTTTAGTTTTCTTGTGGAGCATGGCTGGGGATTCCTCACATGGTGAGCCCACGAGCTCAGCACGCAGATATCTGGGAGCCTCCTCATTTGAATGCCTGACTCAGCGTGCGACGCGGAGAGCCCTCCTCTGGAGGCCAGGGCAGCACTTGAGTGCTTTCGCGCCGCCGCCTCCGGAGAGCAGTCCTCGTGCCTGCAGAGGGTGTCCCTGTCTCTGCGGGCGGGCGAGCAGAAGCTGGGGCTACCGGGGACTCCCAGGGCTGCCCCACCCCTGCCGGCGGCGCGTTAGGAGTGTCTCTAATTACCACCTAATTGCTTTCTTCCAGGCAGTTTCTTGGGAGCCTGGGAGTTCAGAGTTCATAAATAAATGAAGAGGGAGGAAGCAAAAAAAAAAAAAAAGGATGTTTATTGATCCACAAATCTCTCCGTGCCAGAGTCTGCCCCACAAATGCTTGGGTCTGCAGCCGGGCGCAGTTTGGAATGTGTACAAACACGCACGCGCGCGCGCACACACACACACACACACACACACACACACACACCACTGTCAAACTCCTTTCCCTGTAACACTGCTGGCTGTACCAGCAACCCCAACACTCTGAGAGGCTGAGGACGGAGGATCAGAAGTTCAAGGTCATCATCACCTCTATAGTTGAGTCTGAGGCTGCCGCGCTATATGCCATTTTGTCTCAAACCTTCTCACCTTAAAACAAACTGGGAGGGCTTATGATGAGGAAGGCGGCAACAAGTGTTACAAACTTACTTTGGGTCCCAGTTTCATTTCTACCTCTAACTTAAAATGTAGTCTTGGGCAGATCATAAATCATCTCCAGGTTTTGGTTTTTTGATTAGCACGAGGGTGAAGTGGGTGTCTGATGGCCACTCAAAAATAAATAAATAAATAAATAAATCGAGCTTTCCACATGCTAACTAGGGAATTGTAAATTTAGGAGAGTCCTGGTCTTTGCCAGGTAGGCAACTGACCCTCCAACCAAATGCTGCCTTCTTTCAGGAAAACTGGCAGGGTGCTCCAGAGAAGCAACACCTCTGTCAGGGTGAGCTACACGGTAGCTGGATGTCTCTGCTCTGACCCTCAGGGGCTGTGAGGCCCTGGACACAGCTCTTAAGCCTCCTGCACCCCAAGCTGCTCCATCTGTTAAGCAGGAATGACAGGGTGTGTGGAGAAGGTTCGAGAAGGGCAGACAAGCATCAGACAGCAGGAAGCACACACACAACGCCAGTCAGGACACCACGACTCTATAAGCAACAAAGTGCCAGCTGCACAATGGATCAGGGCACGTAAGGGGTAGGGCTGGGAGCGTGGCTCACAGGTGGAGTCAGGTTCCGCTTCAATTGTCAGCGCAAAAGAAAAAAAGACAGAAACAGAACAACAAACAAACAAACAAACAAACAAATGCCCCAACCAAGTTACACAGATGTCAAGGCACTGTCATCAACACCACGAATCAAGCGGCCTACTTTGTCTGACCCATCTGTCTTCTTATGAACCAGCACACAGTAGGTGCTCGTAAATAATATGGGGTGGACGGAGAGGCTGGAGAGCTAGCTCTTAATGAGAGCACTTGGTGCTCTTGCAGTGGATCTGGGATTGGCTCACAACCACCTGTAGCCCCAGTTCCAGGGCAGCGGGCACCTTTTCCCTGCTTCCTCAGGCTCCTGCATGCATGTGATGCACATATATTTGGGCAGGCTCACACATACACATAGACTTTTCTCTCTCTCTCTCTCTTTTTTTTTTTTTTTTTTTTTACAAATTATGTTCCTGGGCCAGTGAAATGGAATAGTAGGGAAAGGTGCTTGCAACGGAAATCTGATGACCTGAGTTTAAACCCATATAAAGCTGGAGAGAATTGCTTCTGCAAAGTTGTCCTCTGACCTCCACATGCACACAAACATCTCTCTCTCTCTCTCACACACACACACTCACAAACACACACACACACACTCAAAAACAACAAATATATAATATTTTCAACTACAGAAAAAGAGAGCAACGCTAAAAAGAAAAGCCAGGTGAGGTGGCACACACTTTCAATCCCAGGTCGTCGGAGGTGGGAGCAGAAGGACCAGGGGTTTAAGGTCACCCTCACCTACCAATTTCCAGGCTAGTCGGGCTACAAGAGAATCCAAATCAGGCCAGGCAAGGGGATGCACTTGGGAGGCAGAGGCAGATGGATCTTTGTGAGTTTGAGGACAGCCAGGGCTATTACACAAAGAAACCCTGTCTCAAAAAAACAAACGAGAGAGAGAGAGAGAGAGAGAGAGAGAATCCAAGCCAACAACAGTAGCAAAGCTCCTACTGACCTAGGTAGGGCTGCCCGGATGGATAACTAGATTCAGATATTTTTTATTTTTTTCAGGCCCACAACACAGTGCTGGGTCTGAGAGACAGGGTAGGGGTGGGGACACTTCACCTTCTGGACAGCTGCATCAGGCTAGGTAGGGATGGCAGGGACCCTCAGCACACACTATCAGAAGGAAATCTTTTAAACTTGTCTTTACTTCTACTAAGAGCCACAGGGTATGGGACTGGAGAAATGACTCAGAGGTTAAGAGCGTTGGCTGCTCCGCCTGAGGACTCAGGCTCGATGCCCAGCACCCGCATGGTGACTTACAACTTACTGTAACTCCAGTTCCGAGGGATCTGTGCCTTCTTCTGCCCTCTGAAGACACTTCATGCATGTGGTACACAGACATACATGCAGGTCAAACACTCATACACTCATTTGTAGAAAAGAAGCCACAATGTGAAACCCTGACTTTGGGCACCAGGCACATGCAGCTCTGTGGTCTCTGGTTCTCAGATGGGAAAAGGTACAGCTGCTGTGGGGCCTCGACGTGGCTGTGGTGAAACTCTGTGAGCTTGGACCACAGTGCTGCTGCTGCCTCCTGGTGTGGCTGCCATGGTCCTAGGATGCTGTTTCTGTAAAGAGGGATGCCAGCTGTCTACCACGCCTGGGCAGATTTATGGGCTATAGCAGTTAGTGCAGTTACAGCGCAAGGTGTGTCCTAAACACCTGGTAAACTTCTGTGGAGAGCCCCTGTGGTCCATTTCATATGTGGGGAAACAAGAGCGCCAGGGACAGATGCATCTAAAAGCCAGGAACAGCAGGGGTGTCCACATTCAGAGATGCTGGAACAGATCTTCACAGGATTTGGACCACCTGCTCATGACTGGAGGACTCTGGTGGACCTGAAGCTCCCCAGTGGCTCAGGGGCCACTTAGGGGCTCCCTGGAGGATCCAAGCCTGGCTTGTACAAGGAAGAGTGTTGGAGAACAGGAAGGGTGGACCTGCCCTCCCGACCCACCTAGCTAGCCCCTCCACTTCCAAGGTGGCTGCCGAGGCCGGGGAAGCAATCCAGGGGTCCAGGACCACAGCACCATTTGTCAGCTTTACGTGGTGGCGGCAGGCTCATCTCCATGGCAACAGTGCTGTGTGGAGGCATCTCAGCATCATTAGGGAGCGCGTCGAGTAGTATAAACAGAGGCTGCAGTAGATTACACGCCTGTTATGAGCAGTCTCGGGCTCGGAGCACTGGTAATTATGCCTAATTGTGCATTTAATTGTGTAATTGAAAACCCACATCTCTGGTACAGGCTGGGGCTGCAGAAACTTACCCCCTCCCCAAAGCAAAGAAGACTTACGAGCTAACCTTACTCTGAGAGACTCAGGCTGCCTCTTCTCAGGCAGGGGGTGAAATGTCCACATACTCTCAGTTCTCTGGTTCTAGGATCCAGAGCTCCGCAGGCGTCTAATTAGGGAGGGGTCAGGAAGAAACAGGTTCAGGGCAGAGGGACCTAAGAATACACTTTTCACTATTTGTTACACTGTTTTATGCTACTGGTACTGTCCTTTCAAGACTCAGCATCCGGTGGCTCCAGAAACCTGGGTCATCTTCAGATTTATTAAATATCCAGTACCATACACACACACACACACACACACACACACACACACACACACACACACTCACTCACTCACTCACTTTGTAGTGCACGCCTTTAATCACAGTACTTGGGAGGCAGAGTCAGGCAAATCTCTGAGTTTGAGGACAGCTTGGTCTACAGAGTGAGTTCAAGGATAGCCAGGACTGCACAGAGAAAACCTGTCTTTAAAAACCAATATATAGCTAAGTGTGGTGGCGCATGACTTTAATCCTAGCACCCGTGAGGCAGAGGCAGGTGGAATGCTGTGAGTTCGAGGCCAGCTTGGTCTACAAAGTGAGTTCAGGACAGCCAAGGCTTCACAGAGAAACACTGTCTCGAAGAAAAAAACAAAAACAAACAAACAACAACCCCAAAAAACTCCAATACACACACAGAGGTGCATATATATATGTGTGTGTATCTATATCAAATTTATTATATATTTATTTATATATCCAGAAAGTCACCTGTTGGGGACAATAGGCCATATGGCCACTGTTCAGCCATCTTGTCAGAGCCTGCACCTTGAAGTCTCTGTTTTTCCCAGAGCTTGCCTTTCACCAGAAACTAGCTGACCCTGTTGTGGGTCAGCAGTTAGACTAAAGTCAGATAGAGATGGAGCAACCCTGTTATGGTTTAGCAGTTAGACTACACAAAGAGGGAGCCAGATACCCTGTGTGGCAGGACATTATGACCCTGCCTGGAACTCCCTGTGTTTTGAGAAGAGCCTGCAGCTGGGTTGCTATAGCAATATGCTTCCCTGCCTTCTGACTTATAAAAGCTGCTGCCTGACTAATAAAGTTTGAGAGTTTGATCAATCAGACTTGCTCTCCTTCTTTGTGTCTTGCATTTCAACAGGTGAACTTCCTCCTGAGTTTTAGTCGAACCCCAGAGGCTGGGGCAGTCACCCAGCCTGCATACAAATTCTTTTCCTTTAATTTATTTATAACTTTTTAACTTGCACTGGTGTTTTGCCTGCATGTTGTATGTGTGAGGGTGCTGATACCCTAGAACCAGAGTTACAGACAGATGCGACTTGCCATGTGGGTGCTGGGAATTGAACCTGGATTCTCTGAAAGAGCAAGTCAGTGCTCTTAACCACACTGAGCCATCATCTCTCTAGCCCTGCATACAAATTCTTTTGTTGTTGTTGTTGGAGAGAGGGTTTCTCTGTGTTTGCCTTGGCTGTCCTGGACTTGCTCTGTAGACCAGGGTGGCCTTGAACTCACAGCAATCTGCCTGCTTTTGCCTCCTGAGTACTGGGATGAAAGTCATGCACCACCACACCCGGCTGCAAAGTCTTGATCACTACAGTAGACAGACAGGTTACTCACCAACTGGTTACCAGCACAGGATGAGGTTGAGGCAGGGTCTATGTAGCCCAGGATGCCCTTGAACCCACCGCCATCCACCCCAGCTAGGTCTCTGCAAGTCTGAAAATACTTATGGAATCCAGTAGCCTTTTCCAATTTCCCATTTCACAGACTGGGGAAATTAGGTCTGGAAAGCTGTACCGGGACCCAGGACTCTGGGGTCACTGCTGAGGGTGTATTTCATGAGCCAGCCATGGTTTGGGTCACACGCTTACAGTTCTACGAGGCGGCTGCTGTCATCATCCCATTTTACAGATCAAGGAGCAACAAGTCCGAGATTAAATAGGATTGTCGCTCCATCCTGCTCCTCCACTGTTGAGGAAGGGCACAGCTCTTCCTGCCCCACCGCATCTCATACAGGCGGGACCTTTCACCTCTGATCCTCTGCACTCATGGGTGCCACACAGTACAGGTGGCAGCTCAGAAATATTGTCTTGTCCAAGGTAACTACCTCGGCTACAAAACGGCCGGGCTGGAACTCAGAGTCCCCCCAATCCACATTCGTACCCCCTTACACCCACCAGCTTTTTTGAGATGCAGGACCAGGAGACTAGAAACGTATCCCCATGGCTAACAGCTCATCCCAAACCTCTGCAGCAGAGGCAAGGTGTGTGCTGAGGTTCAATGCCTCAGTCTCCGAATAACGCCTGTAGCCCCCCGGGGGGTGGGGGGCAGGCACAAGGCACTCAGCTCTACTGCATGGCTTGGAGCCTCCTCCTCCTCCTTTATAACAGCGTCTCTAGCAGCACAGGCCGACCTTCTGATCCTACCTTAAGTTCTTGAAGTGCGCATGTGCACATTCGCCTTACATGGTGCTGGGACTGAACCCAAGGCTTCACGTATGCAGGGCATCAGGCTTAGCAGCAAGTGCCTTTACCAGTCGAACCATTTCACTGGCCTCCTTTTAAAACATATTATTGCCGGGCATGGTGGTACACGCCTTTAATCCCAGCACTTGGGGAGGCAGAGGCAGGTGGACCGCTGTGAGTATGAGGCCAGCCTCATGTACAAAGAGAGTTCCAGGACAGCCAGGGCTATTACGCAGAAAAACCTTGTCTCTTAAAAAAAAAAACCAAACAAACCAACAACCATATTATTATTGTAGGGGACGGAGAAATGGCTCAACGGTTAAAAGCACTGGCTGCTTTTCTAGAAGATGTGGGTCCCATTCCCAGCACCCACATGTTGGCTCACAACTGCTTTTAACTCGAGTACCAGGCATACACACGGTACACAGACATACACACAGGCAAAACACCAATACACACAAAGTAAAATTAAATAATAAATATTACTCTGTGTGTTTACACATGATGAGAGAGGTGTATGTGTGTGTCATGGGGCACAAAATGGAGGTCAGAGGACAACTTCATGGATGTGATTTCTCTCCTTTCAGCTTTATGCGGGTCCTGGGGATTGGACTCAAGTTGTTGGCCTTGCTTAGCACAGCTCTTTTACCAGCTAGCTAAGCAATCTCACTGGCCTCTTAATTTTTTATATTGTTTTGTTTCCTTTTTTGAAGTAAGGCTGGTCTTTGTTGTTTGTTTGAAGGCAGGGTCTCACTCTATAGCACAGGATAGCCCAGAATTCACTATATAGAGCAGGCTAGCCTAAAGCCTTCAGCAATCCTCCTGTCCCAGACTCTTGAGTGCCAACTTAGGGGCTTGAGTTATCACATATCTACTATTTATGTAGTCATGAGTAAGCCCAATAACATCACGGGACAAGCCTGTGCAACGCCAGGCTCACGGTAGACACCCCATAGAAAGACAGCTTTATTTCAGGAAATGAAGTCTTGGGCACGGTACATGCCTATAATGCCGACATCTGGGACAGGAAGGCAAAAGGATGGGGAGTTCGAAGCTAGCCTGGAACACCAGAAACCCTGCCTTCAAAACAACAAAAGCCAAAAACCACAGAAAGAAGGAGGGAGAAGAGGAGGAGGAGGAGGAGGAAGAGAAGGAGGAGGAGGAGGAGAGCTGGAGAGATGATTCTGTTGTCCAGGACACGTGCTATTCTTCCAGAGGACCCGAATTCGATTCCCAGCACCCACATCAGGTGGCTGCCAACATCCCGGCAGCTCCAGCTACCTCTGAACTCTGAGGGAACCTACACTCACACATACGCATAATTAAAAATAAAATCTTTGAAAAAGTAAAAAGGAGGAAGACTGGTTGGCGCAGGTGCATGCTTTTAATCCCAGGAGGCAGAGGCAGGAGGATCTTTGTGAGTTCGAGGTCAGCCTGGTCTACAGGGGTAAGTTCCTAGACAGCCAGAGTAACACAGAGAAACCCTGTCTCAAGCAACAACAACAACAACAACAACAACGGGAGGTGGCAGAGGACTGTGACAAACTTGGATAAACAGGATCCTTTATAGGAATTACCTCGTTCAGTAAAACCTCTGATCTAGGCAGAGATGGGGCTGAGTGACCTGTCCAAAGAGCATCCAACCGTGGGAGCGTTTCCCCAGCCAGGTTAGCGCCTGACACTGTCAGGACATCACGTGACCATGTCCCCAGACTGCCATGCAGTACACGTGCTGCTCTATTTCATAGGTGAGAAGACAGTAGCAGAGCCTACCTGCTCACAGAGCTGTGCTTCTGACCCCCTCCCCTCCTCCCACCCCAAAATTCAATGCCCATGAGCAGTCGCTCTCCCCTAGAGGCCCCAGCCTCAATCTGTCCATCTGTTCAAGGGAGTAGATATCCCAGCTTCGTTGTGCCCACAAGAGACTGAAGAACAGAAGTGACCTGGACAATTCCACACTCCTAACTCTGAAGCCCAAGAACCTCAAGGCCCAGGCCAAGAAGAGTCGGATGCTTAGAAGGAGCCATGAGCTTCCAGCGGCAGCAGCTGCTGCTGCTGCGGAGCCCAGGCCCGGGAGAGCCGCCTCCCTCCATCCTCACCATCACTATCGCTAATAACGACATCCATCAGCTTGACCATGTTTCACGCCATTACTCGCGGCTCAGCTGGAAGCCCAGTTATTTCCCCCTCACCCACCCACCATCTTCCAGAAAGCAAAGAGCTTTCCAGAAGGAGGAGGAGGCGGTGGTGGTGGCGGGATGTGGGGTGATGATTCTCATATTCCTCTGAGTACCTACTATGTGCCTGGCACCTGGCTAAGAAAAGCGTTCCTACCACTCTGTGAGGTGGGAAAGGAGACTCAGAAGTTGGGGCCCGCCCATGGAGGATGCATCAGTTCAAGGTCACACAGAGTTGGGACAGGAACGCCCGCAGTAGGAAGCCGTTGCCAGCACATAGTGGGAACACCGGAGTACAAGACCACTGACACCTCATTTGAGATGAGGAAACTGAAAGCTGAAACTGTAGACATCACGGAACTTTTCCCGAAAGGCAGAGGCAGAGGGGCTGGCATTCAGGTTCCCGTCACCAACAAGCTTGGTGACCTTGGGCAAACCTCCTCACCCCTGGGCACCTCAATTTCCTCATCTGAAAAAGGGGATAATAAAACCACCCACCCCACGGTGTGGAATTAAGGCAATGTGAAGGGTAGAGGCAGGGAAATGGCTAGCGTTTATTGATCGTTTAACATGTACCAGGCACTCTGCCAAGCACTTTACATATGTAAGCTCATTTGGTTAAATGAGGTAATGCATACAAAGTGCTTAGCACAGGCCTCCTGAAACGGGAACCATAATGATGATGATGATGATGAAGAAACCGATGACGAGTCCCCAGGGCAAACGTCCCACGGTTCATCCCCCTTACCGGAAGAAGAACGGAGTGGCCACACGAGCTTGGGAAAGGAGGTGAGGAGAGAGGGAGAAGAAATATGCAAATGAGTGGAAATCAGGGGCTGAGCTGAATTAATAACGTCAGCACGCTACAGTAATTAGAACCCAGGAAACCAAAGGACCTGAGAGGCTCTGGGAACAGAAGGGAGCTACAAAACCCTTTTCACACTTGCCCAGATGTCCTCTCACGTCCCAGTCAAGCAGAGCTGGGAGCCCAGGAGCCAGGCTTCAAGTTCTTAGCACTTCATAGATAAGGGGGGGAACTACAATTAAGGCCGGGTGTGGTGGCGCACGCTTTTAATCCCAGCACTTGGGAGGCAGAGGCAGGCGGATCGCTGTGAGTTTGTGGCCAGCCTGGTCTGGTCTACACAACGAGTCCAGGACAGCCAAGGCTAAACAGAGAAACCCCATCTTGGCAAAAACAAAAAACAAAGAACAAGAACAACAAAAAAAAAACCCAACAGCAGGCCAACAAGACGGTTCACAGGCTAACAGTGCTTGCTGTTAAGCCTGGCGCCTTGAGTCTGATCACTGGGGCGCACAGGGTGGAAAGAGAACCAACTTCTGCAAGTGGTCCTTTGACCTCTGCATGCATGCTGTGGCATCTGTGTGCGAGTGCGAGTGTGCACACACGAACACACACACACACTAAATTAATTAAAACTAAAAACAAAAACAGGAAAGAGAGAGGCAGAACCATTTATCCAAGATCACCCAAGGCAGGAAGTGACTAAAAGCAGAGGGATGAGGAACCCAGATGGCTCGGCTAAAACTCCAAAGCCTCAATTATTACCCTACACTTGCCCACCTCAGTGGCACAGCCACAATCTGCTTCCTCTAACGCTCCATCCCCTTCTTCTACCCTTTGTCCAAAACAAGTCCATCCCAATACAGAAGGCCTTGCCCCGGCTTGCTTTGCTACAACGCCGAAACTCCACCGAAAAAAGAAAACGATCCTCTCTCTTCTTACCTTTTTCCAGCTGAAAAAATACCTAACTGCCTCTTTTAATACCTCAGTCCTTTGGATAAGAAAGCTGAGCCTCACTCTCCGCCCCAAGGCTGGCACATTCACCATCCTGAGAGTACATTCTGGAAGCTGCCAGGCTGCAGGGGCTCTAGGGGGCTAGTGAGTGACAGCTGGAGGGATCCTCTCTGCAATCAGCTCAGACAGAGCAACAGAGCCAAGAGACCAATTTTCGAGTCCCCCCCCCCCCCCTTGAGCGCTTCCTAAATTGTCTCATGTAGCCAGCACAAGCTGCCCAAGCCACCCGGGCGTGGTGTGGGAGAACCCGAATCCCACCCAGCTCCTGGCTAAGCTACTCTGTACAGTGAAAGAGTGGGCATCACTTGGCCGGGAGAGCGTGGAGGCTGGGGGACCCTCCCTGTAGCACTTCTGCCTTCCAACACAGCAAGCCAGGTGTCCCTACGGGCCCCTGTGTTCCAAGGCCAGAGCTACAACAGAGGAGGCTGGTCCCATGCCTGAATCCCAGTTCCTGGATCCCAGATCCCTTTGAGCAAGTTACATCACTGGGACGCAGTGAAGGTTAAATAAGCTAACTCATGGAAAAGCACTCCCAAGAGTAGCTGGCACCCAGTTGAGTTAGCAGCAGCATTTGAGAGAGAGAGCATGGGACAAACTGCTTACAGGTCCACCTATGCGGAGAGCATCAGGCACAGAGAGGAGAAAACTTGCCCTGTTTTCCACTCTGAGTGCTTGTTTATTCACTTCATTGTATACGCACACTGCTCCCCTCCCCTCTTTTGGTTTTTCTTTTTCTTTTTTCTTTTCCTCTTTTGGTTTTTCGAGACAGGGTTTCTCTATGTAGCCTTGGCTGTCCTGGACTCACTTTGTAGGCCAAGCTGGCCTTGAATTCATAGAGATCCACCTGCCTCTACCTGCCGAGTGCTGGGATGAAAGGCGTGTGCCACTAAGCCCAGCTTGTACCTCTCTTTTCTTAAATTTAAATAATGTAGTGTAAGCTGGGCATAGAGGCAGGTAGATCTCTGTGAGTTCGAAGCCAGCCTGGTCTACATCGTGAGTTTCAGGACAGCCAGGGCTACATAGTGAGTGAGACCCTGTCTTGAAAAACCAAAACAAACAAAAGAAAACAGTAGTATAAAATGTAAGCTAGTCATCCTGTTATCCCAGTGCTCAGCAGGCTGAGGCACAAAGATTGCTTTGAGTTCAAGACCAGCCTGAACTGAGAGTTAGAACATATCTCAAACAAACAAACAAACAAACAACAAACACAACAAACAAACAAAACCAGAAAGGGATCCTTGGGGCTAGAGAGAAAGCTCAGCGGAGGACTCAGTTTTATTCTCAGCACACACCACCTGTAACCCCAGGTCCAGAGGCCCTGGTGGCTTCTTCAGGACGCCCTGTGCCCCTGCACTCACACACGTAGACACAGACACACAGAATTTTAAAAATAATAAATCTTTTTTAAAAAAACATTTTAAAGAAAACAAATCCTCTGCAAAGTTCTTGAATTTGTGGGCATTTTATGTTCCTGAAAATAGATAAAGGAAAATGTTTCTAACTATGAGCTCAGATCTGCCAAATTAACTGGTTCTTCGCTTAGTTTGCAGATATTAATGAGGTGCCAAGCTCTGTCCAGCTGCTGGGGATTTAGCCGGAACAAAATGGCTATTGCTGCCCTTTTGGAGGCTTTTTTTTTTTTTTTTTGTCCTACCTGGTGGTGATTCTGCCATCCTTGAGGATGGACACCTGACAGATCAGGTGGCCTTGTGAAGACAATGCTGTGGATAGCAGGCTTGGGCTGGTTGCTCAAAAGGGAAGGTAAGAGAGGACAGAGCACCTGTGGGGAGGAGCAGCCGGCATGTGCAGGCCAGAAAGCAGACCCAGATAATAGGACCCACAGGAGTGAGGCCGAGGCTACCCCTGGTTCCTGCTCAGATTTGATGCTGTCTGCAGTTCTATCCAACACTGCCTAAAGGAGAATCAAAGCCCTAGGTCTTGGACCCCAGCTCTAAGGGAGGCAGGAGACCCGCTCTCTCCTCTAACACCCTCTCAATTCACAGGCCAGGACCTCAGTCACTTAGCCTCCAGATTCACTCTGCTGTCCCCTACTCTTAGTCAAAGGACTCATATCCCCCAAACTGGGGCTAGCACACAGCCCCCAGATGCTCTGATTCTTCCCAGGATACCCAAGGGTCCCCATCCAATGGAACCAGGAAACTCTTTACCTGACCCCAACCCCGCTGCTGATAGAACAGATGACTCCCGGGACGTTAGGGCCCTCGTAGGCCTGACCAATGCCACAGAGTAGGTCCCGTGTCTGCCAGGTCAAGCTGGCTCAAGATACATCCATTTCTGGTAACCCTTCTCAAGGAGGTAAGCTCTCCATCTCAGGCCACCCAGTCAGCGGGGTGCCGGGAGACAGAAAAGCAGCACAAAGGACGGCTGAGGGTTCTCAAGAGTCTCAGGTCCCACCACACAAACAGGAAACCGAAATGGCTAGATATCTAAAAACATCCCAGAGACATACACAGGAGCAGAAAGAGACTTTGTAAGAGACGCTCACAGGGGCGGAGCCCAGAGGGATGGGTTACCCACGGAACCAGAGAACTGGAGGGGAACATGCGGCCAGGGACCTCACCGAGTGCAAAGACCAGACTCGGACACACCCCCAGCCCCAAGGGAACCACAGTCCCGGGCCGCAGCCCCCAGCGGGAGCCCACGCACACACAGTGCGAACGGATGCGTGCAGCCAGGGCGCGCTGGACCGTGCGCGCGAGCGCGGGGCTGAAGCAAGGAGCGCACACAAAGGGACAAGCCGGCCCGCGCGGGGCAGGCTCCGCCCGGCCACCCCGCACCCCGGGTGGCGCCCACGCACGGCCGCTGCCCCACCCGGCTCCGCGCGGCTCACCAGCTGCAGGCAGCAGAAGGCGACCAGTGTGCAGCGCCCGCTGCACTTGCCCATGGCTCCTCCTCGCGCCGCGCGGGACCGCGTCGTTCCGGTGGCGCCCCGGGGCGGCGGGGCCCGCGACTAGGGCCGGATCCCCAGAGCCGCGGCCGGCCGCCTGCGCCCCGAGTGCATGGTGCGCCCGGTCCGCGCGGGCTCCGCCGCGCCTCCTTTGTCTGCGGCCGTCCGTCCGCACACCTCCCGCTCGCGGCGCCGGCCAGCGCGCAGCGGCCCCCGCAGGCACCGAGCGCGGCGCGGTGCAGCACTGCCCAGCTGGGGCAGCGGCCGGGGCGCTCGGCAGCCGCCGCTTCCCGGCCCACCACGTGGCTCGGCCGCCACCCTGGAGGGAGGCGAGGGAGGGGCGGAAGAGCGAGGGGGCGGGGGAGGGGAGGGGCGTGGAGCCAAGTGGAAGAGTGCGGGTCCTGCGCGCTGGCAGTACTGGGTCGCATCCAGACTGCTGTTTCGCTGGCTGTGTCACCTTGGGCAGATCGCATTACCTCTCTGGACCATTCCCCTCTGGGGCCGTCCAGAGCAAAGTAGAAAAAAGTCCGTTGCAGGCTGTCCTGTGAACCCAGCTTTAGCCCTTAGCCTGGCCTGCTGAGGGATCTGGAGTCACCCTACCTGGAGAGCCTTGGAGTTCAAACTTTGCCCTCTGTTTTCATTTGTGTCCTCAGCCCAGCTTGTCAGCCCACCTAGTTTCTCCGCCACATTTTCTTCTTTCTCTCTTCTTTCTCCTGATGTATCCCTAGATTTCTGGAAGACGGAGGTGAGCTTGAAGTACTGTTCAGTTCCCACGAATCTTCATAGTTCAGGGACCGGACAGGCCCCATGCTGGCTTCTCTGAGATCCTCCTGCTTCGGTCTCCCAAATCCTGGGATTACACATGTAAGCCACCGTGCCCAGCTAAACGTGTTTTAAAACACCTTAGACAAATATGCATAAAGCCCCGGATTTGATTTCTAGTGCTGTCAATAACGACAGAACAAAAGGCCTTGTAAGTTATTCCCAAAGTCAACCACGCACATGCTCAGAACAGCCCCCAACACACACACACACACACACACACACACACACACACACACACACACACACACACACACTGCAACTGGGATAACAGTGAAGACTTTTCTCAGCCTTTGTTAGGGAGGCAGCTGTGTCCAGCCGGTTTCCATGAGTAGCTAGGCTTCCTGTAATCTGGGAACTCCCTAAAATGATACACAGAACATAACTGCATGTGGGGGCTGGCTCCCAGCTTTTTATCAAAGTCTCCAAAGAGTCCTGATTGCCACAAAAGAAAAGCCAACCCATGCGGATCCAGCATAGGTGACCTGGATCCCCAGGGGACCCCCTGCAGCCTTTCCAGTGAATTGTCAGGTCCTTCCTTCATGCTGACAGTGTGCTCAGACAGTCTTGTGGACACTTAGCCAGCCCTCACTGGCTGGAAAACTGGACACACACTGTCACCGTCCTTACAGCAACAGGGCTCTGTTCCGCTCTGGTCAGTCCTCCCAGGCTCTCGAATGTTCCTATGCCACAGGCCCAAGGAAGGCCTGACCACCTCACTCAAAGTCTGAACTAACCTCTGTCCCAGGTCATCCAGTCTACATCCCGTCCTACAGAATCCTGGGCCACCACCGGCTCTGGCCCCTCTCTGATTTTAGGTTTGTTTTTGTTTGTTTGTTTGTTTGTTTTGTTTTTGTTTTTTGAGACAGGGTTTCTCTGTGTAGCCTTGGCTGTCCTGGACTCACTTTGTAGACCAGGCTGGCCTCGAACTCACAGCGATCCGCCTGCCTCTGCCTCCTGAGTGCTGGGATTAAAGGTGTGCGCCACCGCCGCCCAGCAGTTTGTTCTTTTTAATTCGTTTATGTTGTATGTCTGTGTTTGCACGCACGCATGCTAGAGCACCCTTGTGGCTCTCAGAGGACAATGTGTAGGAGATAGCGTCCTCCATCTGGGTCCCAGGGTTCAAACACAGATCTCCAGGCTTGGTGGCAAGTGGCCATCTCTCAGGCCCAAGCTTGTTCTGCTCTGGGGTCTCCATCTGCAGTGGACTCTGGTTCATCTTCAGTATTTCAGCTGAGGCCTAACTTCTTGACCCTTGGTCACCCAGGGAGGTCCCCTCTTTAGCTCACTCCAGCCTTCGATACCTCCATGATAGCTCATTCTAGAACCTTCTTAGCTTTTTGTTTCCTGAAGTAAACTGTGAGCACTATGAGGACACTACCTTGGTGATTTACTTTGGGCTCCCCAGGCCTTCAGTCATGGAGTCATGTGACAGGATTGAGGGGTACACCTGTCATACAGACCCTGTGTCTTAATCTGGGTACTATGAAACACAAAGACCAAAAGGAAGTTGGGGAAGAAAAGGCTTATTTAGTTTAGGTTTCCACATTCGTAACCCATCATAGAAGGAACTCAGGGCAGGAACTCAAACAAGATAGGAACCTGGAGGCAGGGGCTGATGCAGAGGTCATGGCAGAGGGCTGGGTCTTCCCATACCAATCGCGAATTAAGAAAATGCTCCACAGGCTGCCTACAGCCCAGTCTTAGGGAGGCATTTTCTCAACGGGGGTTCCTTCCTCTCACATTGGTGCTAGCCTGTGTCAAGTTGACATAAAACTAACCACCACATGTTGTGCCCAGCCCTGGGTCCCAGTGGGTCCCTTTTTATCCTGAAGCCTAAGGTTCTCAGAAGGAGCAACACAACTGGACAAGCAGAGGCTGTCATCTCCAGCAAGAGATTCATAACTGGGGATAACGTGGGGTGGGGGGTGGGACTTGCAATTGTTATCGGTATCATGAGGTTTTTTTTGTTTTTTTGTTTTTTGTTTTTCAAGACAGCCTTGGCTATCCTGGACTTGCTTTGTAGACCAGGCTGGCCTCAAACTCACAGCGATTCGCGCTGCCTCTGCCTCCCAAGTGCTGGGATTAAAGGTGTCTGCCACCACCGCCCAGCCTGATGCTTGTTTTTAAATTCTATTTTATTTGGAGTATTGAAGCCTCTACCTCCTTTCCACCAACCCCTTAATCCTGGGTTTGAGAAAGAAGGTTAGTGGGGAGAGGGGGTGCAGGCCCCTTTGCTTCTCCTGGCTGTTTAGGGTCAATGGGTTCTTTTGGGGCAATACCAATCTTTGTCAGCAGCAAATGTAGCAAGCAGTCTCCGCTGAGGTGCTGTATTGAAATGTTTCTCTCTGCTACACTGTCTATCTCTGGTCTCTCCAAACCACCACATGCCACACTTTCTCTCTCTGGGCTCTCCTATTTATCTTTCTCAGAGTCCCAGACCACGCCCCTCTCTGTGCCCCACAAGCTAGGCTTTACCAGCTGGCAAAGACCACGCCCCACATGAGGCAATTATCAGTGTGGACACACTAAAGTCCAAACTAAAATTCCACACTTGGGATTAAAACAAAAACATATTTACATAACATAACTGAGTTTACAAAGAAACCAAAACTTCCATTTCAGGGAAGGCTGTGTGGAAAGAAGAAGCAGGAGTCAGGATGGAAACACTGTCTCATTTCCTGAGTGTGAAGGTAGCCTCACAGTCAGGCCCAGAAGGAGGTCGGATAGATGGATGGGAAGCCAGTAGTGGGAAGTCCCCTGTGCTCTATACTGAGGCTAGGCAGGGTTTGTGGGTTCACCCTCTATAGATGAGAAACTGAAGGCCTGAGAACGCTTTTTTTTTTTCATGACCTGGCTGAGTGGTAAGTCTGATAACTCCTCCTCCTCTCACACTGGAGGGCCCTCCATGCTCACTAATTATAGCTTCTGGGGCATTTTCTGTCACTACCCAATTCTTCAAACCAGCTGGATGTCTGACGATTCAATTCAGTTAAGGCTTGAACTACCTGGGACTCAGCCCAAACCCCACAGGGGAAGGGCTTGCTCTCAGAAGCCGGCACTCCCTGCAAGAGGCCAGTCCCCAAGCCTCCTGCTGCCCTTTGTCCTGCTGATGGACAGGCTGTCTGTGGGGGCTCCCACGACCCCCTCCTCATGCTCCATAATTAGCTAGAGTGGCTTGCAGTATGCTGGCAGGTACTAGATTTATATTTACTGGGTCTATTATAAAGGATACCAATGGATGGCCAGATGAAAACAGGTCCATAGGGTGGGATCTGATGGGGTCTTCAGTGCAGGCCGTTCTGTGTCTGCGGAGCTGGTGTGCCCAACATTCAACAACATGGACAGTCTACAAGAGGCTCTTTGCTGAAGGGTTTGCAGACACTTCCATCACCAGGACTCCTTCACTCCAGTCCTCATGGAAGAACAGTGGGGAGGGTTAAAAGTTCCAACTTGCAAGCTGGACATGGTGGCGCACGCCTATAATCCCAGTGCTTGGGAGGCAGAGGCAGGCAAATCACTGTGAGTTCAAGGCCAGCCTGGTCTGCAAAGTGAGTCCAGGACAGCCAAGGCTACACATGGAAACTCAGTCTTAAGTAAATAAATAAATAAAACAATAAAAAAGTACACATGAGGGGGCTGGAGAGATGGCTCAGTAGTTAAGAGCACTGACTGTGCTTCCAGAGGTCCTGAGTTCAATTCCCAGCAACCACATGGTGGCTCACAACCATCTATAATGTGATATGATGCCCTCTTCTGAATAAATAAATACACATGGATATACACACAATAAAGAATAAATAAATGTTAAAAAAGAAAAAAAAAACCCAGAAAACTAAATAGCTGGGCTTGGTGTCACCCCAGCACTTGAGACACTGAAGCAGGAGGATTGACTGGAGTTTGGGTCCAACCTGTGCTAAATGGTGACTTCCAATCTAGCCTGGGCTACAGAGGAAGACCCTGCCTCAAATAGCAGCAGCAGCAACAACAAAAACCTGTAAATGTAAGTAATAAACATCCCTGATGTTAAAGTGCTTGCCTGGCATGTACGAGGGCCATGGCTTCTCGTCCCAGGGTTGTAACAAAGAAACCAAAGTTCCCTTTATCATTCAAGAGACTCTGGCGCTTGACTGGGTTCTACATCAGGCACGAAAGAAGCCAAGTACGTCCCTGCAGCTCAGGAGCTAGCCATATAGCGAGACCCTAGCTTTAAAAGGGAGGATGGACCAGGGGAAAAGGATAGAGGGGGTGTACAGAGATGGAAGGTCAGGATCCTAAACGGTGCTGCAGAAAATGACCTCCACTGGGCTGGGCGGGGCCACATCTCCCGCACAGCATCTGCTGACAGCTGAGACAAATCTCCTTTCCCACCAGCCCCTGGAGGACACACGGGCTTTCAGCTCAAGTAGGCCCTGAGGCCAGCTGAGCTGGGACATTGAGGGATGAGGGGAGGCCCTCTCCCGGCAGCCGCACACTGCTGCCGGCCCTTCATTATGCTGCACTAAGCTTGTCCCAGGGCCAACATCAGACAGGAAGGCAGATGGGGTGGGCTCAGGCTGGGCCCTCCAGCGAGTCTCAGATGCTCTGATGGGATTCACGCTCCCTGCCGGCTGTCCACGTCTTGTCCTTTTCTATCACCAGGTGTCTGTGCTTAGCACTCTGGCGGTGCCTGAGATGACCAGGATAGGCTCTCAGGAAAGGCCGTCTTAAATATCAAAGAGTGGCAGCATTGAAAAGGCCCCAGAGATGTCTCCCTGACAGGTTGGTGACCTGAACACCCAACGCCCCAGGCCTGGAAAGGCTAAGCAATATCTCTGCAGGTAGGGTACATGCAGTGTTTGTGTGTGTGCGCGATGTGTGTGTGTGTGGTGTGTATGTGTTATATATGTGTGGTGTGTGTATGGTATATGTGTTATATGTGGTGTGGTGTGGTGTGTGTGGTGCATGTGTTGTGTGTGTGTTTGGTATGATATGGTGTGGTGTGTGTGTGTGGTATGGTGTGTTGTGTGTGGTGTGTATGTGTGTTGTGTTGTGTGTGTGGTTTGGGGTGTGTTGTGTGTGTGTATGTGGTGTGTATGTAGTGTGGTGTGTATGTGGTATGTGTGGTGTATGTGTTTGGTGTGGTATGGTGTGTTGTGTGGTAGGGTGTGTATGTGGTGTGTGTGTTGTGTTGTGTGGGGGTGTTATGTGTGTGGTGTGTTTAGGTGAGAGGACACTTTTTGGGAGTGGGTTTCTTGTCTGGCCTGGAGGCAAACTCCTTTGCATGCTGAGCCATCTTGCCAGCAGTAACCTTTCTTGGTGACATTCTATCACTGACTGAGAGGACTAGCAATGCTGAAGCCACGAATCCTCGTGTAGCCTCTATAGCTGGCTTTTTTTTTTTTTTTTGAGACAGGGTTTCTCTGTGTAGCCTTGACTATCCTGGATTTACTTTGTAGTCCAGACTGGCCTCGAACTCACAGTGATCCACCTGCCTCTGCCTCCCGAGTGCTGGGATTAAAGGCATGCGCCACCACGCCCAGCTGGCTTTTTTTTTTTTAAATATGGGTTTTAAGGACGGAACTCAGGACTTCAGCTTGTGTGGCAAACACTTTACTGACTGAGCCACCTTCCAGTCCCCTCTTCTTTTTTTTCTTTTGATAATCTTGTTATATAGCCTAGCCTGGGCTCAGAATCTCCAGCAGCCCTAGCCTTCTGAATGCTAGGATTACAAGTGGGCCGATGCCTTTTTTTGTTTGTTTTTGTTTTTTCAGATAGAGTTTCTCTGTGTAGCCTTGGCTGTCCTGGACTCAATTTATAGACCAGGTTGGCTTTAAACTCACAGTGATCTACCTGCCTCTGCCTCCCTGAATGCTGGGATTAAAGGCGTGTGCTACCATGCCCAGCTTTGTTTGTTTGTTTGGGACAGAATTTCTCTGTGTAGCCCTCACTGTCCAGAAACTCACTCTGTAGACTAGGGTGGACTCAAACTCAACGATCTGCCTGCCTCTGCCTCCTGAGTGTAAAACGTCTTATAACCCACTGGTCCTGTCTGGTCTGTGTGCTTTAAGGTGTCCTAAAATAAAAGCCTGCGGCTTTGCAAGGCAGCTCTTTGATGTGCAGCACGCCCAGTAAGTTTTGTTCCCTCAGTGATTGTGCTTGGACAGCCCTTAGCAAGAGCATCCTCAGTTGGGGGGTCTCCTGTGGCGCGCACTGAGCCTTTTGCAGCCGCTCTTTTCCTAGGAGGAAGTGTGAGCTTCCGACTGTCTCTGGAGCCCTTTACAACTGTCCCAGTGGTTCCCAAAGCTCTTGCTTACCTGTTTCTCCTCCAAGACAGTATGTTGTGTCAGCCTTACCCACATCCACCAAGACAGTGCCAACTGTGCTGCTGTTTTCCCATTACCTCAGTAGACAGTCCTCCCCCCAGCTCGAGATACACACACACACACACAAATCTACCTCACAAGCTGGCCACAGTGGTACACAAGCCTGAGGCACAGGCAGGCAGATCGCTGTGAGTTCGAGGCTAGCCTCATCTATAAAGTGAGTCCAGGACAGCCAAGGCTACACAGAGAAACTCTGTCTGGAAAACAAAACCAAAACAAAACCAAAACAAACAAACAAACAAAAAAGACTCACTTGGGGGCTGGAGAAATGGCTCAGAGGTTAAGAGCACTGGCTCTTCTTCCAAAGGTCCTGAGTTCAATTCTCAGCAACCACAGGGTGGCTCATAACCATCTATGATGAGATCTGGTGCCCTCTTCTGGCCTGCAGACACACATGTAGGCAGAACATTGTATACATAATAAACAAAAATAAATAAATAAATCTTAAAAAAAAAAAAAGACTCACTTGGAATGCCATTTCCTCAATGAAACTTTACCTAACTTGTCTCTAGCCACCATCTTCTACTTTCAGGGAAGTCTCTGAAAATATCTATTTGAGAATGTATGTATGTGTATGTATTCCTATCTACCCCACTTTGTACCCTTGGCTGAATTGCTACTCACTACATAGAGCAGGCTGGCCCAGAGCTTACAGCAATCCACCTGCCTCTGCCTACCATTCTGAGATTAAAGGTGTGTACCATCAAGCCCAGCTTTAATTTTGTCTAAAAAAAAAACTTCCATGAGGTTGCGGGTGGAGCGTGGTTTAACTAAAGCTCTGGGCTCAGTCTCCAGCACCCTCATTTCTCAGGAAGACCAAAACCTCTATTTGTGTTATCTGTGTGCCCCTGGGGACTCTCCCTCCATTTTCCTGCAAACTGAGGAAGGACTGCTATAGGTCGACTGACAAGGTCTTTTTGGAACTATTTTGTTGTTTGTTTGTTTTTGTTTTTCGAGACAGGGTTTCTCTGTGTAACCTTGGCTGTCCCGAACTCACATTGTAGACCAGGCTGGCCTCGAACTCACAGGGATCCACCTGCCTCTGCCTTCTGAGTGCTGGGATTAAAGGTGTGCACCACCACCGCGCAGCACTATGTTGTATCTAGGCTTTTTTTTTTTTTAAAGATTTATTTATTTATTGCATATGAGTACTTTATCTGCATAAGAGGGCATCAGATCACATTATAGATGGTTTTGAGCCACCATGTGATTGCTGGGAATTGAACTCAGGACATCTGGAAGAGCAGGTGGCGCTCTTAACCACTGAGCTATCTCTCCAGCCCCCAACTTTTTTTTTTTTTTTTGAGACAATCTCAAGAAACATATAGCCCTTGTTTTGTTTTTAAGATTTATTTATTAGCCAGGCGAGGTGGCCCATGCCTTTAGTCCCAGCACTCGGGAGGCAGAGGCAGGCAGATTGCTGTGAGTTTGAGGCTAGCCTGGTCTACAAAGGGAGTCCAGGACAGCCAAGGCTACACAGTGAAACCTTGTCTCAAAAAAAATTATTTATTATTTATACAGTATTCTACCCACATGTGTGCCTACACACCAGAAGACGGTACCCGATCTCATCATAGATGGTTGTGAGCCACCATGTGGTTGCTGGGACTTGAACTCAGGACCTTTGGAAGAACAGACAGTGCTCTTAACCTCTGAGCCATCTCTCCAACCTCCAGTTGGAAGCATTTTTTAGAGGATTATTTTACACCAAGTTCTAGTCCACCAGGAGGAGATGACCACCACAAACTCCTACATTTAGTTCAGCCAGGGGCTTTGGTAGAGGTTCTGCAGCTCACACAGCATCGGTGAGAGCCAGAGGCTTTCCTGCAAGATGATGGGTAACACACGGGTGTGTGTTGTATACATGCTTGTGCGTGTGCCTGCATGTGCAGGACGTAGGCGGGTGTTTGCTGGCTTTATGCTGCCCTCTGGTGTAGTTGCAGGATGGCCAGCACCAGTGTTTTCAACTTTGATTGCCCCTTGGAGGCACCGAAGGAACTTTCCTGAGTCCATCTCCAAGATTCAGGCTTGCCTGCTCTGGGGCACAGCCCGAGTCTGGGCTTTTAAAGGCTCCCCAGGTGACTCCAGTGTGTAGTCAAGACTAAAAGACGCCATTAAAGTCCACACTGTGGTGACTGGAAAGGCTCCAGCTAGGTTAAAAGCCAGCTCTCCTCTCACTGGACTTGTTTCTCAGTGAGATGACGCATTGTGCAGGGCTGAGCCTCAAAGGTTAGTGGACAGACAAGGATACTGGTGGAGCAAATAGGAGAAGCTTCTGCAGTGCCCCTCAGAAGGACCAAAAAGACCAGCGCTTTCTGAGCACGACGCTTCTCGAAGGTGAATCAGGTGCACCAGGAAGATGCAGGCTGCAAGACATATTAAGGCTAAACACTTGTCTAGCATATGAGATCGGGGTTCAGTCACTAGCCCTACAAAAACAAACCAAAACCGAAACCAACAAAGAGCCCCCAAAAGCACTTAAGAGGACTCCTCCAGGGAGTTGGAGAGATAGCTCAGTGGTTAAGAGCACTGTCTGTTCTTCCAAAGGACCCAGGTTCAATTCCCTGCACCCACATGGCAGCTCACAATTGTCTGTAATTGGAACTGTACAGCTCTAAGACGTCTGATACCCTCACATCAATGCACATAAAATAGAAACTAGATAAATTATTTAAAAATCAAGAAGACTCCTTCTCTCTCTCTCTCTCTCTCTCTCTAGTTTTTTGAAACAGGGTTTCTGTGTAGCTCTGTGTAGCTCTGTCCTGGAACTCACTCTGTAAACCAGGCTGGCCTCAAACTCACAGAGATCCACCTGCCTCTGCCTCTTGAGTGCTGGGATTAAATGTGTGCATCACCATCTGGGCTTTAAAATTAGTGGGTTTTTTGTTTGTTTTTGTTTTTGGTTTTTTAAGACAGGGTTTCTCTGTGTAGCCTTGACTGTTCTGGACTCACTTCGTAGACCAGGCTGGCCTCAAACTCACAGTGATCCGCCTGCCTCTGCCTCTGAAGTGCTGGGATTAAAGGCGTGAGCCACCACCGCTTGGCCTAGAATTTGTATTTTTAAGAAGGTCTGAGTGTTGCTATTGCTGCTGCTGGCCCAGGAAAGCCCACTTTGAGAATCACAGCCCAGGGGTTATAAAGTACTGGCACAGCATCCCTGAAGCCCTGGGTTCAGTCACCTCTATGGCAACAGAATGAATGAACACCACTGTTCTAAGGCAGGTTTTCTCAACAGCATCACAGACAGCTTTCTACAGCAGCAAATTCTTCATGTATCCTTGGTCTCTGCTGACCAGACTTCATCTAATGTCCACTAGGGAACAAAACTGACCCAAGTTAAAGAACAATGCTGGAGCCGGGCGTGGTGGCGCACGCCTTTAATCCCAGCACTCTGGGAGGCAGAGGCAGGCAAGTCGCTGTGAGTTCGAGGCCAGCCTGGTCTACAAAGAGAATCTAGGACAGCCAAGATTCTCTGTCTCGAAACTCTGTCTCGAAAAACAAACACCAACCAACCAACCACCAACCCCCCCCCCCCCACACACACAAACAATCCTAGAGTCTAGATGACCTTCTGGGTGGAATGAAAAAACCAAAAACCCCCTGAAGCCTGGAAACTAGTCCAGCCCGGGGCTCAATGCTGAGGGGTAGTGCTTCAGTCAGGAATCTTTCAGAGAAGGGTTGTGAGATGCACGGGATAGGTGGAGACAGCTGATGAGAGCTTAGGGCTTTACTTAGAACCACAGAAAGAGACTCCCATGTTAAACTCCACCCCCACCCCCCACCCCCTAACCCGGTCTGGGATATTAGCTGTCTAGTTTCAAAGTCTCTTAATTTGTTTTTGAGTCTTTGCTATTGGGGATCAAACCCAGAGCCTCACCCACAGCCCCAGTGAACACATCCTAAGTCCCCTGAAAGGATCAGTCCTGACAACCTAAGTTCCCGACCAGTTTCCCCTCAAGGCTCAAATTCCCGCAGCCCCAACCGTTCAGGGAGACTTACCTCAGTTTCACCCCATCTTGAGACATTAAGAAACAGCTGGCAGCCGGGTTTGGTGGCGCACACCGGTAATCTCAGCACTCGGGAGAGGCAGAGGCAGGTGTATCGCTGTGAGTTCAAGGCCAGCCTGGTCTACAAAATGAGTCTAGGACAGCCAAGGCTACACAGTGAAACCCTGTCTCAAAAAACCAAAAGAACAAAAACAACAACAACAACAACAACAAAAAAGAAACAGCTGGCTCAGGCTGGGCAGTGATGGTGCACAGCTTTAATCCCAGCACTTGGGAGGCAGAGGCAAGTGGGAACCGAGTTTGAAGCCAGCCTGGTCTACAGAGCGAGTTCCAGGACAGCTGACTCGGGACAAAGTAGCATCTCTGCCTGCCATCTGATTATATTGGACGGAAGGATGGCAGGATCTTCTCTAGGGGGCTCATCCCAGACTGCGGCTACTGACATCTCTAGGGATTCACTTCTCTCTTTAAAGGGTTAACTGTCTCTGTACAACATGAGAAGACAGGGCTCCCCTGTACTCCCAAGAACTGTTTGTATGAGAGAGGGGGCTACAATTGAGATGTAATGTGAATAAAAAAACTCAAACACCTGTTTGTAAATAAACGGTTTGAAGGAGGAATTAGGGGTAAATAGAACTGGGGTTTAGGGTTAGAAGAAATAACTGGGGGTGGGGGGAGCCGACTAGAAAACAGTGACTTAAAACCCACCTTCCTCACATTTCAGCCCACAAAAAGCCACCCAGTGAAGAGGAAGTTTGGCTCTTTAAGTGCCCAGGGTATTAAGTGCTAGAGACTGGAAGTCATAAAGGGAAATTAACTGAAAGCCAGAGATGCCATTACTCATTCGGGAGCGATCTATCTCTCCCAAAGTGAGAAGACAATTCTCACCCCCCTGGAGATGTTTTATGCTTAAATCTTTATTCCCAGGCTAGGGCTCTGTTCTCTTCAATCCTAAATGGTACTGCCATTTCCTGCTAATGGCTCCTACTCAGCCCTGTTGAGGGACTGGGAAGGACTGAACCTAGAGGAACACCGGCTGTCTCTGGGGCTTTTGCATCCTCCAGTCACCATCAACTCTCAAGGGACCTCAGAGTCTTTTAGGAACACGGTAAGGGCTGGTGAGGCGACTCAGTGGATAAAGGCTTTGCCAAACCTGACAACTTGAATTTGACACAAAAGATCCACATGGTAGGGGAGACCAACTCCAAGTAGTTCTCTTTCCTCCACATGTGTTCACCCCCACTCAGAGCCTGGTATCCAAGTTTAATTTGTGGAACCCATTTAAAGGCAGATGGAATGTTCTCTCCTCTTCATGTGTGCTGTGTCACAGGTATCCACACATACACACACAATGACTTGAAGGGCCTGGACTGAGGCATGTGGACCTGGTGCTAAAGAGGGCCACAGGGCTGGAGAGATGGCTCTGCAGGCCAGGCATGGTGGCACACGCCTTTAATCCCAGCACTAGAGAGGCAGAGGCAGGCAGATTGCTGGGAGTTCAAGGCCAGCCTGGTCTACAAAGTGAGTCCAGGACAGCTAAGACTACACAGAGAAACCTTGTCTCAAAAAACAAAAACAAAAGGCACACTTGCTAGTTTTTCTGAAGACCTGAATTCCAAGCCCAGTACCCAGATCAAGTGCCTCACAACTACATGTTAACTACAATCCCCAGGACACACTGTCCTCTTCTGGCCTTTATGGCCTATGTATATGTGAGGGGTGCACATACAGAGAAGCAGACACACACTGATTGAAAGAATAAGAAACTTGGCTGGAGAGATGGCTTAAAGGTTAAGAACACTGAGTTCAATCCTGGCATCATCTACATGGTGGCTCACAACCTTCTACAGCGAGATTTGGTGCCCTCTTCTGGCATGCAGGCAGAATGCTGTATACATAATAAACAAATCTGAGAGAGAGAGAGAGAGAGAGAGAGAGAGAGAGAGAGAGAGAGAGAGAGAGAGAGACCTGAGAGCAGAGAGAGAGAGAGAGAGAGAGAGAGAGAGAGAGAGAGACCTGAGAGCAGAGAGAGAGAGAGAGAGAGAGAGAGAGAGAGAGAGAGAGAGAGAGAGAGAGAGAGAGAGAGACCTGAGAGCAGGCTGCACGCCTTTTGGGGACACATTTTTCCTGGAGGTCATCATAGCCATCTATGTAGCTAACTGTGCTCAGGCCAGATTTCAGACTCCCCATTATGTATCTGTGTGACGGATTCTTCCACTTTATTAGTTTTGAGGCAGGGTCTCTCGTGTGTGTCCATCACGCTGTGTGGGCGGTGCTTCAGGCCAGCTGGCCTATGAGCTTTTAGACGATCCCCTTGTCTCTAGCTCTAATCTCGCTGTACGAGTGCTTGATTATAAATGAGCAACATTGCATCTGGATTTGCATTCAGTTTTTGGGGATCAAACTCAGGGTGGCCTCCAGCTAGCTATGTAGCAAGGAATGACCTTGAACTTGTTTCTCTTGTCCCTTGGCTCCAAGTGCTGGGATGACAGGTGTGTGCCATGTGTGGCCTGATCTCACAGTACACAGTACTTTGTGTGTAAAGCCTCAAAGTAATGAAGAATTTCATGTGTAAGCCCATCTTTCCCAGAGTCTGTGGAACACACCTTGGAAACCTCTATGGATCAAGTACCTGCTTTCCGTTCCTTGGGATCCGGGACCTCGGGTTTGCTGTCCCCTGGTTCATGAGACACAGCACCGCAACCTGGGTTTGTGTGGTTTTAGACGGCCCCCTCACTTCCTGTCCAGATCCCAGCATAACTGCAGCACCCATGATGCTTCTTCACTCTCTCGAAGGCGCAATAAATCGCTTCCCCCTGTGTTTCCACTGCGCTTTACTCAACCTTCAGCCACTGCATTAAAAGTGATTGCTCTGGGGGCTTTACCATCCTGCTGGCTTCTTCATTAATAAGTTAAATAAATCTCTGGCATGAGCTCACTTAAAAAAAAAAAAGGCAGTTTATTTCCAACTACTCTCTATTGGCTTGTGCACTGCTCATGGTGGCAAGGACAAGATCTTTGTGTCTCTGTCCTCAGCAATGATGACTTTGCCTGTCACATTAACAGGGCTTGGTGGTGTTGGATGACTATGTTCTAAACCCAAGGTGGCTTGTGATAGATATGATTTAAGCTGGTAAGCTCAAAGTGTAAAGCCAA
Organism: Acomys minous; assembly: GCF_964271855.1. NCBI lineage: Eukaryota > Metazoa > Chordata > Mammalia > Rodentia > Muridae > Acomys > Acomys minous. The sequence continues at coordinate 106,274,041 of NC_140487.1, read as the reverse complement.
ACACACACACACACACACACACACACACACACACACACACACACACACACAAATGAGAGTTTTTGCTTTGAGACAGAAGGCTCAAAAATATACAATCTACTTCCCAGGAGCACATGGACTCTGCAGTATTGGACAGTCACCTAGAGACGCCAGGGAGGCAGGTCCCAGTCTCAGCAGAAGGCACATGACAGCATTTGTCAACATCTCTGTCAGAGCACGAACGTCAGACAAGAAAACAGGATCATAAAAAGCCTTGAAAACACTGTGGCCAAAGCCTATCAAGCACCCATCTTCCATGTGGGCTGCATTCTGGCCAAGGGCTCCAGCTAGGGCTGCCACCACGCTGCCTACCCCAGGAGTCCAAGCACAGGACTGTATAGAAAAGTGCTTTGGGCAGAGGGCGGGGCAGACAGGCCCTGTCTAAATATCTGAGAGCCAGGTTCTTCTGGACCTCATGTATCACCTTTGGGATGCTCTGCTGCTGGTTACAGGAACGTACTTGCTGCTGATAATTATACTTTGTCATTTTCACAGGAGTGAAGAAATCTAAAAACAGAAGGGGGTGGGGGCTCTAGAAAACAGCACCTCTGAAATGTGAGTGGATTACATGCATGTGCGCGCTGACCGACAGCAATCAGGCCTCAGAGAACAGGCAGCAGTAGATCCAGGCTACGAGGCTCTTGTAAAAAGTTATCTGTTCGGATTTTTAATACAAAATGACTCAAACACAGAAAGAAAAATATACAAGCCAGTGACTCAATTTAAAATAAATCAGCAAACAAATCCAACTAGCAAATTTCAACTGACATTCCCTGTCTCCAGCCTAGATTAAAAAAACAGGAAACCTCAAACCAATGTCTGTCCCTCTGAAGAAATCTTATTTTTCAAAGAGAAGAAACCAATCCCTGAATCTGGCAGGTGGTACCGGAGGCCACAGTTGTTCAGGTAAATGGGGTACAAGTGGCTGCTGGAATATGGCCACCTCCTCAGCTGCCGGCTAATGCTGGTCATCCGAAGGCAGGTCAGCCCGGACACCATCTGACCCTGGCCAATGATGGAGTCCGAGCCTCAGGTCACACAGCCTGGGAGCTTCCATCCCACGTCTTCACTGAATCTCGCCCATATACAGCCTCTTGTCACTGGATGCTGACAGGACTGAGGGAAAAGAACAAGACGTAAGACCATGAAAGCTTGGGGATACTCGGGGCTCAAGTGTCCTGTGTCAGGAGACAGTTGTGACAAAGAACAACTGGATTTAGCTTGGCTTCTCCTCCTACACAGCACACACAGGACATTGCAGCCGGGCTTTTGATTCCAGTCCCCTTGAATCTGTGAGGACCGCTGTGCAAGGGAAACACGACCAGACTCAAATCCTGATGCTCTTGCAAATCAAACCCAGAAAAAGATCTTCCTTGTCTATGTCCATCCCAGACCCCCCCACCTCTACAGGGGGGTGTATGTCTATTTAGGCCTAGGGCCATCACAGACAAGGCTCCTGAAATAGTTTCTTTATTCTGCCCAGGCTGATCTAGAACTTGCTATGTAGATGGGTTAGCCTCAAACTTCCAGTGATCCACCCAGAGCTAAGATTACAGGTGCCCATCCCACCTCATCAATGTGCCTCTGTTTCTTATAGAAAGCCCTAGGGAACACTAGTAGATTTTTTTCTTTATGGTTTTTCGAGACAGGGTTTCTCTGTTTAGCCTTGGCTGTTCTGGATTCACTTTGTGGACCAGGCTGGCTTCTAACTCATATTGATCCTCCTGCCTTTGCCTCCCGAGTGCTGGGATTAAAGGAGTGCACTGATCATGCCCAGACCAGATTTTTTTCTTTAAATTTAAGGCATATTACTTGGCTTAGCTAGCTAATCAAATTTATTATAATTTTAATCTAAATATTCACAAGTCATTCTTGTCTACAGTCCCTGCCACTCCAAGGCATGGAGAAAACCTGACTGGAGGATTCAGTCTAGGCAGGCTCTTCTCAAGTGAGGACTGGATGCAACCCCACAGTAATTCCAAGACTGACCTGTAGATGGCAGCAACTTTCCTGAAAAGCATGTGCCCACTCTAGGCTCATTCTCTCTCTCTCTCTTTTTTTTTAAAGATTTATTTATTAATAAATATACAGTTCTCTACCTGCAGGACAGAAGAGGGCATGTGAGCCACCATGTGGTTGCTGGGAATTGAACTCAGGACCTCTGGAAGAGCAGGCGGTGCTCTTAACCTCTGAGCCGTCTCTCCAGCCCCTCTAGTCTCATTCTTAAAGCCCCGCTTAGATCCAGAGTAAACTTTCCACAATAAACTGCAGCACTGCCTCATACTGACTCTCCTGAGATCCCTTCCTGTGCTGAGTGCTGGGTTTACACCTGAAGAGTCCAGTATTTGGGAGTTGAGGCAAGAGGATCACCTCAAGTGCGAGAGCAGCATGGAGCAGGTAGTGAGCACCAGCCAAACAGAGGCTAACATAGTAAGACACCAGCTGAAGGAAAAAGACTTTCAGTTTTGCCTGGCAGTGGTAGCGCATGCCTTTAATCCCAGCACTCTTGGAGGCAGAGGCAGGCGGACCTCTGAGAGGAGGCCAGCCTAGCCAATGAGTTCCAGGACAGCCAGGGATACATAGAGAAACCCTGTTGCAAACAAAACAAAAAAACCCTCCAAAAAAGCAAAAGGACTTGCAGCTTCATCTGAGTGTTCAAGGAAAAAGCAGCCCCTAGGTTGCTACGGCACTGGTGTCTGCTTTATGTTGACAATTGTGCACCCCCCCCACCCCCCCACCCCCCGCAAACCACTGAAAAACCAAAAATCCCACACCAAAACCCCCTCAAAACCCAAGTGTTAGCATTGGAGTCACATAATGGACCCCTAAGACCCCAGGAGAGCCTGGAGCAGTCAGGGCAAATGTGGACTTACTGATGGGCTCGTCGGGGTGGAAAGCCACTTCATTGATGGAGCCAGCATGACCAGGCAGCTTATAAAGGATCCTTCTGCTCGTGGTGTCCCACACGTACACAAACCTGCAAGGTGCCACAAAACAAGTGTGGGTTCCTTAGAAGAGGGCTGGGGCACTCAGGCCTCGGAGTAAAACGGGAGTGTTTGTTTACTGAAGTATGCTCTGGGATTTAGAAACTAGGACTACATCAGGAGATTATCTGGTGGCTTAAAACCAACAAAACTGAGAAGGCATGATGGCGTGCACCTGTAATCCCAGCACTCAGGAGGCAGAAGCAGGCGATCTCTTTGAGTTTGAGGCTGAGGCCAGCCTGGTCTACAAATTGAGTCCAGAACAGCCTAGGGAAGCCCAGTCTCAAAAGCAAACAAAACGAAATCAATCAAACAAAAACCCCAACCCAACAAAATTTATACAGCCCGTGATTTTGTTATTTACAGAATTTAGAAAATTCTGAAATTATAGAGATCATAGCTGCACTGGGAAGGGGCACGCCAAGAGCATTGTGGGTTTGAGACCAGCCTAGGATAAACTGTGAGACGTTCTAACACCTCTAAACAATAAACAAAGGTTGATTAATTAGATCCTTATGCTCTCAGTCTCCAGAGCAACCAGATAAAAGATCTGGAATAGTTGGGTATATTGGCACATGCCTATAAACTTAGCACTTGGTAGGAGCAGGTTGGAAGATAAGGATTTCAAAGCCATCCTTGGCTACACATTGATTTTTTTTTTTTTTTTAAGTTTTTCGAGACAGGGTTTCTCTCTGTGTAGCCTTGACTGTCCTAGACTCACTTTATAGACTAGGCTGGCCTCGAACTCAGAGATCCACCTCTGCCTCTGCCTCCCGAGTGCTGGGATTAAAGGCGTGCACCACCACATACAGCTACACAGTGAATTTGAGCCACCCTGGGCTACATGAGATCCTGTTTCCCAAACTAAACGGTTCTAGACAAGAGGCAGAGGCCCAGTTACCTCTACCTCTTAGCTGGTGCTCATGCCCTCTGTGATGCCCTCTTCCACCATGTACAAACCATTGTCCCTCGCCAGCCCCACCAAGAGCAGAGTGGAGACCAACAGCATTAGAGTCGGAGAAGCTGGGGCACGCTCCAGGGCAGTGGGTCCCTGGCCGAGTAACCAACCGGACAACTTCTTTCTTTTGTTATAATAATGAAAAAGAGATTTTTATAGCTTTTTAAGAAAAGTAAGAATATATGTAAAGTGCTTGGGACATAGACTAGACTGCCATTGTTATTATGAGTATATGTATTATAAAGCCAGATCCCTACAAAGTCGGCAGGCTGACCTGAATCCTCTTGGCCTTGCCAGGCCAGTGTCCTTAACAGGGCTATGGAGGGTTAAAGTGCAAGCGAGACAGGGATCTGTGAGTAAGAAGGGGACATCTGCCAGATGCAGGCTCAGTTGCAAAGTGCCTTTCTGAGTTGGATATTATCTCTCAAGTACACAGAAGCCAGAAGAAACCCAGATCTCCAAGGGTTTACTTCAAGGCCTCACTCTCCATGGCTGCCAATTACACGCTAAATTTAGAGGGGTTCCTTGTCCTCTCCACACTTGGGCATGTTGTCACCATTTGGTAGGAAGCAGGCTGCTTACGTAACAGAGCTGCTTGCTGACTTTAAGCTGTTAGGGTGGCCTGTGCAGAGGAGACAGGCTTGCTTTCTGACTAAGCCGTGCATCCTCTTGTAAGGAGTGGTGCGGGGTGAGAGGACATTATAAATCAGGAAGTATGAGCTGGGCACACTGGTGCACACGTTTAATCCTAGCATTTTGGGAGGAAGAGGGAGGCAGGCAGATCCCTCTGAGTTCAAGGCCAGCTTGGTCTGCATAGCAAGTTTGACAACCAAGACTACATAGTGAAACTCTGTCTCTTGTTTTAGCCTCCTGAGTGCTGGGTTATAGGCAGGTACCATGCCTGGCTTGTTGGTCTATTTAAGTTTTTGTCTGTTTGTCTGTTTGTTTTTGTCTTTTTGAGACAGGGTTTCTTTGTGTAGCCCTGGCTGTCCTGGAGTCTCTTTGTAGACCAGGCTGGGCTTGAACTCACAGCGATCCACCTGCCTCTGCCTCCCTGAATGCTGAGATTACAGGCGTGCACCACCACGCCCCGCTATTATGCTTGAAAATGTTTAAGTCCTTCCAAGTTTAATTCAGGGTGTTTGGGGAAATTGGATACCTAGGGGAAACAGGGTTAAAATCATGGTTGAGTCTCTGGTTTAGAAAGCAACCCTGAGCTGGGCGTGGTGGCGCACGTCTTTAATCCCAGAACTCCGGGAGGCAGAGGTAGGTGGATCGCTGTGAGTTGGAGGCCAGCCTGGTCTACAAAGCGGGTCCAGGATGGCCAAGGCTACACAGAGAGACCCTGTCTCGAAAAACCAGAAAAAAAAGAAAGCAACCCTGAAAAATCTAAGAGATTTTCCATTATTGAGAAACTAAAAAAACAAAACTAAACCCTGCCCCCTGTCAATGGGCAAAGAGACATCTTATGGGTGCCGTTGTTCTTGTATATGTAAGTCAGAGGCAGAGCAGATGTCTGGCTTGGTGGCCAAAGCTGTTTCATGCCTAAGACACATTTAAAAAAAGACAAAAATCAGGGTGTGGTGGCGCATGTCTTTAATCCCAGCACTCAGGGAGGCAGAGGCAAGAGGATCACTCTGAGTTTGAGGCCAGCCTGGTCTACAGAGTGAGTTCCAGGACAGCCAGAGCCTTGTCTTGAAAAAACAAAACAGAGAAAGTTTCCAAGAATGTCTGCAAAGGGAACCCTGAGATGTGCTGAAAGCTAGGAGCTAGGGAAGAGCCCTGCCTCCAGGCCTCTACCACTGAGCCTCAGGGTCCTCTGACCTGCGCACTCAGAATGCCTACTCCATCTGATTTCCCCTCAGGTACACACTACCTGACACCAAACCCGACAGTATCTGATAGGAGAACTCACTCCTGTGTCTCATTCACAACATAAGGCACTGAACCAATCTGAGCTCACACCTAAGAAAGCCGTGGTCTAAGGTTTGGCAGAGATGGAAAACACCCAGCCTACTTCACTCAGCAACACTGGCACTTCTCACGGCTTGGAACCATCTTACTTTGCTGCTATGACCAGATGTTGGGATGATACAAGGGTGGAATTTTTTCTAAAAAAGATTTTATTTATTATTATGTATGCAGTTCTCTATCTGCATGTACCCTGCACGCCAGAAGAGGGCATCAGATCACATTATAAATGGTTGTAAGCCATCCAGGCCCACAAGAGTGGAATTTGATTGTCATCTCTGACATATGAATTCATTCTTGGAATAGTTAGCAAACGCTCACAATTCAAGGACCAACTGGCAGTACCCTGGGTTTAACGAGAATGTCAAGACAACCCAACTGCTTAGAGTAATTCACAGGGGTGTCCCAAAGTTTGTCTAGACATAAGATGGGGAAATACTAATACATGCATGAAGTGAAAAGCAATATATTTTGTTAAAGAGACAGAGAGAGGGACAGACAGACAGACAGACAGATGCAGGTAAAGTTCACAGCTAATAGCAGAACAGTTACTGGGAAGATAACAGTCTGGAGGAGAGCAGAGAGGGAGACATGTCATTCCCCACCCTAATCCCAGGAACCTTACCTGTCCGCTGAGCCAGCTGCTATCTTGCTCCCATCAGGTGACCAAGAACATCTCAGGAGGTTCTGTAATGACAGGAACCCCCTGTTCAGTTAATGTGCCAACTCCTATTGCTGTGCTAGGAGCAGACTGACATTACATTTCCTACTAGACTTTGAGTAGCTCCTAGAATGACCATCAGCTATCATCTTCCTGCTCAAAACAGCATGCTTTGCAACTTTACTTGTCTTTCTTTAAATGTTTATCTTTTATTTTTCAATTATTTATTTATTTTGTTTTTTTTTTTTTTAGACAGATTTTCTCTGTTTAATGTCCTGGCTGTCCTGGAACTCACTCTGTTGACCAGGCTGGCCTCAAACTCAGAGACCTGCCTGCCTCTGCCTCCTGAGTACTGGGATGAAGGTGTTCACCATCACTGTCCAGCTTATTTTAATATTCTAAGTGTATTTCTTTAGGTGTTTTGTCTGCAAGCATGTTTGGGCACACGATGGTGCCTGGTGACTGAGGACACCAGCAGAGGGCATCACATTCCCTGGTTCTGGAGTTAGACAACCGTGAGCTGCCCTGTGGTTGCCAGGAACCAGAGCCTGGTCTTCTGTAAGAGCAACCAGAGCTATTAACTGCTGAGACGTTGTCCAGACAGCTTTGTAATCTTTTTTTTTTTTTAAGATGTATTTATTTATTATTATGTATGCGATGTATACAGGCCAGAAGAGGGCGCCAGATCACATTATAGATGGTTGGGAGTCACCATGTGGTTGCTGGGAATTGAACTCAGGACCTCTGGAAGAGCAGTCAGTGCTCTTAACCTCTGAGCCATCTCTCCAGCCCCGCAGCTTTGTAATCTTATACTACATGAAAACTAGATGCAGAAATCCTAAATCTCCAGTTATTAAGAACAGACCTGGCAGCTGGGGGTAGTGGCCAGGGGTGGTGTACAAAGCAAGTCCAGGACAGCCAAGGCTATGCAGGAAAACCCTGTCTTGGAAAAGAGAGAGAGGGGCCGGGGGAGAGAAGAAAAAAAGAATAGACCAGGCAACAAAAATTTGTTCTGCCTTTAAATGAAGGTTTCCTTAGCTCTATTTATCTTTAAATTTTATTTACTTATTTATTTATTATGTATACAATGTACTGTCTGCATGTATACCCACCCACCAGAAGAGGGCACCAGATCTTATTATAGATGGTTGTGAGCCACCATGTGGTTGCTGGGAATTGAACTCAGGACCTCTGAAGAGCAGACAGTGCTCTTAACCTCTGAGCCATCTCTCTAGCCCCAACTCCATTTATCTTGATCCTCATTAAAATACTTAAGCTGTTTATCCTGAAGGAAACAAAACAAAACAAACACAACAGAAATAAGACTTATTGCTGGGTGTGATGGTACACGCCTTTAATCCCAACACTTGGGAGGCAGAGGCAGAAGGATTGCTGTGAGTTCAAGACCAGCCTAGTCTACAAATAGAGTCCAGGACAGCCAGGGCAACATAGAGAAACCCTGTCTTGAAAAAAAAAAAAAAAAACTAAGTAAGGAAAATAAATAAAAAGAAGTAAGACTTATTTATAAGGTAAAGCAACCTCAGTGAACACACAGGAGGAAAAACACTGACCTCTTTTACCAAACTATGACAGAAAAGGAGCTGATCTGGACACTCGAGGGTTAGAGAAAACTCTGCTGGCTTTGGGCCAACATAATACAAAGGGAATGGCTGTGAACCCAGGGTTCCACCAGCTGGTATCTGGGTAGCAGCAATGGGCGCCTGGGCCACAGACAGGGACTTACAAGGTTGAGATTCCCAAGGAATAAATAAAAGGCCAGGAATGCCCTGTACTGAAGTCAGCAGTCCTCTGAGTGAGGACGGGACCCATGTGACTGCCATGTCCAATATGCTGTACTAGTTTTCCTTCCGCAAGAAGAGCTGTAAGACCAGCATGTGGGCACATTCCTGTAACCTAAGCACATGGGGGCTGAGGCAGGACAGAGGCTGCTCCAATGAAGGAAGGTTACCAGACTTCACTCATTCTTAGTGTTAGTGGGTCAACAACTCTCTGTCCTTAGCATCACATTGTTTCTTCAGATCAAATGCATAGCAAAACCAACTCCCTCAGAAGGAACCACTCACCTTTTCAAAGTTGTGCACATTTCCTTGAAATATCTTCACACATCTCTCTTTGGGAGCAAATGGCCGGACATCCCAGACGCGCACTACAAAGCAAATCGAAACCAGTCAAGCAACACACACAACTAGGAGTCTGCAGCATCCATGCAATAAAAAATCTTGTCTCCAACATGACTTGATGCCAATTGCCAAAGCTTTTTCACTCTAGTTAGAATAAACTACACTACAGCTGGGGCCAGTGTGGCTGTCCTTGTCATTAAGTAAGGGCACAGAGCAGGAGTGCTAAGGAAGTAGGAAGGAAAGATGAAAAACAGTTGGGGATTTCCAACAGAACAGAGTTAGATCTCTCTGTCAGCCTGACACACGCGCACACGCACACACACGCACACATCATCCAAAATCAAAAAACATTTTCCAAATGATTTCTCTGTCAACTTAGAGTCATATCCAGCAATGCTTCAATATGACAGTTTTTTTAAATAAAAAAACAAAACAAAACCGTATTTTGAGCTGGGCGTGGTGTTGCACGCTTTAATCCCAGCACTCGGGAGGCAGAGGCAGGTGGATCTCTGTGAGTTCGAGGCTAGCCTGGTGTACAAAGTGAGTCCAGGACAGCTAAGGCTACATATGGAAACCCTGTCTCAAAAAACAAAACAAAACAAATGAAACAAGCAAAAAACCCTGGAGGCTGAGCGATGGCTCAGTGGTTAAGAGCACTTGTTGCTGTTGCAGAGAGGACCTGGTCCAGCTCCCAGCAACCCTCCACCTGTAATTCCAGTTCCAGGAGATCCAATGCCCCTTCTGACCTCTGAGGGCACCAGGCATGTACACAGAATACATACATACATGTACGCAAACATTCATATATATTAAATAAAATTTAAAAATATTTTTAGTTATATAATGTGAGTGCATGCTTGAGTGTACATTCGTGTGTGTAGATATCAGAGGCTTTCTACTTTCTCAGTTGTGCGGGCGCCCTCCCTCCCTCCTTCCCTCCCTCCAGGGTTTCATATTGTAGCCCTTCCTGGCCCAGAACTCTCTATGTCAGAGGTTCGTAACCTGTGGGTCTTGACCCCCTTGACAAACCTCTATCTCCAAGAATATTTATACTACATTTCATAACAGTACCAAATTATAGTCATGATGTAGCAATGAAAGTAATTCTATGACGGGGGCTCACCACAACCCTATATTAAAGGGTTGCAGCATTAGGAAGGTTAAGACTCATTGTTGTATGTAGATCAATCAGGCTGGCCTTGAACTCATAGATCTTCCCCTGCCTCTACTTCCCAAGAGCAGGAATTTAAGGTGTGAGCCACCATTCTAAGCTTCTACTTTATTTTTTGAAACAGGGCTGGGGTTACAGATGTCTGGGATTTACAGGGGTGCCGGGAACTGAACTCATCTCATGTTTGAACAGCAGGCAGGGTATCTACTGAGCCATCCCCCCCAGCCTCCACACGACAATCTAAACGCCACTGACTGCTGTGATCACACATCTGTAAAACCCAACGTACCCTTTCCTCTTGATGGGCGCGTTGACAGTCTAAACAGTCTAAACTTGAACAAAGCAGGAAACCACCACAAGGAGTTAGGACACATGTGTCCCCATCCCCAGTTGCTGGGATTTAATCCAGGCCTCACACACACCAGGTGAGTGCTCTACGTACATTCTTGCCTCAGAAGACATGAACTCTAAGTCTCATTTTGTTATGTATGTAGCTATATGGGTAATGTCAGGTAAAGCGGGACTGTCTTGGCTTCCTGCTCTGCAAAATTAAAAAACAAACAAACAAGAAAACACCAGCTTTTTTTTTTTTTTGGATACAGTCTCATGTAGCTCAGAGCAATGCTGACTATGTAGCTGAGGTTAACTGTGAACTTTAAAAAAAAAAGCCTATTTCAAGGATAACCATAACAAATAGGGAAGCTTCGTGTTCCTTACTTTCAGAATGCTAGGCTGGTCAATAGTAAATCCTCTGAGCTTAGGACACACATATAATCATCCACTGTGAGCAGCTGCTAGAGCCGTTATAAGCAAGGTCAGCTACACCTCAAAGTCTGCTACTGCACGAGAATACAAGCAGGAAGAAAGACGTACAGTTACCCAAGAAACATTTACTGAGCGCCTGTGACATGTCAAGCACCAATTTTGTCACAAAATGTCAGCAAGTTGTGTTTTAGTTCCCAGAAGCCTATGGGTTTGTACACCAAGGACATTCCAAACTCATTACTGCCCATTTTACGAAAGTAAACCCACCCTCTCACTCTGTAGCTCAAAAACAAGCAAAGAGACAGGGTCAGAGAATGGGCTTGTAAGTCCAGATGCTGAGATGTTTTCCTGAGGACTCCCATAACAGTGCGACTGGAGGGAAGACAGCTGCCAGAAAAGAGCACAGAAAAGAGCCAGAAAAACGCCTCAAATGGACCACAGACGGCCAAGCATCTCATTCAGCTAATGAGGCAAAGTCTCTTGTATCCTGTTTGGATCCACAGCATTGCAGAGCTGAAAGGTAAAATGTAGCCCTCTACGACTTTACCTACGTAGGAATGCCTGGGTCACAGAGGAACACTGTGGGCACAACTGCTCAGATGATACAAGGGTTTAGGACTACAGTCCCGGAGTCTAGATCACCTCATGCAAATGGTCTAGCACCCTTTTCTCCTTGCACCTCATTTACTCTGATGCACATTTCCCCCCAGTTCTTCTATGTGGCTGGAGGGGGGGGGAGAGCGCGCGAGAGCGCACAGGGCTGCATGCGTTTGAGGCAAGCAGTCTACCACTGCTATCTCTCCAGACCCTTGAATAAATATTTTTAGGGGCTAGAGAGATGGCTCAGCAGTTAAGAGCACTGACTGCTCTTCCAAAGGACCCGGGTTCAATTCCCAGCACCATATGGCAGCTCCTAACTGTCTGAAAGTCCACCCTCACATACACATAGGCAAAACACCAACGCATATAAAATAAAATTGAAAAAAAAATTTAAAAGATGTACTTATTTAGTGTGTGCACTTGTGAGGGAGAGAAAACACAAATGAGTGAGGATGCACACATGCCACGGAATGTATATGAAGGTCAGAGGACAGTCTGTGGAGCTGACTCTCTCCTTTTATCACGGGAGCCCCTAGATCTAATTCAAGTAGTCACATCTGATGACAGGTAGCTTAACTAGCTGAGTCACACCACTGCCTCCCCCAGAACATCATACTAAGTGCTCTGCCTGTTTTTACAGTCAACAGACACCAGCCCCAGAACAGTGTTGTTCTCCAAGGTTACCTGTGTTGTCCATTGCATTGGACAAGAGATAAGATCCTTCAGAACTTAAACTCAAGCCAGTTACAGAGTCCGCATGGCCTCTCATGGTGTAGGTTAACTTGTTTTGACGCAGGTCCCAAACCTGAAACAACACAAAACTAATTTTCAAATGGAAAAATTACAAAGAAAGGCCAGGTGTGTTGGTGCACACCTTTAATCCCTGCACTCAGAAGGCAGGAGGATCTCTGTGGTTGTGAGGCCAGCCTGGTCTACATAATGAGTTCTAGAACCACCAGGACTATGTAGACATTGTTCCAGAAAACAAAAGAATAGCAGAGAAGCTTAGGACATGATGGCTCATGACTTTAATCCCACTATGTGGGGGGCAGAGACAGGCAGACCTCTGTGAGTTCAAGGCCAGCCTAGTCTACAATAGTCAGTACCAGGACAAACAGTGCTACATAGAGAGACCTGGCCTTAAAAACACAACAACAAACAAACAGGCTGGATCCAGCACCCATATGGTGGCTCACATCCATCTGTAACTCTCATTCCAGGAAGATCCAGTGCCCTCTTTGGAAGTTCTCCAGCACTTGGCACATATGTGGTACACACACACACACACACACAGACACAGACACACACACACGCGCGCATATATGCACACATACATATATACACACACACACACACACACATACATATATACCTAGTCTACAGAGTGAGTTCCAGGACAGTAAGAGCTACACAGAGAAATTCTTTCTCAAAAAACCTAAAAGAAACAACAATATTTAAAATTGTAAAAAAATGAGAAAAAAAAATCAGATGCCAGACTTAGTGGTATATGTCTAATTGTAGCAATCAGGAGACAGATAAACAAGGATTTTAAATTTGAGGCCAAGTTCTGGATTACTTGGTTATGAGACCCATCAAAAAACCAAAAACAATCTCCCAAAACAAAAACCCAAAAAACAAACTAATAAAAAACAACAAAACCCAAAACCCAAGTGCTGAATTCTGGCACTTGGTGGAAAAGTTTTTTGTTTTTTTTTTTTAAAGTTTTTTTTGTCAAGACAAGGTTTCTCTATGTAGCCATGGCTATCCTGGACTTGATTTGTAGACCAGAACCCACAGCAATCTGTCTGCCTCTGCCTCCGAGTGCTAGGATTACATGTGTGTAGCATCACATTCGGCTGAGGCAGACGAATCAGGAGTTCAAAGATACTCTTAGCTATATAGTGTATTTGAGTCAAGGGTTTCAAAACAAAACTAATAAAACAAAACAAACAAAACAAAAAATCATAAATAAAAGAACACACGATAGGCACAGTGGTGTATTTAGGAATGTCATTTAAGAGACAGAGGCAGAGCCGGGCGTGGTGGCACACGCCTTTAATCCCAGCACTCAGGAGGCAGAGGCAGGTGGATTGCTGTGAGTTCGAGGCCAGCCTGGTCTACAAAGCAAGTCCAGGACAGCCAAGGCTACACAGAGAAACCCTGTCTCGAAAAACAAAAACAAAAAAAATATCTTATATCACACGTACACATATATAGAAGCAATACACACATACATGCGTGCATACATACGTTTAAAAAAAAGAGAATGGAAAGCATATTTATGCAAAGAACCCGATAGAGCCGCTTCTTGAAGACAGACACAGGATATGTAGGCGTTCTGTCATTTGCTGTTTTTCATCACCGAGGCTCAAGTCCAGGGCTTTGTGAGTCACCAGTGAATTACATCTCCAGCCTCAACAATGTCTACATGTCTCCTGTCTGTCTGTCTTTTGTATTTTTTGTGGTGCTAGAGATTGAACCTAGGGCTTCAGGCCCAGTAGGCAAGTGCTCTTCCATTCTGAAAGATTACAAATAAGAATACTTTGCATATGCCTGGTACATGGCAGGCTCTAAATATTACTGAGCAGTTCCTAAGAATAACTCTAGAGGCAAAATATAAAAATATTTATATAATAGGCGATTAAGCAAATATTTAAAAAGAAAGATTAACAGCAACGGAAATAGCCTGGATGTCACTTGAAAAAAGATTAGCAATTTTGTGAAGGTCATTGGTATTATAAAAGACTCCATTCAATGCTGCCATGTAATTTTTCTGAATAAATAAGATGTCTGGGGGGCTGGAGAGATGTCTCAGTGGTTAATAGCACCGTCTCCTCTTCCAAAGGACCCTTCAATTCCCAGTACCCACATGGCAGCTCACAACTGTCTTTAGCTCCAGTTCCAGGTGATCTGACACTTTCACACCAATGCACATAAAATATAATAATAATAATAATAATAATAATAATAATAATAATAATAATAATAATAGGACAAAGCTGGAGGCCTGGCATTCTCTGACTTAAAAAAGGATGTTTGACATCTCCTAAAGCAAGGCACTTTCTTTTCTTCAGAAAGGAATTAATGAACCCATGTACTGAAGTAAAAATCTGGGGGGCTGGGGAGATGGCTCAGAGGTTAAGAGCACTGTCTGCTTTTCCAGAGGTCCTGAGTTCAGTTCCCAGCAACCACATGGTGGCTCAGAACCATCTATAATGAGATGTGGTGCCCCCCTCTGGTGTATAGGCATACATGCAGGCAGAACACTATATATGTAATAAATAAAAAAATTCTTGATTTATTGGCTCAGTGGTTAAGAGCAGTTGTTGCTCCAGAGTATCCAATGAATAGCACCCTTGGTCATTTTCCAGGACATACAATGGGTGGCTAACAGCTACATGTTAACTTAGCTCTAAGGAATGAGATAGCCTCTCCTGCCTCCTAAGGGATGTATGTGTACTCATACACACTCATAAACATATGCTGATATGTGCGTGCGCACACATACACACCTACCTTATAAAAACCCACCTTGAATGTTTAAATATATGCCTACAATGTGAGCATCTAGAAGGTGAAGATTGGAGGATGGCAAGTTTGAGAACCTGCCTCCCAAATAAGCAAAACAAGCTGGGTGTGGTGTTGCACGCCTTTAATCTCAGTATCAGGAAGCAGGCAGCGACTATCAGTGAATTCAAGGCCAGATCTACTATCTCAAACCAAAAGACTTAGTTTAGAAAGATGAAGACTGCATGGCTATGCGAATCAGGACACTTTCCAAAAACATAGGAAGGATATTTTAGAATACAGAGCTAAATTTAACTGCAGCATTCATGGGACTTTATTTATATAATCCTCATATTTGAGATAAGTTCAAATTTCAAAGCAAAACTGGTTTATATCAACATTCAGTGGCTAGGACTTACTCTCTGCAGAGAACCTGCTCTGAGCGAAGGTGTAAGCCACGCCTTCTGGGAAGGTGTAAGCCACGCCTTCTGGGAAGGTGTAAGCCACGCCTTCTGGGAAGGTGTAAGCCACGCCTTCCCAGGTGGGACCTCTGGACTGACTGCACTATGGTTCACAGAGGGCCAGCAGCAGCACTGTGCTCTTGTAGTAAGACGATGGCATTAACACAAGGTTGTTCTTCTGCCTGTCTGTCCCTGTGGTGAAGACAGGAGAAGCAAATTCTCATAGCTGAACTAGGAAGAACCTTGCTCTCCCAAAGCTACACATCATCTGCTTCACAAGGAATTACAGAACAATGGTTGTTACCAATGGTTGATAAACATTAGGGGTGGGACTTGGCACAACGAGCAACACTGGAAACTTTTTGGGGATGTAAACTGTCCTACACTCTGATTATTTACAGTTTACTTTTATTTTATGTGCATTCGTGTTTTGCCTACATGTACACCTTAGTGAGGATGTAGGAGCCCCCAGAACTGGAGTTATAGACAGTAGAGGGCTGGCATGTAGGTGCTGGGTACTGACCTGGGTCTTTTGGAAGAGCAGGACTCTTAACCACCGAGCCATCTTTCTAGCCCAACTCTGGCTATTTATTTACCAGTTTTGTTTTGTTTTTAAGGTAAGTTCTCATTATGCTGCCCAGGCTGTTCTCAAGCTTGTGATCCTCCTGCCCCAGCCCTCTTATGCTGGGATTATAGAGATTAGAGATGTGAACCACCATACCAGCTCACTTTTGATAGTCATAGGAAATCCATTAACATTAAAAAAATTATTTATTATGTATACAGTGTTTTTGCCTGCATGTACTCCTGACCACCTAAAGAGGGCACCAGATCTTATTATAGAGGTGAGACACCATGTGGTTGCTAGGAATTGAAGTTATGACCTTTGGAAGAACAGACAGTGCTCTTAACCTCTGAGCCATCTCTCTAGCCCCCCGCATTAACATTTTTTGGGGGATGGGTTTTAGGTTTTTCAAGACAGGGTTTCTCTGTGTAGCCTTGGCTGTCCTAGACTGGCTTTGTAGACCAGGCTGGCCTCGAACTCACAGTGATCCGTCTGCCTTTGCCTCCCCAGTGCTGGGATTAAAGGCGTGTGCCACTACACCTGGCTCAACATTTTTATAAGTACATACCAAAGTAGCGCATTTACTTTGCTCACATTTAGTTATTTATTTAAAGAGGCAGCATACATGCACGACTCTTAAGTGGCGTGCGTACGCAGAGGAGAGAGGACAACTACAGGCGTCAGCTCCCTCCTCTCTCCACATGGCTTCCAGGTTGCCAGTTAGAGTATGAGGAACACAAGGCAGCTGGGCACACTGTGCTTGCATTAGGAAGCAGAAAACCATGAACACTGGTGCTCAGCTAGCTTTCTTCTTTTTATGCAAGGAACCGAACCTCCACATTTAGTGTGATCTCAATACCTCAACCACACTAATCGAGACACTCCCTCCCTCACAAGCTTCCTCCTGTCATGGCCCAATACTAACCATCACAGGTAACCCTGCAAAGAACTGCGGCTATGGAAGCACAGTAGCAGAGGTAGGCCATCAGATAACCAGGGGACAAGGGACTGAAGAATTAAAGGGAAGGAAGAAATTAAAATAGTACAGAAAGCTCTTCAGGGGCGGTTTTATAAATTTGAGGATGACTGTGAATCCAAACTCTGGGTTCTGTCTGTCTGTCTACCCTTCATGGACTGGAGACAATGTTATCACCACCACCACCATCATCATCATCATCATCATCACAATCAATGTTTTATGGTTGTGAAGGACAACCCACAGAACGACAGCAAGAAGAGGTTTAGGAGGACCTCTGATTTTGCGCCCACCTCCCAAATACTGGGATTACAAGCATGCCTCACCAGCCTGGAGATCAAGTTCAGGGCTTTGTCAAGCCATGAAAGCATTCTACCCTCTGAACTGCATCTCCAGCCACCTGTATTTTTTTCCTCACCATTCTGTTACGGCTAAGTCTCTAATAGGAGGGGCAGGAAGATCACCCTTAGCTATATAGAGAGCTTGACTCAGGCTAACTGCTAGGGCTACACAAGGCATGTGCGCCTGCAAGCGTGTGCATGTGAACGAAGGAAATCAGGAGGCTGATGGAATGACAAAGAAAAAAAGGTTGAAGCCCTTTCCCCATTTAAAGGACCACTGTTTGACAAAAGTAAGGACAGTTTCATCTAGTAAAAGCAAAGGAGAGAGGGAAGGGGGAAGTAATAGCTTCTAAGCAGGGTCACAACAGGACCTTGAGTATGACCTAACACATGGCAGATGGAAAGATAAAGTCTCTGAACTCCTCAAAGACACCAAGTAGAAATGTAGAGGCATCAAGTGTAGCTCCAGAACTGCTAGTCAACTGGCATTTGCTACATCTTGGACTACACTGAACCTCATAACCCTGAGAGACACACGCTAGGTCGTCACCCCTTAGCTGTTCGTGTGAGGAAACGGGAGCATAAAAGAGCTGAAGACCACACAGCAACCACAAAACTAGAAAATGCCGGGACTGGAGGTAGAATCCAAGACAATCTGCTGAAAGATTAAGTAACACTGCAGTGCTAGACGCTCCACAGCCCTTCTCCAACGTCTTTAAGTTGTCTCTTCTTGGGCAAGTATAGAAACGTCCTTTCCATAGTGTCAGGAAGAACCACACGGAGGGACAAGGACAGTCACAGACTAGTCACTGTCTCATTAGACCAGAGAGCTGAGTGATCTGCAGTGTCTTTTGTGGGCTGTGATGGCTCAGCAGGTAGTGCCACCTGCTGCCAAGCTGATAGCTTGAGGTCAACTCCTAGGACTCTGGTGACAGAAGAGAACTTACTGCTAATTGTTCTCCACCTTCCACACACAGAAATAAGTGTAACAGGATGAACAGACCAACGTCTAACTGGGAACGAAAACACTCTGTATTCTTTTTTTGAGACTGTCTCTATGTAGCTCCAACTGTCCCCAACTTACTCTATAGTGAGACCAGGCTGGCCTTGAACTCAGAGATCTACCTGCCTCTGCCTCCCTGAGTGTTTGGATTACAATACTCCGTATTTTTCACAGTTCCCCTCCACCCAAAGATTTCACACGTCATATTGACCACGTGACTCTTGGTAGCATTTATATGAACATTTATACATTTAAATGTAACCTTTGACTTAGGAAGTACTTAGAACAGGACAAAAAGAAATGTTCTTTTTTTATTTTTATTTTTAGTTTTTTGGTTTTTCGAGGCAGGGTTTCTCCGTGTAGCCCGGGCTGTCCTGGACTCACTTTGTAGACTAGGCTGGCTTCGAACTCACAGAGATCCGCCTGCCTCTGCCTCCCAAGTGCTGGGATTAAAGGCGTGCACCACCATGCCAGGCAAAGAAAGTAATTTTCAAATCACTACGTTCTTTTTGGTTGGCATTAAGTATCAACCTCCTACAATCTCATCATTTTGAACAGCAAATATGACATAAGCAAACATACCTTGATATCATTGTCTATTCCACCAGAGATAATCTGATCGCTCGTGTCATTGAAGGTTACAGCTAGCACCTGGTATGTGTTCTGAAATGTCTGGATAGCTGCTTTCTTCCGGATGTCCCAAAGCTGAAGCAGAAAACAGGCGCCATCAGTAACGTCATTCTCAGGAGCAAGCACAGCACGTGCCTCATTCAGCTTCCAGCAGATGCCAGGCCTTGCTAATGCTCGATAGTTCAGCTATTTCTGACCTGGAACAAAGTCCACCAAGCTACCTCCTTCCCACCCAAACTAGGAGTTTGAGAGCAGCAAATACCAAATAGCCAAGCTTGCCTACAAGGCCACATGCCTGCTAAACTTTGAAATAACCAGAATCTGGGCTGGAGAGATGGCTCAGGGATTAAAAGCACCGGCTGCTCTGTAGAGGACCCAACTACGATTCCCAGTACACACATGGCAGCCAGTTCCAGAGAATCTGGCTCCCTCTTCTGGCCTCCACAGGCACCAGGCACACAAGTGGTGCACAGACAGACATGTAGACAACACAACCCACACACATAAAATTAAAAAAAAAAAAAGATTTATTTATTTATTATGTATATAGTATTCTGCCTGAAAACCAGAAGAGGGCACCAAATCTGATTATAGATGGTTATGAGCCACTATGTGGTTGCTGGGAATTGAATTCAGGACCTTTGGAAGAGCAGTTAGTGCTCTTAACCTCTGAGCCATCTCTCCAGTCCCCCCAAAAATCTCTTTTTTAAAAAAAGAATTATTATTTGTTACATACACAATGTTCTGCCTGCATATATGTCTACACACCAGAACTCAATTTAGATGGTTATGAGCCACCATGTGGTTGCTGGGAACTGAACTCAGGACCTCTGGAAGAGCAGCTAGTGCTCTTAACTGCTGAGCGATCTCTCTAGCCCTAAAAATAAATCTTAAAAAACAAAACAAAACTAGTATGTAAAATGTAAAGAGGACAGTCCAATGCTCAGCTCAGTTTTTTTTTTCTTTTTTGTTTTTGTATTTTTTGAGACAGGGTCTCTCTGTGTAGCCTTGACTGTTCTGGACTCACTTTGTAGACCAGGCTGGCCTCAAACGCACAGCAATCCGCCTGCCTCTGCCTCCCGAGTGCTGAGATTAAAGGTATGCACCACCATGCCTAGCATAAAGATTTATCTATTTATTATTTATACAGTGTTCTGCCTGCATGTATACCTGCAGGCCAGAAGAGGTCACCAGATCACATTATCAATGGTTGTGAGCCACCATGTGATTGCTGAGAATTGAACTCAGGACCCCTGGAAGAGTAGTCAGTGCTCTTAGCCTCTGAGCCATCTCTCCAGCCCCCTTTTGTTTTGTTTTTTCTTTTTTGGTTTTTCAAGACAGGGTTTCTCTGTGTAATAGCCTCAGCTGTTCTGGACTCACTTTGTAGACCAGGCTGGCCTCGAACTCACAGCGATCCATCTGCCTTTGCCTCGGAAGTGCTGAGATTAATGGCGTCCACCATACCCGGCTCAGTTTTGTTTTGTTTTGTTTTGTTTTTTAATTAATTAATTTTATGTTTATGAATGCTCTATCTTCAAGAGGGCATTAGATCTTATTATAGACAGTTGTGAGCCACCATGTGGTTACTGAGAATTGAAATCAGGACTTCTGGAAGAGAAGCCAGTGTTCTTTTTTGCTTTTTGAAACCGGGTTTCTCTACGTAGCCTTGGTTGTCCTGGATTCACTATGTAAACCAGGCTGGCCTCCCAGCCACAGTGGTCCGCCTGCCCCTGCCTCCCCTAGTGCTGGGATTAAAAGTTGGAGCCAGTGCTTTTAACCACTGAGCCATCTCTCTACCCCTCAGCTCAGTTTATAAACCATTCTAGGCCACTGCTTGACTTTGCAAGGTTGTGTCACACATTGTCTTGATCTCACTACTGTCTCCAGTGCTTTGTTTATGAAACAAGATGCTCCTGAAGTGAGGACCACTGTTTCTCACATAATGGAAGGCTGGTGTAACAAGCCATTTTAGGTCTCTCTCTTTCTGTTTCTCTAAAGAGAAGGTCCTGCTGCTGCACAGGGCCCCAGACTCCCAGCCTCAAGGATCCCTACTGTCTCAGCCTCCCAAGTACCTGGTACTAAAGACACATGCCATAGCTTGGCTCAGATTCTTTTGCTAAAGTGTATAAACAATGTGCACCTATATTCCCAGCTTCTGAAGGGGCTCAGCCAAGAGTCTGAAGTTCTCTAGGCCACACAGCAGCCTGTTTAAACACCTTTAATCCCAGCACTTGGGAGGCAGAGGCAGGTGGATTGCTGTGAACTCAAGGCCAGCCTGGTCTATAAAGTGAGTCCAAGACAGCCAAGGATACAACACAGAGAAGCCCTATCTCAGAAAACAACAACAACAAAAAGTGTTGAGAAGGAAATCTTCTGGTTATTCATACAGAACAAAGAAACGATGATGGAAAAGCAACTGTTTGTCTTCTAATTGTCTTTGTCTAGGTCATGGTGGTGGCGGTTCAGGAGGCCAGCCTGGTTCAGGAGTTCCAGGATAGGGCTACACAGAGAAACCCTATCTGGAAAAGAAACAGAAACCCAGAACAAAACCAAACAAAAAAACCAAGAAACAAACAAAAAAGATTAGGAAAGGGATGAACTGCTTAAAGCCACACAATTCATAGCTGAGCCATGGATCAAATCCACACAGCCCACTGATTCCATGTAGCAATATATTCTATAAAATTCTGTAGGGTATTATTTCAATTGGGAAAATTTTAAGTGTGCTTTGGAATATTAGTAGGACGACAAACCTTAAACCGCAACAGACAAGATTTAATACCTACCTTAACTGTACCATCGTCACTGCCGGTGCAGACAAGTTGGGGGCCTCGCCTGGCTGGATAACAGGAGTTCACAAAGGAAGTGTGTCCCTTCAGCCTTTTAACCCTCTCTCCTGTTTCACTATCCCACACAGCCACTGTTTTATCTGTTGATGCTGAGAAGAGCATGCTAGAAGAAGAACACAGGAAAATAAGACGGGGCTGGAGAGATGTTCAGTGGTCAAGAGCACTGGCTGTTCCCCCAGAGAGCCTGGGTTTGATTCCCAGCACCCATATAATGGCCCCAAACTGGCTGCACCTCTAGTTCAAGGGGATCAGATGCCCTCTTTTGGCTTCCACATGCATGTGGTGTACAGACATGCAAGCAGGCAAACTACCCATATGCATAAAATAAAGATAACTCTCAAGGGGGGCGGGGCACACACATCATCTCTTGCCAGGACGTGTCAAACTCTTCCAGATCACTCCTCGGCACTGTGGGTCTAGCTCCTGAGCCCAGGGGCTGCATCCTGTCTTTGGCAATCCCACTCACCTTCTAGGTTCTATATCAGGCTGACCACCACCACACAACCAATATGGCGGTCTTATCAGTGCACCTTTTCT
The DNA here is from genome assembly GCF_964271855.1 of Acomys minous. Classification (NCBI taxonomy): domain Eukaryota; kingdom Metazoa; phylum Chordata; class Mammalia; order Rodentia; family Muridae; genus Acomys; species Acomys minous. The sequence goes on along the minus strand of NC_140487.1, from coordinate 106,251,882 downwards.
TTATTTGTGATACATGTGGACACAATGCCCTCTCACATGAAAGTATTTAAGCACTTCCTGCTGTGGTCAAGATGAGGCTGACTGTAGTAACTTTAGATTTGTGAGCTAATTCCAATCCCTTGTTCTGTCTCTGGGAATGATTTCTAAGTTAAATTTGACGTTACAACGCTTTCTTTTTGGATCATTGGAGTTTGCTGCTCAACAACTTAGCTCTAGACTCAGTGAGAGACCTTGTCTCAAGAGATTAACATACAGAACAAGAAAGCTGGACACCAACGTCCCTCTTTGTCCTCAAATGGACACACACACATGCACTCCACACACCAAATACCACCATATACTCTTAGAATAATGTCTGTCTTGGAATACAGGGATATGGACAAGTGAAAATAAAAATAAAAAGAAATATTATGGGTTGGTGAGAAGAGAGTAAAGTACCCACTGCCAAGCCTGATCGCTGTGAATCACATTGTAGAAAATAAGATCCAATCCCTAAAAGATGGCCCCTCACTTCAACAACTATTCTGTGCCGTATGCAATGTTGTGTGTGAGTGAGAAAGAGAGAGTAAACGTGCATAGTTGGTTCAACCTTCAGTGCCATAAGTAAGAAAAAAAGGGAAGAAGTTAACAAAATGTGTAACAAGGGGACTGACTTGGTGTAACTAAACTTCTATAGCACCTATATGTATCCTAAAATCATGCAGCTTTAATTTTTATGATAACAGATGTAGGATAAAGGAAAATTTAAAAAATCAGTAGACAATATTGTAAATCTGGGTCCAATAAATATATAAAAACTCAACAATTTTGGTTGAAAAGGATTTTAGAGAAATGTATAACTAAACAGTAAGTATCTTTGAAGGGGTAAAAATGTAGACAATTTTCCCATCTATTTACATTTCTAAAAATTTATTATTTTGTTTGTTTTCTTTTCGAGACAGGGTTCTCTGTGCAACCTTGGCTGTGGGGGTTCACTTTGTAAACCAGGCTGGCCTCAAACTCATAGAGATCTGCCTGCCTCTGCCTCCTGAGTGCTGGGGTTGCAGTGTGCACCACCATGCCCTGCTATTTTGATTTAACATGCACTTTATTCCTCTCAGGGTATAAATAGCTAATTTCCAGCCCTGTGAGATCACTTAGTAGACAAAGGCACTTGCCAGTTTGATTCCCAGAACCCACATAAAGAAACCAGCTCCACTAACCTGTCATGACCTCTACCTACACACCCCTCTCACAGAGACATCATGCACACACACAGTAATAGATAAAAATGTCCCTGTGGTTGGCCTGGAACTAAGTACACTAGCCTGGCCTGGAACTCAAGAGACCCACCTGCCTTTGCCTCCTGAGAGCTGACATGAGCTACTACACCCGGCAATATTTAAAAATTTAAAAAGAGCTAATTTCAAATTACATGTGCTTTAGGTCTTAGAGAGCTGATCTGAATACTGGCATTTTAGAGGATAAATGATGAAATGCTCTTAATTGCGCACTACATCACCCTTGTGGGCCTTAATTGTGATTCTCCTGCCTCAGCTTCCTCAGTCTGACATTATAGGGTTATACCACTATGCCCCGCTAAGCGCAGCAGTTTTTGAGAAGGTCTCCGGAGACAAAACTCAGGGCTGAAGGGTAAAGCATCAGTATGGGAGTACTTGTCATTTCATAAGCAGAACACTCACCTGCCGTCTGTGTTATAGTGCAGTTCCATCACTGCCCCACTGTGTCCCTTCAATGTCGCATAGTTATCACAGTCCCCATAGACATTCCACAACACTGTTAAGAGATGAAAACCCACCATCAGTCAGAGGTAGGTCACTTGTAAAACGACCAGAAAAATATCTCTGAAATTATACACCCATGAAACAACATTGGTTCTACCAATTAGGCCGACTCTCCTGACACTAGAATTTCTTTGTCTTTGTACATATGCAGGTGTGAACACACATGAGTGCACACGCACAGCAGCCAGAGGACAACTCTGGGTTGTTGTTTATCAGGCACCATCCAGGTTTTTTTTTTTTTGCTATAGATGGAACATTGGGCAGGAATTTCCCAAGTAGACTAGGCTGGCCAGCTGATGGGTCCTGAGATCGGCCTGTCCACCTCTCCAGGGCGGAGATTACAAACTAGGCCCCCTAACTGACTTTTACAAGCATATGCTCCCTAACTGAGTTCGGAAAATTGAACTCAGGTCCTAACTGAGCTCTTTTTTCAGCCTTAACTTACTATTACTAGAGAAGATTTGCTTATTTATTTTACTTGTATGAATGGTCTTGCCTGCATATATATATGTATGTATGTATGTATGTATGTACCAACTACACACATGCCTGATAACTACGAAGGCCAGAGGAGAGAGTTGGATCCTTGGAACTGGAGTTACAGATAGTTGGGAGCTACCATTTAAGTACTAGGAACTGAACTTGGGCCTTCTACAAGACTAATGTATGCACTTAACTGCTGAGGTATCTTTCCAGCCCCCTCAGCTTTAATTTTTTAAAAGTTGGTACCTTTTCTCATATGCTTGGGAGTCTGTAAAAAGCCTGGAAAAGGGACCATTGAGCAATACTACCTCTCAGCTTCTTTTTCTATTCATTTTTTAAAAAAGATGTATTATTTACTGATGTATATGGAAGTGTGAATGGTGAGAACATGGCTTGTGGGATTCAGTTCTTTGTGCATGTGTGGGTGATGGGGAGTACACGTGCTTGTGTACACAATGTATGGACACCCTCAGAAGTCAGAAGAGAGCACTGGATCTCCTGGCTTGTATTATAGATAGCTGTGCTGTCAGGTGCCGGGAACTGAACTCATCAGGTCCTCTGGAAGAGTGAGTAACAAGTGCTCTTTTTTCTGTTGTTTTGGTTTTTGAGTCAGGGTTTTTCTGTGTAGCCCTGGCTGTTTTGGAACATTGTCTGTAGAACATGCTGGCCTCAAACTCAGAAACCCACCTATCTCTGCCTCTAGAATTCTGGGATTAAAGGTGCCACCATACCCAGCTTGAAAGTGCTCTAACTGCTGAGCCATCTCTCCAAACCGTCCTTATTTTTTTAAAAGATGGTGTTCCTAATGAGTAGCCGAGCATCAGGTGGTGATACTCAAGTGGTTACCATGTGAGGATCCCATCCTTCCCCCTCACGGTCTAGGATCCTAGGTATGGCTTAAGGCCTCAGGTTTCTATATGTAGAAACGTTCTCTCTTTCTTCTTAACTTTCAGTAGCCCACGAAAGCTAAACTGATGCTCTTGCTAAATCAGCTCAAGGGTTGGCTCCATGAAAAATATATTTTGGGGGGCTGGAGAGGTGGCTTGGGGGTTAAGAGCACTGACTGCTCCTTTGGAGGGCCTGAGTTCAATTCCCAGCATCCATCTACAATGTAATCTAAAGCCCTCTTCTGGCCTGCAGGTGTACACGCAGGCAGAGCACTGTATACATAACAAACAAACAAACAATTAAAAATAAAAATAAAAATAAAAATATATTTTCAATTGCCCTTGATAGCATGAGCTTGTAATCCCAACACTTGGGAGGTGGAGGCAGGAGGATTAGAAGTCCCAAAGTTATTCTCACTACACAGCCAGCTTGAGGACAGCCTGAGCTACATGAGAGTGACAGAAGGAGAATGCAGGAGGAGGTAGGGGAGGAGGAGAAGGAAGAAGAGAAAGAGGGAGGAGGAGAGGGAGACAGAAGAGAGAGGAGGAGGAAGACGTGGCTGGAGAGATAGAGATGACAGAAGTTAAAAGCACTGTCTGTTCTTCCAAAGGTCCTGAGTTCAATTTCCAGCATGAAGATGAAGATGAAGATGAAGGAGGAGGAAGGAGAAGCAGCCACCGCTGCTGCCACCACGCCAACCAAAGCAATGCACTTTCCAGTTAGCAAAACGCTTGCTTCCTTTTTATTTACCATGTAGAGCTTCAGCTGTACCCGAATGATTGCTCAGAATTTTAACGCCCTGTTTTAGCATGTTACAACTATAGTTGTTTAACCTGCAAATTCAGACTGATGTCTTCTATGGCACCCAAAGTTAAAAAAAAAAACTGTAATTTAGCAGAGAGCAGTAACTCAGATTAAAAAACTGGGCCTTACATATGAGCCGGTCAAATCCCGCAGATGCCAGGGTGGATCCGTTGGGGTGAAACTTGCAGCAGTACACTTCTCCTTCGTGTCCAGAGAGCAACATGATTGGGGCTTGAAGGGAAGAACACCTCGGAGGGCCCTAAACCAAAGAGAAGTGTGAGGCAGCCACTGTGCACAGGCAAAGGAAGCTGTGAAGCCGGGGGCAGCCGTTTCCTGTGGGCTGGGTATGGCACCTCTGCTCCCAACCCTCCCTGGACAACCCCTTCGCCATTCCCGCATATATCCAATGACGACGCTCCTCCTCCGTTAAGTCTGCACTTGTGCCACGGCCAACTTCCGAATGCCTCATCACACTGAGCTCATTTATGCTTCAGCATCTTAACACGGAAGGAAGTCTCTTACGGGAGCCCTTCCCTATTTTCCCTATTTGGCTCCCTTTAAATATTTCCTCCCCGGAGTCTGCCTGTCTTTCTTTCTTTTTTTTTTTTGGCTTTTCGAGACAGGGTTTCTCTGTGTAGCCTTGGCTGTCCTAGAGTCACTTTGTAGACCAGGCTGGCTTCGAACTCACAGTGATCCACCTGCCTCTGCCTCCCCAGTACTGGGATCAAAGGTGTGTGTCACCACGCCCGGCTCCTGGAGTCTTTCTTTCATCACTCAAACTCAAGTAGCAGCCATCTCCCTGACATTAGCTCCACTGCACTCTGCCCAGGCCCTGTCACTACCTGAAGTTCGCCCTCCAAAGAAATGGCGCTCCGGGAGTGCACACTCTCCATGTCAGTCACCACTTTTCTCAGTTCTAAGTCACCCGACAAACCTTTGAGAAGCCTGTGTGGTGCAGCTTATTATGCAAAAAAGATTTCTGGGGTGTGAGCAGGGTCTTGATATGTGGCCCAGGCTGCTCTTAGATGTTCAGTCCTCCTGAGTGCTGGTATTTATTTGATCGTGGTCTTGGACACTAAGCCTAGGCTTGGCAGTTCTTCCAATTCTGGACTGACAATCTTCTCAAATAAAAACAAGTGTACTACCAATAATCCTGAAAACTCTTTAGTAGATCCCAGCATACTTACTATGTTTATTATCATGTATTAACTATACAAAGTGATGGGTTTCATTACGAAATAATGTACCATGATGATATCCATCCATGTTGGCTCAGTGGTTAGGAGCACTTACTGCTCTTCTAAGGGAGCAGAGTTCAGCTCCCAGCACCCACACCGGGCAGCTTTCAAGTGTCTGTAACTCCAGGTTCAGGGGAATCCAAAATTCTTTTCTGGCCCCTGAGGGCACCCTGGCACACATGGGGGAAAAAACTCACCATAGATAGATACACACATATAAAAATAAGCCTAAAATATCTAGGTAGTGGTGAAACAGCACTTAATAAAATAATAGGCCTTGCATTCTAGTGGAAAGTGACAGAAAGGGAAGGGGGAAAAAAAAGATAAAACACCTACTGTTGTGTGCCATAGAAAGAAACAATATGGTTACAGAGTACAAGACGCTGCAACTTAAATACTGGGGTCAGGAAAGCTGGTATCTGAACAAAGGCCTGGAAGAGGCAATTGTAGCGGGCCTTTGCTACTTTACTAGTTTTTTTCCTTTTACACCCATTACTTCCCCCCAACCCAGGTTTCACCCCCGCCCCCACACACTAGATAGGGGAGAAACAGGATAAAGGGGAGAGAAGAAAGAGAAAAATCCCTGAATTTAATTTCTTTCCTTTTGTTTCTTCTTTGACCACAGCTACTAACAAACAGCAAACAACCTCCCTAAAACGACCACCAAACACCAACCTTGCCTGTCAGGCCCCTAATATTTACAGAGCTTCTAAAGAGCTCCCAGAATTTCAGATGTCTCACAATCACAAAACTATCTGCAGCTGGCAAAACTATGCCTCTGCTAGAGCATGAGGCAAGTCATGGCTGCTGTGGAGTCTGAAGCAGCCTCATATCCCCACACCTGGGACTAAAATAACAACACATTCTCATAACATTTCTGTGTTTTTTAAAGAAACCATAATTCCAAGGTTGTCACCACAGCCAACCACATAGGCATTTGGAAGGACATTCCAGCAAATGCAACAAAGAAAATTTAAGAACATATATGTTAGTGTCACTTGAGCAAAGTGACCTGTTAGGAAACGGGTTAGATGAGCAAGGGGAATTATTACAGAGAATGTGATTTTTGTTTTGTTTTGGTTTTTTTTGAGACAGGGTTTCCCTGTGTAGTCCTGACTGTCCTGAACTCCCTTTGTATACCAGCTGGCCTTGAACTCAGAGATCCGCTAGCCTCTGCCTTGAATGTGATTTTTTAAAAATTGTTTTTCCTTCCAAGACAGAGTTTCTCTGTGGAGACTTGGCTGTCCTGGACTCACTCTGTAGACCAGGCTGGCCTCGAACTCACAACGACCCGCCTGCTTCTGCCTCCCAAGTGCTGGACATTTTCTTTCTTTCAACAGGATTTTGCTATAATAATACCCACAATGGAACCCTTGATCCTCCTGCCTCAGCTTCTTGAGTGATAATTATAAATGTGTTTCCAGCTTTGCTTTTTCTCGAGACAGAATCTTGCTATGATGTGCTGGCTGGCCTCCACTCCTTCCCTCAAGTTTCTTGTCAGTCTTCTGGAAAGCTGGAACTACATACAGCCCCACACCGCTTGCCAACTTTATTTATATATTTTAAGGACCACACCAGTTGGATTTGACTAAAGAGTTGTGGCAGGAGGCGCATTTATTTCCTCATCTGAACCTAATACCATTGTACGGGAGGTGTGATCACTGTTTTACAAGGCATGTAGGTAGGAGCACGGATTCTGGTTTTTAAAAGTTTGCTTCTCCATAAACAAAATGACAGCTCCTGGTAGGCTGTTACCAAGATTAATGGAAATTACACAAGCAAACACCTAAAAACGAGAGCCAACGAATGCTAATTAAGGTTAATATAAATATTATAAGCCCAGAGAAAGAAAAAAAGTGAATTGTGCCAGGTAGCAGAGCGAATAGTATCAGTCAGTTCCATAGCTTTCTCTCTCCCTCCCTCCCTCGTTCATTCATTCGTCCACTCTACAAACTTTGCTGAATGTTTGTTTTATGCTGGATCCCTGAAGACGATTTAGGATGCGTAAGCTTGGGTCTTGATTTTGAGGGCAAGGTTTTAAATGATTCAATGCTATTTCGTAGGGCTATTGAAAGGCTGAGAACAGGCGTCCAACAGTGAAGCACGAATGGAACAGACGCAGAACCAAAGCACCATTACAGAGACCTGCTTCCGCTCCCGCAGAGCCGGTACCAATCCGTAGGGAGAAGGGCAGAGGGCCGAAGGAGGGATGCCGCCTCACTTACCGCCTGCAGCAATGCCCCCGGGGCCCCCTGCTGCTGCCCGCCTCCGGGCCCGGACCCTGCCGCTCCCAACAACAACTCATGTCGCGGCCGCTTAACGGGAACCAGCGGTAGCTCCGGGCCTTTGCGCTTCTGCTGCTCGATCATGGCGGTATCCACTATACTCAGCGCCGCCACAGACCGCGCCGCCGGCCTCAGGCGCCGCGCAATTGGCTCCGACCGAGTTCTTCCTCCAGAACTTCCGGAGAGGAGCGACCAATCAGGTTCCAACATTTCCTTCTGTAACGCCCTCTGAATACACTCTTGTGATTGGACCGCATTGATGACGTCACTGGGGCGCAACTCTGGGATTGGAGAGCAGAACTGGCTCCCCTCCTAGGCGTGCGGTGACTTGTAGGTGAGCACGAGCGGAGCTGGTTCGGCTTTCCTGGCACCGTGGAGGCTCCCGTGCTAGGAAGCGGGTCCCGGTGATGTGTGGGGAACTAGCCGAGTAGCTGTTCCATTCTAGAAGTCATGAATCGGTGGTAGGCCTGAGCCTACCATTCTCAGCTGACAGCCCGGCCAGTGCGGGGCAAGAGGGGTCCTCGGAAAGAATAGTCCCTTGGCAGGCTGGAGCAGAGCTTTGGGATCTCTCTGGCCACAGGGCTGGAACCCTCAGGCAGCTATCTCTTGACAGCTGATCTGCAAAAAGCTGGTTCTGCATCCAGCTTTGTGCTGGATTTCCCAGGAACGGAAGCAAGACTCTCGGGCTCCCGGTTTCAGTGTCGGGTTTGGCTGAGGAGGCTGACTTAGTTTTTGTTACTGGTTCAACCGGCTCCCCACCCCCCACCCCCCACCCCCGCTCCCGGCCAGGGTGTCTCTGTGTAGCCTTCGCTGTCTTGGACTAGAAACCCTAACCCCAAGTCCTTTGCAAGAGTAACAAGTGCAAGCCAAAATAGAGGAGGAGGAGGAGGAGGAGGAGGAGGAACAAGTGCTCTCACTCTCGGAACCATCTCTCTCTAGCCCCTACATAGTGAGATTCTAGTTAACCAAGCCAGGGGCTGGGGATGTGACTATATGACCTCTGGTCTCAATCCTCAGTACTGCAAAAAAGAAAGTCAAGACCACCTAAAAAAGAAAAAAGAAAACTGTTTAAGGTTTCTGTTCTGTGGTAGGAACAAACAAAAAGCTTTAGGAAGGTGTAGTGGTTTCATACCTTTAATCTGAGAACTAACGAGGCAAAGGCAGTTTGAACAGCTACATGGTGTTCAAGAACATCCAGAGCGGCATAGAGATAATATATTAAAAGGGGGTGGACATGGTGGAGGGGGTTATTGCTCTTCAGAATTTTATTTTGATTTTTTTTTTTAGAACTATCATTTTATAAGTATCTGCGGTGGTCTTCGAGTTTGGTGGAGGAGTAGACCAAACCGTGTAGACATGGTGGAGGACATAATCTAGTAACCAGATCACCCAGATCGCAAGACGTCCCCCCCCCCCCAAAGGCCACCAGGACTCAATACCGATGCAACACACACACAGGGTCCTGTATTATGGCCTCCAGCTCGGACCACAATCCTTCCTGAGGCAACAGGATAGGAGAGTGGTGCAGAGCTTCAAGGGCAATGATTTATAAAGGAGAAAACCCGTAAGTGGGGTTGTGGGTCCCAGGGATGTCGACTTTTAAGCGGGTTGGGTGGAGGTTGGATCTCAAAGGGAAGTTGTAGGTCATAGGAATGTTGACCTTCAGGCGGATTGAGTGGAGTCTGTGTCTCAAGGGGGAAGCTTTTTTTTTTTTTTTCATCTCGGAGGAACATTGGGAGCTGATTATATCTAATCGCTCCGGTGGAGTTTCTGGGGACTGCTGGGAAGTGCAGTTTACAGCAGTACATGGTCACTCCCGGAATGCAGGTGACCTCTAGGGCCACCTAGAGGACAAGCTCTCACAGAACATACCGACCATGGCATTAGTTACAGGACACACAGAACATGGCATTAGTTAGGTCCCTACAATACAAAATATTCTGAACACACACACACACACACACACACACACACACACACACACACACACACACTATTGTTCAGGTTACTGAAGAGGACCCATGACATGCTTGTAGCTGATAATGGAAAAATCTGTGCCTCTGGATGAAGAGAGTCACAAGCGGAAAATGGCACTTAAGCTTCGGAGTGAGTATGGTCCTGTGTTGCACATGCTACTTCAAAAGAGAAGGAGATGCCGGGTGTGGTGGCTCATGCCTTTAATCCCAGCACTCGGGAGGCAGAGGCAGGCAGATCACTGTGAGTTCGAGGCCAGCCTCGTGTACAGAGCGAGTCCAGGATAGCCAAGGATAACACAGAGAAACCCTGTCTCGAAAAACCAAAAAAAAAAAAAAAAAAAAAAAGAGAGAGAGAGAGAAGGAGAAGGGACCGCAGAATGCAGCCGACTCATTTCCTCACAAGCAGTATCCAGCCAACCAGGGACAAGGTGTTGTGTAAGACTCGTGCCGGGAGAGTCTTTTCCTGGAAGCACCAATGAGAGACAGAATCCGAGATCGATGCAAACCCAAGAGGTTTTTATTGATCCCTTGTGATGGGGTCTACCTGCCTTGGGGAAGGAGGAGACCCCAAGCAGCAAAAGCTGTGGGTTTTTATACCCTTTACTGAAGCCGCCTTCAGCAACAGTGATTAGTACAAACTTGATTGGCTAACAAGGTGACCTTTAAGCTGATTGGCTGCGTGACCGGGGCTAAGTGAGGGGACCAGAGCCAGACCACAGGAGGGAATTTTTTTTTTGTTTGATCTGGTCACTGTGACCTGTTGCTCTGATTGGTTGGCCCTGGGTGCAAGCTCCTAGGAACAGTTGTTAGCTGTGTGTTTGTGGCTCTCCCTGGAAACTCTGGGGGTGGGGGTGGAGTCAGGTGCTCAGGCCCTGAACACAAAATGGTGTTGATTTGGTCTCTACAGTCGCACATTTGGTGACACCAGGACCTGGTGTTGCCTTGACTGCTGAGTCAGCTGCACAGTGGTGTTCCCATCTCAGGCCAGGGTTAAGGCAAATCTTACTGCTCCAGCTGGCAGTGAGTACCCGACACCCGGGGACTTCTGATTGTTCCCAGCCCCCAGCAGTGAGTTCCATGGTAATGGAGACCGGCATCACCAAGAACCCGACATCAATGGCTAAAACAGCCGCTACAGTGCCCAAACCCCAGTGGCACCCGCCACGGAAGCTCTACAGGGTTATCAGTGGCCATCGTGGCTGGGTTTGGTGCATCACTGTAGAACCTGGAAAGCAGTGGTTCCTTACTGGGTCTGCTGACAGAACTATAAAGATTTAGGACTTGGCTAGGTGCCACATAAAGCTGACATTGACTGGCCACATCAGTGCAGTGCCTGGTGTGACGGTGAGGCCGAGGAGCCCTCACTTGTTCTCTTATGGAGAAGACAAGTCAAGTGCTGGGATCTTGATTATAACAAGGCTGTGAGGCACTACCATGGTCACGTAAGCGCAGTGTATGGCCTGGATCTGCATCCAGCCAGCGATGCCCTGGTGACTTGTAGTCCAGATTCCACTGCTCCCATCTGGGATATGAGAATTAAAGCCAGGCTACACACTCTGTCTGGACACACCAGTGCAGTGGCCACCATGAGGTGCCAGCCTGCAGAGCCACAGGTTATTACTGGGAGTCAGGACACCACAATACGGTTATGGGATCTGGTGGCTGGAAAGACAACAGTGGCACTGACCAATCATAAGAAATCAGTCAGGGCTGTGGTCTTACACAAGAGACATTACACATTTGCCTCCGGATCTCCAGATAACATAAAGCAGTGGACATTCCCTGATGGAGGCTTCATTCATAATCTCTCTGGCCACAGTGCAATTGTTAACACACTGGCAGTCAACACTGATGGAGTCCTTGTCTCTGGAGCTGACAATGGCACTGTGCAGCTTTGGGACTAGGGAACTGGCTACAGTTTTCAGTAACTTCACACAGCTGCACACCTGGGTCTTTAGTCAGTGAGTCAGAAATATTTGCTTGTGCTTTTGATCAGTCAGAGATTCGGTTGTTAACAGCTGAAGCTGATAAAACCATTAAGGTTTACAGAGAGGGTGAGACCACCACAGAGTTAACTCACCCAGTCAGCTGGAAACCAGAAATTATCAAGAGAAAGAGCTTTTAGTGTCTTCCTGGCTGTCCTTGTGGTCATAGCTTGCTGTTGATGAGGATGTGGGGTCCTCTGTGGAAGGTCACTTGCAGAAGTCATTGCTGCTTTGTATTTTACGATAAACTGCTCCCCATGTCAAAAAATAAAAAAGAACGATCATTTTATGTATCTGGATGTTTTGCCTGAATGTGTGAGCACCGTGTATAAGCCTGGTGCCCAAGGAGGTCAGAAAAGCATCAGAGGCCCTGGGGTCTGGTGTTATAATACTGCTGTGAGCCACCATGTGGTGCCTGGGCTAGAACCTGGATCCCTGGGAAGAGCAGTTAGTGCTTTGAGCTGCTGAAGCTCTCTCTCCAGCCCTGTTCATGCTCTCCCAGCCTCCCTTGGCAAGGAACAACCTAGTGTAGTACTCTTTCTATAACTGTGTGTGGAGGGGAGGAGCTACAGTGTCTGCCCTCATTTCAGCTGCACAAACACACAATATATATATATATATATATGTATATATATTTTTTTCAATTTAACTGTATAACTTTGATTGGCTTGGAGCTTGCTATGTAGAAAAAGATGGCCTCAAACTCAGAGTTATCTGTCTCTACCTTTTTATTGTTGATGTTTTGTTTTGTTTTGTGTCTTGCTATCCTGGAATTTGCTCTCCAGACCAGGCTGGCATGGAATTTAGAGATCTCCCACCTTCTGCCTCCCACGTGCTGGGATTAAAACTGTGCCCCATTGCCAGGCGTGGTGGTGCACGCTTTTAATCCTAGCACTTGGCAGGCAGAGGCAGGTGGATCTCTGTGAGTTCAAGGCCAGCCTGTTTTACAAAGGGAGTCCAGGACAGCCAAGGCTACACAGAGAAACCCTGTCTCAAAAAAAAGACTACACGTCAATACACTGCTGAGTTTTGTTTGCTGTGGTATTGGGGATTGAACCCGAGTCTCCTGCATGCTAGGCAGGCATTCTGCCACTGAGCTACATCCCCAACCCCTCACAGGATTTATTTTTAATTATGTGTATGCGTGTTTGCACACAGGTGTCTGAGTGTGTGTCTGTATGTGCAGGTGCCCAGAGAGACTAGAAGAGGGCACCAGATGCCCTGGAGCTGGAACTACAGGGAGCTGTGAGCAGCCAACATGGCTGCTGAGAAACAAACTCAGGTCCTCTGCAGGAGCAGCGACTGCTCTAACTGCCGAGCCACCTACTCAGCCCCATTCACACAGAGCAGCAGACAGAAAGGCAACTTGGTGAGCTCCTGTAAAAGCACAGGTGTAAAGGTGCTGCACCTTTGACTTTCTCCTTCTGTAATGTTTATCCTTTCTCCTTCTGGGGCCTTGTACATGCTAGTCAGATGCTACCACTGGCCAAGGTATTCATGCATTTGATAGAAAATTATCACTGGAACTGTTCCCAATGAAAAAAATCAAGCCAGGCATGGTGGCATGCATCTTTAATCACAGTACTCTGGAGGCAGAGCCAGGTAGATCTTAATGAATTCAAGGTCAGCCTGGTCTACACAGAGAAACCCTGTCTCAAAAAACCCCAACAACAACAACTAAAATAATAATAATAATAAATAATAATAATAATAATAATAAAAAGAAAGAAAAGAGAAAAAATCAATAGAAGCTAAAATGCATCGGCAAAAATATGTGAGGCATTATTATCTATGAATGTTAAAAATGTAAAAACTGTAGCTGGATGACAGTGGTGCTTACTTTTTTTCTGTTTGTTTTGTTTTTCAAGACAGGGTTTCTCTGTGTAGCCTTGGCTGGCCTTGATTCACTTGTAGACCAGGCTGGCCTTGAACTCACATCAACCTGCCTGCCTCTGCCTCCCAAATGCTCAGGAGGCAAAGGATGATGGATTCTCTGCCTTCCAGGACAGCCAGGGCTACACAGAGAAACCCTGTTTCAAAACACAAACAAACAAAAAAGAAAAATTTAAGAACTGAAGTTGGAGAAATGGCTCAGCAGTTAAGAGCACTTGTGGCAGGGACAGGAGAGATCGCTTGGTGGTTAGGAGCACTGGCTGCTCTTCCAGGGCACCCAGATTCAATCCTCAGATACATGGCAGCTCACAATTGTCTCTACCTCCACTTCCGGGGGATCCAATGCCCTCACAGACATACATGCAGGTGAAACACCAATGTACATAGAATACATTTAAACTTTTTATTTATTTTATTTTTATTTTTAATTAATTAACTTTTGTTTTGTTTTGTTTTTCAAGACAGGATTTCTCTGTTATCTTGGCTGTCCTGAACTCACTTTGTAGACCAGGCTGGCCTCAAACTCACAGTGATCTGCCTGCTTCTGCCTCCTGAGTGCTGGGATTAAAGGCGTGAGCCACCACCACCCCACTTTGAATATTTTTTAAAGGGCACACCTTTAATCTGGAGGCAGAGGCCGGTGGATATTTGTGAGTGCGAGGCCAGCCTGGTATACACAGCAATTCTAGGACAGCCAAGGCTACACAGAGAAACCTTGTCTCAAAAAAACAAAACAAACAAACAAAAAACTCTTTTTTTTTTAAAAAAAAAGAACCCCCATTGCTCTTCCAGAGGGACATTTGATTCCCAGCACCATTTAATGACTCAGCTCATCAGTAACTCCAGTTCTGAGGGGATTCATGCTTTCTCCCGACTTCTGAAGGTGGCAGGTGGGCATGTGCTCTACATACACATAGGCAAAATAATAATAATGTGCATAAATACAATAAGTAAATCTAAAATAATTTAGTGCAAGAATTAAACTGGACACGGCTTATACTGATAGTCCAATACTCAAAAGACTGAGGTAGGAGGGTCACAAGTGTGAGGCCAGCCTGAGCTACATAGTGAGTCCAAGACAGCCTAGGTTGAAGATTGAAACTCAATATCAAAACAAAAAGAACAACAATTCTAAATCTGCTTTAATAGCTAATAATTGGAAAACATCTTGGCCAACGATGGAAAATGTGTCAAATGGAAAAAGGAACAACTAAATTAGATATAGAAATACAATGCATATAAAATAAATACATAAATATTTAAAAAATGGTCTCACTATGTAGCCAAGGCTGGCCTTCTGATTCAACTATAGGTCTGTGCAAAGTACAATATAGTGGCAAAGTACTAATTTTTAAATAGGTTTATTTATTTATTTTCTGTATGAGCGCTCTGCCTGCATGTACACCTGCAGGCCAGAAGAGGGCACCAGATCCCAGTATAGATGGTTGTGAGCCACCATGTGGTTGCTGAAAATTGAACTCAGAACCTCTGGAAGAGCGGTGATCTCAACCCCTGAGCCATCTCTCCAGCCCCAAAGTACTATTTTTGTTTTGTTTTGTTTTGTTTTGTTTTTTTGAGACAGGGTCTTTCTGTGTCGCCTTGGCTGCCCTGGACTCACTTTGTAGACCAGGCTGGCCTCGAACTCACAGTGATCCGCCTGCCTCTGCCTCCCAAGTGCTGGAATTAAAGGCGTGGGCCACCACGCCCAGCCCAAAGTACTATTTTTAACGTATTAAATTAAAAAAAAAAAAAAAAAAGGTTACCAGCAATGCTTAGAAAACAGTAATCAATATTGGTGGAAACAGAAAAATAAGAAACACTACTAAGAAGGCAGGGGAGAGATGGCTCAGAGGTTAAGAGCACTGGCTGCTCTTCCAGAGGTCCTGAGTTCAATTCCCGGCAACCACACCATGGCTCATGATCATTTATAAAGGGCTCTGGTGCCCTCTTCTGGCATGAAGGTGTATGTGCAGACAGAGCCCTCATATTAAAAAAAAAAAAAAAAGGAAGAAACATTATTACACTTAGAATTAACTTTTAGAAGTTACTTAACAATAACTATCAAACTATTAAGTCTGGGGTGGAAGGTAGCACAGGTGTAGAATACTTGCCTAATGTGTAAGGTCCTGAGTTTGAGCTGCAGCACTAGAAAAATAAATTAAAGTTATGTAATTAAAATAGTTTCAACTTTGTCTGGGCATAGTAGCACATGCCATTAATCCCAGCTCTAGAGAGGCAGAGACAGGCAGGTCTCTGTGGGGTCAAGGCTGTCCTGGCCTACATAACAAGTTCAAGACATCCAGGGATGTATAGAGATATTTGTCTCAAAGGTATAAAGCCCAAAAACCACCAAAAATTTTAAAAAAATAATTATTTTTACATTGTGAATGTGTTTGAGTGCAGGTATCTGCAGAAACGAGGTGTTAGATACCCCCAAGAGCTGGATTCACAGGTGGTTGTCAGACACCTGATGTGCTGGGAATTGAACTTGGATCCTTTGGAAAAACAGTCCATGCTCTTAACTGCAAGCCACCTCTACAGCCTCTTAAATTTTTTTTTAGATATATCCCTTTCCTGACTGTTGAAGGTGAATTCCTTTAGAGAACAAGCTTCGTTCTGTATTCCAAGGTAATCCCCAGCTGTGGGCCCAAGCTGGAGTCTAGTCAATCTAGACACTCCATCCTGCTGACCAGAGAAACTGGTTGCTTCAGAGAGAGACACAAGAAATCACCTGTCAGTAGTCTGTCTCAAAAATACACCTACCAACTACAAAGTGCTGTCAATACCCAGTTGGACCAGCAGGTGGCATGAGTCTGCCAGAGGAAAATAAAGAGCATCTACAAAGTCTGGAGTAGGAATGGAGCTAAGTCCGCCTGTAGCAATCCAAGACCTGGGGCAGAGGTCAGAGCTTGAGGCCAGCCTGGGCTATGTATAAAGACCTCCTTCCTTAAAAGCAAAACAGAACAGAAGCACCTGATACACCTGATGCTAAGCAAGGATGAATCTAGAAGTCCCCAGCAGAACATGTGCCTGCCACCTGGCTAAGAGTCTCACTACAAGCACTTCTAGGAATCGGACTAAGAAAATAATCAGGTTGGATTGTGCTATGCACCCAGGCTGCCTTTTGACCACGGAGCAGACTCATCTACTCGCCTTTGCCACCTGAGTAACTGGGGCTACAGAGACGCATGCAGGAGGCACAATGCAATACAACAGAATTGGGAAGCAAACAAACACCCAACGCAAGCACAGCAACTGCCTCAATCCTGAGCAGTCGCCACAAGAGCCAACCAAACACGCCAGTCATTCATTTTGTCGTCAAAATGTGTCCAGAACTGGGCACACCATCATTTCCCATGGTTAAAAAAAAGTACAAGCCGGGCAGTGGTGGCGCGCGCCTTTAATCCCAGCACTCGGGAGGCAGAGGCTGGCAGATCGCTGTGAGTTCGAGGCCACCCTGGTCTACAAAGTGAGTCCAGGGTGACTACAAATGCTTAAAATGTACCTTTAAAATGTTAAGGAATGACTCGGAAATCCTAACAATTGGAATAGTATAAGTGCTAGCTAGTTTTTTCTTTAAGATTTATTTATTATGTATGCAGTGCTTTTCTTGCATGTACATATGCAAGCCAGAAGAGGGTACCAGATGCCAGTATAGATGGTTATGAGCCACCATGTGGCTCTTGGGAATTGAACTCAGGACCACTGGGAGAGCAGACAGTGCTCTTAACCTCTAAGCCATCTCTCCAGACTCTGTGCTGGCTAGTTTCATGTCAACTTAACACCGGCTAGAGTCACTTTGGAAGAAGGAATCTCAACCAAGAAAAGCCCCTCAACTGCCTGATGTATGGATCCAGGAATATGGTCCTGGATACGATAAGAATGCAGGCTGAGGGCTAGGCATGGTGGCGCATGCCTTTAATCCCAGCACTTGGGAGGCAGAGGCAGGCGGATCACTGTGAGTTAGAGACTAGCCTGGTCTACAAAGTGAGTCCAGGACAGCCAAGACTACACAGAGAAACTCTATTTCAAAAAAGAAAGAAAGAAAGAAAAAAAGAAAGAAAGAAAGAAAGAAAGAAAGAAAGAAAATGCACTTGGCTGGATGGGCCAGGGCACACCCATAATCTCATCACCTGGACCCTAGGGTAGGAAGAGTACAGTGGGTGCTGCCCAATATACAGTGTGAGATCTTGTTCAAATAAATTAAAAATGACAACAAGCTGGCTCAGCAGCTAACTGGATGCAAGCCTGAGGGCCTGACCTCCAGCCCTGGCAGACACATACACAACCACACATGGAGGCCCAGCACTCCTACTGTGCAGTGGGAGGCAGAGACAGGGAAGTCACCTGCAAGCTCACAGGCCAGCCAGCCTGGAGTATGCAGCCAGGCAGAAAAAACAGACAGCATCTCGGGGGTGGAGAAAAGAGAACTGACTCCCAGAAATTGCCCTCTGACCTCCACATGTGCACCGGAACACCCATGAAGGCCAATAATAATAACAGAAACTAAAAATACATATCTGTGTGTATATATCTATGTGAGTGTGTTCATATGTGTACTGTTTTGGTCTTTCTCCTTGTTTCCAGCAAAGAATCCATAAACCATGATTATCTGAGTCTCTGGCCAGGGTGGGTCACTGAGTGATGAGAGGGCAGGGACTTCAGGGCCATCTGTCCAACTGCCAAGCTGGGAATGGAGGAGCAGGTGGAGAGGGCCCTGGACAACAGTCCCTGCGGACATGGACAGCCATGGAGCTCAGGGGTTGGTGCAGAGCATGCTGGGTAGACCTGGTGAAGGCACCAGCACCTTCTCCTCCCTCTGCTCACACCTGTCCTATGGGCCAAGGAGATGGCTCAGGGATAAGGTGCTTGCCACCAAGCCTGATGACCTGAGTTCAAATGCAGAACCCACATGGTAGAAAGAGTACCGTCAAGTTGTACTCTGACCTCCACACAAATGCTACAGCAGCATGTCCCCACGCCCCAGTCACAGATACAAAACAAACAATTGAATGTTAAAAAATGAAACATTATTTTTGATCTGTATATTAGAAAGAGATCTTCAGTGGTTAAAGGATTCTGAGAACAGAATCTGAGAAAATAATTCAAACTAGCATATCCCTGAATTAAAGATGTTCCGTTCCAATCAGACCACAACTAGCTTATTGTATTGCTCAGTCCTTCCGTGGCAGGACATAACTCTATCCCCCTTGGAGGAGCCAGACACACTTTGGGGAAGTCAACCACTCAAGGTTCCCACCAAACCTACACAAGAAGCTAGGATTCAAGCTCACGGTCTCTCCTTAATTACTTGGCTCCCTGGGCCCTCCCTGTGAGTCTGGCCCAGCTGTCACACTGACAGATCCACTTGTAAGCTGTCAGCCACTATCACAGGCACTGCCTGACAGGGAACAGACACGAGTGAGGTGAAAACTGACTGCTCAAATGTAGCAGGCTTTCCATCTCCACCAAGTCCCCAAAGTGTCACATAAATGACCACATGAACTTGGCACTAGCAGCCATGACAGGTACACGAACAGGAAAATCTGTCTTTAGGCAGAAAGAGGGGTGAGTCCTGGAGGGTGGGGTGAGCTCCACCTCCCTAAGTCCCCCAACATAAAACAAGGAACTTAACTACAGGCTGCTGGCTGCCAGCTTAAAAGCCAGTGGTAGCCACCTAATGCAAGGATGGAATACACAGCGCAGTTGTCTCCCAGGCTAACGGGACACCTTGAGGAAACACAGATCTGCACAGCTCTCTGACAGAAAAAACTGTGAAAGATGCCAAAAAGTGAAAAGTCCCTCTCCTGCTCACATCCTTCTCTCAGCAAGGCAACTCCACACAGGAGGCCACTGGGAGGAGTTTGTTCCCTGGTGTCTGAACAGACACAATCATTTAAAATACAGAGACACAGGCACATACTCTTCACAAGGACAAGGGAGGGACATGCCATGTGAATACAACTGCTTTTTAAAATTCCCGCTATTTGAGGTTTCTACCCCTGTCAATAATAAGATCTGCCTTGTTTCATGCATGCTTATTTGTGTGTGTGTGTGTGTGTGTGTGTGTGTGTGTGTGTGTGTGTGTGTGTGTGGTTTATTAGATTTTTTGAAACAGGGTCTTGTCACTAGGTAGCTCTGGATGGCCTGGGCCTCACTCTTGAGATGAGGGTGGTCTGGAACTCACTGAGATCCCCCTGCCTGTGCTTCCTGAATGCTAAGATGAAAAGTGTATGCTCCCATGCCCAGCTCTAAGTTTTCACTGGTTTCCTGTTATGACATATTTTTACTAATTTTATGTGTGTGAGAGACACCCATGTGGAGGTCTGAGGACAATTACAATTGTTTTGTTTAACCATGTATTCCAGACTAGCCCCAGTTTCAGCAACCCTGCCTTAATCTCTCCTGTGTGGTTTATGGGGATGCGATGCTGTACCGGGGAAGACTCATTTTCTTTTCTTCACGCTACAGTCTCTGATATCAACATACTTTTTGTTTGGAGGTGTGTGCATGTGCAGATGGGCGTGTGTGTGCAGGGGCCACAGCAGGACATCAGGTGTCTTCCTCCATCACTCTCTGTATAGTGCCCTGAGTCAGGGTCGCTCTCAACAGGAAGTTTGCAGTTTAGTCTAAGTTGGCAGCCCAGTAAACTCTCGGGATCCACTGTCTCTGCCCTCCAATGCTGGGGTTACAGAAATGCATGCCATGCTGGGTTTGTTTGGGGGTCCTGGGGATATGAGCTCAATTCCCCACATTCTCTCTCCCTCTCTCTCTCTCTCTCTCTCTCTCTCTCTCTCTCTCTCTCTCTCTCTCTCTCTCTCTCTCTGTCTCTTAGGGCAAACACTCATATAATAAAACTGGATCCCTATTGCTACACTGAAAATAAAGTAAAATAAACAAGCAACTATCTGAACAATCTAGGTCCTAGCGTGAAGACGCTCGAAGACGCTGTGGGGCCATAGCAGAATGAGTGTAATGGAAGTGCTGAATTTCCAGTTAAGGGCTCCCACCTTGTTTTCGACAGCCCGGGATTTTGATAAAAGCTCCATAGTCTGTCACCATAGTAACCTATAAGGGCAAAAAAAAAAAAAAAAAAAAAAAAAAAAAAAGAAACCAATGTTCCACAACTGAGAACCAATCTTTCCTCTTTATTTATTTATTTTTGACAGAGGATCTCAGGTAATGCAGGCTGGCCTCCAACTCACTGTGTAGGCAAGGCTGACTGTGAGGTTAAACTGTTCTTTCTAGAGCGTTCCATACCTTCACCTCCAGCAACAACAAAACAAAAGGACTCAGAGAGGCCCCAGTGACCTGAGGCTCACTAACATTTCAAATAGTCACAACACAGGAACTCTCCAAAAACTCCCCATGACTGTCCACCCCTGCTACCACCATTCACAGGTGACCAATAAGAATCTGACGCTGGACAGACTACCCAGTCCAGAACGCCCCAGGAGCAGCCCTAGAATCTGAACTCAATCTCAATTACACAGGAGCCAGCCATTAAGGCTGACCTTAATGGTTTTATCCGCTCCAGCTGTTAGCAGCCATCTCTCTTGACTGATCAAAAGCACAAGCAAATATTCCTGACTCACTGTCTAAAGACCCAGGTTGTGCAGCTGCATGAAGTCGCTGACAACTGTAGCCAGTTCTCTAGTCCCACAGGTGCACAGTGCCATTGTCAGCTCCAGAGACAAGGACCCCGTCCGCGTTGACTGCCAGCGTGTTAACAATTGCACTATGGCCAGAGAGATTACAAATGAAGCCTCCATCAGGGAATGTCCACTGCTTTATGTTATCTGGAGATCCAGAGGCAAATGTGTAATGTCTCTGGTGTAAGACTACAGCCCTGACTGATTTTTTTTTTTTTTTGGTTTTTCGAGACAGGGTTTCTCTGTGTAGCCTTGGCCATCCTGGACTCACTTTGTAGACCAGGCTGGCCTCGAACTCACAGCGATCCACCTGCCTCTGCCTCCCGAGTGCTGGGATTAAAGACGTGCGCCACCACACCCGGCTCCTGACTGATTTCTTATGATTGGTCAGTGCCACTGTTGTCTTTCCAGCCACCAGACCCCATAACTGTATTGTGGTGTCCTGACTCCCAGTAATAACCTGTGGCTCTGCAGCCTGGCACCTCACGGCGGCCACTGCACTGGTGTGTCCAGACAGAGTGTGTAGCCTGGCTTTAGTTCTCACATCCCAGATGGGAGCAGTGGAATCTGGACTACAAGTCACCAGGGCATCGCTGGCTGGATGCAGATCCAGGCCATACACTGCGCTGACGTGGCCGTGGTAGTGCCTCACAGCCTTGTTATACTCAAGATCCCAGCACTTGACTTGTTTGTCTTCTCCATAAGAGAACAAGTGAGGGCTCCTCGGCCTCACCAGCACACCAGGCACTGCACTGATGTGGCCAGTCAATGTCAGCTTTATGTGGCACTAGCCAAGTCCTAAACCTTTACAGTTCTGTTAGCAGACCCAGTAAGGAACCACTGCTTTCCAGGTTCTACAGTGATTCACCAAACCCAGCCACGATGGCCACTGATAACCCTGTAGAGCTTCCATGGCGGGTGCCACTGGGGTTTGGGCACTGTAGCGGCTGTTTTAGCTATTGATGCCGAGTTCTTGGTGATGCCGGTCTCCATTACCATGGAACTCACTGCTGGGGGCTGGGAACGGTCAGAAGTCCCCGGGTGTTGGTACTCACTGCCAGCTGGAGCAGTAAGATTTGCATATTTGGTGACAGGTACACATTCCTATCCACCAGGACCTTGTGTTGCCTTGACTGCTGAGACTAAGGTGCAAAGAATGCCAAGTGGTTCCACTGCACAGCCTTCAGCTGTGGTGTTACCGTCTCAGGCCAGGGTCGATGCACCAGTGGCACCTGCTGTGGAAACTCTACAGGTTATCAGTGGGCATCTTGGCTATGTGCGAGATCCTGTATCAAAAGAAAACACAAAAAATTTAATAAAAAAATTAATAAAGAAACTGATAAAGAGAAGATTGAAATTTTTAATAAAACCTATACCATATAATATTCAACTGAGTAATAGATGTTTGGTAAAGCAGGAGATTTGGGGCTCCAGTGTCAGGACCCCTCCAGTGGAGTCCGTGTGACAAATACTACACAGGCCTGAGGCTACGACCCACCGACCAGGGAGAGACTCTTGGACTGGGGCTGATATTTCTGCCAGGAGAAGCTGACTGCAGTCCCTCTTTTCTCTCATTGGGATTCTGTCCCTATTCTTCTAACTTAACTCTCCGTCCCTCCCACATCAGGACTTTTTCAGGCAGGACCAGTTGCTGTGAGACGACCCTAACTCGGGACTGCAGCCAGGGACTGGTAATGGCTGGAGTAGTTCTGCTTCACTTCCACTTACTAAAAGAAACGTGACTGAAAATTTAATCGTTAGGTAATAAGTTATATTACGGCTTACAAAGCAATAAAGTATTTCAAAAGAAAGCTCCAGATAGTGGCACTCAGATATTAGAAAAGAGAACTAAAAGAAAAAATTGTCTTGACACACAGATGTCGGGCATAAGTTCCGTTTATGGGAGAACATTGATCCTGGACAGAGGGAGCGCAGGCATATTGATACCAAGCCAGTAACTTAGAAGTGATGACGTCTTCGCTGTGTGTTCTGTACCCTGTATTGTTTCATTTAAAGTTGTAATTCAAAATATGACAACACAATGACTTTGCATTCTGTACTTGTACTGTGTATGCCTGATTGTTCACCGACTTCCTTGAATCTACTCTGTGGGAAAATGTAACCACCTCCCACCCCATGTTTTTGAAATGTATGTATAAAAATTTAGACTGCTTGTCTGAAAAATACACTCAGATGCAAACTCAATTCTAGGTTGCTCTGTTTGTCATTCGCCTTATCTTTGCGCACCGACGCTTCCAGAACTCTCGTTCCCAAGGGCCTAACCCAACGGAGCCGATCCGTGGCACTCCAGGGATCCAAGTTCAGTGACTCACTTGAGTCTAGCAGCCTTTGCCTCTCTTTACTTCTGTTGTTTTGAGTTACAAGTCATCAAAAACTATACACTGTTGAGTGTACATGCAGTGTCAGGCAGGTGACGCTATCTTTTGTTTACCTATAGCAGCAAATGGAAACAAATGGATGTAAGGCACAGGCAGGAAATGGCCAAGTTAGGATTAGAGGCCAAACCTCTCACTGCAAAGCTCTCACTCTTTCTGCACGCAGGACACTCCTATACATATTCCTAGGATTGTATCCAGGATACAGCAGGTTGTCAGAGAATTGCAGTGAGTGTAAGACCAGCTGGGCTGTGAGACCATGCCGCAGAATCAACAACAGGGTCAGTGAGGTGGCTCAGTAGGTAAAGCAGCTGCCACCAAGCCAGAGGACTGCAGTTCAGTGTGCTGAGCTCATGTGGTAGAAGAGAGAATTGACTCAACCTCCACATGGGTGTCTCTCACACACATAGAATTAGTAAAAATATGTCATAACAGGAAACCAGTGAAAACTTAGAGCTGGGCATGGGAGCACACACTTTTCATCTTAGCATTCAGGAAGCACAGGCAGGGGGATCTCAGTGAGTTCCAGGCTGCCCTCATCTGAAGAGTGAGGCCCAGGCCATCCAGAGCTACCTAGTGACAAGACCCTGTCTCAAAAAATCTAATAAACCACACCAAAAAAGCATGCATGAAACAAGGCAGATCTCATTATTGACATGGGTAGAAACTTTAAATAGTGGGAATTTTAAAAAGCAGTTGTATTCACATAGCATGCCGTGCTCTTGCTTTTTTGAAGAGTATGTGCCTGTGTCTCTGTATTTTAAATGATTGTGTCTGTTCAGACACCAGGGAACAAACTCCTCCCAGTGGCCTCCTGTGTGGAGTTGGCTTGCTGAGAGAAGGATGTGAGCAGGAGAGGGACTTTTCACTTTTTGGCATCTTTCACAGTTTTTTCTGTCAGAGAGCTGTGCAGATCTGTGTTTCCTCAAGGTGTCCCGTTAGCCTGGGAGACAACTGCGCTGTGTATTCCATCCTTGCATTAGGTGGCTACCACTGACTTTCAAGCTGGCAGCCAGCAGCCTGTAGTTAAGTTCCTTGTTTTATGTTGGGGGACTTAGGGAGGTGCAGCTCACCCCACCCTCCAGGACTCACCCCTCTTTCTGCCTAAAGAAGGATTTTCCTGTTCGTGTACCTGTCATGGCTGCTAGTGCCAAGTTCATGTGGTCATTTATGTGACACTTTGGGGACTTGGTGGAGATGGAAAGCCTGCTACATTTGAGCAGTCAGTGTTCACCTCACTCGTGTCTGTTCCCTGTCAGGCAGTGCCTGTGATAGTGGCTGACAGCTTACAAGTGGATCTGTCAGTGTGACAGCTGTGCCAGACTCACAGGGAGGGGCCAGGGAGCCAAGTAATTAGGGAGAAACGGTGAGCTTGAATCCTAGCTTCTTGTGTAGGTTTGGTGGGAACCTTGAGTGGTTGACTTCCCCAAAGTGTGTCTGGCTCCTCCAAGGGGATAGAGTTATGTCCTGCCACGGAAGGACTGAGCAATACAATAAGCTAGTTGTGGTCTGATTGGAACGGAACATCTTTAATTCAGGGATATGCTAGTTTGAATTATTTTCTCAGATTCTGAGACCTGAAGACCTTTTTCTAGTAATCAGATCAAAAGTAGTCCTTTTTCATATATATTCATATATAGGTGTGTGTGTGTGTGTGTGTGTGTGTGTGTGTGTGTGTGTGTGTGTATTTGTTTATGTGTGCTGGTATCCGATCTTGGAGTGTTACAGACAGTTGTGAGCTGCCATGTGGGTGCTGGAATTGAACCTGGTTCCCTTGGAAGAGCAGGCAGTGCTCTTAACCACTGAGCCATGAGCCATCTCTCCAGCCCCAGACGTTCATTTTCTAACATTCATTTGTTTGTTTTGTATCTGTGACTGGGGCGTGGGGACATGCTGCTGTAGCATTTGTGTGGAGGTCAGAGTACAACTTGAGGGTACTCTCCTTCTACCATGTGGGTTCTGCATTTGAACTCAGGTCATCAGGCTTGGTGGCAAGCACCTTATCCCTGAGCCATCTCCCTGGCCCTAACCTTGCCCCTACAGTGCTGCTCAGTAGAACTTTATGTGGGGCAGTAATGCTTCAATCTGCTCTCATTAGTGTCCATTTTTCTGGACACCAACAAGATAGCTAACAACTTTCAATTCAATTCTGACATTATCATCCCTGAATTATTATCAGACCCTACAGTTAAAGGGGCTCTGTCCCCCAAGATTGTCATGCCTCATGTGCCTTTAAACATGACCAGGTAGCTCTAACTTGAAGGTTCCCGTGCCCCCCTTCTTAAGTTTGGTAATTTGCTAGAGTAGATCAGGTGTGATGTACACGTGTAATCCCAGCACATAGGAAATAAAGGTAGGGGTATCACAAATTCAGGCCAGCCTGGGCTACACAATGAAGTGGGGGCCAGCCTGGGCTACAGTAAACTCTATTTAAAAACAAAACCCAAAACCAAATGAGCCAGGGCAATTAGTTACACCTTTAATCCCAGCAATCTGAAGGCAGAGCCAGACAGCTCAAAGTCAGCCTAGTCTACAGAGTGAGTTCCAGGATAGCCAAAGCTACACTGTGAGACTCTGTCTCCAAACAATCACCCAAAATACCAAAGTAAAAGTTCACAGAACTCAGGAAAAACCATTTACTTTCTTTTGCTGGTTACAATGAGATGAGAAGTCCAACTCAGCAGCAACAGTGGAAGGGACCCATAGGAGAGGTGTGAGCAGAGGGAGGAGAAGGTGTTGGTGCACTCACCAGGTCTACCCAGCATGCTCTGCAGCAACCCCTGAGCTCCATGACTGTCCACGTCCACAGGGACTGTTCCTCAGGGCCCTCTCCACCTGCTCCTTCATTCCCAGCTTTGGAGTTGGACGGATGGCACTGAAGTCCCTGCCCTCTCATCACTCAATGACCCACCCTGACCAGAGACTCAGATAATCATGGTTTACGGATTCTTTGCTAGGAACAAGGAGAAAGACCAAAACAGTACACATATGAACACACTCACATAGATATATACACACAGATATGTATTTTTAGTTTCTGTTATTATTATTGGCCTTCATGGGTGTTCCGGTGCACATGTGGAGGTCAGAGGGCAATTTCTGGGAGTCAGTTCTCTTTTCTCCACCCCCAAGATGCTGTCTGTTTTTTCTGCCTGGCTGCATACTCCAGGCTGGCTGGCCTGTGAGCTTGCAGGTGACTTCCCTGTCTCTGCCTCCCACTGCACAGTAGGAGTGCTGGGCCTCCATGTGTGGTTGTGTGTGTGTCTGCCAGGGCTGGAGGTCAGGCCCTCAGGCTTGCATCCAATTAGCTGCTGAGCCAGCTTGTTGTCATTTTTAATTTATTTGAACAAGATCTCACACTGTATATTGGGCAGCACCCACTGTACTCTTCCTACCCTAGGGTCCAGGTGATGAGATTATGGGTGTGCACTGGCCCATCCAGCCAAGTGCATTTTCTTTCTTTCTTTCTTTTTTTCATTTATTATTATGTATACAGTGCTCTGCCTGCATGTACATCTGCAGGCAGAGGAGGACATCAGATCACATTATAGATGATTGTGAGCCACCATGTGGTTGCTGGGACTTGAACTCAAGACCTCCGGTAGAGCAGACAACACTCTTAACTGTTGAGCTATCTCTTCAGCCCCACCAAACGCATTTTCATGGTTTATATTTATGTTTGTAGTCCAATACATTAGCTGCTGACTTTTTATTTTAACAATTAAATGTAAAATAGCTATCCTGCTGGTGACTGTCATAGTAAGAGCAGAGTCTGCTACAAGTACATATAGGAACAAATTAAAGTAGTGTGGAAAGAAAGTGCGGGAGACTGCTTTGAATTCACCTAAGCCATTCAGATGGCTGAGGGCCTAGTACAATGTCTGAGATATAGTGGATAGTCAGTGAGTCTTGTAGCATAAATACACAAATTCAAGTCCTGCACTAGTTTGACATGGGAAAATCACTTGGTTTTTGAGTCTTTAGTTTCCTCATAATGAGGGAGAAACTGTGAGCTTTAATCCTAGCATCTTGTGTAGTTTTGGTGGAAAACTTGAGTGGTTGACTTTCCTACAGTGTGTCTAGCTCCTCCAGGTGGGGGATGTCATTAGGTCTTGCCTTTGAAGGCCCAATTATATATAATATTCATTTATATTTATATTATATATATTTATGTGTTATCAGTATATAAATAAAAGCTGCAGAATGGGGCTGATGTTCCTATTTTAGACTCTGGTTATTTGATTGACAACACTGTTTTTCCTCCATCCTCTGACCCATTTTTGCTTGCAATGAAGTGTTAGTAAGTGTTTGACTGCATCTCTAATCCCAATAGATAAAGGGCCTGGAAGCACTGACTTCTCTGCCTGTGCTGTTGTCACATGCCACTCACTGGAGATGGCTCCCTGCAGCAGTCTAGAGAGGAAAGTGCAGTGTCTGTAGATGGAGTGTTGATTATGTCATGTTTTGGGCTGTCCCACTCTCTCTCGGATTGACAGTCTCACCATCTTGTTCTCCAACCAGTGGAAGTTGTGAAAGAGGTGACCGTTGAGCCTAAAACAATGGAAAGAACATTCTAAGATGTTTGGGTAACAAACTTACTCTCTCCCTCCCTCCCTTTCTCCGTCTCTCTCTGTGATTGAGGAGCCAGCTCTTTGCAAGGGTCAGGGTTGTGTCATTTTCTTTTATGGCAGACATTCAGTTGTGACTCCCTCTGTTTAAGCCTTGTTGGGTTTATTGAACATATGATGGATTTGATTTGCCTTTGGGCATTTGTAGCTTCATGTCATAAATCCTGGCACTGAAGACAGAGTAAAGCTCAGTGGAGCAGTGCTTGCCTTGTCTGCACAAGGCTCAGGATTCAGTCTCAGGAGAGACTGGAACTCAGAGAATCCATCTTCCTCTGCCTCCTGAGCACTGGGATTAAAGGTGTATACCATCACCAACATCACCACCACAACCACCTCCACCAGCACCAACACCAGAACCACTGCCACCATCATCACCACCACCAACCAGCTACATTTCTTACATTTTCAACATTCATAGAAAATACCTTAAATGGTTTTGGCCATGCATTTTTGCCTCTACTGATTTCTTTTTCTTTTTCTTTTTGGTTTTATTTTGTTTTTGTTTGAAACAGGATCTCTCTGTGTAGCCTTGGCTGTTCTGGACTCATTTTGTGGACCAGGCTGATCTTAAACTCAGAATCCTCCTGCCTCCCAAGTGCTGGGATTAAAGGTATATGCCACCATGCCCCGCTTAATTCCCCCCTTTGGGAATAGTTCCAACGATAATTTTCTATCAAATGCATGAATACCTTGGCCAGGGGTAGCATCTGACTAGCATGTGCAAGGCCCCAGAAGGAGAAAGGATAAACACCACAGAAGGAGAAAGTCAAAGGTGCAGCACCTTTACACCTGTGCTTTTACAGGAGCTCACCAAGTTGCCTTTCTGTCTGCTGCTCTGTGTGAATGGGGCTGAGTAGGTGGCTCAGCAGTTAGAGCAGTCGCTGCTCCTGCAGAGGACCTGAGTTTGTTTCTCAGCAGCCATGTTGGCTGCTCACAGCTCCCTGTAGTTCCAGCTCCAGGGCATCTGGTGCCCTCTTCTAGCCTCTCTGGGCACCTGCACATACAGACACACACTCAGACACCTGTGTGCAAACATGCATATGCATAATTAAAAATAAATCCTGTGAGGGGTTGGGGATGTAGCTCAGTGGCAGAATGCCTGCCTAGCGTGCAGGAGACTCGTGTTCAATCCCCAATACCACAGCAAACAAAACTCAGCGCTGTGCTGATGTGTTATCTTCTTGTATGTTTCACTTACCTTTCCCTCCCATCTTTTTGTGCTAGGAGCTGAACGCCCAGCCTAGTACAGACTAAGCCCATCTTCTCCTGCTGAGCTCTATCTACCGCAGCCTACAGTTATTGAACCAACGTTTATTGGGGCTGGAGAGACAGCTGGGTGTTTTAGAGCACTGGCTGTTCTTCCAGAGGACCAGGGTGTGGTTCCCAGCACCCACACGGCAGCTCACGGCTGTAACTCCAGTTCCAGGAGATCTAGCGCCCTCTTCAAGCACATACATCATGTACAGACATATATGCAGGCAAAACTCATATACATAAAGTAAAATAAAATGTAACCAGTGTTGGTTGGTTGATTAGGTTAAAGGATGCCTGTTCTCCACGCCACCAGCCCCGATTTAAACGGTGCTCTTAAGTTGTTTCAGTTTGTAGTTTCAATCTATGAAAATTTTTTCATTGAAAATTTAAAACTTTCCTTTAATCCCAGCACTCGGGAGGCAGAAGCAGGCAGATCGCTGAGAGTTCAAGGCCAGCCTGGTCTACAAAGTTAGTCCAGGACAGGCAAGGCTACACAAAGAATCCTTGTCTCGAAAAAACAAACAAACAAACAAAAACAAAAAAAAGAAAGAAAAGAAAATTTAAAACTTTCCCTGTATACCTCAACTCCTATCTTTTTTCCTACGCATGCATTCAGAGTACTAGTTTTTCTTTCTCTTTCTTGTGTTCAGGTCTGGTCCACCGAACTCACATGTCATCCTGTCGAGTGGATAAGCCTTCTGAGATAGTAGATGTTGGAGACAAAGTGTGGGTAAAGCTTACTGGCTGAGAGGTAAAGCTTCCTGTAATGCCATGTGGTTTGAAAGGATTATAAAAAGCTGGCGTTCCATTGGAATTCTGTGATGGTGCGTTTGTAAACGTCCATGGTGGCTGACATTCTTATTTTTAAATCTTGCCCCCGTCATCTGTCTGAAGCTTGAATCTTCTGGTTGTCTGTCCTGCAGTTTAGGAGAAACAGTATGAAGTACGGTGCAGGCGTGTGTGTAGAGGAATTTTAACTTAGAACATGGCTGCTCTGGCAAGAGATCACATCCAAAGACCCCCTAGATCTGTGTGATTTGGCTTGAATACAAATACACCTTTAAACTGGGCATGGTGGTGCACACCTGTAATCCCAGCACTCACGAGGCAGAGACTAGTCAATCACTACGAGTTCGAAGCCAGCCTGGTCCTCGAAGCGAGTCCAGAACAGCAAAGTTGCACAGAGAAACCCTGTCTCGACAGAACAAAAACAAACAAAACGCAAACACACCATGGATCCAGGAGACAGAGTTAGTTTGAGGCCAAGCAGAAAAATTTAGAGGCTAAGAGAAAAACCAGGTTGAGTAAATTAGCTGGGAGAGGAGTTTGAGCCAGAACAGCTCAGTTGAGCTAGCCAGCCCAGAGCGCAGTAAGAACAAGAAAGGACGAGTTTATTCTAAGTCTCAGAGGCTAAAAACGTTCGTGGACTAAGTTAGACTGGATGGAAGTTCCGACAGAGCTCTTCCTCCAGAACTTCCGGAGATGAGCGACCAATCCGTTTGCAGCATTTCCTTCTGTACCGCCCTCTGAACGCACTCTTGCGATTGGACCGTCATGATGACGTCACGAGGACGCAATTCTGGGATTGGAGCGCGGAGCTGGCGTCCCCTCCAAGGCGCCCGGTGCATTGTGGGTGAGAACGAGCAGAACCGTTTTGGCGTTCCTGGCGATGGAGCTGCTTCCCGGCTAGAAGCGCGCACAGTGAGTGTGTGGTGACCCCGCAGGGTGACTGTTGCGTACTGGAAGCCGCGAGTCGGTGTTAGGCCTGAGCCTGCCATTTTGAGCTGAGAACCCTGCCAGCTTGGGGGCAAGAGGGGTCCGGGAAAGAGTAGTCCCATGGCAGGCTGGAGCGGAGCTTTGGCATCTCTGGCCGCAGGACTCGGAACTGCACAAAGCCGATTCTGTGTCCAGCTCTCTGCTGGGTTTCCCAGCGACGGACTCGACTCCCGGCCTTCTGGCTTCCGTGCTGGCTTTGGCTCAGGAGGTCGATTTAGTTTTTGTTACTGGTCTAGCGGGCTTTTTTTTTTTTTTTAAAGGGTGTAATTTATGCCCCGATTCAGATAGCGATGAGGGAACTAGCCGATAGCTCCTCCAAAGCACAATTTTTGTGGAGTAATCTAAGATTCATGCTGAAGGACTAGGCCTTTTTGTAAATTATGGTGCAGAGGGTTGGGAGACACACTGAAGAAACACGGCCCCCAACCTCAGGGCGTGGGAAACGTGTTAAACAAATCTCACCAGTTGATTGGAAGACTAGTTAAGACAGTGATGCCTCATGCCGCGAGTAAACTAGTGTAAGCTGAAGGCTTTTCAGAGGAAACGGTGTCTGAGCTGTTGCTCTCTGATGGGACTATTCTTAATTAGGAGAGGGGAGGAAGGGAGACCTTTCCTCACAGAACAGCATGTGCGGTGGGCCCTGTCCCCTGGAAAGAGGATGACCCCCCTTCCCCCCCCCAGACACAAAGAGGCTTCAAGGGGGTGTGGTGCTTGTTGAGAGCGGGGGTCATGAAGATTTGCAGGAACTTGAAGCTTTTACTTTAAAATTAATAGGAAACCAGTGAGAGTTTCCTCTCTATGCCGGGGCTTGGGATGTGGTGGAGGAGGAGGAGGTGACTTTACTTCTCAGGCTTAGTGGGGTGGTGAGATTTGGAGACATGGGGGCATGTTTACTGGAGGCAAGCAAACCAGTTTGGGAGCACACACAGCAGTTCTGATCAGCAGTGTCAGTGAGCGCCCAGCTGGAGGTGGGACTGAAGACACTTTAACAGTATCTTGGCATAGCTGGGAAGTAAATGGGATAGGATTTGCTGATGGGTTGGATGCAAGAGAGGATTCTGCTCTTAGTCCTGACACTGGAGGCTGAGGCAGGAGGATTGCTACAAAATCAAAGCTGGCCTGGGCAATATTGTGGTTTTTTTTTTTTTCAACGCCCCCCCAAATTGCATAGAGAATCATATGTGGTTTGTGCCTGTGACCCCAGCCCTTGGAGGCAAGACAGAGGGTTTGAGTCTTGTTTTTGTTTTTTCGAGACAGAGTTTCTCTGTGTAGCCTTGGCTGTCCTGGACTCACTTTGTAGACCAGGCTGGCCTCGAACTCACAGCAATCGCCTGCCTCTGCCTCCCAAGTGCTGGGATTACATGCGTGGGCCACCACCCCTGGCAGAAGATTTGAGTTTTAAGCCAGCTTGTGGTACAGAGTGTTCTCCCCCCCCCCCCCCGCCCCCTTTAAAGCTTTTTATTTTCCTTTAAAAATCTTCCTTCCTTCCTTCCTTCCTTCCTTCCTTCCTTTCTTTCTAATTTATATGTGTGAGTGTCCTGGCTCATTTCATGTCAACTTGTGAGAAGATAAGGTCATCTGAGAGGAGAGAACCTCAATTGAGAAAGTGCCTCCATAGAGAATTCCGTAGGGCCCTTCCTTTCCTTCCTTCCTTTCTTTTGGCTTTTCCTTTTTTTCCGCTCAGACAGGGTCTCACTTTGCAGCTCTGGCTGTCCTGGAACTCACTAATGTAGACAAGGCTGGCCTTGAACTCAGAAGTCAGCCTGCTTCTGCCACCCAGGTCCATGCATGTCTTTGTACTTTGTGAATGCCTGGTGCTAGCAGCAGTCAGAAGAGACGTCAGATGTCTTGGGATTGTATTTGTGAGTCGCCCTGTAGGTGCTAGTAACCCTAACCTCAAGTCCTTTGCAAGAGGAACAAGTGCTCTCAACCTCGGAGCCTTCTCTCTAGCTCCTGCATAGTGAGATTCTAGCTGACAAAACCAGGGGCTGGGGATGTGACCTCTGGGTTCAATCCTTAGTACTTCAAAAAGAAAATCAAGACCCTCCCTATTTAAAAAAAAAACTGCTTAAGGTTTCTGTTCTGTGATAAAGGAACTTTAGGGCAGGTGTAGTGCTTTCACACCTTTAGTTGGAGCACTCAGGAGGCGAAGGCAGGTAGATATCTGTGATGTCAAGGCTAGTCAATGCAGTTCCAGGACATCCAGAGCTACATAGAGATAAGTCTGTCTCAAAAGAGAGAGCTCTTTTTGTTTTCTTTTGTTTTTCGAGACAGGGTTTCTCTGTGTAGCCTTGGCTGTCCTGGACTCGCTTTACAGGCTGGCCTTGAACTCACAGGGATCTGCCTGCCTCTGCCTCCTGAGTGCTGAGATTAAAGGCCTGTGCCACCAGGCCCAGCTGATATAGCTCTTTATAACCTAATTTTTTAGAAAAAAAAATATGGATGTTTTGCCTGAAATTATATATGTGGACCATGTATAAGCCTGGTGCCTAAGGAGGTCAGAAAAAAAGGCATAAACCTGGTTCCATCAGAAGAGCAGTCAGTGCCTTTACCTGCTGAAGCTCTCTCTTCAGCCCTCTTCTGCTCTCACAGCCTAATTTTGCAAGGAACAACCTAGTGTAGTACTCTTTCCATGACTTTGTGTGGATGAGGGGAACTACAGGGTCCACTCATCACAGTTGCGCCAGTGCTAGTATAGATTCTACAGTTCATTTCTGCTGCCCCAGTGCTAGTATAGATTCTATAGTTCACTAATTAGCTTTCCAAGGGTTGGAGGGATTAGGAAAGGTCTCTTAATAGAACCATTGAGTTCAAATTATTAACACCTGCTCTGGCATGGTAGGCCAGGGATGCTGGGCAAAGGAAGGCAAAATCTGGACATGAGACTACATAGCTGGGAAATCAGAGAGGTGGGGTCCATTTCTCAAGAACGTGCAGACCAGCCTCCATCCTGTGCACTATTGTTAGTGTGCACATGTTCCTGTGCGCAGGTGGGCATGCATGCATGTGTATGTATGGAGATGAGAGATTGACATCACATATCTCTTTCAGTTGCTCTCCACTGTATTTACTGAGATGCTCTCTCTCACTAACCCTGATGCTCCCTGATTCCACTAGATTTGCTGGCCACCTAGTAATAAAAAGAATGAAACCCACCCAGGTGTGATGTTTATCCTATAGCAGTTATTTAGGATGATAAGGTAGGAAGGTCACTTCATCTCAGGAGTTCAGCAGGTTCTAGAGCTAGCCTGGGCAATATAGTGAGACGGCATCTCAAAACAGTGGCGGTGGGCATGAGTCCAGTGGTTAAGGCAACCTCCTAACACTAAATGTGAGGGAATAAGGATGGAGAGGAAAGAAACAGTGGCGGTGGACATAAAGTTCACTGGTCCAGTCCTACGTAGCATGTACAGGGTTTTAGAGTTGATATTATTATAAACAAAAACTGGTCGGGAGCAAAGCCAAGCATGGCCACACATGCCTGTAATTCCAGCACGGAGGAGGCAGATGCAAGGTGTCTCCACAAGCTAAAGGACACCCTGAGCTACATAGGGAAACTCCTGTCTCAAGAAACTAGGCTAGGAAGATGGTTCAGCAGGGCAGGATAATTGCTGCGCAAGTGCGAGGGCCTGAGTTCCAAACCCCAGAGTGTACATAAGAAGCCAACACTGGTTCCTTGGATCTGTGAGTGTGGTGCTGTGAGGGAGGAAAGGGTCCACGGGGCTTG
This sequence comes from Acomys minous, assembly GCF_964271855.1. Taxonomy (NCBI): domain Eukaryota; kingdom Metazoa; phylum Chordata; class Mammalia; order Rodentia; family Muridae; genus Acomys; species Acomys minous. The sequence continues at coordinate 106,217,113 of NC_140487.1, read as the reverse complement.
CCGGCCGCCTGCCTCGCTCCAGCGTGAGTGAGAGGCCCTGACTCGAGGGAATGGAATGGAGGGTGATGGAGCAGGAGCCTGACTTCCTCTGGCTCCGTGCACAGCAGCATACAGGCACGCCCATACACCACACACACTAATCAATATGCACAAAAGTAACAACATCCCAGACAAACTAGCCAGCCAACCAAACCAGCCCCCTACTTAGGCTGAAATTCCAGTAGCCTAGTGACTTTGGGTAAGTAACAGATCAGAAAGAAGTGACATCCAGGTTCCCAAATGACCCACAATTTGGTGCTGAGATGTGGATTAGAGTGCACGGTGTGGCCTAATGGCGTTACTTTTTGGAGAATATCCATGGGCTGTCTGTGCATTTCTTACTCTCTTTGTGTTTCTGGGCATGAACTTAGGGTTTGAGGCTGCGTGGTAGGCAACTTCTCTGCCACTCACCTCCTTATCCAGCCTCATTTGTTATTCCTTGTGTGTGTGTGATGTATATGCTCGTGTGTGTGTGTGTGTGTGTGTGTGTGTGTGTGTGTGTTTGTGTTTGAGACAGGGTCTCACTGTGTGTTTTTGGCTGTCATAGAACTCATGTAGACCAGGTTGACCTGGAACTTGCAGAGATCTGCCTGCTTCTGCCTTCGGAGTACTGGGATTAAAGGTGCACACCACCACCACCACCGCCGCCACCACTGGCCTCTTTTGAGACACAGTTGCCCACTGAACCTAGGGTTCAGCCTGGTAGGCTGTCTGGCCAGTAGGTCACTGACTTGGGATCCATCTCTCTCTGTCCCCTGCCACAGGGGTTACAGACATGTGCCTGGCTTTGTGTGGATCTGAACTTAGGTCCTGATGGTTGTGCAGTGGGCTCTTTAATGGTTGGGTCATCCTTTCTTCTCTAATACAGATGTCTCTCTAATTGTTGTTTCTTTCTGAAAGGACGTTTGAATTAGCTTTAGCAGAAGAGAAATGGAGGAGCCATAGAATATTAAGGATGAATTCAGGAAGGCCCGAGACCATGGAAAACCTGCCTGCACTCTATTCTATTTTTCAAGGAGAGGTATGTTTTGTACTTTGAAACTTCCCTTTTAGAGAGAACTAAGAGTGTGTTGTGGGAAACATCTGGGGTTATTCTCCTGTCCGTTTGAAAGTGTCTTGAATGGGAAGGCCATGGGCCTCCTCCAAGCTACACACTTCTGTGTACTCAACACCTTCGTTTTGGTGCCTCAAAGAATCTCTGACTTAGATTTTAAACTTTTTTTTTTTTTTGGTCACAAAACAGGTTTCTCTCCCAGGTTTTTTGTTTGTTTGTTTTATTTTAGCAGATGGGACTGTTATCCATTTGGTTCCAAAGCTAGAAATCTGGTCATTGTACTTGATTTCATCCTTTGACTTGGTCTTGAGTTTCCCTCTCTAGTTCCTTCATGAGTTCTAATTGTATCTCCAGTCTCCATGGTTACTTATGCCTCTGCTACCTCTTATCCGAGCTCTACATATTGTTTTGGTTTTTTTTTCAAGATAGGGTTTCTCTGTGTAGCCTTTGCTGTCCTAGACTCACTTTGTAAACCAGGCTGGCCTCGAACTCACAGCGATCCGCCTGCCTTTGCCTCCCGAGTGCTGGGATTACAGGCATGTGCCACCATGTCTGGCTCTACATCTCTTTCTTGGCTCTGACTGGAATTTCCTGCTTCTGTTGCAGCCCCTCCCCAATTTGTTCGTGACACTGCACTCAGAATAGCAGTTCAAAAACAGGTCATTGTTAGGAATGTGGCTCAGTTGGCAGAGTGCTTGCCCAGCATGCAGGAGACCCTTGAGGTTCATCCCAGCAGCACAGAAACAGGTGTTGGTGGTGCACGCCTGTAATCCCCTCTGAGGAGATGGAGGCGGGAGGGTTAGGAGTTCAGCTCAGGTTGCCGGCTTGGTGGCAAGCCCTGCACCTGCTTGCCATCCCTGTTGTTGTTTAGTTTTGAGACACGGTCTCGCTCTTTAACTTAGACTGATCCCAAACTTACTTTGTAGTCAAGCCTTGGACTCAACTTACAGCGATCCTCCTGTATTAGCCTTCCACATGTTGTAATTACAAGCGTGAACTACTTCACGTGGCCTAATATATGTTTTTATGTTACCATTAAGAAGTGAAGGAGGGTCTTTGCAGCCCTGGATGGTCTAGAACCTGCTATTTAGACCAGGCTGGCCTCTGTCTCCTGAGTGTGGGGATTAAAGGCGGATGTCATCACCACGCCCGGCCTCTTTTTGTTTTTTTCTTTGTTTTTGACACAGGGTCTCTCTAGGTATTTGAGCTTGTCTTACTTAGGATTTCTGTTGCTGTGGTAAAACACCATGACCAAGAGCAACTTAGGGAGGAGAGGGTTTGTTTCACTTGTACTCCATATCACAGTCCATACAAGCAATCAGGACAGAAGCTCAGTGTAGGATGCTGGAAATAGGAACGGAAGCAGAGGCCAGGGAAGAATGCTGCTTTTGGCTTGCTCAACCTGCTTTCTTTCCTAATTAAAAAAAAGAATTATTTATTTTTAATTTATATGCATTGGTGTTTTGCCTTGCTTGTATGTCTGTGTGAGGGTGTCCGATCCTGGAGTTACAACAGTTATGAGCTGTCATAAGGATGCTGGAAATTGAACCTGGGTCGTCTGGAAGAGCAGCCTGTTCTTACCTCCTGAGCTGTCTCTCTAGCCCCTCAACCTGCTTTCTTATACATCTCAGGACCGCCTGCCCAGGGGTGGCACCACCCACAGTGGAATGGGCCGTCATTAATCAAGAAAATGTTCCACACGTCTGTCTGATAAGGGGCATTTTCTCAGTTGAGGGTCCTTCCTGAATGACTCTAGCTTGTGCTATGTTGACACCAGACTAGACAATCTAGAAGTCACTGTGCAGGCTAGGCCAAGTTGGAACTTGTGGTTGCCTTCCCTCTACCTCCATAGCTTTGAATGCCTTTTTAGCAGCTCATGGTGTAAGGTTGTCCAGACATACTTTTGCATGCTTGTAATTCCAGCCCTGGGGAAGTGCAGGCAAGAGGATCATATCTGTCCATGTCAGCTTGGGCTACAGAGTGAGGGCCTGTCTTGATCAAACCAATTAAAAAACAAGCCAGGCATGGTAGTGTACACTTTTAATTCCAGAGTGGCAGAGGCAGGTAGATCTCTGAGTTTGAGGTCAACCTGGTCTACAGAGTGAGTTCATCGGCTAGTATTAAATGGAGGACCAGTTACGTTAAGATTGAAAACAATTGGGGGCTGGAGAGGTAGCTCAGCAGTTTAAGGGCACTGACTGCTCCTCCAGAGGTCCTGAGTTCAATTCCCAGCAACCACATGGTGGCTCCCAACCATCTATAATGTAATTTGCTGCCCTCTTCTGGCCTGCAGGTGTGCATGCAGGCAGAGCACTGTATACATAATAATAAATAACTTTTAAAAAAAAGATTGAAAACAATGGCCCAGTGTGGTGGCTCACGCCTTTAATCCTGCACTTGGAAGGCAGAGGCAGGAGTTTGAGGCCAGCTTGGTCTTCAAAGTGAGTCCATGACAACCAAGGCTAATACAGAGAGACCATCTCTTGAAACTGCCCCCCCCACCAAAAAAAAAAAAAAGATTGAAAACAATGGCCAGGTGTAGTACCTCATCTTTTCATCCCAGCATTTGGAGGCAGAGGCAGCCTGATCTCTAGTGTACATAGTAAGTTCTAGGCCAGCCAGAGCTACACAGTAAGACCCTATTTAAAAACAAACTCAGAAACAAAATTGAAAAAAAGAGATTGAACTCCTAAAGTGAGTTAGTGCACACAAACATACATATGTGTACACACACATTGCACACTATATGAACGCAGGTCGTTATAAATATCTCCATAAAACTAACTCCTTCCAGAGGGTAAGGAGGCTCTTCCTAGAAGCTCAGGAATCGCCCATGGGTAACAAATGGCCAAGCTGGCTTCTCAGTCTTCCAAGTCTGCTCCTGCCAGGCTCTAGCTGGGGTAGCAGGAGCTCACTGAAGTTCAAGGAGGAACCGGAAGCTGCATGAGAGAAGGCTGTAAGTGAGCGGTGGTGTGGAGCGGGCATTTGCTACTCTGTGGGTTCTTCTTTCTTCCACTCTTCTCCACCCATTTACCTCCCAACACTAGAAATGAGAGAGGAAAAGGATAGAGGGGAAAGGGAGAGATCCCTGAATAAAGTCAGGGTCAGAAAAGGGGTGAAGTTACCTTCAGATTAGGAGTGTCGAGCTCCTCGAGGCCAGTTTAATCTTCACCATCAGGTTATCTAATAATTTGCTGTTTACTTAATAAACTATGACCAACAGCAGCCAACAACCCACCTATTGGAGCTCTAGCATTTATATACCCTCTGAAAAAAACCCCAGATTTCCAGATGTCACAGCTGCAGAAACCGTCTGCAGCAGGAACTGTTTGCTAGAGCAAACCATAGTTAGCCATATCCCCACACCTGAGGTTAGAGCGAAAACGTTTTCTTACAATATTTCTGTGGTTTTGATTTTGGTTTTAGTTTTATGAGACATGGTTTCTCTGTGTAACTCCCTTGTCTGTCCTGGAACTCTCTTTGTAGATCAGACTGGCCTGAAACTCACAGAGATCTGCCCGCCTCTGCCTTTGCCTCCTAAGTGCTGGGAATAAAGGTATGTGCTATCTTGCCCGACTATTTCTGCTTTGTTTTTGCTTTAAAAAAAAAAATTATTCATTACATATACAGTGTTCTGCCTCCATGTTGCCTGCAGGCCAGGAGAGGACAACAGATCTAATTTTAGATGGTTGTGAGCCACCATGTGATTGCTGGGAATTGAACTCAGGACCTCTGGAAAAGCAACCAGTGCTCTTAATCTCTGAGCCATCTCTACAGCCCAAATTTCTGTGGTTTTTGTTTGTTGGTTTTGTTTTGTTTTTGTTTTTGTTTTGAGACAGGGTTTCTCTTCGGAGCCTTGACTGTCCTAGACTTACTTTGTAGACCAGGCCTCTGCCTCCCTGAATGCTAGGATTACAGGCTTGTGGCAACACCAACCACCCCCACTCCCCAGCTATTTCTGTTTTTGTTTGTTTGTTTGTTTTTTTGTTTTCCCCTGAGATAGGGATCTCACAGAGATCCACCTGCCTCTGCCCCCCAAGTACTGGGATTACAGGCTTGCTCCACCACACTGAGCTCTATTTGTGTATTGTTTTAAAAGATTTATTATTTATTATTATGTTTACAGAGCTCTGCCTACATGTACATCTGCAGGCCAGAGGAGGGTATCAGATCATATTATAGATGGCTGTGGGCCACCATGTGGTTGCTGGGAATTGAACTCATGACCTCTGGAAGAACAGTCAGTGCTCTTAACCACGGAGCCACCTCTCCAGCCCCTATTTCTGTATTTTTAAAGAAACTAAAATTCTAAAATTTTCACTGTAGCAGTGCATAGTAGATAGTAGGTATGCTTCTGTTATAGCGTTTATCAGAGTAACAGTTTAACTTCACTAACTGTGTATAATGATTTATCTTGGGCAGTCTGTATTCTTTTAATAACTGGCTAGGCAGCTTCTAATTTTTTTTGTTTTGTTTGTTTTGTTGTTGTTGTTGATATTGTTTCATTTTGTTTCTTTGAAATAGGGTTTCTTTCTTTCTTTCTTTTTGTTTTTTGAGACAGGGTTTCTCTGTGTAGACTTAGCTATCCTACACCAGGCTGGCCTCTAACTCACAGCAATCTGCTTGCCTCTGCCTCCCAAGTGCTCAGATTAAAGATGTGTGCCACCACAGCCTGGCTGAAATAGGATTTCTTTGTTTAGCCCTGGCTATCCTAGAACTAGCTTTGAGACCAGGCTGGCCTGGAACTCAGTGATCTGCTTGCCCCTGCCTCCTGCGTGCTGGAATTAAAGGTTTGTACCACCATCTCCAGAGAGGCATCTATTTCCACCCCCATCCCCCAGACAGGGTCTCTCTGTGTAGCCTTGGCGGTCCTAGTCTCACTTTGTAGACCAGGCTGGCCTTGAAGTCACCAAGATCCACCTGAGGCATCTATTTTTTAAAAGTTGTTTCTATTTCATACGCTCTGGCTTGGTACCTGGCACAAATAGCTGCTGTATACATATTAGCAAATGCCTGTGCCTCCAGCTGGTAGGGCCAGTTGTCCTTGAAGAAACTGGTCCAAATTATGTTGTAGCATTCATCTCTAATAGGCTTACCAGGGATGGGGGCATTGTGCAGTGACAGCGTAGATGAGAAAGAAGCCAATATCCGTCTTCTCCTCACCCTCTGAGATCTCGCCGCCAGTATCTATGGAGTGTGGTATAAGGAGAGCAGTGGGAGCCAGAGTTTGTCTTAGACTTCCACAGTCAAAAGAAATGCTTGAGGGTGATTAGTGTTGGCTAGGTAGAAATGTCATTGAGGTAAAATTTGAGATGCTCTCTGCCTGGATGAGCTCCTTTCTAACTTTGGCCCAGGAGCGCTGAGCCTCAGGCTCATCATTTGCATTAGGGGCAGCACAGGTTTCAAGGCCCACGCAGGCTCTTCTTTAAAGGTGGAAATTCATTTAGCCCAGGCCTGAGTTTCAGCTGAGATAATTTCTGAATTTCTCCCATCCACCCTCCTGTGTCACTTGAGTGATTATTCTTGGGCCCCAGGAAGACTGTGCCCATCTATGGCAGGTGTCATCCTGCTAATTTCCACTCTGATGGGAACCCTAGGATACACAGTGGAGGAGACACCTGGGGCAGGAGCCGGACAATACTGGAGAGCTGAAAGCCTCTCTTCTGAAGCGCACTAACATTTCCTTCTGGGAGAGGCCAAACTTAGGTCTTTCATTACCTCTGAAGACACTAAGTGAGCCTGCAGCCTCAGGAGTGGGAAGTTCTTTTGTCCTACTTTACAGCAGCAAGGTGGTTTGGGCCCTGACTTCCAGTGCTGCTGTGAAGTTTGTCAGCTAACTGCTTCTTAATAATGCCATGCTGTATGTGAGCTCGTCCTGTTCTTAGTGTCCTAGAGCAAATGCCACTCCAAGGGCTTTAGGTGAGACAGAAAGAAGACATGGAAAGACTTGGGGCTGGAAAGACGGCCCAGTGGGTAAGAGCACTTACTGCCCTTACAGAAGACACGGGTTCGTCCCCTGGAACCTGCATGGTGGCACATACTCATCTGTAACTTCAGTTGCAGGTGACCCAGTGTCCTTCTGTGTCCTCCCTAGACACCAGGCATGTGTATAGTGCACACACATGCATATAGGCCAAATATTCATTCATAAAATAAATAAAGGGTTTCTCTGTGTAACCTTGACTATCCTGGACTCGCTTTCTAGACCAGGCTAGCCTTCAACTCACAGCAATCTACCTGCCTCTGCCTCCCAAGTGCTGGGATTAAAGGTAAGGTGTGTGCCACTACCTCCCAGCGAAGTGAGTGTTTTTAAAAAAAGATAGCAGGCTAGAAAGATGGCTCAGTGGTTGAAATCACTGGCTGCTCTTCCAGAAGACCCAAGTTCAATTCCCAGCGCCCGTGTGGTATCTCACAACCATCTGTAACTCCAGTTCCAGGGGACACCTGTTTCTGGCTCTGTGGGCTCTGCATGCACATGGTATACTGACGTACATGCAAACAAAACACCTATACCGTACACATAATAGGAATAAAATAAAATTTTTTGTAAAAGTGTGAATGCCTTTAACCCCAGCACTTGGGAAAGCAAAGGCAGGCATATGTCTGGTTTGAAGGCCAGACTGGTCTACAAAGTGATTTCCAGGCCAAGCAGACCTACATAGTGAGATCCTGTCTCAGAAAACAACATGCAGAAAACCAGTTGTGGCTTGAGCATGCCTTCTCAGCACCTGAGGTTCTGAATTGAGTAATGCTGAAGTTTGGTGAAGCCGGAGACCTGGGGCTCCAGGGATCCAGGTTCTGTCCCTCCCTTCATTCTAGCAGCCTTGGCCTCTCTTTACTTCTGCTGTCTTGAGTTATAAGTCATCAAAACCTGTACACTGTTGCGTGCACATGGTGTGCTAGACTCCAGTGTCAGGCACGTGATGTACGCCTTTTCTTACCTATAGCAGCAAATGGAAACAACGGAGTGTAGGAGGCCACAGGCAGGACATGGTAAGTTAGGATTGGAAGCCACACCTCTCTCTGCAAAGCCCTCACTCTTTCTGCACACAGGACACTCCATGCATGTTTCTAGGATTGTCACCAGGACAACAGGGTGTCAGGTGTCTCAGTTGTCCCCTACCTCTGAACCTTACAGTTGTATGATGAGAAGGAATCAGGGCCGGCTCCGGTATAATTGAGACTGAGTTGCTGCTGCTGCTGCTGCTGCTGCTGCTGCTGCTGCTGCTGCTGCTGCTTCTGCTTCTCCTTCTCCTTCTCCTTCTCCTTCTCCTTCTCCTTCTCCTTCTCCTTCTCCTTCTCCTTCTCCTTCTCCTTCTCCTTCTCCTTCTCCTTCTCCTTCTCCTTCTCCTTCTCCTTCTCCTTCTCCTTCTTCTTCTTCTTCTTCTTCTTCTTCTTCTGAGATTTATTTATTTATTATGTATACAATGTTCTGTCTGCATGTAAAGACTGCACACCAGAAAAGGGCATCAGATCTCATTATAGATGGTTGTGAGCCATCATGTGGTTGCTGGGAATTGAGCTTATGACCTTTAGAAGAGCAGCCAGTGCTCTTAACCGCTGAGCCATCTCTCCAGCCCCTCAGCATCAGATTCTTATTGGTCACCTGTGTATGGCGGTAGCGACTGTGAACAGTCATGGGGATCTTTTTGAAGTGTTTCTGTGTTGTGACTATTTGAAATGTTAGTGAGCCTCAGGGCACTAGGGTCTCTCTGATTCCTTTTGTTGCTGGAGGTGGAGGGATGGAAGGCTCTAGAAAGAACAGTTTAACCTCACGGTCAGCCTTGCCTACACAGTGAGTTGGAGGCCAGCCTGCATTACCTGAGACCCTCTGTCAAAAATAAATAAATAAATAAAGAGAAAAAATTGGTTCTCAGTTGTGGAACATTGATTTCTTTTTCTTTTTTTTGTCTTTATAGGTTGCTATGGTGACAGACTATGGAGCTTTTATCAAAATCCCAGGCTGTCGGAAGCAAGGTGGGGGCCCTTAGCTGGAAACTCAGCACTTCCATTGCACTCATTCTGCTGTGACCCCACAGCGTCTTCACCATAGGACCTAGAGTGTTCAGATAGTTGCTTGTTTATTTTACTTTATTTTCAGTGTAGCAATAGGGACCCAGTTTTATTACATGAATGTTTGCTCTGGTGTGTGTGCTCTCTTGTGTACTGTGTGCATGCCTTGATCTTAGGCTTGGCAGTATCTACTAACTGAGCAGTAAATGGATGTTTGTTTTTAATAATTTATTGAATTTTGTTTTATGTACATTGGTGGTCCTACTGCGTGTGTGTCTGTGTGAAGGGGTCAGATCCCCTGGAACTGGAGTTACAGGTAGTTGTTAGCTGCCATGTATGGTCAGGGAATTGAACCTGTGTCCTCTGGAAGAGCAGCCAGTGCTCTCTCCACCCCTTGATTTTTTTTTTTTTTTTTAAATATGGACTAGAGAAACATGTATGTAGTGGTCAAAGCTTGTAATCTTGGCACCTAAGAAGCAGAAGAAGAAGAGATGCCACAAGTTAAAGAGCAGCCAAAGACAACATGGTGAGACTCTGCCTTAAAAAAATGAAACACCAAAACAGCAAAAAAAAAACAACAACAACAACAACAAAAAAAAACCCAAAACAAAAAAAAAGGAGCTAAGGAAATGGCTCTGAGAATATGAAGAATTGAGCCTGAGATGGTGGTGCTGCCTGTACTCCCAGCACTCGGGAGGCAGAAGCAAGCAGATCTCTGTGAGTTCGAAGCCAGCTTGGTTTACAGAGCTAGTTCCAGGACAGCCAAGGCTACACAGAGAAATACTGTCTCACAAAATCAGAGTGAGAGAAAGAGAGAATGTGAGGAATTGAGCCCATATCCGTAGCATGCCCAAACAAGCCAGGCACAGCATATATTCCTGTGCTAAGCCCAGCATTGGAGGGCACAGTGTGGATCCTGAGAGCTCACTGGGCTGCCAACCTGGACTAAAATGCAAACTTCCTGTTCAGAGGGACCATGACTCAGGGCGCTATACAGAGAGTGATGGAGGAAGACACCTGATGTCCTGCTGTGGCCCCTGCACACACACGTGCATCTGCACTCACACTGCCACACACGCATACACACCTCCACACACAAAAAGTATGTTGATATCAGAGACTGTAGCATGAAGAAAAGAAAATGAGTCTTCCCCGGGACAGCATCGCATCCCCATAAACCACACAGGAGAGATGAAGGCAGGGGTGCTGGAACTGGGGCTAGTCTGGAATACATGGTTAAACAAAACAAAACAAAAAAGAATTTTAGGGTCAGTGAAACAAAGCTGGACATCATAGCTCATGCCTTTAATTTGAGCTCTCTGGGGTCTGTGACAGGAGAATTGCAGTGAGTGTGAGGCCAGCTGGGCTGTGAGACCATGCCACAGAATCAACAACAGGGTCGGTGAGGTGGCTCAGAAGGTAAAGCAGCTGCCACCAAGCCAGAGGACTGCAGTTCAGTGTGCTGAGCCTATGCGGTACCTCAGACCTCCACATGGGTGTCTCTCTCACACACATAAAATTAGTAAAAATATTTCGTAACAGGAAACCAGTGAAAACTTAGAGCTGGGCATGGGAGCACACACTTTTCATCTTAGCATCCAGGAAGCACAGGCAGGGGGATCTCAGTGAGTTCCAGGCCACCCTAATCTGAAGGGTGAGGCCCAGGCCATCCAGAGCTACCTAGTGAGAGACCCTGTCTCAAAAATCTAATAAACCGTAAAAAAAGCATGCATGAAACAAGGCAGATCTCATTATCTACACGGGAAGATACTTCAAAGAATATGAATTTTAAAAGCCGCTGTAGAGTATTCACATGGCACATCTCTCCCTTGCCCTTGTGAAGAGTATGTGCCTGTGTCTCTGTATTTTAAATGATTGTGTCTGTTCAGACACCAGGGAACAAACTCCTCCCAGTGGCCTCCTGTGTGGAGTTGGCTTGCTGAGAGAAGGATGTGAGCAGGAGAGGGATTTTTCACTTTTTGGCATCTTTCACAGTTTTTTCTGTCAGAGAGCTGTGCAGATCTGTGTTTCCTCAAGGTGTCCCGTTAGCCTGGGAGACAACTGCGCTGTGTATTCCATCCTTGCATTAGGTGGCTACCACTGGCTTTCAAGCTGGCAGCCAGCAGCCTGTAGTTAAGTTCCTTGTTTTATGTTGGGGGACTTAGGGAGGTGGAGCTCACCCCACCCTCCAGGACTCACCCCTCTTTCTGCCTAAAGACAGATTTTCCTGTTCGTGTACCTGTCATGGCTGCTAGTGCCAAGTTCATGTGGTCATTTATGTGACACTTTGGGGACTTGGTGGAGATGGAGAGCCTGCTACATTTGAGCAGTCAGTTTTCACCTCACTTGTGTCTGTTCCCTGTCAGGCAGTGCCTGTGATAGTGGCTGACAGCTTACAAGTGGATCTGTCAGTGTGACAGCTGGGCCAGACTCACAGGGAGGGCCCAGGGAGCCAAGTAATTAGGGAGAAACGGTGAGCTTTAATCCTAGCATGTTGTATAGGTTTGGTGGAAACCTTGAGTAGTTGACTTCCCCAAAGTGTGTCTAGCTCCTCCAAGGGAGGATAGAGTTAGATCCTGGTTGGAAGGACCATTTATATATAATATTTATTTATATATATAAATAATCTGGAGAATGGGCCTGATGTTCCTATTTTAGACTGATTATTTGATTGACAAAACTGTTTTTCCTCCATCCTCTGACCCATTTTTGCCTGCAATGAAGTGCTGGTAAGTGTTTACTGCATCTCTAATCCCAACAGATAACGGGCCTGAAAGCACTGACTTCTCTGCCTGTGCTGTTGTCACATGCCACTCACTGGAGATGGCTCCCTGCAGCAGTCTAGAGAGGAAAGTGCAGTGTGTGTAGATGGAGTGTTGGTTGTGTCATGTTTTGGGCTATCCCCGCCTTCTCGTGGATTGACAGGCTCACCATCCTGTTCTCCAACCAGTGGAAGGTGTGAAAGAGGTGACGATTGAGCCTAAAACAATGGAAAGAACATTCTAAGATGTTTGGGTAATAAATTCTCTGTGTATGTGTTTCTCTATCTGTCTCTTTGTCTGTCTCTGTTTGTCTCTGTCTGTCTGTCTCTCTCTCCTCCTCCCTCTTCCTCCCTCCCTCCTTCTCTCTTCTTCCCTCCTTCCCTCCTTCCCTCTCTCTCTGTGATTGAGGAGCCAGCTCTTTCCACGGGTCAGGGTTGTGTCATTTTCTTTTATGGCAGATGTTCAGGTGGGATTCCTTCTGTTTAAGCCTTGTTGGGTTTATTGAATATATGACGGATTTGCTTTGCCCTTTGGGCATTTGTGGCTTCATGTCAGAAATCCTGGCACTGAAGACAGAGTAAAGCTCAGTGGAACAGTGCTTGCCTCATCTGCACAAGGCTCAGGATTCAGTCCTGGAAGAGAGACTAAAGCGTCCTTGTGTTGCATTTGGAGTAGAGCGACCTGTGTCCACCACGTGGAGGCGAGCTGCCCTTTCTGCCTTTAGTACAAAGGATAGTGTAGCTTCCTGATGCAAAATAGGGACATATGTTTATGCTGTAAGGACACTGACTCGTTCAAATTCCATTTCTGTTTTAGTTGGCTCCTTACTTATTGGTTCCATGTCCTTGGAATTAAACAACTTTGAATCAGAAGTATTTGGGGGTAAAAGTCTCAAGCCTAGATTGGTGGCACATGTGTACAGTCCTGGTCCTGGGCACTGCAGCAGCAAGAGCCTAGGCAGAGGCCAGCCTGGGCCCAAAGCAGGACCGAAACAGTACATGTGAAGAACACCTGCAGATTTATTCTTGTCATTGTTGCTAAGCTACAACAACTGCTTAATGATGGGACACTTTTGACAGATGCTTCACTGGGCAGCTTTGTTGCCATGCAAGCACCAAGTATTTCTATGCAGTGGACCTCTCATAGCTGTCTCAGCTACTTCTCTGCTGCTGTGCTAAGAGTCCACAACCGAGCTAATTTATAGAAGAAAAGGGTTTATTTGGGGCTTACAGTGTCAGAGGGAAGAGTATAATCATTTTAGTCTGTTGACAGTTTTTCGCTGTTTATTCTGCGAAAAATGACAAGTGTATCCTGGATCAACAGACTGTCATGCACTGGGTGGTGGAGGTGACACAGGCCTTTAATCCCACCACTGGGGAGCAGATGCAGGCAGACCTGTGAGCTCAAGGCCAGCCTTGTCTACAAAGTCAGTTTAGGCTCCACACACAGAGAAATGCTGTCTGGGAAAAGAAAGAAAGAAAAGAAGTGCAAGTGTTCATCTATAATACTGTCTTCATAAAAACAAAAGCAACTGAGGGAAGAAAGGGGTTTTTTTTTGTTTGGTTTGGTTTGGTTTTTTGTTTTTTCAGCTTTTTGAAACTAGGTCTCTGTGTATAGCCCTAACTGTCCCATAATTTAACTCTGTGTACCAGGCTGTCCTCAAACTTCCAGATTCACTTATCTCTGCCCCCTTAGTCAGTGCATGTGCCACTACCATCTTGCCAGGAAAGGATTTATTTCAGCTTACATCTCTCAGGTCACATTCTATCACCAAGAGAAGTCAAGGCAGGGATGAAACTGAAGCCTTGAGAGTGGCTGCTTTCTTGATCAGCCTGCAGTCTTACAGTGTATAGTGCCATCTGTCTGGATCTATAAGTCAGTCTTTGGCAAGGGGGTAGGGTGCTTGCTCAGTGTTCCCTCTTCCAAAGTGACTCTGGCTGGTGTTGACATTAAACTAACCAGCACAGACACTGTACCCATTGGTAGCATTTCTCATTAATTCCTTAACATTTTAAAGGTACATTTTAAGCATTTCTAGTCACACTACATAACTTTGTACTGTACTTTTATTTTACCATGGAAAATGATGGTGTGCACAGTACTGGACCCAACCTTACTACGAAATGCATCCCTGGCGTGTTTGGCTGGCTCTTCTGGCAATTGCCCAGGGTTGAGGGAATTGGCTGTGCTTGTTTCGGGTGTTAGTTGCTTCTAAATTCCGTTGTCATGCATTCTGCCACAATGGCAGCATGCATCCCTGTCACCCAGTTCCCAGGTGGCCAAGGCGTTGTGTAGATGAATTTTCTGGGACTTCTAGTTTCATCCTTGGTTAGGATTGGGTGGATCAGATGTTGGTGTTTTGTTTTGCTTTTAAAGATGGGGTCTTCTGCACACACCTGTGATCCCGGCACTTGGGGTGCCAGAGGCAGATGGATCGCTGTGAGTTCGAGGCCAGCCTGGTCTACAGAGTGATTCCATGACAGCTAAGGCTACACAGAGAAACCCTGTCTAGAAAAACCTAAGGAAAAAAGAACAAAAGAGATCTCTATACATAGCCCAGGCTGACCTCAAGCTCTGACCTCTCTCCCAGGTCTTGGATTGCTACTTAGCTCAGTATACATCCCCCTAGACTTTGTAGATGTTTTTTTTCACTTTCCTCTGCTCAGTATATACCCCTAGACTTTAGATGCTCTTTTTCACTTTCCTCTGGCAGACTCATGCCACCTGCTGGTCAAGCTGGGTATCGACAGCATTTTGTAGGTAGGTGTATTTTTGAGACAGATGACTGACATAGGTGATTTCTTGTGTCTCTCTGAAGCAACCAGTTTCTATGGTCAGCAGGATGGAGTGCCTAGATTGACTAGACTCTGACTGGACCCACAGCTGGGGATTACCTTGGAATATAGAACGAAGCTTGTTCTCTAAAGGAATTCACCTTCAACAGTCAGGAAGGGGATAATTTTTAAATTCTTTTAAGAGGCTGGAGAGGTGGCTTTGTGGTTAAGTGCATGGACTGTTTTCCCAAAGGATCTAAGTTCAGTTCTTAGCACATCAGATGTCTTACACTCACCTGTGAATCCTGCTCTTGGGGTATCTAACACCTCGTTTCTGCAGGTACCTGCACTCAAACACGTGTACAATGTAAGAATAATTTAAATTTGTTTTTGTTTTTGTGCTTTATGTTTTTGAGACAAATCTCTCTACACATCCCTGGCTGTCTTGAACTGCTAATGTAGACCAGGCTAGCCTTGAAACCACAGAGATCTGCCTGCCTTTGCCTCTCAAAAGCTATGCCTAGCCAAAGTAGAAACTATTTTAGTTGCATAATTTTAATTTATTTTCCTAGTGCTACCAATCAAACTCAGGACCTTACATGTTAGGCAAGTGTTTTACCTGTGCTACCTTCCACCCCAGGCTTACTATTTTTGATAGTTATTGTTAAGTAACTTCTAAAAGTTAATTCTAAATTTAATAATGTTTCTTTTTTTTTAATGTATGCATGCTCTGTCTGTCTGTATGCCCAGAAGAGGGCATCAGATCCCTTTATAAATGGTCGTGAGCCATCATGTGGTTGCCAGGAACTCAGGACCTCTAGAAAGCAGCCAGTGCTCTTAACCACTGAGCCATCTCACCAGCCCCTTTAATAATGTTTCTTATTTTTCTGATTTCACCAATATTGATTATTGCTTTCTAAACATTGTTGCAATTTATTATGTTAAAAATAGCACTTTGCAAAAACAAACAAAAAACCAAACTCTTTGGAGCTAGGTGAGGTGACGCATACCTGTAATCCCAGCACTCGGGAGGCAGAGGCAAGTGGATCTTTGTGAGTTCAAGGCCAGCATAGTCTACAAAGTGAGTCCAGGACAGTCAAGGCTACACAGAGAAACCCTGTGTGTGTGGGGGGGGAGGACTTTGCTACTCAGTATTTGTAGCATAGGCCTGTAATTGAATCAGAAGGCCTAGGCTACACAGTGAGACCATTTTTTAAAAGTACTTTATATATATATATATCTTTCAGTTAATATCAACTCTAATTTTTTATAACTAATTTTGTTTTGTTTTTTTTTTGAGACAGGGGTTCTCTGTGGAATGGCCCTGGTTGTCCTGGAACTCTCTTTGTAGACCAGGTTGGCCTCAAACTCACAATGATCCCCTTGCTTCTGCCTCCCAGAGTGCTGGAATTAAAGACATAAGCCACCATGCCCAGCTTTCTATAACTAATTTAGTTGCTTTCTTTTCCATTTGACATCTGTACCACCATTGACCAAGATGATGTCCAATTATTAGTTATTTAAGTAAATTTAGAGTGTTTTTTTTTCTTTCTTTTTTTCTTTTCTTTTCTTTTCTTTTTTTTTTTTTTTTTTTTGATATTGGCTTTCAATCTGCAACCCAGGCTGTCTCAGACTCACTATGTAGCTCAGGATGGCCTCACCTTTGTGACCCTCCTACCTCAGTTTTTTGAGTTTTGGACTAACAGTGTAACCCACTGTTTCTTTTTTCTTTTCTAGACAGGGTTTCTCTTGTAGTCCTGGCTGTCCTGGACTCGCTTTGTAGGTTAGGCTGGCCTCGCACTCACAGAGATCTGTCTGCCTCTACCTTTCAAGTGCTGGGATTCAAGGTATGCACTACCATGCCTTTTTCTTTCTTTTTTTGTTTTTTTGTTTTCTTCAAGACAGGGTTTCTCTGTAGCCTTGGCTGTCCTGGACTCACTTTGTAGACCAGGCTGGCCTTGAACTCACAGTGATCCGCCTGCCTCTGCCTCCTGAGTACTGGGATTACAGGCCTGCGTCACCATGCTCGGCATAGCTTAATTCTTATATGAAAACTTTTTTCTTAGATTTATTTATTGTATTCTTTTATGAGTATTTTGCCTGCAAGTATGTAGAACATGTGTGTATCTGGTGCCTTCAGAAGTTGGAAGAAAGCAAGAATCCCCTAAGAACTGGAGGTAAAGATGTTTCTGAATCATCATGTGGTGCTGGGAAATCAAACTTTCCTCTGGAAGAGCAACAAGCGCTCTTTTAAAAAAGTTTTTAAAAAAGATTTATTATGTGTACAGAATTCTGCCTGCATGTACACCTGCAAGACACAAAGGGGCACCAGAGCTCATTATAAATGGCTGTGAGCCGCCATGTGGTTGCTGGGAATTGAACTCAGGACCTCTGGAAGAACAGCCAGTGCTCTTAACCTCTGAGCCATCTCTCCAGCCTTTCTTTCTTTCTTTCTTTCTTTCTTTCTTTCTTTCTTTTTTTTTAAAATTTATTTTATGTATATTGGTGTTTCACCTGCATGTATGTCTGTGTGAGGGTGTTGGATCCCCTGGAACTGGAGGTAGAGAAAATTGTGAGCTGCCATGTAGGCTGGGAATTGAATCTGGGTCCTTTGGAAGAGCAGGAACAGCTAGTGCTCTTAACCACCACTCTAGGCCCTGCCAAAAGTGCTCTTAACTGCTGAGCCATTTCTTCAGCTTCAATTCCTACTTGTTTGTTTTTTGAAACAGGGCTTTTCTGTGTAGTTCTGGCTGTCCTGGAACTCCTTATGTAGACAGGCTGGCCTTGAATTCAGTCAGAGAACCCATTTTCCTCTGCCTCCTGAGTGCTGGGATTAAAGGTGTGCGCCACCACCACCACCACCACCCAGCTACAATTCTTACATTTTAAAAATTCACCCATGGGTTTTTGCCTCTGTTGATTTTTTTTTTCCCCTGTGGGAACAGTTCCAGTGATAATTTTCTATCAAATGCATGAATACCTTGGCCAGGGGTAGCATCTGACTAGCATGTACAAGGCCCCAGAAGGAGAACGGATAAACACCACAGAAGGAGAAAGTCAAAGGTGCAGCACCTTTACACCTGTGCTTTTACAGGAGCTCACCAAGTTGCCTTTCTGTCTGCTGCTCTGTGTGAATGGGGCTGAGTAGGTGGCTCGGCAGTTAGAGCAGTCGCTGCTCCTGCAGAGGACCTGAGTTTGTTTCTCAGCAGCCATGTTGGCTGCTCACAGCTCCCTGTAGTTCCAGCTCCAGGGCATCTGGTGCCCTCTTCTAGCCTCTCTGGGCACCTGCACATACAGACACACACTCAGACACCTGTGTGCAAACACGCATACACATAATTAAAAATAAATCCTGTGAGGGGTTGGGGATGTAGCTCAGTGGCAGAACGCCTGCCTAGCGTGCAGGAGGCTGGGGTTCAAACCCAACACCACAGCAAACAAACTCAGCGCTGTGCTGATGTGTTATCTCCTTGTATGTTTCCCTTGCCTTCCCCTCCCGTCTTTTGTGCTAGGAGCTGAACGCCCAGCCTAGTACACACTAAGCCCATCTTCTCCTGCTGAGCTCTATCTACCGCAGCCTACAGTTATTGAACCAACGTTTATTGGGGCTGGAGAGACAGCTGGGTGTTTTAGAGCACTGGCTGTTCTTCCAGAGGACCAGGGTGTGGTTCCCAGCACTCACATGGCAGCTCACGGCTGTAACTCCAGTTCCAGGAGATCTAGCGCCCTCTTCAAGCACATACATCATTCATGTACAGACACATATGCAGGCAAAACACTCATATACATAAATAGTTTTGGTTGATTGATTAGGTTAAAGGGTGCTATTAATTTGTTGTACTTTGTAGTTTTAATCTATATAAATTTTTCATTGAAAATTTAAAACTTTCCATGTATATATCCTATCTTTTTCCTACCCATGCATTCAGAGTACTAGTTTTTCTTTCTCTTTCTTGTGTTCAGGTCTGGTCCACCGAACTCACATGTCATCCTGTCGAGTGGATAAGCCTTCTGAGATAGTAGATGTTGGAGACAAAGTGTGGGTGAAGCTTATTGGCCGAGAGGTAAAGCTTCCTGTAATGCCATGTGGTTTAAAGGATTATAAAAAGCTGGCGTTCCATTGGAATTCTGTGATGGTTTGTGTGTAAATGTTTGTGGTGGCTGACATTCTTATTTTTAAATCTTGTCCCCGCCATCTCTCTTGATTTTGGATCTTCTGGTTGTTTGTCCTGCAGATTTAGGAGAAATAACATGAAGTCTGAAGTGTGGTGCACGAGTGGGTGTAGAGGAATTTTGTTTGTTTTAATGTATATGAGTACTCTAGCTGCAGGTACACCTACTTGCCAGAAGATCACAGTATAGACAGTTGGGAGCCACCATGTGGGTGCTGGGAATTGAACTCAGGACCTCTGGAAGAGCAGACAGTGCTCTTAACCTTTGAGCCATCTCTCCAGCCCGAGGAATTTTAATTCAGAACATGGCTGCTCTGAAAAGAGATCACATCCAAAGACCTTCTAGGTCTGTGTGATCTGGCTTGAATACAGACGAGCCTTTAATCCAGGAAACAGAGCCAAGCAAATCTGAGTTCAAGGCCAGCCTGGTATAAAGCAAATTTCAGGTAAAGAAAAGTTTAGGTCCAGTCGTGGTGGTAATGCCTTTAATCCCAAATAATGAAGGTAAAGTTAGTTTGTAGAAGGAAGCACCCATGTTTGAAAGTGATGTCCGATTGAGTGGCAGAAAAAGTGACAACTCAGAGAAAGATTTAATAGAATAGGGTACGCCCAAGTCTCTTGAGAACAAAGATGAAAGGGAAGCTACTTAAGGGAGCGACACAGAGTGAGGAGAGGGGAGGCAGTTTTACTGGGAGAGTTTAAGAGAGAGGTTGAGTGAGAGAACAAGCTAGACACAGGCGAAGACAGAAGGAGCCAGAGAATGAGAAGGAGCCAGAAGATTGGAGCAGATTGCTGGAGTTAGTTGAGGCCAAGCAGAGCAATTTAGAGGTCAAGAGAAAACTCAGATTGAATAAGTCAGCTGGCAGAGGATTTTAAGCCAGAACAGCTGAGTTGAACCAGCCAGCCCAGAACTCAGAACAAGTAAGGGTGAGCTTATTTTATTAAGCAGTAAGTCTCAGAGGCTGAAAACATTCTAAGCCTAAGATTGAACGGAGGCCAGCCTGGTCTACAAAGCAAGTCCAGGACAGCCAAGGCCAATACAGAGAGACTCTGTCTCAGAAAAACCAAAAAAAGAAAAAGAAAAGAAAAGGACACAAATGACAATAATTTTTTGTTTTGTTTTGTTTTTTTTGTTTTTGTTTTTTGAGACAGGGTTTCTCTGTGTAGCCTTGGCTGTCCTGGACTCCCTTTGTAGACCAGGCTGGCTTCGAACTCACAGCGATGCACCTGCCTCTGCCTCCCGAGTGCTGGGATTAAAGGCGTGGGCCACCACGCCCGGCAGTAATTTTTTCCTAGAATTGGGCACCACGGAATGGGACAGGCAATGCAGGCGTAGGAACGCTTGCCCTCTGTGTTCTACCAGGGAATGGCAGGCAGAAAGCCATGGAAGCAATTAAAAAGCGAAAAAATGTTGAGTGCTTCACTGTGTTATGTTCTGTAGCCTTAGGGCTGACCCAGAACTGAGCATAGTGTAAAGTTAGTGTTCAGGAGGCTGAGGCAAGAGGGTGTATGTGTATGTCAGCTGTCAGTCTGCCTGTCCGCACATGCAGGCCACAGTATGTGTGGCGATCAGAGGACAGCTTGCTGGAGTCTTTCCCTCTACCATGTGGATCCTGGGGATTCAACTCATGTCATTAGGCTTGGCAGCAGGCACCTTTACCTACTGAGCCATCTCACTGGCCTCTGGCCTCTATTTCACCTCCTATATCTCTTCTGCCATTAGGTCTGCTCTTTCTACTTCTTGTACCCACAGTGTTCTTAGCTTAGTGCCTAGTCCATTTGAGGTTCATATTTGCTACGATGTTTACAAGTTGGACTCTGAGGTATTGCAAATCAGTGGGCAGGTACTTGGGTTTGGAAGCTTGGGAATATAGCTTGGTTGGTAAATGCTTGCCATGCAATCATGAAGACCTGTTCAGATAACCAAGCACCTAAGTCAAAAGCTAGGTATGTGGGTGGTACATGCCATAGTCCCAGAGGAGGTGCAGGTAGAGGAGCCCAGGACTTGCAGTGATGGCTGAATGGGTGAGCTCCAGTTCTCAAAACACAAGGCAGGGGTTCAGGGGAGTGAATGACTCTTAGGTTAACGTTTGGCCTCTATACCCACATGCACCCACATGAACACACACACACACACACACACACACACACACACACACACACACACACGGGTTTCGGTGACTCTTCTTTTGTCTTTTTCAGATGAAAAATGATAGAATAAAAGTGTCCCTCTCCATGAAAGTTGTCAACCAAGGAACTGGGAAAGACCTCGATCCCAACAACGTTATCATTGAGTAGGTAAAGGGTTGGGAAGAGCTGGCACCCAGCACAGGTACAGATTGTAGTAAATTAGACTAGGTCGGGCTGCTACCATTGTAGGCTGTGACATTAGTGAGTAATGCAGCATTGGTGGGTGACCTTTGTTTTGTTTTGTTTTTTAATTATTCTTCTCTCCCCCCACCCCTTTCTCTCACACACACACTGATAATAATAAGTGAACCCAACACTTTTTTAAAGATTTATTTATTTATTACTTATACAATATCCTGCCTGCATGTGAGCCAGCAAGCCAGAAGAGGGCACCAGATCTCGTTGTAGATGATTGTGAGCTACCATGTGGTTGCTGGGAATTGAACTCACAACCTCTGGAAGAGCAGTCAGTGCTCTTAACCACTGAGCCATCTCTCCAGCCCCCTGACCTTTGGTTTTTATAGGTATAGAATGTGCTTTTTGTCAGTTTTGACACAGGGCCTCGCTGTGTAGCCTGGATGGCCTCAAACTCTCTGTACTCTTACCTTAGTCTCCCACACGCTGAATTACAGGGGTGCATGCGCCACGCAGCCTACTGTGTAGAGCTGAAACAGTAACCAATCACACAAATCTAGCGTCAGGTGTCTCATCAGCAGTTTTGTTTTCTTCTTCTCTCTTTCTGCTTCTGCCCTTCAGCTGTTAGCAGCAGGTGCTCATGAAGTGCTGTCACTTGCCTGCCCTGTGAGATTCTGCATTGGCTCTGAAGAAAGGTAGAGACGGGGTAGTGCTAGATTCCCAGTCTGTGAGCACAGCACCATCCGTTGGCTCTCCTGACTTTTCAGAATGGAAGGTTTTCTCTTGCTCTAAGGATGGTGTCTGCACATACAGGAAGCTTTCCATCTGACTCAGTCCTGTATTGAATTCATTTATTGGGGAGCCTTGGGGGGGGGCAGTCAGAGGACAGCTTATAGGAGCAGTTCTTTCCTTCTGCCACTCAGTCTTGAGGCTAGAACTTAGGTCCCCTGACTTTATGGCAAGTGCTTTTGTTTTGTTTTGTTTTAAGGGGAAAGGTGTTTGTTTTTTGAGACAGGGGGTCTCTGTCTCTGTCTCTGTCTCTCTCTGTCTGTCTGTCTGTCTGTCTCTCTTTTCCTTCTTCCCTCCCTCCCTCCCTCTCAGGAAGGAATGTTTCAATTCCAGAAAACGGCTATTACCTTGTGCCCTTTATTGATTTGTTGTTGAGACAGGGTCTCTCAACATAAGCCCTGGCTCTTCTGGAACTTACTATGTAGACCAGGATGGACTTCGAACTCATAGAGATTCACCTGCCTCTGCCTCCCAGGTGCTGGGATTAAAGGTTGAGTCAGCACACCTGGCTCTTTATTGAATTTCTAATAAGAAATTGCTTATTCTTTGAGACCCCTTGCTGGGAGAGGGTTGTAATGGCTCACTGGGTAAAAGCACTTACTATGTAAACTTGCCAATCCGTGTTCATTCCTGAAACCCATGTAAAGGTAGAAGGAGAAACCTAACTACACACACACACACACACACACACACACACATACACACGATCCTTTGAGAGACGTATTAACTGTTTCAAGCCAGTAAACTAAATCACACATTTATTTTCAAGTTAACCATGTTATTATTTGTTGGTTTTGATGTAACCATCATGTTCCTTCTCTCTGGCAGTGACATCACTGATTAACAAATGAACCAGATGTGGTGGCACATTTCTATAATCCCAGTATTTGGGAGACTAAGGCAAGCCTGAGCTACATAGTGAGATCCTGGCTTGGGAACACACACACACAGAGTAATGAGTATAACTTGAATGAGATCTTTATTGGAGAAAAAAAAAATAGAAGCGCTTACATTTATCATTCTGGGGGAAATTGCTTTAGCTATGAGGGAGTTTTATCTGAAAAGAAGGGAGGTAGCATTTGCTGAAAAGATACTGTGCACATCAGTGCCTGTGGTTCTCATAGCAACCTGTGAGGTGAGGATGCTCTTCCCTTTCACTTCAGAGTTCTAGTTTGCAGCTGGAGATGAGTAGCCTGTGGCTGGGTCAGATACATTGATGTAGGACGCGGTGTTAAAGCACATCCCTGCTCACCACACAGTGCCACTGTGTGGGACCCAGCTGCTCATATTTCTGTACCTTAGTGTCTAAGTCGTGATGTATCTGTAGGGCTGCTCGTTGGCAAAACACTTGTTACAATGGTAATCTTTCATAGCTTCACTCAGAAATGCTAAAGTGTGGCATTTATTGATTACATTGCAATAAAATCACCTTTTCTCTAAAGAACCCTATGTTTTGCAGACTAAGAAGCTGAGAAGTTCTTGGAAGCTACCCTTACAATAGCAAACTATAAAACAAGAAAGACAGCACTCTGGAGGCAGAGGCAGGTGGATCTCTGTAAGTTTGAGGCCAGCCTGGTCTACAAAGTGAGTCTAGGACAGCCAGGGCTACACAGAGAAACCCTGTCTCAAAACAAAAAACAAAATAGCAACAACAAAAACAAAAATGCATGGGAAAGCATAGGAAGGGAAGGCTTTCTGCTTGCAAGCAGTGTAGTCTATTTCTAGTGAAAGTCAGGTGGCTGAACTTGGGATGAACTGCACACATAGCAAAGAAAGCTTCATGCAATGGCGGCGCGATCGCAGAGTTCAGAGTTAGACTTCCATCGCAGATTCTGGGCTGTCTCCAGACTAGTACATGATCTTAAGCAGATTTTTTTTCCCTCAAGACAGGGTTTCTCTGTGTAGCCTTGACGTCCTGGACTCACTTTGTAGACCGGGCTGGCCTCGAACTCACAGCAATCCGCCTGCCTCTGCCTCCCGAGTGCTGGGATTAAAGGCGTGCGCCACCACGCCCGGCCCTTGAGCAGATTTTTAATCTCTATAAACCTCAGCTTCCTTCCCCCCCCTTATAAAATAGAAATAATGAGACATAGCTCAGAAATAACAGAATGAGGGCCATCGAGATGGCTCCATAGGTGAAGGCCTATGAGACCCACCTCGTAGAAAGAACTGACCCTTGCAAACTGCCCTCTGACCTCTCTACACATGTATGGTGGCACAAGTGCATGTGTGCACACATAATAAATGTAGTGAAATAAAAATGACAGGAGAGTTTAACAAGAGACTTATTAGCAGTAGCCATCTTATTGGTTAGTCTATCATAAGCAGTATAGATAGCTACTTGTAATTATTATTTTAAGCACGTCCTTGCTTTTCCCAGTACTGAACTGGCACACTTTCTCTTTGAAAGAACATATATAGGCCATGAGCACAAGTGCACAAGGGCCTGCCTTACCCTCTTTGTCTCTTGTAGCCCCTGATGTCTAGTGTTCTTTTTGTCACATTCATTTACTATCTATTCATTACAAGGCAAGCGTGGATGCTATAGCTTGATGAGGGCTTTATTTCGGGTCTTCATGTTCAGAGAGAAGGTGATATTTGAGCTAGGTGTTAAGGAATGGATGTTGTATTTTCAGAAAACAGGAGGAGGAAAGGTGTTTGGGGCAGTGAAGACTTTAGGAAAGGCACAAGAAGAAAAGCAATAGCACATTAGGGGGCCCTGTGGTAGGAGTGGTGACTAATAAAATCTGTGCCCCCTCTAGCCCCCAGCCTGCCCCCCCTACTTGCCCCAGCCGAGATATCCTTTCCTTATTATGTTCAACATCCTGGTTTCCAGCTAGTACTAGTTGGCCAGCCTCTTGTTTTTCTATCAAGATCTATCTTGGCTTCACCTTCTTTTTTTGTTTGTTTGTTTGTTTTGTTTTGTTTTGTTTTTTGTTTTTCGAGACAGGGTCTCTCTGTGTTAGCCTTGGCTGTCCTGGACTAACTTTGTAGACCAGGCTGGCCTCGAACTCACAGCGATCCACCTGCTTCTGCCTCCCGAGTGCTGGGATTAAAGGCGTGTGCCACCACGCCCGGCTTGGCTTCACCTTCTTGAAGCAGGTTCTCTATGCTGCCTGGCTGGCTTCAGACTCACTCTGCACCTCAGGCTGGCCTGGGACTCACAGAGATCTGCCTGCTCTACCTCCCTGATGCTGGCCTGACCTCACCTTTCAGCATCCTCTAGTAAGTGCTGTTTGTGAGGAGAGGGTTAAAGGAAGTTTCCAGGAAAGCATAGCTGACATAGCACTTAGGACTCACCCTAAAGCCACTCACATGGCTTTGGTGTTCCCCTCTGCTAGGCTATCAGCTCCTGGGAGTAACAAAGAAAGTGCTAAAAAAAAAAAAGAGAGAGAGAGAGAGAGAGAGAGAGAGAGAGAGAGAGAGAGAGAGAGAGAGAGAGAGAGAGAGAGAAAGGAAAGAAAAGAAAAGGGAGGGCTGGAGAGATGGCTCAGAGGTTAAAAGCATTGACTGCTCTTCCAAAGGTCCTGAGTTCAATTCCCAGCAACCACATGGTGGCTCACAACCATCTAATAAAGAGATGTAATGTAGGTAAAACACTGTATACCTAAATAAATAAATCCTTAAAAGAAAGAAAGAGAAGGCTCATCTTTTGTTGTGCTGTGTGCTGGGGGCTGAACCTCAGGCCTGTGCATCCTGGGCATGTGGTCTTTGTGCGTTTGCTCCTGCCACTAGTTTGGGCACTGGTGCATACTGCTCTAGCTAGCTGAACTGAAAAGAAAGAAAAGAAAAAAAAATTAATCTGTGTGCTGAGTAAATTGAATGAAAAAGCACAGAACCATGGTGACCACTGAGGAAGTCATCACTGTGATGAAGCCTAGCCACCACAGTGGCCATGAGTCAGACAGTGAGGGCTGACTGTGCAGTGCTTGTCAAGTGGGAGGTCTGATTGGGCGTGTGCTGCGATATGTTTAAGCTGCAGCCCAGGGCCACTTAAAACAAGGACACCTGGAAACCTAAGCATGTGACTTACTCTCTGTTCTCAGATGCCTGTCTTGGTTTTTGTCATTCAGACTTTACTATGTTCTGAAAGGGCCCATTTCTATAATTCAAAGCAGATAATTGGCTCTATGTATATTTTGATTTTTCTAGGGCAAAGACCAGACATTTGCAAAGACCTTTTCAGAACTTAAATTACATGCTTGTCTGCACTGTCCACTTGGGTAGCTTTGAATAAGATGGGGCCTTTTAAATATAAATTAATTAACCCTAGCTACTGCGAAGGCAGCTTAGTGAGACTCTTGTCTCAAACTAAAATGTGAAGAGAGGGCTGGGGATGAAGCCTGTGGGTGCCTTGCTTGCCTGGGATGTGAGAAGCCTAGGTTCAATCCCCAGTATCTCAAAGAGTAGAAATAAGTAAGTGAAATTTAATATCTTTTTGGTTTTATTTTATTTCCATTTTTATTTTATCTGTATAGGTATTTTGCTTGCACCATTTGTGTCTGGTACCCTCAGAGTCTAGGAGAAACTGTCAGATCCTCTGGAATTAAAGTTACAGATGATTGCAAGCCACTATTTGGTTGCTGGGAATTGAGCCTCAGTCCTTTGGAAGAGAGCTAGTGCTCTTAAACACTGAGCCTTCTCTCCAGCCCTGTGAGATTTACTATCTTATTCCATAGTCACACCAGCTACATTTTAAGTGTTTAGTCACAACGTGGATGAGTTTCACAAACACCAGGACTATACAAGAAGTATCCTGTGTGTGTGTTTGTGTGTGTGTGTGTGTGTGTGTGTGTGTCTGTCTGTCTGTCTGTGTCTATGCTTGTGTATGTGTGTGTAGATACACCTTTTGGTACTGAAAGGTGAAACATGGGCGTTTTGTATGCTAGGCATTTGTTAACACTGAGTTCACATCTTGGGTACATTAGTACTTTTATTTTGAGACAGTTCCTTGCTAAATTGCTCAGGCTGGTCTTGAACTTGGAACTTGTGAAACTCCTCCTCAACATTCTGGGATTATAAGGGTATACCGTCACTGCCAGCTACAGTAAAAAGAAAATTGATCTTGTGCTGTTAGCATAGAGTGGTGGCTCCTCTGGAGTAGGGCTGACTTAGGAACAAGCATGAGATGGCCGTCAGGTTGGTTATTGTTATCAGTCCCAGTGCTAGTTATGTGGGAACGCTCAGACACTGGAAACCAGAAGAGCTGTGTACTTACATAAGTGTGTGTGTCTTTTATACTGGAGCATATGCTCATTAGAAGTGTGCTAGGAGGCTGGGCATGGTGTCACACACCTTTAATCCCATACTTGGGAGGCAGAGGTGAGCAATCGCTGTGAGTTCAAGGCCAGCCTGGTCTACAAATTGAGTCTAGGACAGTCAAGGCTACACAGAGAAACCCGGTCTCCAAAAACAAAAAGGAAGTGTGATAGGAATGTAAACGCCAATCACCCGTGGCCTAGGGGCTTGGGGAAGACTTGAGAGAGAGGAGCCTCAGAGCATTTGGGAAGAATTGTGGAGGTGGAGTAAGAAGAGCGAGGCTTCAGCTCAAAGGCAGAAGTTACTCATTGGCCAGGGCCTAAATGAAGTAAAGAGGAGGCTGAAAGCCCCAACACCACGCTCTTGTAAAGAACTCGGGCTTGATTTTTAGAAAGCCTGTGAAGGTCTTTTAAACCCATGAGGGATCTGCTAAGGGCTGTAGGGTCTTTTTTGAATAGTGAGTAATTATACTCTCTCTTCTTGTTCCTCCTCCTTTTGAGACAGGGTTTCTCTGTGTAGCCTTGGCTGTCCTGGAATCACTCTGTAGACCAGGCTGACTTCGAACTCACAGAGATCTCCTGCCTCTGCCTCCCCAGTGCTGGGATTAAAGGCGTGTGCCACCACTACCTGGCAGTTTCAAATGTCTTTCCTGTACATTATTGAGAGGAAGTCTAGTCTCATTGGTAATTATTATTTCAAATCCTCATTCTGAATGAGGGGGGAAAGCTGTTTCATTGTCTTTTTCTGCCCAACACTTTTTTCTTTCCGTTTTCTTTGCCAAAAACAAAACAGAAAACCAACAACCAGCATTACGTAGTCATATATATGGCCACATCTCTAGAAGGTGCCTGTGGTCAGGATCTCTTTCATTCCAGGCAGGAGGAGAGGCGGAGGCGGTCCTTCCAGGATTACACTGGGCAGAAGATCACCCTTGAGGCCGTCCTGAACACGACCTGCAAGAAGTGTGGCTGCAAAGGTGGGCAGAGGCCTGACATCCCATCGCTCTCGTGTGGACCCTCCGCCGGCTGGAAGGCACCATGGAGTTTAGTCAGTGTGATTTTTAGTTAACTGCTGGCCACACTCACTCATACGGCCCTCCGGCACACTTATCTCCAGGCACAGTTACTGTTCTAAGAGATGTCATGACTTGGAGATACATTCCTTAAGGATCTAAATCGGACGCTTTCCGTCCATCCCTATCTCAGAATTAAGTTCAGAAGGCTGATGCAATGCCCTCTCCTAATAGAAACAGAGACTGTCTCTTCCTTTTTGCTCCATTTTCTCAGGTTTCTTCTAGTCTTACTCAAATATTAAAAGCTTTTTAGCCTGACTTCCCTTATTGGAGCTATAATGAGAGAGACTGCTGTCTTCACATTTTCAGTGACCTAAATTTGTCACCTCCCCATCCTTTCTTTCCATCCATCATTCTTTGTTCATTTTTCTGCAGTGACGGGTAGCAGATTTGTGTCCTGGTTGAATTCGTGGGGTTTTGTTTTGTTTTTATTTTTTCTAGGCAGGGTTTCTCTGTGTAGCCTCAGCTGTCCCAGACTCACTTTGTAGACCAGGCTGGCCTCAAACTCACAAAGATCCACCTGCCTCTACCTCCCAAGTGCTGAGATTAAAAGTGTGTACCACCACACCAGCTTATTTTTCAATTTTATGTGCATTGTTGTTTTGCCTGCATGTGTATCTGTGTGAGGGAGTTACAGACAGTTGTGAGCTGCCATGTGGGTGCCCGTATTTGAACCTGAGTCCTCTGGAAGAATAGCCAGTGCTCTTAACTGCTGAGCCATTTCTCCAGCCCCAAGTTTGTGGGGTTTTAAGCCCCTATTTTTAATTAACAAGAGAGAGAAGGAGACTGTGACAGTGAGAAGCGGTACCCAGTGAGGAAATTGTGGCAGCCTCCCTTATATCTGGAAAGCTGGGCTGTGTCCCTTTTCCAGGCCTCATCTAACTTTTGGGCTCAATATACAAACACATTTATACACAGCCCTGTAGTTACTCCATGCACTTCTTTCCTTCTCTTGAATGAAGTGTCTGGAAACCCTCTTCTGGTCTCCTTGGGTACCTGCACTCATATGTACATACCCACACACAGGTGCACACGTATAACATAATTAAAAACAACAGACAAACCCAAATAAATTTCAAAAACAACCAAAGGGACTCTCTTATATTTTTGGTTGTGAGTCTAGCCTTTAACGGCTGAGCCATCTATCCAGTCCCAAAGGGACACTCAGTAGCATCACACAGGCTCAGTGTGGAGCCCCTTTACTTATATCCACCTGTTGTTCCATAAAATAAGAAGAATAACAAGAAATAGAATTTGACCCAGCCAGCAAAGGTCTGGTTGAAGGTAGCTGGCTTTGGTGCATCAAAAACAGCACAAGACAGGGAGACATCAAACCTGAGCTAACTGTACACTTTGCTGCTGTGTGATCCTGAGCTACTTAACTCTGGGCCTTCGTATCTGATGCAAAGGCAGGGCTTGAATTTCATCTCGAAGGCCCTGGCCAGACCTGACAGTCTGAATTCTCAGGGTCTCTGGGCTTGAATGTGAGTGCCCACTTCCTGCCAGCTGTCTTTCTTTAGGGCTTGGCCTGCAATTCAGTTCCCTCGGTTAAACGTTACGCTCTCTGGAACAGTGGTTCATTGTCAGGAATAAGTTCCAAAATAGATCTTTAAAAATTAATAAGCCCCATTGCTAAGGGAGGGCAGCACAAGCCTGCTTGCTCGTATCTTTTGCCATTTCCAAAGCTGCACCAGCGTCTCCAACTGCTCTAACACCAGCTCTTGCCTGGGTCCGGTTGGGTGGGCATTGCTACCTTGAGGTGGCAGAAACACAACTCCCAATAAGCAGAGGAGGCAGTGTTTTTTTACCTCCCTAGCCTTTGTGTTCTTTTCTGCAGGCCACTTTGCAAAAGACTGTTTCATGCAGCCAGGTGGAACCAAGTATTCTTTGATCCCTGAGGAGGAAGAGGAAAAAGAGGAGGCAAAGGAAGAAGGAGTTGAGAAGCCTGACGCCACAAAGAATTCTTCCAGGAAAAGAAAGAAGGTAAAAGCTGGCTTGCTATTATTTATCACATTTCTGTGGGTATTGAGGTACAAATGCATTTTGTAAGCATTTAGAAAAAACAAGCTCTTATAATCATTCCAGAGAGAGTTGTATTAGAAATTTTGGCGTATTCTAATCTTTTTCCTAGCTAACAATATAAGTAAATGTATATCTATACATATAATATAAAATTATAGTTATTGTAACTTTAGTTTGGTTCCTATTTTCTTCTTCTTTTTTTGTTTTTGTTTTTGTGTTGTTGTTGTTGCTGTTTATTTGAGACAGGGTTTCTCTGTGTAGTCTTGGCTGTCCTGGACTTGCTTTGTAGACCAGGCTGGCCTTGAACTCACAGCAATCCACTTGCCTCTGCCTCCCTAGTGCTGGGATTAAAGGTGTGCATTTTTCTTATTTTTAAGTATCCTTAAGTGTTCATAAAACAAAAACAAACAAAAAACAACAAAAAAAAAAACCCTTGATGTTAGCTGGGTGTTGTGGTACAAGCCTGTGTCTGTGATCCCAGCACTCAGGGAGGCAGAGGCAGGTGGATCTCTGTGAGTTCGAGGCCAGCCTGGTCTACAGAACAAGTTCCAGGACAGCCAGGGCTACACAAAGAAATTCTATCTCTAAAATGAAAAAACAAACCAAAAAACTTGATGTTAAAAGCCACATAGTGGCGGATCTCAGAGTTTGAGGCCAGCCTGGTCTACAGAGTGAGTTCCAGGACAGCCAGGCAGGGCTACACAGAGAAACTGTCTCAAGAAAACAAAACAAGCAAGCAAAAAGCCACATAATGTTTCACTCTATGACTATAAGGATTGGTTGAGTTATTTTTGAGATAGGTTCTCTTGTGGCAGCACTGGCTGCTCCTGCAGAGGACCTGGCTTCAGTTGCCAGTACCCAATGGTGGCTCACAACCACTTTTAGCTCCAGTTTCAGGGGATCTGACACCCTCTTCTGGCCTCCTTGGGCACTGTACATATACAAGTAAAAAATAATCTTTTCAAAAGAAGGGCAGGGCCTGGAGAGATGACTCGTTGGACAGGAGCTTGTTGCGCTCGCTCTTCCAGAGCGCCTGAGTTCAGTGTCCAGCCCCCATGTCAGGTGTCAGTTACAACCACCTGTAACTCTGTCCCCAGAGAAGTCTGACACCTCTGGCCTCTGTGGCCTGCACTCACTCACAAGCATACATTTAAACATAATTTCAGAAAACAAAATATCTTTAAAATAAGATTACTGAGTCAAGGGAACCAGGTTGACAGCTCACACCTGTAATCCCAGCACTCAGGAGGCAGGGGAAGGTGGATTGCCACAGTTCCAGGGCCAGCAGAAGATAGGTAGTGAGTTTGGGCGTTTAGGGATGCAGACTGTGACGCCGCTTGAGGGGGGCAAAGTCTGGTGGATCTCTGAACTGGAGGCCAGCCAGGGCTGCATAGAAAGACCCTGTCTCAAAAGAAAAGAAAGAAAGAAACAAAAGAAAACAACTAAAAATATATTGAAGACTTTAGGGTTCTTGGGGCTGGAGAGTTGGCTCTGTGGTTAAGAGCACCTGTTGCTCTTGCAGAGGACCTGGGTTCGATTCCCAGCACCCACATGGTGGTCCACAGCCATCCATAGCTCGAGTTCCAGGGGATCTGATGCCTTCTTTTCGTGGGCACCAGGCATGCACATGGCTCACATAAACACTTGTAGGCAAAACAACTGACACTAAATATAATAAAGAAATAAAATAAGGACTCTTAAGGCTCTAGATAGACCGTATCAAATTGTCTTCCAGGACGCACTTGCCTGCTCCCATCAGTGGGTGAGAACTGCTGTCTCTTGGAGTTGTCTTCATTTGTTGCTGAGAGCACAGTGATTCCTAAAGCAGATTTTATTGTGGTACAGACAGAAAGATTTGTAGCATGCTGTGCAGAAAAGAGGGAAAGAGCTGTGCTGTAGTTTGGTCAGCCAATAGATGCTTTCCTAACTTGTAAGATATTTCTGTGGTCGGTTATTGAGTTTGTTTTGTTTTGGTGGTGGTTGGTCCATGTTCCCCTTGCTCTGTTGTTGTTGTGGTTGTTGGGCAGTGAGGGAAGAACAGGGTCTCTCACTATGTAGTCCTACTTTGCCTGGAACTCTATTTGTAGACCAGGCTGTCCTCAAATTCAGCGGAGATCCATCTGCCTCTGCCTCTTGAGTGCTGCTGGCATTATAGGTGTGCGCCACCATGTCCAGTTTTTTTTGTTGGTGTTGGTGGTGTTGGTGGTGTGTGTGCACATGTGCATGTGTGCGTGCGTGTGTTTAAGATTAATTTTGATGGCTACACAGAGAAACCCTGTCTCGGAAAAAAAGATTAATTTTTACACTGAGTCCCACCTGGCTTTTAATTTTTTCTGAGATAGGGTTTCTCTGGGTAGCCTTGGCTGTCCTGGACTCACTTTGTAGACCAGGCTGGCCTCGAACTCACAGGGATCCGCCTGCCTCTATCTCCCGAGTGCTGGGATTATAGGCGTGTGCCTTCAGTGATCCTCTTGCTTTAGCCTTCTGAGTGCTGGGATTGCAGGTGTGAGCTTTTTAAAGATTGGTTGAGTGGTCATTTTGTGTCACACATTACAAGCTCTAGGAGTGAAAGGCTCTGATGTAATCTTTCCCCTCGGTGGGTTCTTCACATAAAGATTATTTTCATTCTGTGTGTAAGGATCCGTTAGAAGAATTAGCCACGTAGCTTGAAAATGGTTGATTTGTATATTCTCTCCGTATCACTAGCCTGGGGTCTCCTGAGTACTTTAGACTTTGGCTTGAGTCTTTCTAACATAATTTGAGTAGTTTGAGGTCCCTGGGAACTTGTGACTGGCTGTGTGAGTTAAACCTTAACTACAGTTCTTTCCTTTGCTGAGTGGGGCTGTTATGATCTTTGGCAGTGTTCCCTATAGGATGATGCCCAGCTCCTCAAAATAGAAAGCGGTGACAAGTCAGTTCCTAACTGACACTGACTTTTGGAGATGTGGCCTCACGGGCTCAGACTCCTTGTGTAGGTGAGCTGATGCTCCTGCCTCTGTGCAGGGCGCATTCTTCACAACACCTGGCTGTGACTCTCTTACACATGCTACCATGATTTCTGCTCTCTCGGGACGGGAGGTTCTTGTTGTTCCTGTTTGTTTATTTTTTTAACGTCTATGGGTGTGTGTCTGGGAGCCGTGCCTGTGCCTGGTGCTGGCAGAGCCCAGAAGAGGAAGTTGGCTCCCCTAGAGTTACAGTTGTGAGCTACTGTGTGGATGCTGGGAATTAAACCTGGGTCCTCTACTAGAGTTGCCAGTGCTCTTAACCAATGAGCTGTATCTCCCAGCCCCAGCCCTAATCTCTTTTATGAGCTCTCTCTGACAAGACACACACATATAGCCACACTTTATGTTTCTGCCCTTGTGTTTATAAAAATGTGTTTTAACAGCAATAATATCCTCCTAAGAGAGAAGCCATATACTTTTATTCTGTTCTCTATCGCACATTCATCAATTCCTAGTGTTGTACCCAGATCGAGAGACCAGATTGAGGCAAAACACTGTATACATAAAAAAATTAATAAATTTTTTTTAAAAAGAAGAAAGAAAAGCCTGATGTACATATGTCTTCCAAAGAATGCGAATAGCTGACGTGGTAGTACGGTCCTACAATTGCAGCCCTGCAAGCTGAGGCAGGAGGATTCAGAGTTCAAGGATAGAAGTGTGCTGCATGACCCTGTTTTAAGACATCCTACCCCCCAAAATACTTGTTTTTCCTGTTGTTTTGACTGTTAGAAAGGTTGACCTAAACTTATTTATTATTTTTACTTATTAATTTTTAAACAGTGTCTCTCTCCATTGCCCTGACTGTGTTGGAACTCACTATGTAGACTAGGCTGACCAATAATTCATTGAAATCCATCTACCATGCCCAGCAAGTACTTTTTAAAAATGAGCCAGAGCCGGCCGTGGTGGCACATGCCTTTAACCCCAGCACTTGGGAGGCAGAGGCAGGCGGATTTCTGGATTAAGAGGCCAGGATGAGTTCCAGGATAACCAAGGCTACACAGAGAAACCCCGACTCAAAAATAAAACAAACAAAAAAGAGAAGATGCTTATTTTTTAAAAAAAGGAAACGCTGGGCTGGAAAAAAAAAATACCTTGTGGTTAAAAGCACATGTGCCGCTGGAGTTCCTGGAGTTTGGTTCCCAGAACCCGTACTGGTTTCTCACAACCTCCTACAACAAACTCTAGCTCCGGGGGAGTCTTCTGGGTATTAACTCTGTGTGTGTGCAAACATGTTGTCATCTATGTTGTAGACATCAGCACACTTTCAACATGGTTCAAACAGGATAAAAGTCTACGATACAAGCCCAGCATAGTGATGCATACTTTTTTTTTTTTGGTTTTTCGAGACAGGGTTTCTCTGTGTAGCCTTGACTGTCCTGGACTCACTTTGTAGACCAGGCTGGCCTCGAACTCACAGCGATCCGCCTGCCTCTGCCTCCCGAGTGCTGGGATTAAAGGCGTGCGCCACCACGCCCGGCAGTGATGCATACTTTTAATCCCAGCAATTGGGAGGCAGGTGGGTCACTGTGAGTTCAAGGCCAGCCTAGTCTACAAAGTGAGTCTAGGACAGCTAAAACAAAACAAAAATCTACATTACAGGTGCCATGCGTCTTAGTTCTTCTCATTTGAGATTTTGCTGCCTTTTATAGCCTGGCTGGTGTGGAGCTCACAGTATACACTCTACCAAATCTGCCTCTGTAGAGCTGGAATTACAGGCATGTGCTACTTTGCCCGGGGGTTTTTTGTTTTGATTTGTTTTTTCTTTGCAAGGTCTGATGCAGTCCTGACTGACCTTGAACTCCTGATCTTCCTGCTCCCACTTTGCCAGTGCTGGAATTTCAGGCATGCACCACACAGCTATATTTCACCTGTTGGTCACCTCCTGTGGTTTTGATATTAGAGATAGACACACAAATGTTGAAACTGTACATTTCCCTTTTAGGAAAAGAAGAAAAAAAAACATAAAGACAGGAAATCATCTGACTGTGATAGCTCTGACTCTGAGAGTGATGTGGGCAAGAAGGCGAGACATACATCAAAAGACAACAAGGCTACAAAGAAGAAGAAGAAGAGGAAGAAACACAAGAAACACAGGGAATGAGGGCGGAGTGGGCCCTGCAGCCCCCGGCTCCTAAAAGACTCAGTAGTGAGAAAGGGGCCCCCACCCCACTGACTTCGTCCCCGTGCTCTCAGGTGGCTTCTCCTCATGCAGCAAGCAGATTGGGGAGCTAGAGGGCAGCTCCCAAAATGTTTTTCCTTATTGCTCCTGGTACCTTTGCAAGTGACCCCTGCGGCCATTGCATTCATGCACATAATTTCCTCATTCAGCCGACGGTTCTAGTCTCATCCCCGGCTGCCACTGCCAGAGTCCTTTGCAAGAGTCCATGCTAAAGCCACAGGTGCCACTGTGGAGGGGAGCCTGGGAGCCTGGCTGTGGCCAGAGAGCAGCCCCACCGTCCTGCTATCTGGACCAGTTGTGGGTGACTTCTCCATTTCCTCATCCAGGGTCTGTACCATGGCCGTTACCAGTCTTTGCAGTGACAGCTGAACTAGAAATCTGCAGCCATGGTCATTGCTCTGCTTTCTGTCTGTCACTGCGGGAGTGATTGCTTCCATTTCAGGTCGCTGCTTAAATTCCTGGCATAAATGGAACTGTTTGTTTTAAACTTTCCAGAAAGCCGTATTCCCATAATCCTTCCTGGGTAACTTACAGACTTAACACATCAGTTCACAGAAAACACTTAATATGTTATCCGAGACCCTGGAAAGTGGCCAGACTAAGGCCACTGGCAGGTCACAGCTTTCTGGAGATCACTTGTAAGGCCCCTCTTTCACAGTGAGGACTTATTTTTTCTGGGTTGATTAAAAAACAAAACCAAAAACAAACAAACAAAAACCCAGTAAGACTCTGTAACCTTGGGGACTTGCTGGGCATTAGCAGTCACCTCCCTCCACAGTGGTCCACACCTGACCCCTATGTCCTAAGCCTGTACTCCTGATGGAGGGCAACCACAGCACACCACAGAGTGCTCTGTGCAGGATGGCTGTGGGGTAGCCACTCAGTGACAGCCAGTGAAGTCATCTGACCGTGGGCAGGTGAGTGTGAAGGCGCTGTGCATGTCCTGTAGTTCCTCACGGGTGACCTGAGACTGCACTCAGCTTTGTATCAGCTGCTTCCCAGGTGACCTGCAGGCTGTCATTTCCTGTGACACAGGAAAGGATGACAAAAGGCAAGTGGCTGGCTTTGGCTCTGCTTTATTGACCTCAGAGCACCCTTTGGATAGTTTTAAAAAATAAACCACATACACAGTGGGAACTGGATCCAGGCTGATGCCCCTTATCTCCAGAAAAATCCCAACCAAAGTGTATCTATACAAAACACCAGAAGGAAAAAAATGAGGCAACGAGGTGCTGAGTGGAGGGGTAGCCAGTTGGCAGATCGGTGACGAGCAGCCAGGTCATGCCTTCTCGTAAGTTCGAGTGCTCACCACATTGCCATGGGTGAGAGTCTGGAAGGAAAGACAGAGTCAGATGGGGTGGAGCAAGGAAAGGAACGCTGCCACCTTCTTCATCCTGGACAGCACCTGAACACTTGCTGTGTGCCAGGCGAGTTACATTCCCCTCCCCCCATACAAATCTTTTAAGATGACAAAATTACCATTTTAGAGACTTTGGGGGGGGGATGGGCCCTTGAAAGAGGAGGTAAATTGGTCAAGATTCAGCGCTTTCCGGTTTCCCTTTTGTATTTAGCACTGGCCAAAGGTGGTGCCTGGTGCATAGCAGACAGGCGAATAAGAACATCCAGACCCTCGAGAAACTGCTCATCTGCCATCTTTTTCTCCCTCCCCTGACCACCTAGTATTCTGGCACGGTAGAGCCAAGCCATGGCCACACCATAATCTAGCTGCCCAGTGACTATAGTCCTGTTTGTTAGCCACCTTCAAAGCTAGGCACCTCACCCCTAACCTGGTAGGAACCCCAGGCTCCTGTGACTGTGCAATTAGCAGGTCCCACTGAGCTGACACTGCTCTCTGTGCTCCTGGTGCAGGCCTACAAGGCAATGTTCTCCTACTGAGGCTTTCAAACTTGTCCCAAAGCAGGTCTGCGGGCCTGGTTCTATCACCTGTCTAGACAATAGTTACTTTCAGGAAGCTAGGAACAGTAGACAAATGGCAAGCCAGGAGGGGGCCGCTCCCCAGCAGTGTCCACCAGGCACAAGCCTACTGCAGATGTCTGCTTTCCTCCAGGAGAGGACAGTGGCAGCTGCTCTAGAGAGCCTGGGATCAACTGGTCCTGCTTCCTGCCTCTGCCTGGGGAACAGCAAGCAGGAGGCTGTGGTAGGTACCCGCTGCGCTTTTCCCAGTTGGACAGTGGTTTTGGCTGTGAATACACTGGCCTCCCAGCAGCCCTCAAGGTTTGTGTTATTACTGGAAGCCAGGTGGTGGTGGCGGCACACGCCTGTAATCCCAGCACTCAGGAGGCAGAGGCAGGTGGATCGATGTGAGTTCAAGGCCAGCCTGGTCTACAAAGTGAGTCCAGGACAGCCAAGGCTACACAGAGAAACCCTGTCTTGAAAAACAAAAAAGTAATGTGTCCAAAGTCAAACAGCCTTTAGGCTGATACTTGAATGGTGTCATGACTCCACCCCTGCCTCCTGTTAACAGCTCCTCTGGCCTCCAGGAAGGACCTGAGCTAAAGAAGGCCCCACCACTGCCCGTCTTACCAGGATGAGTTTCCCGTCACTTAGCTCCCTCGTAAGCGTCGACTCCTGCCCGTCCCACTTCTGCACGTGGACAAGTTTGCCTCCATCCAGTGTCACGATTGACTGTGAAAAGAGCCAGAATTGAAGGGCAGGACAAGTGGAGCAGGCCAGGAACCTAGCCAGTAATGGTGCTAGGATTAGCATTCAGATAGCCCGCCTCCAACATAAGTACACAGGGTTCCTGCTTTGTGGTCGCCTGGCAGGGGCAGGGGCTCAGCCTAGAGGCACAAGCCCCAAGGGATGCTAATGCTGAGGTAGCTCAGGTGGAACACAGCCCCAGGTTCCCCTCAAACCCATCCTTCCCTCTGAGACTGGCCAAAGAGGAATCCTGAAGAATTTTCTAGTCCTGTGCACGTCAATGTCTAAAAGGCCCTTGGGCTTTTCCCTTTAGTTTGTATCATGTGACACCACCACTCCTGCTCAACTGGCAAAAGAGTAGCAATCCCAAGGACCAGGTGTCCTTGGAGTTTTTGTCAGCTCTAGTTTTTAGTGACCATTTGGTCCCCAGTGTCACCAGCCTATCTAAGCTAGTTTGTATCTGGCAGATCTCTCTTCTCTAGGAATTTGGGAGCTGTAGGCCAGAAAAAGAACCAGGCAGGGTTTGTTAGGTAGGAGCCCAGAGGGGTGATGGCTGAACATGATCATGTCTCTTTGCTGTCTATGTTCCATCTTACGGAATCATCCTTCCCCATTGGCTTTTCTCAACTGAGCAGTTAATTTTTGACCCAGACATCCCAGTGGACCACTGTTGTATTTAATGTGCGATCTGGTCCCACAAGAAGGTGGCAAGTTTAAGGATTTAGGTAGGGGCATGTAGTAGAGCAGCTGCCTCCATACAGGGTAGGCTGTCACTCAGGATACCATCCTCTGCTCTATTGCTAGCCTGCCGTGTGGTCCTGAGCTGGGCTTTAGCTCTCCTGCATCTTCAAGACTGATACCTACCCTGTTCTTTCTGGGGCCAACTGTGGGGAGGAATCAGCTGAAGCAGATGAATTTTAGGGTCATGATGCATAGGATACTAGGAGAGGGACAACCTATAGATAAAGATGTCAATAGCTCTTCCTCAGTGCTGTGCCAGGCCCAGAGCCAAGGAGGTTTGGAGCAAGCTCCCAGGATAGCCACCATGAGGTAACTAAGCAACAACCGGCAGTAGGTGCCCCGTCCCATACTCTGGAATAAATACTTGGAGAGACTACAAACACCTTCAGCATTCATGCTGGTAAATGCACGTCCTTGAGCTTAGCTCTACCTGTCAGCTGCTGGCTCTGGAAAGTGTGTGTCAGTGTCGGTGGCCTAGCCTGGGAGCTGCAGATAGGGCTCAGCCTTTTGTTCCCTGCTGCCTCCTTTGCTAACAGAGTCCGGATGACCTCAGTGCAGGGCACTGACTTCTGGGCATCATTCCTAAAGCATTTCAGGTCACAGCCATGGCTGTTCAAGTCTTCAGAGCTACAGCATACCTTGGCGGACAAGGTCACCCAGCTGAGGCTAGAGACACAAGGTCAAAAGAATATCTTGGCTCTGCTGCCCACACCAGTGGTGGCTGATAGATCCTTCTCATGAAGGTGAGAAGAAAATAAGCCAGAGCTTGTACTTAACCCCAGGGGCATCCCAGCCCTGAACCTTACTGAATCTATGACAGTCTGGCCCTTGGAGTTCAAAGTGAGGAAGCTAAGAGAGAGCCGGCCTCTTAGCCTACAGTGCCTCAGTACCCTCCACCCACTTTGACCTACCTTGACCTTCCTGTCATCTGCCGTTGTCTCATCGAATTCCACTCCCAGCTGAAAGCAGATCTCTGTGTTCTTGAAGGTGCTGTGTGTTTTAATGATGACATTATCCCCGTTCTTCTCGATGATTGTGGTAGGCTTGGTCATGCTAGCCACCTGCCTGGTGGCAAAGCTCACACCTAAAGGGCAGGGACAGGTGGTTGAGAATCTATTAGCTAGAGTAGAGAGGCACTGACAAGCTCAAAGAGAAGCCTTGGGCCTAGGCATGAGGAAAGAGGACCATAGTGGCCCGTGTCTTTGAGGGCCATTTTCTCATTCATTCAGTCTTTTCCTAAGCTCTGCAAATGTCAGACTGGTGTGAAATAGGAGGAATGTTGAAATAGGAGGAATGTTGATGCCAGGGAAGGTCAGCAACAGTGGGCATTAGAGTAAGGTATCAAGGGGTATGGATCACATAGACAGCCCCTCGCTCAGTCCTATCCCTGGAAGGTTTCGTTGATGTGAACACTGAGATGAAGTTTGAAGTTGCTACGCACTGTGACACCTCCAGAATGGAGCAACTGGTGCCTCTGGCCTCCTGAACACTGAGACCATAGACTGTAGAAAGAAGAAACAGTCAACTGCCTTCTACGGTCCCGTGGACAAAGACTGTCTACCAATTTCGCCCTGAAAACTGAGATTTGAGTGTCCTGCCCTCTGTGGCAACACTACAGCTTCAAAGCCTCCTAGTTACAAGTAAGTACAAGGGAGTTTTGTCTCCTTCAGACTTAAGAAGGCTGACGTGGTAGCGACAAGGGGTTGAGTTGAAGTCCCTGGGGGAGACTTCTGACATAAGCATTGGACCTGAGCCCTAGGCAAGGGGCCAAGCGTCCCACAAACAGGTGAAGTACGCAGATCCCTCAGGTCAGGCCTTCTCTTTGGGTTGTAGCTTCCCTGGAATCTTCCGTTGTTGACTACCTGTGCTCTGGTCCCAGCTCATGCTGAGCTGTTCTCAGCAATGAAGCAGGAAGCAGGCATATCCACCCAGCCGTGTGCATTTGCCTGAAGCTACATGCATTGTACAAGCTCTACATGGGTTGCCAAGTAATGCTTGGAACAGCTCTAAGTGTAGGCTTTATTACTCTCCATCTATAGATGAGGCTTAGAACCTGTGCTGTTATAAGCTGGGCGTGGTGACTCCTGCCTAGAATCTCACTCAGGAGGCAGAAGCAGGGGGGAATACCAAGAATTCAGAGCCAGCCTGGGCTGCACAGCCCCAGAACAGAACAACATGGACTACAGTGAGACCCTCTATCAAAAAGACCAAATAAACAAATAGTGCTTTGTGACATAGCTTCCCAAACTGTCTTTTAGTCCCACTGTACCACCCGTAGAATATACTGTACCATTAAAGCCACCATTCCTGTAGCCCCTTAACTAGGCTGGGCTGCTCTGCTCTGAGAACCTTTGGTTCTGTAGGATAAGGCTTGGGGGGCTTTGGCCTCAGCAAGGAGTGGTATCTGAGTGAGTTGGGCCTCAGTAGTGAACCAGTGGTTTCCCCGGGCCCTACCCACAGGTGTAGGGTGCTAATGAACCCTACTGCTGAAATTGGGGTGAATCTGTACTGTCCTGGGCTTCAGCCTGACTACATGTGCAGGTTAAATGGAATCTCAGTCCCCTAAAAGCTGCTCTGGGCTGAGGGTCGAGACGGTCATGTGCGCAGCCTGCTCAAGACCCTGGTTTCTATCAGCACCCAAAAAACAACAGCCCAAAGACACTGAGGCAAAAAGGAGGTTGGGAAGGCGGCTGCAGCTCAGGGAGGGGGTACTAAAGCCAGGCATCAAAACTAGCTGGGCATGGTGCATGCCTCTAACTCCAGTGCCATGGAGGCAAGAGAACCTGGTCTCCACAGGGAGCTCCAGGACAGCCACACAGTGAGGCCCTATCTCAACACAGAAAGCCAGGCCATCTGCCTTCCTGGAGAATGCATGCTTCTCGGGGTAGGGGTAGAGTAGATGCCGATAGCATCTCTGGCTGGGGGTGTGACTTGGCAGTCACCGTGCTTGTGTAGCATG
This sequence comes from Acomys minous, assembly GCF_964271855.1. Taxonomy (NCBI): domain Eukaryota; kingdom Metazoa; phylum Chordata; class Mammalia; order Rodentia; family Muridae; genus Acomys; species Acomys minous. The sequence goes on along the minus strand of NC_140487.1, from coordinate 106,175,284 downwards.
TGCAAAGGCCTTGCGTCCCAGCCCCAAACCAAGAGGACAAAAATGCCCATTTCAGAGAAGAGCCAGAAGTAGGTGAGAGGAGGCTACGCGCACACTCCACCCCCCACACGTCATATGCCAGCCCTCCTTCTGGAAGAAGGAATGGAATCTAGCTCAGCCATGACCAGCCCAGTTTCTCTTGTCTCAACCTAGTCGACTCCACAGGAAGGGTCTTTACCTGAGCCCAAGACAAGAAAGGAAGGGGTGGGGCCATCTTGGGTGAATTCTTGGAAAGAATTCTAGGTAGTCCTAGCTTTTCAAATACTTGGAAGGCTGAGATAGCAGATTACAAGTTCAAAACCAGCCTGGGCAAGTTAGTGGGAGCCCGTCACACAAAGTATAAGAGGTTGGGGGAGGGGTGACTCAGCGGTAGAGTGCCTGCCTGGCATGCCACGGCTCTCTCTAAGTTCAGTCTTGAGTATTGACAAAAAGAAATCCTGGGTTTTCCTATCAGGTGGCGAGCATGTATATCGTGTTGTTTTCTTATCTAGACAAGGCATGGGGCTCTATTTTCTTTCTCTTCTCAAGACAGGTTTATCTGCTTAACCTTGGTTGTCCTAGAACTCACTCTGTAGACCAGGCTGGCCTCGAACTCAGAGATCTGCTTGCTGCCTCTACCTCTTGAGTGCTGGGATTAAAAGCCAGCGCCACCACCACCTGGCAATTTTCATAGCTCTTACTAACAAGGTTCTTGGAAGCTTTATTTTTCCCCATCCCGAAACCACACTTCCCCTTCTCCGCTCTTGACCTTGCTTCTGGCACCCTTTGCTGTATACCAGGCACCAGCTTTCTTCTGCCTATCCCTGGCACAGTATAGGCGTTATTAGACTGGTGTAGTAGGAAAGCCCACGTGTGGTGGTCGTCCTGCCCCATACCCTACCAGCAACGTCTCTGGCATTGATGCGGGGGCTGGTTGCACACACTACAGGTGAAGGTCAGACTGAGAAACAGGGCACCTGCACGGAGGGGGAGAGACTGTTGCTGATTGATTGCCCACGTCTCTCGTCACCTCTTCCTATGTTCCCTTTCGGGATTCAATTTCTAGACCACCATGCTTTCTTCTGCTGCCAGCTTCCCGCTTTCTTTTCTTTTACTCAACTCCCCTCTCACCTCCAGATCACACACATCCTTCCTAGAAAGCGCCTCCCAGCCCGGACCTCTGCAGCCACAGCTGTCCTCTGCAGCCACAGCTGTCTCTGCTTCTCGTCCCCCTCCCCCCCCCGTCCCCCCTCGCCCCCCTCCAGTTGCGTTGCTGGCCAGACTCAGACCATGACAGCCCCTTCCAGGACGCTGGGGGATGGGGCGAGGGTGCTCGAGCCCAGGATACTCTCGGTGCCTGGGTATTCCTTGCCTAGACTGGCAGGGAGGGTACGGGAGGTGCATGAACACTCCAGCTGGGGCTCAGTGCCAGGACCAGTTTTAGGGGCCCTCCGCATCCGGGATCCTGCGCCCGCGTTTTGCTCACCGAGTGACTTCATATAGTCATCAAAATTCTTGCTGTCCACTAGTTTCCAGGTACCGACAAAGGCGTCCGCCATGGTGCGATGAGAGAGAAGGCGTCCAGGCTCTCAGAACCGCGGCTCCTGGCGGGAGAGCCTCTTTAAATAGCCCTCGCATCACATGATGAACGTGGTCCACACCCCTTGCTCCCGAAATAGGAAGCCGGGGCTTGCATTCCCTCAAGGGGCTGGCGCCCATCCCCCAAGCCCGCCCGGCTCCTGCGTCAGCGCCGTCCGCGCGGCCCTGCCTGTGCCACCTAGCCCATCCCTGCCCTGGCTGTGGGGCGCTCCCAGACACCCAAGAAGAGCACTTCACAGCCACACAGAAAAGAAACTCGCCCCTGCGCTGGTGCCACGCTGGGAAAATGCCGCCTGACCCTTATGCCACCTCTTTTTTAATTCTTTATGGTTATACACTTATTGTGTGCTTGCAAGTGCAGGCTCGCTTATTGGGTAGGGATATCGTAACTCGCGGGAGTCACTTCTCGCCTTCTACCGTGTGTGTCCTTGTTATCAAACTGGGGTTATCAGGCTTGTCGGCAAGTGCCTTTACCCAATAACCCATCTCACTGGCCCTGGGTCCATGGGGGATCGGAGGGAAAGAAGCGGTAACCACAAGTAGAAACGAATTGGAGCCCAGACAGAGCGCGTGGTCAAGGTACTCCTCCCGGCGGGCGGGGTGGACACGGCGGGTGGCTGAACTGCCCAGTGCCTCACCTGCTCTGAGCTGAACGTGACCTTGCTCCCCTCGTGCTAGCCCCACACGTGCTAGCTCCTCCCAGCGGAATGTTCCCTGCTGGTGCCTCCCTGCCCGCCGCCGCTCCCTGAAAGCGCTTCAAGCTTTCCTGACCTCTGAGCTTGCGCTGGGGTCGTTCTTCTCTCACTTAGTGAAGAAACAGTCTATTCAGGCGGTTCTCGTGGCCGCGGAAAGCTTAACTGCCAGAAAGCTGTGGCCCTCTGCTGGAGTCAGTCTTTCCTCTGACTTCTGCCACTAGCCTGCTTGTCACCTTAAAGCACTTTATTAAATATGTCCCATTTTATTGATGATTGTAGCCTGCTCCAGGCTGTGATCACACTGGAACTTTTTTGTTTTGTTTTGTTTTTCGAGACAAGGTTTCTCTGTGTATCCTTGGCTGTCCTGGACTTGCTTTGTAGACCAGGCTGGCGTAGAACTGACAGCAATCCGCCTGCCTCTGCCTCCCGAGTGCTGGGATTAAAGGCGTGCGCCACCACGCCTGGCATATTGAACTTTTTATTGGTAAGTGGTAGTGTCCACCTTTTCACAAGCGAGTAAAGGAAGTTTAGTGGAGCCCATTCCGTGGTTCAGCAGATTTCTGGTTTTTTGCAGGTTTTTGTTTTGTTTTGTTTTGTTTTTAAGATCTATTTATTTATTACGTATACAATGCTCTGCCTGCACGTACACCTGCAGGCCAGAAGAGGGCATCAGATCGCATCATAGATGGTTGTGAGCCACCATGTGGTTGCTGGGAATTGAACTCAAGACCTCTGAAGAGCAGTCAGTGCTCTCAACCTCTGAGCCATCTCTCCAGCCCCCAGATTTCTGTTTAATAATTACCAAATCAGCATCTGGATGTGTAGCCCAGGTTGACCTTGAACTAAAGACCCTCCCAACACAGTCTCCTAGGATTACAGCTACGTGCTGCTGGCCCGGCTTGATCCAACAGTTCTTAAGGCACCTGGAGGCAAGAAGATCCTGAGTTGGAGGCCATCCTGAGCTATGTCGGGCGGGACCCTGCCTCAAAATAAGTATGCTCCTGGTTTGTGCTGACCCTGCTTTGGAGAAGAGCGTAGAGAACAGGATACAGGCTAAAATAATTCTCTTCTGGGAGCGTCATGCAGCTAGTGACTATAGGAGGGGACCTCTCCTGACTTGGGGACTCAGAGGAAGAGGGGCATAAAGGAATTTCTGGGTGTTGGAGGCTCTACCCAGGAGGGAGTGGCGCGCATAGAACTTCAGCCTCGGCTGGGCAGTGGGTGCACGCCTTTAGCTTGGGAGGCAGAGGCAGGAGGATCGCTGTAAGTCCAAGGACAGCCTGGTCTGCAGAGCAAGTTCCAGGACAGCCAGGGCTACGCAGAGAAACCCCGCATCAAGGAAAAAAGAAGAGGGCTGGAGAGATGGCTCAGTGGTTAAGAGCGCCGCCTGCTCTTCCAGAGGTCCTGAGTTCAATTCCCAGCAACCACATGGTGGCTCACAAACATCTACAATGAGATCTGGTGCCCTCTTCTGCAGATAAAGCAATCATATGTAATAAATAAAATAAATATTTTTAAAAAAAAGAGGAAGAGGAGGAGAGGAAGAGGAAGAAGAAGAGCTTCAGTCTCTAGAACTCTAGAAGGATAGTCGTTCTGAGGCCTGACTATTATACCTGCGGTGTGGCAAGGCCTTCTTCCTCGGCCTCTGTTTGTCCATGTGGAAGTCCCCCTCTCCCACCCCTATGCTATTCCAGGAAGGAGGCCAATGAGGAAGAGTCCTCTCATCCCTCCCTACCCCGGGTCTTGATTCCTTTGGAAAGCCCAGTTGCCAGCAGGCTGAGAAGCCTAATTCTGCCAACCCTGCAGGGACAGGCCTCAGGCCTGGGCCTGGAGCCCTGGTGACTTCAGCAGTAGAGCAGGTGCCAAGGGAGGGAGGGCATGGGATGCTTTCTGATTCAAGGTCACAGGCTTTAGGCGAGGAGCCTCTTCTCTCAAGGACTGACAAGCCAGGGACCCAGGGACCTGAGCAGTCTATCTGCACGGACAGTGTAGTACAGTGCCCGGGAGCTGGGGCGGCTGACAGCTGCTGGCAGAAAGATCTGTGTTCTAGTCTGATCACAGCGGGTATCAGCAGAGCTGGGTAGCCTTGAGCAAATTCACGTAAGCCACTTTAAGTCAGTTTCATCTTTGAAATGGGGGCTATGTGGAGATCATACACTTAAAACTCTGGTTTTATTTTTTATTTTTTAGTATTTATTTATTTATTTATTTATTTATTTATTTGGTTTTTCGAGACAGGGTTTCTCTGTGTAACCTTGGCTGTCCTAGACTCGCTTTGTAGACCAGGCTGGCCTCGATCTCACAGCGATCCGCCTGCCTCTGCCTCCCGATCGTTTGTTGTTTTTATTTTTGGAGACAGGGTTCCTCCATGTAGCCCTGGCTGTCCTGGAACTTACTTTGTAGATCAGGATGGCCTCAAACTCACAGTGATCCTCCTGCCTCTGCCTCCTGGATGCTAGCACCATCCGAGCAGCATGGAATCTTGCATTGATAACTTGAGTTGTAGACCAATTACCAGCTGGGCGTGGTGGCACACACCTTTGATCTCGGCACTTAGGGAGGCAGAAGCAGGAGGATCACCGTGTGTTCGAGGCCAGTTTGGTCTACAAAGTGAGTCCAGGATGGCCAAGGTTACACAGAGAAGCTCTGTCTTGAGAACAAAAACAAAACAAAAAAGACCAATAACCTACACTACAGCTGCAAAGCTCTGGCCTGGGCCACTAAGGTCAATTCCTAAGCCACATTCTCTTTCCTTCCACCAGGATGATGATGATGATGATGATGATGATGATGATTACTGCTACTACTACTACTATTATTATTATTATTTCTGTGCATGATATGTCTGTGCGCTTCAGGCATGGGTGTCACTTGACACGTGTGAGGAGGTCAGAAGACAGCTTTCAGGAGCCTGTGCGCTCCTTTTACTGTGGGTTCTAGGAAGGTCCTCACAGCAAGTGCATTTACCCACTGGGCCATCTCGCCAGACCACTACCCCGTGCCCTTTTCCCCTCCCTGTCTCATTTACCCCCAATACTAGGAATTAAACAGAGGACCTCACCCATGCTAGGCAAATGCTCTCCCGTGAGCCTATGTCTCCAGCCCTCCCTCATTTTTGTTTTTTAATTTGAGCAGGAGGATCTCACCAAGTTGCCCAGCCTGGCCTTGAGCTTACTCTATAGCCCAGGGTAGGTTGTGAACTTTCCATCCTCCTGCCTCAGCCTCCCAGGCTTGTACCGCCAGCTTCGGCTCATCCTCCCTTCATTCTCTGAGTACAGGCATTTTCCTCACCCTGTGTGCTCTCTACACCAGAGGCCGGGGGTGGGGGGCGGGTGTGAGTCATGCCTTTTTTTCTCACCCTTCTTGCCTTTAGTAGATCCAGATGTGGCTATAACATCTGGCAGGCAGCAGGGCCTCTCAGGAGCAGCATCTCCCCAGCCTTCTCCCGGTGGTGGTGTTGCTGTTCTGTTTCCACAGCAACCACAGGCTGGGTAGATGACGATGAGGAGAGCTGAGTAACCAGGAGTGGGTCCTTGGGGAGAGGGACCAGGCAGAACACTCTCATCTACAGCTGTTTCCTGGGCCCTCCCTGCCATCTGGATGCCTCCATGTAGGAGTGTCCACTAGCTTGGGGGAGAACCGAGAGGTAGAGGCTAAAGAAAGAGGTTGGTTGAACCGGGGCTCCACCAACCCAGAGACGTGGAGACCCTCCTTCTGTTCACCCCTACCTAGTCCGTACAACAAGGGTTTTTTCTGGCAAGGGTGACAGGCTGTCTGTCTCTGCCTGATAAGGAGTCGGTGAACCTTAGCTCTTTCTCTACTGCCCTGCAACCCCTCTTAGTGAACGGTGTGTTCGCTTTGGAAAGAGGCCTGCCTCATGCATCCCAGACCTGCCCCTTACTATGTAGAAAATGAGGCAAGCCCCTTGGCCCCCCAAGTCTCCTTCCCCTTCTATAAAGGAAGGCCTTTGACTTCTCAGAGCATGGATTTAAAACAGAATTAATGGGCGGGCGTAGGAGTATAGCTCACTGACAGGACATTTGCTTAGCCTCTGTGAAGCTCTGGTCTTGAGGTTTATGTTGGAAGACATGGCAAATTAACAGAAACACATAGGGATCCCAATGCGTTCATATTCGGTGAGTAGTAACTTCCTTTATTTATCCCTTCCACGCCCTCGAAAGGATATATAGGATTTTTCACTGAAGTATATAGTGACCTTCAAGTACTGTGGATCAGTTCCCTCATCTTTGCATTTAAATAGTCTCTCTACTGCTGTCACATGGGCATGAGGGCACGCATGCGCACAGGCGGACATGCGCAGAGTAGGGGAACACAGGCACGGAGGTTGGGGGGAGTGTTCCTTCTGCTACTAGGAAGTCTATTTCCTTGTTCCTCAAGAGTTTGAGACTTCTGGGCCTGAGAGGACAAGTGATGACAAAGGCACAGGTGTACTCAAAGCCAGTGTACTTCTGAGAAACTGCCGCCTGTGGCAGGTGCTCCCTGGAAAGAGAACAGTGCATTCCCTATTCAGGGAGACCCAGCTCAGAGAAGAGGGACACCGTGTCTTCTAGGAAAACAGCCTGTGTCCTTGGTGGCTCACAGAAAAAAAAAATCCGAACTCGTTGGCCTGCTCTCTCTATCTCAACTCTGTTCTTTCTCTAGGTAATTAATAAAATTCTGTCCTGAGAAGAATGTTTAGGGGCTGGAGAGATGGCTCAGTGGTTAAGAGCACTGGTTGCTCTGGCAGAGAAGCTAGGTTCACTTCCCAGCACTCACATGGTGCCTCGCAACTTTCTTTTCTTTTCCTTTCTTTTTTTTTCTTTTTGGATTTTTGAGACAGGGTTTCTTTGTGTAGCCTTGGCTGTCCTGGATCTCTTTGTAGACCAGGCTGGCCTCGAACTCATAACGATCTGCCTGCCTCTGCCTCCCGAGTGCTGGGATTAAAGGCGTGCACCACCACGCCCGGCTCTGCAACTTTCTATAATTCCAGTTCCAGGTGATCCGACACCCTCACACAGACATAACATGCAGATGCAGGCAAAACATCAATGCATGCAGAAATAAAAATAAAAATGAATACATCATTTAAAAAGAAGAAGAGTACCCGGCAGAGAGTAGGGCTCGTATATTGGGTAGACGAATGCTTGGAAGAGTGAGGCAGCAAGCCAATGACTCTAGCTACTGTCAACATGGATTCAGTTACTCCAAACAGCATAGTCCACCATACATGTAGTGTCATGAGCCTTTTGGTTTTTCATTTTTAAAATGCGTGTGTGTGTGTGTGTGTGTGTGTGTGTGTGTGTGTGTGTAAGGACAACTTTGAGGGATGTCCACCTTGTCGAGGCAGTTTCTCTTGCTCTGCTGTGTACTCCAGGTGAGCTGGCCTGAGGGCTGGCTTCAGGTTGATTTCTCGTCTCTTCCTCTATCTCTTTGTAGGAAGGCTGGGATCACAGACGAACTCAGGTGGTCAGACTGCAAGGGGGGCCATCACCTTAGCCCTGCGGGAACTCTCCATAGTCACAGAACAAAAGAAAGTCAGAAGGATGCATTTGCCAAACCGGAGGGGGCGTGACACAGCAAAAGGGAGAACTGTCTACTGTGCCTCAGACTCTGGCTGATGGCGTTCTTCGGTGGACGCGGGTGCTCAGCTGAGTGAATACATTCCAAGAGTTATTCCCCCCCCCCCCCTGGTAGTTACAAAGATGTCAGGGACTAAAAACAGTCCAAGTTAATTTGACCTCTGGGTCTGAGACATTCCAGCTCCCCACAGCCACCACATTCTCACCCGGTGGGTCACCTACCAGCAGAGTCTTCAGCACAGGTGTGGCTTTTCAGGGAATTTCAGCTCACATACCACTGTGGCTCTAGGGGCCCTAGAGTGAGACTGTCGCCTCCCCACATCTGCTAACGTATGTACCAGCTGGGTGACCCCATGACCTCCTCCCTAGGTCTCAGTGTATTCATCTGTAAAAGCCATCAAGAGCCCCAACAAGCTGGCCCCTCTGAGCACTCAGAAGACAAGCCAGGGCCCATGGGGAGTGGGGAACAGACCATCTTTCACACTCCCTTGTGCTAGCTGCATAGCATGTGACCCCTTGCTGAGGCCCGTGACTACCTCCCCTGGCTCTCCCCAGCCCAGCCCCTGACGATGTCCTCCCCCTCCCCCCCCCACCGCTCCCCACCCCACTCCTTGCTTTGCAGGGAGTGCATGCTTCACTCCTCTGTAGGCCTCCTTGCTCCTCCTGCCCCACCCCATCCTCATTTAGTTAAGACGGTTTCTCAGCTTAACTCTCCCATCAGGGCATTTATCCTGCTTTGATGGGCTCTATGGCTGTCTTAGCTGTCCACTGGAGGCCGTTCTGCCGCCGGGTGGGTCTGTGTTCCTCCCTGCTGTACAGGGTCTTCCTGGCAAGGGTTTGTATAGCCGAGGCACTAACCAGAGCAAAGCAAACTACTGTGCTCCTGACTCGGCCCCTTCTTCTTTTCTTTTTTGGACTAGCCAGATGACTCAGCCCTTACAGATACTGGCTGCCAAGTCTGATGGCCTGAGTGAGTCCCTGGGACAAGAACCTCTGACCTCTACACATGTGCTGTGGTACATGCTTGCACATACATACAGAGACACTACGTTGTTTATTATTATTATTATTATTGTTATTATTATTGTTGTTGTTTCGTTTCGTTTTGTTTTTTGGTTTTTCGAGACAGGGTCTCTCTGTGTAGTCTTAGCTGTCCTGGACTAACTTTGTAGACCAGGCTGGCCTCGAACTCACAGCGATCCGCCTGCCTCTGCCTCCCGAGGGCTGGGATTAAAGGCGTGCGCCACCACCGCCCAGCTGTTGTTGTTGTTGTTATTATTATTATTATTATTATTATTATTATTATTTACTATTACTGCATTGAGCATGGGTGCATGCACATACATAAGGGGTGTGTGTGTGTGTGTGTGTGTGTATGCACCAGTACTCATGTGGGGCTCAGAGGACAACTTTGCGTGGTCAGTTCACTCCTTTTACGTCTACCTGGCTTCTGGAGACCAAAGTCATGTCATCAGACTTGCTGGGCAGCAAACACCTTTATCCCCTGAGCCAGCTGACTGGCTCACTAGCCTTCTTCAGCGTTCTCTCTGTTCGAACCTCTCAGCTTTCCTCCTGTCAGCAGATCTTATCTCTTGTCCTCCTTTCTCACTCCAGGCCCCAAGCCCCAGGTTTTCCCAGGTGAGAACTGCCCTTTGGGCTGCTCAGCCAGCCTGGATCTCAAAGGCAGCTTTCTTTGGGGGAAGAGGGTTGTTCCCGGAAACCAGGTCTCTTAGGCTTGTGTCTGTCACCACGCTCTCAAATGGAAAGATTTCCTTTGCAAAAACTGAAACCCCTGACCCTGGGCTAGCTAAAGTAAACAGAGAGGCCGATTTGTGCCCAGTCCTGACTGGGACATTCCTATGGGCACCTTTCCCCTCAAGGCTCACAGAACATAGTGGAGGAAGGTTCAGGAAAAATGTAAGAGCCAGAGAGAGAGTGGTGCAGAGTGCTGTGAACCACCATCTTCTGGACGTAATGTGGCCCTTGAATTTACAAATACAAGACCAGGACAGTCAGCATCCCAGCGTGGCTGGGAGAGGGGCACATGGGCCTCTACCCTGACATGAGGAGCCAGTAGCTGCCATTGGTGGCTGCTGGGGAAATGAGGAGTCACTTTTCTTTGGGGTTTGGCAGCTGGTGGGTTGTTTGTGCTGAGGTGGAGGGCCTAACATCCACAGGCATGCAACCAGCACTACCACTAACTGAACTCTGGGTTATGAAGAAGAAAAAGAAGCCATGAAGGTGCAGTGGGGAGCATGGGAGTTCTGGGGGCGTTTGGAGGGGGTTTCACTTAGATATGAGCAAGGTGCACTGTATACATGCGTGGAATTGTCAGTACGGCATAGGCATAGACGGTCACTCGGAAGTGAGGGAGAAAGGGAAGTTGAATGCTTTATAAAGAGCACCTCTTGAGCTGGGCGGTGGTGGCTCACACCTTTAATCCCAGCACTCGGGAGGCAGATGCAGGCAGATCGCTGTGAGTTCGAGGCCAGCCTGGTCTACAGAGTGAGTCCAGGACTGCCAAGACTACACAGAGAGAGAGAGAGAGAGAGAGAGAGAGAGAGAGAGAGAGAGAGAGAGAGAGAGAGAGAGAGAGAGAAAGAGCACTTCTTGGTTTGGGTGTGGTGGTGCACATCTTTGATCCCAGTGCTCAGGAGGCAGAGGCAGGTGGGTCTCTGGGAGTACAAAGCTAGCCTGTTTTACATAATTGAGTTCTAGGCCAGCCCGAGCTACATAATGAGATCCTGTCTCAAAAACAAACAAACGGTAACTAACACTTGACCTGCCCCTGGGCAGTGGCCTCTCCTGGTGCACTATCTCAGTGTTCCCATCTCAGAGTGTCCTCCGCTCAGGAACAGCCTGCTCAGGATTCTGGAAGAATCCAGGAAGTTCCAGGAGGCCGCTGAGTCTGGTGCGCAAGGACAAGTGATCACCGTGTGTTCCTGAGAGGGGGCCCCAGCAAGGAGAGGCTCTTGGTCTCAGCAGTCTCTGGGTCACATATGTTCCAGGAAGCAGGTACAGAGCCAAAGCTGGCATCCTGACGTGGACTGTCCTAGACTCCTCGGTTGTGCAGGTGTCTGTGGCAGCAGCCTGCTGGGACTCTACAGTCAACAAAGACATAGGAACTGGGAGGAAGGAAACTGCTTCTGGGAAGAGGTTCTGGGCCAGCTGGGGGCCACCAGGCCTGGAGCCCCTAAAGAGATGTTCCCTATTTCACTGCGACAGTTAACCACAGTGTAGCAGCCATGTTTGTCCCTGTGTGACCCTGAAGATAAACTCAACACAGGCACATGGCTCCTATTCTGTGCTCACCAAGCAGCCAGGATTTGGAGCCGTCAGATGGGCTCTTGGGGTTCTATACCTCATCCACTGCACTGTACCCCTTCCTCCTGCCTTGCTCCATGACCTTGGGCCTGTCTCTTTCCTTAGTACTCCCAGCTTCTTGGAAGGGTGAACCCAATGAACTCCTAAATCCTTCAAGCTCCGGCTGCGGCTGAAGGGGACGTCCAAGTAGGGAAGAGGGTGATACGGAGCAAAGCACAGAGGGGACAGATTTTTCCAGTGTCCCTATCTTAAGCCTTCATCAGTAGACAGGCTGGCAGGCTCCCCTTTGCCCTACAAATGCTGCCAAGGGAGCAGGTGATGCCCAGCCGCAGCCCAAAATATTCTCTGGTCACTGAGGGTCACCAAGGTCTGAATATGAGGACGGCCTGCCAGGAGGCAGGCAGGGCGCATCTGCCTTGACTGACAGACCCAAAGGGCTAGTGGCCCAGGCTGTTTGACCCACACTCCGTCCTAGCCCCAACCCTCTTACATAGTATCAGTTTATCTGGGCACCAGGCCTGGGCTGGGGCTATTTCTAAATGTTCTCCTTGTCTCCTTGGCCTGGACTTCCGGGTAGGTCAGACCATTCACACACATGTGCACACAAGCACGCACCTGCACACGCAACAGCTCCGTCATCAACTCTTACTGAACTGGCTGTTGGCTTGATGCTTGGCACTACCCAGGGTCCAGCATGGGACCCATGCTTGGCCCCTGCCCTCATATGAGAGATGAAAGGAGTGGCCACATTTAAGGCTGTCGCTAACACAGGGGGGCTGCACATATGCTAGAAAAGACTGAAGAGAAACTCTTCCTCTTCTTGCTCACCCTGCCAGGATGGTGAGAAGACCGGCTGGCACAGGAACAGCTTTTCAGGCAGGGTCAGAAGGACACATATGTCTCTTACGTGTGTGGGATAGGAACTGGGAAGGCAGAGAAAACAGGGGCAATTGCAGAAAAACGAACTTTTTTCTGACCATTGACCAGGGATAAAGGCAGAGGGTAAAACTGATGAGAGATCCAGGGCAGTGGTGGTGCACGCCTGTAATCCCAGCGCTCCAGAGGCAGAGGCAGGCAGATTGCTGTGAGTTTGAAGCCAGCCTGGTCTACAGAGTGAGTTCCAAGACAGCCAGGGCTACACAGATTAATCCTGTCTCAGAAAAAGAGAAAGGAAGGAAGGAAGGAAGAAAGAAAGGAGGTGAGTGTAATCACCTGTACAGGTAGGTAATCACACCTGTAATCCCAGCGCTCAGGAGATAGAGGCAAGAGAATCTCTGTGAGTTTGAGGCCAGCATCGTCTACAAAGTGAGTGAAAGACAGCACTCAAGAAGCAGAGGCAGGAAGATCTCCGTGAGTTCAAGACCAGCCTTGTTTATATAGCAAGCTTTTGACCAATGGAGGCTATATAGTGAGACCTTGTCTTTTTTTTTTTTTTTAATAATAGATTTTATTTATTTATTATAATGTATAGTGTTCTGTCTGCAAGTACATCTGCACTCCAGAAGAGGGCACCAGATCTCATTATAGATAGTTGTGAGCCACCATGTGGATGCTGGGGATTGAACTCAGGACATCTGGAAGAGCAGCCAGTGCTCTTAACCTCTCTCTGAGCCATCTCTCCAGCCCCGTAATAAATAAATCTTTAAAAAAAAAATCAAACTAACCAGGCTGAGGGTGATGGCACACACCTTTAATCTCAGCACTCAGAGCTAGAGGCAGGCAGATCTGTGTCAGTTTGAAGCCAGCCTGGTCTACAGAGTGAGTTCCAGGACAGCCAGAGAGCTGTTACACAGAGAAACCCTGTCTAGAAAAACAAAACTAAATAGCAACAACAAATCAAATCAACCAAATAACCAAAACAAACAAGAGCACAAAAGTCAGTGCAGCACCTTCCCACTAGAGCATGTTGGTGTGTACGTGGACGACGCGCCTCCTTCTGGAAAGGCAAGGCATTACATCCTTGTCCATCTGAGTTGACCCGCTGGCACTCCTTTCTCTCCTTTCTTTGCCTTTCCCCTGTTTGTCTAATAAAGGGGGGGAGAGTAGAGGACTCCAGGAGTGCTGGATACGAGGAAACAGAAGGGAGGGCAGCAACCCCAGGAGGAAGGCGCAGTGATAACACTGTATTATAGATAACATTGCTCATGCGTGGAGGACGTGACGGGGACGTCGCTGGAGAAGCTGCAGATGTCGTCTGGGCTGAACACGGTGATTGTGGAGATGTAGCATGGTAATTTCGGCTCTGGACCCAAATTGCCATGAGCTATCACGAGATAAGATTATCTGGAGCCACCTTAATTCCTTTAAGATAGAATTACAGCAGACGTCTTGATTCCCTTAGGACAAAATTATCACAGGCTATCTCAAATCCTTAAAGGTAAAATTACTGCCTGGCCAGCTTGACTCCTTCAAGAGCCCTATTAACTTCCCCCGGACCTGACATTCCTGTGACTAACAGATACATTTCTCTGCAGACCTCCAGCCTGCACCAGCCCTAAGGCAAAGAACCTAAGAAAACCATATCTGAGCCCCCGGAGGAGATTTCCCTGGTTTGCTGCAGCCCACCCCACCCTCTCATCTGATGCTCTTATCCAAATAACTGGTAAACGTGTTGATTTATAACTTTTGTTTGTTTTTACAGCTAAAAGAAAGCATTGTTCTTTTTGTTTTTTTGAGATAATAGAGTTTCTTTTATGAAGTCCTGGCTCTCCTGAAACTCATTCTGCAGACCAGACTGGCCTGGAACTCATAGAGACCCGCCTACCTCTGCCTCTCCAGTGCTGGGATTAAAGGTGTGCACCACCACTGCCTGGCTTGAAAGCGTTTATTCTTATAACCCCTTCTGCAGTAGAACCCCACTTAGGATGCCATAGCGGGAACTCATACTGGGCTCAGAGATCCTCCTGCCTCTGCCTCCTGAGTGCTGGGATTACAGGCTTGAGCCACCTTACCCTGCTATTATTGGTTTTTTGATACAGGGTTTCTCTGCTCCCACCCCACCCCAACAAGTGCACACTTACCCACACCTCCACAAGTAAAAGCAAATCAAGCTTTACATCTTGCTTTCTTTTCTCCTCCTCCTCCTTATTCTTCTTCTTCTTTTGTTTTGTTTTTTGTTTTTTGAGACAGAGTCTCTCTGTGTTAGCCTTGGCTGTCCTGGACTCGCTTTGTAGTCCAGGCTGGCCTCAAACTCATGGAGATCCGCTTGCTGGGATTAAAGGCGAGTGCTACCACGCTCGGCACATTTTGTTTTGTTTTGTTTTTTTAAAGATTTATTTATTTATTATTATGTATACAGTGCTCTGCCTTCATGTATACCTGCATGCCAGAAGAGGGCATTAGATCACATTATAGATGGTTGTGAACCACCATGTGGTGGCTGGGAATTGAACTCAGGACTTTTGGAAGAACAGGTGGCTCTCTTAACCACTGAGTCATCTCTCCAGCCCCTGTTTTGTTTTTTAAAGACAGGGTTTCTCTGTGTAACAGCTCTGGCTGTCATGGAACTTGCTTTGTAGTCCAGGCTGGCCTCGAACTCATGGAGATCCACTTGCCTCTGTCTCCCAAGTGCTGGATTAAAGGCGTGCGCCACCACCGCCCAGCTTCTTTTGTTTTTTGGACAGGTTTTCTCTGTGTAGCTCTGGCTGTCCAGAACTCACAGAGATTTGCCTGCCTCTGGAGTGTTAGGATCAAAGGTGTACACTACACCACCTGGCTCATTTTCTTTCTTTCTTTGAGATGGGGGTCTCACTGTGTGGCTCTAATGGACTTGGAATGCACCATGTAGAGCAGAGATTCTCAACCTATGGGTCACAACCTTTTTGGGGGTCAAATGACTCTTTCATAGGGATCCACATTGGGAAACACAGATATTTACATTACAGTTCATAAAAGCAGCAAAAATACATGTATGAAGTAGCAACAAAATATGTTTATGGTTGAGGGTCACCACAGCACAACATGAGGAACTGTATTAAAATGTCCTTAGCATTAGGAAGGTAGGTGTAGACCAAGCTGGTCTCAAACTCACAGAGATCCACCTGCCTCAGCCTCCCAAGAGGTGTGATTAAAGGTGTTGATCTGCAATACTCAGCCTTATTAATTATTTTTTTTTCATGGTATCAGTGACTAATTTTGTGTGCATTTATCCCAGCACTCAGGAGACAGAGGCAGGCGGGTCTCTTTGAGTTTGAGGCCAGCCTGGTCTACAGAGTTCCAGGATAGCCAGGGGTATTACACAGAGAAATCCTGTTCCGAAACAAACAAACAAACAAACCAACAAACACCCCCTCCCCCCAAAAAAAGAAAACATGTTCAGAGAGAGAACTGAGAGTAAGCAATAGGAACAGACCTGAAGGTTTCTCTGGCACGCAGACATCCTTCTCTTCCTCTCGAGACCTGGAAATAGAATGCTTGGACCACTTGAGTTTCTCCAGGGCCGAGAGCCTTGTACTAGAAATCAGATGGCGTCATGCACCAATGTGTCCACCAGGGGGCACCAAGGAGCCATCCCTGGTTCATCCTCATTTGGGCCAGACTGGGTCCCAAGGAGACTTCTAAAGGTCACTTTGAGAGCTAGGGACAGAGCTGGCCTTTGAGGTGGGCCTTCTGATACCAATCAGCTGCATATTCTGGGTGGCTGACGGTGTCCTTATCCCTAAGATCTGGTGTGGCATTACCGCCCCACACACACACCTGGGCACTGGCCATCACTGAACCCACATTCTAACTCATTCCTGCCCTGCTGTGAGAACATAAGGGTCGTTAGGGTGAGTGTCATAAGTGTCACAAGGATAAATATGAAAAGGATTCTTTCCCTTCCCTAGTCTTGAACGAGCTGGCCTTGCACTCCTGGCATTCCTCCTGCCTCAGTTTCCCAAGTGCTGGGATGACAGCAGTGAACCACCGTGTACTTTCTGGGACAACCACAGTGGTGGCGCACGCCTTTAATCCCAGCACTCGGGAGGCAGGAGCAGGTGACTCTCTGTGAGTTCCAGGCCAGCCTGACTCAGGTTCAGTTCCCAGCACTGAACTCCAGTGCCCTTTTCTGGCCTCCCCAGCACCAGGGCACATGGGTGGTACACACGCATACATGCAGGAAAAACACCTGTGTGCGTAAATAAAAATATCTAAGACATGAAAACAAACAGAGAAAAAAAGCCATCCATTAAGCAGAATGCTATGTTGCAAGTGGATGAGCCACTTCTTTTTTTTTTTTTTGGTTTTTTGAGACAGGGTTTCTCTGTGTAGCCTTGGCTGTCCTGGACTTGCTTTGGAGACCAGATTGGCCTTGAACTCACAGTGATCCACCTGCCTCTGCCTCCTGAGTGCTGAGATGACAGGTGTGCGCTACTGTGCCAGGCATGGATGATTCCTTTTCTTTCTTTCTTTCTTTTTTTTTTTTAATTTAACTTTTTTGGTTTTTCAAGACAGGGTTTCTCTGTGTAACCTTAGCTGTCCTGGACTCACTTTGTAGACCAGGCTGGCCTTGAAGTCATAGAGATCTGCCTGCCTCTGCCTCCCAAGTGCTGGGAGTAAAGGCGTGCGCCACCACACCTGGCATGGATGATTCTTTTTCTTTCTGATGACTCAATGTGCAAACACTGTTTAGTCACAAAGTTACTGAAACCTTGTGCAGCTGAGTACGTCACTGATGACTGATCTCAGTCCTCAGGAGGCTGGGCGGGAGGACTGATAAAACTCTAAGGCCAGCCTGAGGTACATAGTAAGTACCGGGCTAGGGCTAGGTAACCCGACTCCATCTCAGAAAGTAAAGCAAGGGAAAGCAAGGTGACTCATCAGGTAAAGGTGTGTGGCACAGCCTGCTGACCTGAGCTTGGTCCTCAGAATCTCACAGGGGAAAAAGAGAACCAGCTCTTGAAATTGCCCTCTGACTTCTCTGTGTCTCTTGTGATGCGTGTGCCCACACACGTTCACCTTCACACACACTCAAAATAAATAAATCCCCGCTCTTGGGAGGTGGAGGCACAAGTGAATCGCTGTGAGTTCGAGGCCAGCCTGGTCTACAAAGTTGTCAGGGCTCTGTGCAACAGAGAAACCCTGTCTGGAAAAACAACAAACAAACAAACGAAAGTAAGACCAGCATAAAGGACGGAATAGGTGATTCAGTGGTTAGGAGTGCTTCTTGCTCTTTCCTGAGACCTGAAATTAGTCCCAGCATTCTTGTCGGGCAGCTCACAACCACCTGTAATCCAGCTACAGGGTGCCTGATGACCTCTTATAGCCTCTGAGGGTGCACGTGTGTGTGTTCACACGTGTGTGTCCATGTGCGCGCACACACACATACGCATTTAATTTGTGTGTGCCTATGAGGCTGCATGAATTCATGTGTACCGTGCTGATGCTGTGGAGGTCAGAGGTGACGGATCCCCTGGAACCGTAGTTATAGGTCATTACAAGCTGCCTCATGTAGTGCTGAGAACTGAACCCAGATCCTCTGTAAGAGAAGTCAGCACTCTCTAGCCCCTAAACTAAACAACAACAACAACAATTAAAAGAAAGAAAGAAAGCCAGACGTGGTGGCTCACGCTTGTAATCCCTGAACTCAGGAGGCAGAGGCAGGCAGATCTCTGTGAGTTTGAGACCAGCCTGGTCTACAAAGTGAGTCCAGGAGAGCCAAGGCTACACAGAGAAACCTTGTCTTGAAAAACAAACAAACAAACCCCAAAACAACAACAACAAAACAAAACAAAAACAAAAAAGCAAAGAAAGAAAAAGAAAAAAGAAACCCAAATAACAGCAAAGACAACAACAACAAAACAACCTCTTTTAAAAAAAAAAACACCAAAAAAAGTCATATAAAAGATATTTCAGGTTATATTGATAAGCATAAAACTAAACTGGGTAGTGATGGTACACGACTTTAATCCTAGCACTCAGTAGGCAGGCAGAGGCAGGCAGATATCTGTAAGTTTGAGGCCAGCCTGGTCTACAGAGCAAGTTCCAAGATAGCCAAGGCTAACACTGAAAGACCTTCATCTCAGAAAAAAAAAAATGAGAAGAGCCTGGCGGCTAGAGAGACGACTCAGCCGTTAGAGGTTTGTAGTGCTCTTGAGAAGGGTCAAAATTAAAGGGCATGGTGGCACATGCCTGTGATTCCAGCACTCTGGGAGGCTGAGGCAGGCAGATCACTGTGAGTTTGAGGCCAACCTGGTCTACAAAGATAAGTCCAGGATATCCAGGGCTGAAGAGAAACTCTGTTTCAAAAAAAACAAAAACAAAAACAAAAAAAACCCCCCAAAAACCAAAAAAACAAAACCCAAGTAAACAAACAAACAAAAGCAAAGGATCAGAATTCAGGTCCCAGCACCCGTGTCAGACACCTCACAATTGCCTTTAACTCCAGCTCTGGGGGATCTGATGCCTCTGGCCTCAGCAGGCACCTGTGCTGGGTGCACACACGCACACACATGCACATAATTAAAAATCAAACTGAAAGAATTATAAGATGAGAGACTGGAGAGAAGGCACAGCAGGGAAGGGTGCTTGCTGGGCAAGTATTTGGGCAGGTGTGAAGACGTGAGTTCAAACCCATAGCACGCACATATAAAATCCTGGCATGGCCGGCCTCATGCTCCTGTTTAATCTCAGCCCTGTGTGGGGTGGAGACAGGAGGGTCACTGGGGCTTGCTGGCCACCAGCCTAGCTCCAGGTTTGGTGAGAGGCCCGACTCAAGGGAGGAAGGCCCAAAGTGAAAGTCTACAACAGTAGACAGCTTCCTTTCTTTGTCTCTCAGGATCCAAAGTCTGAAACACACTCCTGCGCCAGGGCCAGCCAATCCTTATAATGGCTACAAAACCTCTCAGAAGGTTAGTAGTTAGCAACTATCTGGGACTCTTTGTTTCTGCTAGGCCCTGCTGAGGTCTCAGTTCATAAACGCTAAGAGATCATTAACCCCCCCACCACCCCAGGTCATTACCACCCCATCTCCATGGGCAACTAGGACACACACTGCAGGGGCCACTCTGTAATCTCCCACTGGTTCTTCCAGTCCAAAGGCCCTAAGGACCATCTAGGCTCTGGAATAGGGAGTCAGGAAGCCAAGAGCTGGCTAAGATAGAGGGTCTGGGGCCCAGAGGAACCCTACCAGCAGACGGGAGGCGATTCATTTCGGAACGGCTGACCCAGACCCAGAAGTAGCACAGTAGGAGTGAAGGCGCTTTGACCGGTCAGTCAGCTGGCCGAGCCCTGGAGGTCTGACTGTGGGCCAAGCTATCCCATCAGTCCCCTTCACTTCCTAGCCTGACCTATTGCCACTTCCACGGTGACAGGAGAGGGCCTCTCAGGGCACTAATTAATGCTTTCTCTTCTGCATCCGGGCATTTATCTCCATCCTGAGCCAGGGAAATGGTTGCTTCCAGAAGGTAGCCGTTGCCCTTCCTCTCCTACTGTCATCACAGCTGGGGTTTAACTGAGGCCAGTGCAGCCGTGGGGTTCTGCCCAGAAGGCTCTCTCTCAGGACTTTTTTGTTTTTCAGGATTATTTGCCTGTGCTGTTTCTTCTACTTAACAATGCCCACCCAACTTCCATTTACTTTGAACTTCCTACTACCCCACTCATGATGGTCCAGCAGGCTCCTTCTGTCCTTCCCACCCTCCCTGTCCACCCTCTCTTCTTTTTCTCCCTCCTTCGCTTCCTTCCATTCTGCTTCCCCGGCCCCCTCCTGCCCCCCCTCACCCCAACTTCTCTTCTGTCACGCATTTTGAGCATTCTCTCATTCTCTTTCCACCAAGCACTGTGATTGGAAAAGAGGCCGGACCATCCCTGAGGCCAGAGAGCTCATGCTGTGTGAGAGGCGGGAGGCAAAGCGTGGCCTGCCACCTAATTGGCAGCTTCCATCGCAGAGCAGAAGGAAAACTTGGTGACCCGTGTTAAAACACCCCCGATGCTTTTCAAGGGTGGCAGTAGAGAGTTAAGGCAACCTGGAGCTCTTTCTGACCAAAGGGCCCCTCTGTGGATTATGTGCACCCCGGAAGCTGGCCCTGCTAGCAGGGACTCCATCAGAGACGGGTGTGTGTGTGTGTGTGTGTGTGTGTGTGTGTGTGTGTGTGTGTGTAAGTGATGGGCGGTTCTCTGGAGCTGAGGTCATATCCACAACTGCCAAAGCCAGGAGGAGAGAGGTTGCACACCTAATTTGGGAAACTGAGAGTTCCCAGAGAGCACTGAGAGAGAGAGAAGGGCGGAGGACAGCTACAGTCAGGTCTGAGGGCCAGGAGGGAATTCCTTTTTTTTTTTTTTTTTTTTTTTTTTTTTTTTTTTTGTGAGATGGGGTCTTGGTATGTAGCCCAGGTTGGCTTTGAACTTCAAGCCATCCTTGCTTCAGCCTCGCATATGATGGGATTGCAGGTCTGAGTGACCATGTCCATTTGCAAATAGGTCTTTTTTTCTTTCTTTTTTTTTTTTTTTCGAGACAAGGTTTCCCTGTGTAGCCTTGGCTGTCTTGAGTCTCTTTGTAGACCAGGCTGGCCTTGAACTCTCAGCCATCCACCTGCCTCTGTCTCCCGAGTGCTGGGATTAAAGGCATGCGCCACCATGCCTGGCCGCAGATGGGTCTTTAATTAGAGTGGAAACAGAACCCAAAATTCTAAGTGGCTCTGATCACGTGATCATGTTTATTTGCTTGCTTGAGACAGAGTCTCTGTAGCTCAGTGTGGCTTTGAACTCACTATGCAGTCCTGTTCAGCCTGTGAGTTCTGGGATCGCAGGCATGCCATCATGGCCTGAGAGTGTGTGTGTGTGTGTGTGTGTGTGTGTGTGTGTGTGTGTGTGTAAGTGTGTGAGTGTGTGCCCGCATTGTGTGAATGTGTGTGATTGTGTATGTATGAGTCTGTGTGTGTGAGCGTGTGAGTGTATGTGAGTGTGAATGTGTGTAAGTGTGTGTCAATGTGTGTGAGTGTGTCTAAGTGTGTAGATGTGTGTGAGTGTGTATGACTTGTGAGAGTGTGTGTATGTATGAGGTGTGTGTGTGTGTGTGTGTGTGTGTGTGTGTGTGTGTGTGTTGAGGCAAGAGGTTGATGTCAGGTGTATTCCTCCCTTTTTTCTTCCCACTTTATCGTTGAGGGATTCTGGCCAGTCTAGCTAGCCAGCTAGGGGATCTTCTCTGTCTCTCAGGTGCTGCAGTTGCAGGCTGCTGCAAAGCCTCCTGGCTCTCATGTGGGTTTTAGGGATACAAATGCCAGTCCTTACTGCGAAATCAAGAACAAGGTATACAGCAAGGATGGGAGAGAAACTTCCTAACAGCAGCGGGTCTGTCCCACGGCAACAAGACATTTTCTTTTCTTTCTTTCTTTCTTTTTGGTTTTTTGAGACAGGGTTTCTCTGTGTAGCACTGGCTGTCTTGGACTCGCTTGCAGACCAGGCTGGCCTTGAAGTCACAGTGATCCTCTGCCTCCTGAGTGCTAGGATTAAAGGCATGCACCACCACACCTAGCAGGCCAAGACATTTTTAAAGCTCAAAAGTGAGCATCACACCAGGAGTGGTGGAGCACACCTTTAATTCCAGCACTGGGGAGGCAGAGGCAGGAGGATTGCTATGAGTTTGAGGCCAGCGTGGTCTGCAAAGTGAGTCCAAGATAGCTAAGGGCCACAGAGAAACTCTGTTTAGGGGGGGGCAGGAGAAAGAAAGAAAGAAAAAGAAAAGAAAAGAAAAGAAAAGAAAGAAACAGAAGCACGTGCAGGTTTCTAGGGAGAAGCCCCAGGCTGGGGAGAGGGAAGTTACTTCCCTATTGCAGTGCTGCTGCTGCTGCAAACATGTGATGGTGGTCGGGGTTGGGGGAGCAGCTTTGGAAAAGTTTGGTTGACAGCTCCTCAAAAGTTAGGGTTAGGGTTTCCATATGACCCAGCAATTTACCTCCCAGTTGCTCCCATAGAGAACTGACAATCACGCGCACACAATCACTTGTATTTGAACTCTCAAAGCAGACCAAAGTGAAAGCAGTCTGCATGCTTTTCAGCTGTTAAAATTATGCAGGACAAAGCCTGGTGTGGTGGTGCATGCCTTTAATCCCAGCAGAGGCAGGTGGATCTCTGTGAGTTTGAGGCCAGCCTTGTTTACAAAGCAAGTCCAGGACAGCCAAGGCTACACAAAGAAACCCTGTCTTGAAAAGTCAAAAAAGGCGGGTTCGCTCGACAGTAGGTCTCAGTGTTTGAAAGATGAGGATCTCAATGCATTCTGAGGAGGAGGACTGTGTTCCAGAACTACACAGAAATGTTCACCCCTGAGAGCGCCCTGACTGGGAGGAAACGCTTAGCGCAATGTATTAGAAATACCCAATCCGAGATCATCCAAGATGGCGTCAATCACACACCGTGTCAGATCCTCGGAACAGCCACCAAAGGGCCATACTGAGAGCTCCAAAACACAGGGTTGGTGTTTCCCAGAAGGAAGGAAATCCTGTCATGTGGATCATCCATGCCCTCCCGCTGCAGGACCATGAGACCACGCTCAGGCCGCCTTTTGGATTGCGGCCCAGTGCAGTGCACTCCAAGGAGATATCGCGTTCGAGGAGGGGGTGCTGTTCGAGTCGAGGACCTTACCACCCACACCACAGGCCTCACGGACCTCCTCTCACGGGCCGAGACCATGCTCAGTGCCGTGAGCTGGATCGTGCAGAGGTGGATACTGGGGCCAGCACCAAGGCGGGGACTCATGGCGGATGGAACACTCGATGGAACCAGAGACTCAGGAGATGGAATCAACAGAGCCACAAGTTCCTCATGACAAGAAGCTGAGCTGGGCCAACATCAATGGTTTCTGTGAGCTACTCAATGAAGGCTTTGAGGGACCTCTACTTGCCACCTGCTAGATGTCCCACAAGATCCCATGATCTGGCGAATTGAAAGGGAGCAGGAGAGCTGACTCTGAGGACATGGAAATAGGAGAGCTGACCCTGGGGACACAAGAACAGATCTGGCCCTGAGGATGAAGGAGCAGGTGAGGCAACCCTGGGGACATGGGAGCCTGAGAGCTAGCCCTGCCTTGAGGACACAGGAGATGGAGAGCTGGACCTGCCCTGAGGACATGGGAGCTGGTGAGCTGACCCTGCCATGATGACATGGGAGCTGGAGAGTAGGCCCTGCCCTGAGGTCACTGGAGCGGGTGAGCCAGCCTTGCCCTGATGACATGGAAGCAGGAGAGTGGGCCATGCCCTGAGGACACAGGAGTAGCTCTGATCCAGGGCTCTGAGTGAACCTCACCCCAACATCTACCCCATGTATGACCTGCTGGAACACATGAAGGGGCCAGATCTGCAGATTCAAAGACTAAGAATCTCCTTGGCACACAGCAACAATGGGATATCCGACAGCAGTCCCAGTGAGAATCCGGTAACGATAGTGTGGGCCTCCAACCAGATGCATGACTCTTAGCAATGAACATTTGAAAGTAAACATAGGTGGGCAAGAGGCTACAGCTTCTGTGACAAGATATTTTGCTTGTCTGTTTGCTTTATTATTTACTGGGGGGGGGGGAGAGGGATTTCGGTGCATGACATGTAAATCAGAGACATTCGATAAAAGTTAAAAAAAAAAAAAGCTGAGTGTAGTGGTGCACATGTGATCCAAGCACCCCGGAGCCCAGGGCAGATTGTAACTCAAAAAAAAAAACCAACCAAGCAAAACAAAATAAAAGCAAGTGAGAGATGGCAGCTACCAAATGGGCTGGTGCGAGTGAGGTTTATTTCTCTAGTAGCGCGCCCAGCCCCTTCCAGCACGATGAAGGCTAGTCAGTAAGTGGAGCGTCCAGGTCAGTGTCTGCTTGGTGTGTCCATGTTAATGATTCAAGTTCCCCGGAGCTTCCAACAATAGGGTCTTCTTGTCGAGTCGTGGGGGCTAACCAAGAGTAATGTAATAGCCTTTGCTGTTTGAAGTCTCGTTGGCCAACAACTTAAAAAGAGGTCACCCCAGCCTGGTGGTGGTCGTGGTGGCGGCGGCGGCGGCGGCGGTGGCAGTGGCGCACACCTTTAATCCCAGCATTCGGGAGGCAGAGGCAGGCGGATCTCTGGGAGTTCGAGGCCAGCCTGGTCTACAAAGTGAATCTAGGACAACCAAGGCTAACCATAGAGAAACCCTGTCTTGAAAAAAACAAAAGCAAAAACAAAACAAAACAGGTCACCCATTTCTGGGTTTTTGCTTGCTAGCATGTGGTATCTACTTGGGGTTTTGTTCCATGCTTTATATATTCATATAGTAGGAAGCCTCCACATTAGCAGGTTTCTATAAGGTTTTTTCCCCAAAGGCCTTCAGTGTCACTTGTCCCCATATTTCCTCTTCTACCCTGCCCTCCCATCCCCCACCCTATGTAATCATGCAGTCCTTCCTATTCTATTCCACCACCACCACTACCATGTCCCCTTCTCTCCCCCACCCCCCACCCCCGCTTTTTTTTGAGACAAGTTTTCTTTGTGTAGCCTTGGCTGTCCTGAACTCACTTTGTAGACCAGGCTGGCCTTGAACTCACAGAGATCTGCCTCCCTCTGTCACCCTGAGTGCTGCGATTACAGGCGTGCACCACTACATCCAGCTCTCCTCCCCCCACCCCCACCCCCACCCCTTTTTTTTTGGTTTTTCGAGACAGGGTTTCTCTGTGTAGCCTTGGCTGTCCTGGACTCACTTTGTAGACCAGGCTGGCCTCGAACTCACAGTGATCCACCTGCCTCTGCCTCCTGAGTGCTGGGATTAAAGGTGTGTGCCACCACGACCAGCTCCTTCCCCCTTTCTAACACTCTATTCCTTCTATTTCCTCTGCTTGGAATATTCCCTCCCATTCATATGACAGTTCTATTTTTAACTTGTTTGAGGACCTTCTATACTGTCTTCCCTTAGGTCTGTGCTAATCCAGATTGTTAAGGGTTCCCCTTCCTCCTACAGCCCTTTTATACTTGTTGGTTTTCTTCTGTGGTTCATCACCCTTGGTTTTCCTTCTTCCTTTTAATTTTTTTTTTTCCGAGACAGAGTCTCTCTGTGTAGCCCTGGCTGTCCTAGCATGTACACCAGGTCAATATGGACTTGATTTCTCCATGTTAATGACTGAAGCACTCTGTGTCTTCAAGTAGGGTTTCATTGTCTGGTCCTGGCCTCAAACTCACAGAAACCTGCCTCTGCTTCTCCAGTGCGTGGATTAAAGGTGTGTGCCACCATGGCATCCTTATTCTCCTTTTAAAGATGGGTGTGTAGTGTGTGTCTGTGAGTTCTTGTGCATCCAAGTGGGGCCATGCGTGTGTGGAGGTCAGTGGACACCCGTGGGTGCCTGTCCTTCCTTCCCACCCTGAAACAAGATCCCTGTCACTATTGCACAGGCTGGCTTGGCTCATGCGCTTTTAGGGACTCCGCTGTTTCTGAGTATATTCTCACTGTAGGCACGGTGGGTTGCAGATGTGCACTACCACATCTGGCTCTGCCTGGGTTCTAGGTATCCAAACTCTGGTCCTCAGTGCACAGCAAGCACTTTACTCTCTGAGCCACCTCACCTGGCACCCCACCCCCACCCCCACTTTTTTGAGGTGGAAAAGAGCTTTCTGTGTGGATACCCATCAGGTCTTCCATGACAAAGCTCTGTTTGCTTGGGCTGCCTGCTGCCTGGGTGTGCAGGGGGTGTGTGCTTGGGGTGTGTGTGTGTAAGGGTGAAGGAGCTGCTTGGCTTCAGGCAGACTGTCCTTCCTGCTTGTGTCGGTCTTCCATGAACCCTGAGTGAGGAGGGCTCCCCGGAATGAAAGACTTTGACTAAACTACCTGCCTCCTTCTCAGGTCACGGCCCCCGGGGCTGAGCAGGTTGACAGTGCTAATTATGGCTTGCCACGGGCTGGCTTGTTCTGATGAAATGGGTTGGTTCTGAGGTTGCCCTGATTATAGGGAATCCCGGGCTTCCCATCCCCAGGGCCAGGGAGCCTCCCAGCAACCCCATGATGCCCCAGCTGTTCTGTAGCAGCTGCAGAGACAGGTGGGCCTAAAGAATTTGGGAAGCAGCTGCCCAAACGCTTTGCTCTTGGGGATTTGGGAGCATGGTGGGTTTGATTTGTGGTGAAGCCAGTGGATTCACAACACTGTGGGGTGGGTGCGGGGACACTAGTAATAAAAGCCGTTCTTGCTTAAAGATTTATTTATTTGCGTATTGACAAGATCTCTTACTGTAGTCCAAGCCCACTTGTGAATCCCAAACTGGCCTTGAATTTATAGCCCTCCTCTGCCTCAGCCTCTATCTTAAATGCTGGGATTACAAGTGTGCCTAATAGCCGGGCATGGTGGCACATGCCTTTAATCCCAGCACTCGGGAGGCAGAGGCTGGCAGATCGCTGTGAGTTTGAGGCCAGCCTGGTCTACAAAGTGAGTCCAGGACAGTCAAGGCTACACAGAGAAACCCTGTAAAAAATAACCCCCCCAAAAAACCCAACCCAAACAAACAGAAAAAAACCCAAAAGAGTGCAAGTGAGCAAAGAGTGCGGTGCACAAGGCAGGGTGCTGTTTGCTATGAGGGTACATGGAGAGTGCACATGTGAATTCGGGGTGCTAATAAATCATATGCAGTAGGTATACATGTGAGTGTGTGGGTGTTGGTATGTGCACACATGTAACAAGATATATTAGTGTGGGAAAGAAAGAAAGTAAAGTTATTGGGCTGGGTCTTCACATTCATTGTATGGACCGGGAGATGGTGGAGGAGGGGACAGGTTGGTGGTCGATGGGTAGAAGCGTGGGTAGAGAGATAAATGGAAGGACCGATATATGACAGAGCAAAAAATACTACACAGTGCTCATTGTGGCTTCCAGGGAGTAAGTGTGTCAGCACTCACTTTTCTTCCCTTTCTTCTTTTTGTTGTTTGTTTGTCCTAGCTATTGGGTCTCTGTGATAAAGTCTCACTGTGTAGCCTATCACAGCCTGGAACTTGTTACGTAGCCCAAGCCAGCCCTGAACTCTTGGTTTTTCAGCCTCCACCGAAGTGCTGAGTACGTACCACCTTGCCCAGACAGACTGTACAATTCTTTTAACCTTTCTGGACATCGGAAAGATTTTTTTATATTTAGAATAAACCAACAAAACAACAACAAAAAACCAAACAACATAGTTATAAACCTATTCTTTTTTAAAAAATATTTTCTTAAAGTGTTATATAAACCTATTCTTTTTTTGTTTGTTTTTTGTTTTTTGTTTTTCCAGACAGGGTTTCTCTGTGTAGCCTTGACTGTCCTGGACTCGCTTTGTAGACCAGGCTGTCCTCGAACTCACAGTGATCCGCCTGCCTCTGCCTCCCAAGTGCTGGGATTAAAGGCCTGTGCCACCACTGCCCAGTTTATGAACCTATTCTTTAAAATAATTTCTTTAATAATCATGTGAGTGTCTCCATGTCACTGCTTGCTGCTCCCTCCACCCCGTGTGTGTGTGTATGTGTGTGTGTGTGTATGTGTGTGTGTGTGTATGTGTGTGTGTATGTGTGTATGTGTGTGTATGTGTGTGTGTGTGTATGTGTGTATGTGTGTGTATGTGTGTGTGTGTGTGTGTGTGTGTGTGTGTATTTGAAATGCTAACTTATTAAGCAAGGCATGTAGTAATTATGACTATTCTATTTAGGTATTTCTTCTTTTTTAACCTACTGGAAGACTGGGCTACGTGATCATACTTCATCAAAAATTAAACTAAGTTAGAAATCCAGGCTTGCTGGAGTACGGCTACAATCCCAGAACTTGGGCAGTGAGGTAAAATCACACAGAAAGTTGGGCCGATGCCCAGGACCACCTGCACCACAGTCTTTTAGTATCTATGAAGCCTGAATAATTCCCTAGGTAAAAGGGATGCACTAGGGTTGAGGAAGTGCAGCCACCAGCCCCAGGGCAGCCATGGAGACCTGGAGCTCTGTCATCTACAGCTTGGACACGCTCTGACCAAGCGGCGTCTCCTGGCGAGCGGCAGAAGTGTGGGTGTCTGAAACCCCGGGGTTTCCTGGAGGAAGTCAGGGCAAAAGCAGGTGTCCAGAGCTCTGTGGAGCAGCGGCTTCTCTCTCCTTCCCACACATTCATTACCTCCAGCTCTGCCCATCATCCGCCCCTGCCCTGGGACTTAGGTCCAAGATTTCAGTAGGAGCTCACTGTGCGGAAACTAGCTTCAGCTAGCCAGGAGCAACAGCAGCCCACAGCCCAGGGGTCCAGCAGGAGAAGGACCTGGGTCCTACTGACCAAGGGAGGAGGCATAGAGTACCTACCTTCCTGCCCATAGTTTATGCATGGGACCTAAGGCAGGAAGGGAACGGAAAGCAGCTTGTGGCTTGGGCTATCATCCCAGCATTTCTGAAAGGTCCTATCAGGATGACCCCAGGCAGCTCCCTGGCCCCCTCTGGAATGGAGTGTCCCTCTGTAAAAAGAGCAGTTTGTGGACCAGCAAAATGGCTCATCAGGTAAAGGTGCTTGCCACCAGCTCAACAACCTGAGTGTGATCTCTAGGACCCACCGGTGGAAGGAGAGAACTGAGCTCCGCGCGTGCACATAACATAGATAGATAAAGAAAGAAGGAAAGAATAGTTTAAGACCATGAGATGTGACACACACACTGGGCTTCTGTTTTGTTTTTGTTCTCAAGACAGGGTTTCTCTGTGTAGCCTTGGCTGTCCTGGACTCATTTTGTAGACCAGGCTGGCCTCGAACTCCACCACCATGCCCAGCTGCTCACCTGCACTCTTGATGACTCTGAGGGAAACATCTGCAGACCCTCGGCACTCGGCGCGTCTGACAATGCCCCACTGTTTGCCCTTCCACCTTCACCCGCCTTTTCTTTCTCATCCCGGCTACTCCCCCCACAGGAAGTGGGAGCCCTCTGGAACGGACAACAAAGCCCGCCAGGTCGTTCTGTCTTTGCCAAGAGTGACCATCAAAAAGGCCACTGCTTCATCCTCAGCATCCCGGCCACACCCTGGCATCTGTGACTGTCACCTGAAAAAAGGTCCCAAAGTGGTCTAGAGGCGTGTACGTCGGACATCTGCACTTACATCTGTGCATGTGTGACACCGTATGTGTATGCCTGCACATGCGCTGAACATGCTGTGCTGTTCATGTGTTGAATACGTACCTGGCTGTCTCTGCGGTTCTAGGTGTATCTTCAGCTTGCCTCTTCCAGGTACCGAGGCTGTCCATCCTTCCGTCCTTCCGTCCTTCCTTCCATCCTTCCATCCATCCTTTCATCCTTCCTTCCATCCATCCTTCCATCCATCCTTCCTTCCTTCCTTCTTCTTCTTTCCTTTTTTCTTCTTTTCCTCCCTCCCTCCTCTTTGCCTCTCTCCCTATTCTCTTTCTCCTTTTTCTTTCTTTCCCTCACACCTTCCCTCCCTCCCTTTCCCCCCGTTCCTCCCTTCCCTCCTTCCTTCCCTCCCTCCCTTACTCCTTCCTTCCTTCTTGCTTTTTTGGCTTTTTCAAGACATGGTCTCATGCTGTAGTCCAGGTTGGCCTCAAATTCATGGCAATCCTCCTGCCTTACATCATCCCAGTACTGAGATGATGGGCATGAGATACCATGCCCCACGAATCTTCCTCAAAGACCCTGGTCACGTAACTGGCATGTGATGCCCAGATGTGGCTCTATGAGCCCGTATTCTCAGCCCGGCATCTGGCAGCAGGGTCTAAACTTTGCAGCTCTGATGTCCCATCCTCTGGAATGACCTGAGCTCCACCCTAGCTCTGCTCATAGCCACTGAGTTCACCCACCTTTGGTACATCTTACAGGAGATGCAAGTGCCAGCAGCCACAGGCACTTAGGAGCAGTTACTGCCCATGTTGGGATTGCTGCGTCAGCTCCCATGCACCTCTGAGAAGAGGGACCATCCCGTTTGGGAATTTGTATATAGATAGTGATTATGATTCTTCCCAGGGGGCTCCCCAATCCCAAGCCCTCATTACCCTACATGCATATTCATAAGGGATGGCCTCATCCCTACTCTGTAAATGGGTCATAGGCAGGAAGTAGAGGCCAGTGCAGAGATCTCGGGCCCAGGGGACAGGAGGCTCAAAGCAGGAGCGCGCAGCTGAGTCCTCATGGATGGGAGGATGGTGAGGACTGTGGGACGTTAGGAGGGCATTGAGGACTTGGGGAGGGTTATGTTTCAGATTTGAAAGTAAGTCCCAGGGAACCCTGGGGCAAATGGCTCATGGAAGGCAAGGCTTGCTTCCTGTGGGGACTAGGGGGTTGAACAGGTCTCAACTGGGTAGGCACAAGGGGATGGACCAAATGACCCTGGCAATTTTTTTCTCAGTGGATATGGTTTCCATGGCATTAAGTGGCAGAGCTGAACCCTGTATGGGATCACTCCTGTGAGGATGGGAGAGACGGGCTTGTCATGGCCACACAGCTGCGTGCTGTGATCTTATCTTTGGAGGTGTGAGAGGCAGAGCCTTTCAACCCATTTTTGCTGGGTTTGAGACAAGGTTTCTTCTTTGTATAGTCCCGGCTATCCTGTAACTCATTCTGTAGACCAGGCTGTCCTTGAACTCAGAGAGCCGCCTGCTTCTACCTCCTGAATGCTGGGATTAAATATGTTGCCACCACCTCCTGGCTCCATCCACTTGTTTGTTTGTTTGTTTTTTTGTTGGTTTTTTGAGACAGGGTTTCTCTGTGTATCCTTGGCTGTTCTGGACTCGTTTTGTAGACCAGGCTGGCCTCAAACTCACAGCACTGGGATTAAAGGTGTGCGCCACCATGCCCGGCCCTCGATCCACTTTTTTTTTTTTTTGCTTTTTGAGACAGGGTTTCTCTGTGTAGCCTTGTCTGTCCTAGACTCGCTTTGTAGACCAGGCTGGCCTTGAACTCACAGCAATCCGCCTGCCTCTGCCTCCCGAGTGCTGGGATTAAAGTCGTGCGCCACCACACCTGGCTTTGATCTACTTTTTAATATCACCTTTTCAACAGCCCCTGAGGTAACCAGAGCAAAATGATTGTTTTCATTTTACAGATGAGAAGCGTGAGGCTGAAAGAGGAGGAGGTCCCCGGACAGGACCGCACAGTGAGTAGCCTGCACAGGGCTGGTCGCCCCCCTACAGGGTGATGAGGAGGATCATAGAACCTAGCTGTCCTCTGTCTCGGGCAGGGGTAAGGCCAGGCAGCACAGTACCCTGCTGGGAAATTTTCTGGGGCTTTTTTTTTTTCCCTTCTCTGTAGCCATACTAATGCCCTCTACCCTCATAAAGCAGCTGCTTAGCCGGGCTTGGTAGCACACATCGTCAATTCCAGCACTTGGGAGGCAAAGGCAGGAAGATCTCTGTAAGTTTGAGGCCAGCCTGGTCTACAAAGCAAGTTCTAGGCTAGCCATGACTACACAGTGAGATCCTGTCTCTACCACCCCACCACCTCAAAAAGCAAGTGTCTCTTAGACAATGCTCTCAGATGCTCCTGTCTGCTTTGTGGGGTTCACTATAGTAACCACCCCTACTTCAGGCAAGGGCATGGAGGTGTCCCCAGGGTGGCATAGGCTCTGAGAGGCTGGGGCAGCATAAGAACCCCAGGTGTCACCCCCTCTCTATCTCTGGGCCACAGAAAGGAGGTGCTGTTGGTCGAAGATGTAGTTGATGGGACAGGGGAGTTGAAGGTAGCAGACCCTGGGATGGGCCTATTCGGAGGGTGGGAGGCACTTCAGGCTTCGAGGACAGGCTTGCGTGGAAGGTGACTGTGTGAGGCTGTAGGGTCCAGATGTTGTCATAGCAGAATGAGGAAGAAGCTTGGGGCAAAAGCTCACATATCCAGTCAGCAAGCACCCTACCCTGCCTTGCCATGTACCTTCCTTGTGTGTTGCTCACAAGCGTACAGCCAGAGGTGAAGGGGGGTGGGGGTGGGGCACATTGTTTTCAATCCCTTCACTTTCCAAGAGAGGTATAAAGGGCTGAAGACAGGCTTTGAGGGTCTGAGGTCAAGGCCACCCTTGATGGCCTCCTAGCTCTACTCCTTCTGAGCTGTGTGGATTGGAGCAATGATAGCAGCAATTTCTGCGACCGCAACCAGCATTTGGCCAGTGCCAAGTTTACTAACAACAAGACCTCAGTTTCCTCATCGGTAATTGGGGGCAGGGAACGAATCTACTTTCTCAGGACGGACACGGATCCCAAACGGAGCCATGAAAGAGCGTGCGTGCCCCTTGCTTGAGCTCTGTTATATGTGATGTCTGTTACTGTAGATGCACAAGGGGACTGGGCAGAGGGTCATCCCCACTTGGGCCAGGTCATTGTTCCCTTCCTCCAGAAGATGTGGGATGTGAGCAAAGCTTTGACAGCACCATCAGGAGGATGTGTGGAGGAGGGAAAGTGCGGGGTGTTTGCAAAGCAGCCCTGGCACAGTTACCAGCCCAGCCAGGTGCTGTATGAATCATCCAAGGAAGCCGTTGGGCAGGATCTTTGGCCCCTGGGGCCAGCTAAAGCCTATGGATTTCCTTCCCTAACATTATCTGGTCTAGAGTTGGTGGAGGGGGGGGAAGGCTGGGGTGAGCTACCATAATTATAGAGAACCCTGCTTCTGGGTCTCACGCCTGATGCTGGGGATGACCTTCTCCCAGTGACCTCCTTAGCTAGGGAGGGAGTGAGGAATGCTGAGTTGTGTGTATGTCTGTGTCTGTGCATGCGCGTGCGCGTGTGTGTGTTTCTGTGTACATGTGACTGTGTGGCTCAAGACAGAGCCAGTAGCTTGAAGAACAGGTGGATGGAAAGGAAGTGATCTGAGCAAGTAGGAGGCTGGGGCCTTTATGCGCATGGGATGGCGAGGGCTTTTATTTGCTGTGTGTTCTAACAGCCCTGTGAGGCAAGCACTTTTAGTGCAATAGGGGAAACTGAGAGAAGTAAAATAGCCTCCCTTACCCTCCCTCTGTCTGCCCCTCTCTCTTTTCCTCCCTCCCTTCATCCCTTCTTTCCTTACACAGGATATCAGGTAGCCCAGGTTGACCAGGGCTTGGCTATGCCGCCAAGGATGATTTTGAATTTGTGGTTCCTGCCTCTGCCACCATGCCCAGTGTTGTGGGAATCAAACCCAGGACTTCATGCGTGGTTCTGTAAGCACCCTGCTAACTCAGCTGCGTCACCACCCCTGCTTTTTACCCAGTACTTTATCGTTCAGCAATTTATCATTGAGCAGAGGTTTTGTGCCAAGGTCCAAGGGGGTCAGGGAGGACCACCTCTTAGATCCTTCCTCTAACAGTGACAGTATTGTAAGCTTGGTCACACAATGGCCCTGATGAAGTTCAAATCCAAGTGTAGTTCCAAACCCTCGCATTGGTTCCAGATACAAACCTGGGTGGGACTGCGTCCGCGCTATTGCTGGAATTTTCCCCACCTCAACCTCTTTCCGTACTAGCACCTACCTGTTCCAGGTGAGTCCTCGGAGGCCCGAGCGTCGCCGGAAAGTGTCGAGCGCCTTCGGCAGGTGGGGCGGGGCCGGGGCGGGGCCCGGCTTGGGGTAGGGCTACCCAACCGCCTGAAGTCCCACCGGATCCGGGATCAGAGACCGGCGCCGGGAGCCCCACGTCCCGCACCGCCATGGGGGCTTGTCTGGGGGCCTGCTCCCTGCTCAGCTGCGTGAGTGCCTAACCCTTCCCTGCCACGGCCCCGGGCACTTTTTATTTACCGTCTTTCGCCAAGTACTTTCTTCTTTTTGCTTCCTCCAAAGTTGTCTTTCTGGGGCTCCACCGGTGCCCTTCTTATCCTCATCTCGCAGCCGCTCCACTTTGGCCGCGGTGCACCGGACAGCTGGTGTCAAGGCTCGGGTGACCGCGGGGGAGGGGTGGGGCGCGGCCCGGAGCCCTCGGAGCCACCGCTCTGGGAACCCGGGACACCGAGGCCCGCAGCAGAAACAGGGAGCCCCCACGGTCGCCGCGCGCCAGAGCGGCCCCTGGATGCGTGGCGCGTCTCTTTCTGGAGCGCGGGACTCTTTGTGTAACTGGCAGGGTCCCGGCCCACTCTGCCTGCGCTTTGGTTCCTCTGGCAGAGCGTCCGTCATTCTTTCTGCCCAGGTCGTTTGGCTCCGTCTGCTCTTTTGTGTTTGTTCTGTCTCTAAGGTTCGGGCTCTGTCCGTCTATCAGCATCTTCTCTCAGCGCGCAGTCTGGCCCCACTCACTCTAGGGCAGCCCCCCTCCCCCTTTGCTAGCGTTGGACCTTTCCCTCCAGCCGGAGCTAGGAAGGGGTTGGGGGTTGGGTGGGAAGGAGCCCCTCTCTCCCACCCCGTTCTTGGAGAGAGGTTGGTGTCGGTTGTCACTGACCACCTGGACCAAACTTTGGATTTGAGAAGACCTAGAAGGGAGGATGTGTGTGTCCACCTGGTCGCCTGTGTTGGGGACCAGGAGGGTCGCCAGCTGTTTTGGGGCAGCAATCAGTATAGGGGAGGGGATTCAGCCATACCCGGCTGGGAGGCCCCTACTTTCCCTTTCCCAGCCCCCTTTCCTCTCTTTCCTCCCCTCATTAAATCTGAGGTTCATTCAGACAGCTCCCTCCCCTTCTGGCCCCACACAAAGAGGGGCGGAGAGGGGCTCCGGTGTCTGGCTGCTGAAGGAAGGCTCAGGACTTTGCTTCCTTTGTCCCTGATTTGAGTGCGCGTTAGGAGCGGGTACCCAGGCAAGAACTGGGCATCTAGAGGTTTTCTTTGTAGCCATTTTCTGAGAGTGAGCTCAGCCTGGGGAGGCAATGGAGTGGGTCCCTGGACACAGCTCATGTCCTCTCTTGGGCCTCTCTTTCCACTGAAGCGTGTGTGTGTGTGTGTGTGTGTGTGTGTGTGTGTGTGTGTGTTGCACACTAGCCTGAGCCGGTAATCAGGATATTGCTTGCTGATGCCCATACCCCTTTCTAGGACACGTTTGCTTCCGGGTTAGGGAGGGAGACCTTTCCACTCACATCTGGTCTGGCCTGGTTACCCCATACCCCATAGCCGGGGAAGGGGTCGTGAAGGTAGTCCTGCCAATCCTGGTGTCATGGTCTCCCCATCAGTGAGGTGAAGGCCACAGCAGTGACCTCCCTTGGTATACAGCAGAGGAGATGGACAGATGAGAGAGGAGGAAACTGCCGCCTGGCTCCTGTGTACAGTGACTGGGCATTGTGGGACTCAAGGTGGAGAGTTCCATCTGGAGACGGGAGCCAAGAACTGCTCTGAGTCACCCAGTCTGCAGTCTCCAGAGCTGAGGCCAGACAGGCTTCTCAGATCCTCAGTGTGTGTGTGTGTGTGTGTGTGTGTGTGTGTGTGTGTGTGTGTGTGTGTGTGTGTGTGTTGGTGGTGGGGTAGGTCATTTGCCTCAGATTGCACAGTTCAAGGATGCGGGAGTTACAGAGAGAGCTAGAGAGATGGCTCAGTGGTTAAGAGCACCGACTGCTCTTCCAGAAGTCCTGAGTTCAATTCCCAACAACCACATGGTGACTCACAACTTTCTATAATGTGATCTAATGCCCATTTCTGGCCTTCAGGCAGAGCACTGTATACATAATTAATAAATCTAAACCAAACAAAAAGCAGCTGGATCTTTGTGAATTCCAGGCCAGCTTGATCTAGCAGTTAAGGCTACACAGAGAAATCCTGTCTCGAAAAACAACAAACAAGAAACCCAAAAACTCTGAAGCCAGAGAGGTGTAGAGATGGCTCAGCAGTTAAGAGCACTGACTGCTGGTTCAGAGGATCCAGACTTGATTCCCAGCACTCACATGGCAGCTCACAGCCATCTATAACTCCAATTCCAAGGTATATGATGCCCTCTCTGGTCCCTTTGGGCACTGCATGCATGCATGCACGCACGCACTCACTCACTCACGCAATATATGGATATACATACAGGCAAAACATCCATACACATAAATTTATTTATTTATTTATTTATTTTTGTTTTTTTGAGATGGGGTTTCTCTATGTAGCTTTGGCTGTCCTAGACTCACTTTGTAGACCAGGTTGGCCTTGAACTCACAGTGATCCACCTGCCTCTGCCTTCCGAGTGCTGGGATTAAAGGCGTGTACGCCACCACACCTGGCCCCTAAATATTTTCTTAAAGATATAAAACTCTGAAGCCAAACGTAGTGGGGTGTGTCTGCAATCCCGGTATTCAGAATGTAGAGCAGACATACACCACTATGTTTGGCTTCAGAGTATTAGGCAAGCCTTGGGATACATAATGCCCTCTCAAAAAAAAAAAAAAAAAAAAGTCTGACTCTTGGTCCAGGTTTCTTCCCTTACCCACACCCTCACCATGTTCTGGTTGCCTGGAGACTGAGCTGCTTTAGGGGAGAATTGTAAGCTAGTTAGTGTCTAACATCTGTAAAGGACCTGCCCCTGCCTTGGTTTCCTCTGACGTCTAGTGTGCCTGGTGCTGGACCAAGCAAGGTCCTTGGTGATGCTGTCTCACTGATTCTCCCTGAAGCCCTATAGCATTGTTATTCCGTTTTACAGGTGACCATGCCAACAGTGGCCACCAGTCACTGTGGAATTGAGCTGTCGTGTGGCACTGGCCCAGCACTGCAAGAAGGATACTTATTTATTAGTAAATAGTTACTTTCTTTGCTTCAACAGAGTGCCCACCAAAGGCAACCCACGGAGTTTGGCTTACAGCTCCAGGCTACTGGCTGTTTCCGCAGGACAGGCTTGGTGCCAGGAGCCTATGGCCACCGGTCACAGGGCCCCGCAGTCTTGTGCTCGGTTCTCTTCCTACAGTCCTGAACCCCAGCCCAAGGAATGTTGTCACCCACACTTGCATGGGTCTGCCCACCTAGTTAGGGGGTAACTAATCTATATACCCCCTTATAGACACGCCTAGAGGTTTCTCTCTCAGACGGGTCTGTCGGTTTGCCAATCGACAGTAACTGTCACTCTGTGTATGTGACCCGGTGATGTGGTTGATGTCATTCCCGTTTCAGGCTGCGGCCGTGGCTTAGCTGGGAGAGTACTTCCTAGCGTACATGAAGCCCTGGGTTCGATTCCCCAGTATGGTGTATAAACTGGGCATGATGGTGCATAGCTATAACCTCAGCATTATTGATGATGAAGCAGCTGGATCAGATAGAGTCAATAATTTCCTCACAGCAAAGCAGTATTAGGTGGTACAGCGGGGGAAACCCTCCTCAACCTGCTTCCGTGAAAAGTTGCCCCCCGCGGGAGTGAGGTTTTTAAAAGATTATTTATTGGTGTGTGTGAATGAATGTGCACGTATCTATACACACATGTGCATGTGCGCACTTGCAGAAGCCAGAAACATGCCGTGTCCTCTGTCACTCTCCACCTACTCCTTTGGGGTGGGGGTCTTCCCCTGAACCTGGGGCTCATGTTTTCTCGGCGAGGTTGAGCAAGTTAGTCTCTTGTCTCTACCCTGCCCTGAAGCTTAGTTACGGGTGTTCATGGGACCCATGACTCATTACGTAGGTTTCTTGGGACCTGAACTCTGATCCTCGTGACTGTCTAGCAAGCGCTCCTAGCCCCTGAGCCATTTCTCTGGTCCCTGGGAGAAGTCCTGATGGAAAGGTCCCAAGTGTTTCTGGGTGCCTTGGGTGGATAGGAGATTTTTGTGTTCTCTCTGGGCTGTGGCCCAGATGTCCACTTCTTCCTGGCATTTGCACTGGGCAGGTGAGTCCTGCCTTAGATAAGGAGACAGGCTGGCTTCACGGAGGGTGGGAGTCACTAAGCAAGTCACACAGCCTGGATGGCCAGCAGCTTTTTAGGGAGGGCTGTGTGTTTGAGGGGGGCTCTTTTCATCTGTCCTCCCTGTCAGTCAGAGGAACAGTGGAACCTGCCCCTCACCTTTGTAGAAGTTTGAACAGGACTGAGAAAGGGGTGCGTGGACGAATTTTTGCATCAAGCTGGCATGTGGCAGCCAAGCCATAAACACCACACAGTGGTGAATTGCTGAGGACTGCCAATAAAGAAGGAGGGACACCGGGGGCAACAGGGTAGTCCCGATACGGAGCCTGAGCTTGTCCAAACTGGTGTCCTCCTGCCCAAGGGCCCGACTCATAGATAAAGATGCTGAATGCAGGGAGTGGGGAAGAGCTTCCTCGGGTCAGAACTGGAAGAGTTGGCACCAAGCCAGCTCTGGAGCCTACAGGAGAGGTGTGGGAGCCTCCAGCTGCCTCTCCCTCTGTGCTTGGAGGCGGGGTGTGGGGGTGTGGGGGTGTGGCTCAGCCAGTGGAACCATGGTTTGTGGAGGCTGCAGGGTGCATCCCTGTGCCAGGGTTTTGGCCTTTAAATGATGATAACATGCCATACCATATTATATAGTATATATTGTATTATATAGTATAATGCTTACCATTTGGGTCTTTGATCTTTGTTATAGTCTTCAAGGACCTGTCACTCATCTCCGCAGACAGTCCCAGCCCAAGCAAGTGGCATTGTCAGAGTGGATATTGTCACTTCAGACATTCAGTGATAACTGCCAGTGCCATCTTGTCTCCTGATGTCAGTTCTCTCTTCTGGGTGACTCAGAGCAGCCAGCGACTCTCTCTCTGCACCCCCACTCCACCATCTGCCTCCCCATTCTGGGACCACAGTTCCGACACTAAGTATAAATCTGCCGTCACTCTTCTTTGGCAGTGAGTCCATTGCCTTTGGGGTGAAATCCAGATTCCCTGGCGTAAGCTTCGAGGACAGTGGCTACCTTCCAGTACCACTCCAGCCACCCTGGAGGTCCTGAGAGTACAGTGGTGTTTGTGGCTGCACTCCTTCCCTCCCCTCTCTCCCTCCTCCTCCGCCTCCTTCTCCTGGCTTTTGTGTTTTGAAGCAGGGTCTCACGTAGCTCAGGTTGGTCTTGAACTCATTGGGTAGCTGAGGATGACCTCGAACTCGTGATCCTCCTGCTTCAGCTTCCCAAGTTCCGGCAGTACTTGTGTGGGCTACCACCTCCAGCTCCGTCTCTTTGCGTTGCTGGGTATTGAACTCATGGCCGTCATGTACTAGGCAAATGGCCTTGCCTCTGAGCTGCAGTTTAACTTCCCAGCTTCGGCAACAGGTTCAGGGAGGTGAAAATGCTTGCCCACTTTTCCTTTCGAATCCTCTCCTCTCCTTTCTTTTCCTCTTCTCTTTTCTCCTTTCCCTCCCCTTCCCTCAGTCCTCTCTCTTCTTTTTCTCTTCCCTCTCCTTTGGGGTCTCATGTACCCCAGGTTAGCCTCAGACTCACTATGTAGCTGAGGATGACCTTGACCCTCTGGTCCTCCCGCCTCCACCTCCTGAGTCCAGGTGTGCACCACCTCACCCAGGAGGACCCGAACCAAAGCTTTGTGCAGCTTAGGCACCAGCTGAGCTACATCACAGACACCCCCCCCACCCCCCGCTGTGATAAAATACACATAAGCTCTGCCACTGTAGTCATTTCTTTTGAGCCAGGCCTCAAAATGGGATTCTGACAACGTTGGGCACCGGGGCTCAATGGATTCTCCTGCCTCGGCCTCCCTGGGCTTCGTTTTAGCCAGTTTTAGTACAGTTCAGGGACGTCCGCTTCATGCTCACATGCAGCTGTTGCCAGCACCGTCTGCAGCAACTTTTCACCTCCTTAGGCGGAAACCCTTTTGTGTGCTGGCTTTGCAGTTCCTGGTCACCAAGCCAGCTCACCGAAACTTCCTGTCCATGAGTTCGGCTACTCCGGGTCCCTTATGTCATTCACGTCCTTTGTGCTTGGATTATGTCATTCAGAATCGTGTTGTGCAGGCTGTAGCATGTGTTGGTATTTATTTATTTATCTTTTGTGACACATCTCACTGTGTGGCCTGGCTGGCCCTGAACTGTCTCTGCCCTCCAATTGCTGGGGCTGACAGGTGTGCACCGCCACACCTAGTGTTTTTCCTTTTTAAGAGGGACGTTATCTAATTCCCACGTATTATCACACATGGTCCTAGAGTAGAGCAGCCCTATTGAGGAGGACCTTAATGTACAGGACAGGCACCGGCTTGTCAGCCTCCTCCGGTTATTTCCTGGCGTGTACTGCCCCCACAGCAGCGCACTTCCGGTGTTCCTGTGAGCTCACGTGGTGGCTCTCCCACCTGGTCCAGAGTCCAGTGTGTCTATGGGAAGCAGGTCTAGTGGGAACTGGTCCAGGCGGGACCAGGGTAGGAGGCAGCTGTTCCAAGTGTCACAAACTGAAAGTGTCCCGAGGCCAGAGGTGGGGCCTAAGGGAACCAGGTCCCTGAAGTGGGAGGGACATCATGGTTTGCTCTAGCCTTTCAGGGATTATTTGCATGGCTGGGGCGGATAGAAATTAAACAGCATTCCCGTCCAGGAGCCAGTGGACTGTGAAGCAGTGTGTCTGTGGGCAAAGTCTGACCCTGGCAGTGCAGACCTGCCAGTCTCCTGGGCTAACTAACGGGTCCTGGTCATATGAACCTCTTTTGGGGCAGTGTTGGGGGTGGGCAGGCTGGCTCCAAATGCATTATCTAGCTCAGGTTGGTCTCGAACTCATGATGCTCTTCCCTCAGCTCTCAGCCTCTGGAGTGCTGGAAATTACAGGTGTGCGTGGCCATGCCCTGTCTCCTGTCACCTCCCTCCCTCCAAACCCCCCCCCCCCCGAGACAGGGTTTCTCTGTGTAGCCTTGACTGTCCTGGACTCACTTTGTAGACCAGGATGGCTTCAAATTCACAGTGATCCGCCTCCCTCTGCCTCCCAAGTGCTGGGCTGTCACCTTTTTGAGTCTTAATTTTTTCCTTTTTTTTTTTTTTTAAGACAGGAAGCAGGCCGTGGGTGGATGGAATGCTTCTCACCCACCACACAGCTTAACCCTTCCTATCACTTCTGTCTCCCAGCCTCCGTGCTGTGATTGTGTTGCTGTACGACTTCTGCTAAGCCCTTTAACCTTTAACCTCATCATCCACTGTGACCCGAATTTGCTGGAAGGGTGGTGCCTGTGACTTGGACAGTGAAGAATAATTTTGTATTGCATTTAGCACCCATGTTGCACGTGGCTTTGTGAGTGACGGGGATTTTACCCAGGGAGGTTTCGGTCTGGGAGAAGAGGCAGATTGGGAAGGGAGCCACACGGAGAATGCTGTGCCTGCAACGGGTCCAGAAAGTTCTCAGAAAGT
Source organism: Acomys minous (assembly GCF_964271855.1). Classification (NCBI taxonomy): domain Eukaryota; kingdom Metazoa; phylum Chordata; class Mammalia; order Rodentia; family Muridae; genus Acomys; species Acomys minous. The sequence continues at coordinate 106,134,070 of NC_140487.1, read as the reverse complement.
TCTCTCAGCCAAGCTGATCCTGCTGGGTGAGGTCGTTTCTGCAGCCGGGCCTGTGTACCCTCAGAGGCTGTCCATTGTCCTGTGGGTGAAAACCAGGGTCCCATGTGCAGCCCGGTGCCTGGTCCCGTCAGCCCGCCAAGCAGCACAGCGCCAGCTCACTGTGCCTTCTCCTGCTTCCTTCCTCAAAAGCTGCCCTGGGCAGGAGCACTTTCCTGCTCTGGGTCTGGCATTGCCTCCTGATCCTTCAGCCCTTAGCTTCTGTCACTCCCTCAAGGAGGCCTTCTAGGACCTACCTGCCAGAATTCAGTCCAAACCAGCTCTGTCGTAGAAAAGTGGGCATCTCTCAAATAGCCCAAATAGCTTATTAAGTGCCGGCAACTTTTGGTTTATGTCCACGGAAGACTGTTCCTCTTGGGTTCTTAAATGCCTGGGTGAGGACTCGGGCTGTTTGTGGCTGGCCTGGGAGGCTGTATCCTCAAGGCTTGTGCTTGGGGACCGGCTTCCCAGAGGGGTGAGTCTCTTCACTGACACAGCCTCCTTAGTCACTCAGAGGTGGATGATGGAAAGTGTTAGATCACCATCTGCTGTCCAGAATGGGTTCAGCCTCAGGCAAAACACAGTGGCTGGGGGAGGCTCAATTCCAGATGTTTTGAATGCCCTGGTTGGTTTCTTAGGGTTTAGCACGCATCTGGTTCTATGCTGGACACTTCATGTTCATTTGAACACATAGTTTATGTGTATTGTTTCTGGATGTGACCCAGTGAGCAAATCAGGCAAAAACAAAACAAAACAAAACAAACAAACAAAAAAACCCCACCCTTGCTATAAGGAAGATGCAGATAGACAAATAAGATAACAAAGAATTTTAGAGTCCTATAGAGAAAAATGAACCAGGGAAGAAATGGGAGGTGGGGTGGGGGAGGGGTTCCCCAAGGAGCTGTTTAAGTTCAAGGCTGGCTTTGAACTCTTGATTCTTCTGGTTCAGGCACTACAGGCATAAACCACCACACCTGGCTGGGTTTACAACTTAAACACCCAGGGCTGGAGAGATGGTTCATCGGTTAAGAGCACTGGCTGCTCTTCCAGAGGTCCTGAGTTCAATTCCCAGCACCCACATAGAGGCTCCCAACCATCTATGGGGTCTAGTGCCCTCTTCTGGTCTGCAGATGTGCATGCAAAGAAAACATTGATATACATAAAATAAATAAAATTTTTTTTAAAACCCAAGAACTATTTAAACACCATGCTTCATTCTCACAACTGCCTGTGAAGAATGGCTGTTGTCGTGATCCCCTGGCTCAGAGGTTGAATGACAGTCACCCAGGGTCATTCATCAGGGGCAGCTGGTCTTCTGGTTTTCTTTTTGATCACTCCCTCTGCCTGAGCGATAGTGTGACCCCCAGTTCTCTCTTATGCTGCCCATGGACTCTGTGGTCACATATGGATTCAGTTTCAGTCCCGGGCTAGAAAGGTCAGTGGGGGTCACCTCCCCAGCTCAGTACAGACTTGAAGACTGAGATACAGTAGGTGGTGGGTGCTGCCTGCCCATGTGGGGGAAGGGGACTGATGGCTGCCATCTCTACCTCCCGTAGGCATCCTGCCTCTGTGGCTCTGCACCCTGCATCCTATGCGGCTGTTGCCCCTCCACCCGCAACTCCACCGTGAGCCGCCTCCTCTTCACCAGCTTTCTCTTCTTGGGCGTACTGGTGTCCATCATCATGCTGAGCCCAGGGGTGGAGAGTCAGCTTTACAAGGTGAGTGTCGCGGAGGGAGGTTGGAAGGCGCCCGGGTTGCCCCGCCCTCCACAGACACGGTAAGGTGACTGAAGTTCGGGGGGGGGGGGGTTGTTGGTACGCAGGTCGCAGGGGTGGAGGAACTGAACCTCTACGAGGTAGACCGCAGTTTCTCAGGAGCCCGCTTCCTGTGGAGACACCTCTTCCTCACGACTGCCCTCTATAGGCAGGTCCTGGGAGTGCGTCTCCCCTTGAAGGCTGAAGCCCAGGGTGGGAATCCTGACTTGACCTTAGCGCAACTCCAGTTGGGGCTTTTATACCCAAGACTTTAACATCTCGGCTTTTGTATTGGTGTGGATTCCTGAGGAGTCTGTAGAGAGGCCACAGGCCTCTTAGAGGTTCTACTGAAGGCAGGAAGTGAAGACCATCTTGGAAGCAGGACTTCACCCGCCGCAGTACTGAGACGGAGGGTGGGGGTGGGTGATGGGGTCTGGATGGTGGTGACAACAGAGAAATGGTCAGCTAGGTGGTAGCTGTGATGGGCTAGGGGGTCTGGGCAGCCTCTCTTAGGGTTCAGCCTAACACGGGATAGGAAACAGGCTATGAAGACGGAGGCAGGCTCAGATCTGATGGGAGGCTGCAGTGTTCTGGTGGGTGGGGCCTTCAAGCCGCCCTGTTGTCTCCACAGCTGCCCTGGGTGTGTGAGGACAGGACCCAGCAGCCCGTGGTCCTACAAGGCCCCCTGGACTGCGGCTCCCTGCTGGGTTTCCGGGCTGTCTACCGCATGTGCTTTGCCACGGCAGCCTTTTTCTTCTTCTTCATGCTGTTGATGGTCTGTGTCCGCAGTAGCCGGGACCCGCGAGCAGCCATCCAGAACGGGTGAGGAGCGATCGCCTGCACCCTGGCAACTCCCCTGGAGGGCTTTTCTCCCGATTGCCAGTCCCCAGAGATCTCTAGACGCCCCCACCCCCACCCCTCTCAGATCCACTAGCAGAAGCCAGAGATCAGCTCCAGCTTTCCCAAGAGCCATCCACACCTTTTCTTTTTCGAAACAGGGTCTCTCACCTGGGGCTGATTCTGCTAGGCTGGGTGTCCAGCCCCCAGGGACAAGCATGTCTGAGTTCTTCCGTGGTTACTGGAAATCAGATGTCAGTTCTCATGCCTGCATGACAACCGCTTTACCAACTGAACTATTTTCCTAGCCGTCGCTCAAACTCATCTTTCTTATCTTTTCTTTTCTTTCTTTCTTCTTTTCTTTCTTTCTTTTCTTTTCTTTTCTTTTTTTTTTTTTTTGGACAGGGTTTCTCTGTGTAGCCTTGGCTGTCCTGGACTCACTATGTAGACCAGGCTGGCCTCGAACTCACAGTGATCCGCCTGCCTCTGCCTCCCGAGTGCTAGGATTAAAGGCGCACATCACCATGCCCAGCTTTATCTTTTTCTTTTTAAAAGGTTTATTTATTTACTATGTATACAGCATTCTGCCTGCATATATGCCTGCAGGCCAGAAGAGGGCACCAGGTCCCATTACAGATGGTTGTGAGCCACCACCATGTGGTTGCTGGGAATTGAACTCTGGACCTCTGAAAGAATAGCCAGTGGTCTTAACCTCTGAGCCATCTCTCCAACCCTCAAATTCGTTTTTCAAATGAGGAAAAAGCTCAGCGAGGGTAGCTAGAGGTTGGCCTGAGATCACACAGCAGTTTAGTGGCAGTCTCACTGCTCGGTTCTTCCCTCTGCCCTGAGCTCCAGGCTTTTTCTAGGCGTGGGGAAGACCCTGTGTCTATCAGATCACCAGGAAGACCCTTTACCTCTCTTAGGACCTGTTTCCTGGGGGTGGAGGTTCTGGGCAGCCTCTGCTCTGGCTCTGTATGTCCCCCCGCCCCCACTCAGCTTTTCCCTTCATTTCTCCTGCAGGTTTTGGTTTTTTAAATTCCTGATCCTTGTGGGCATCACCGTGGGTGCCTTCTACATTCCCGATGGCTCCTTTCCAAAGAGTAGGTGGCTTCAGGGACAAGGGAGGGGCAGCAAGGAGGGTGGGTGGCATCATACTGACTCCAGATGACAGGTGGTCCTCGACATCCCCTTCGCTAGATAACATCCTGGCGCTGGGTTTTGAAGCCTTAGGGTAACTCTGGTTGGGGGACTATTACTCGGTTAAACCGTGAAGGGGTGATTATTGAATAGGTGGGTGTGTTTGAGAAAGAACACCCGAGGGAAGCCATGCAAGGAACTATGGGACCTGCTGTCCCCACAGCTGCTCCTCTGGCCCCAACCACCTACCTCACTGCCCTCTCCCCACAGTCTGGTTCTACTTCGGCGTCGTGGGCTCCTTCCTCTTCATCCTCATCCAGCTGATCCTGTTCATTGACTTTGCCCACTCCTGGAACCAGCGGTGGCTGTGCAAGGCGGAGGAGCGTGACTCCCCAGCCTGGTACGCAGGTCGGTGCCATGCTGGTCTTCCCAGCGAGGGGCTGGGTGCCTGAGGAATCGGGGTGTGGAGCTGAGGATGTTTGAGGGTGAGGGGAGGAAGAGACTGATGGCCGGAAGCTGCCTGAGGGGCTCTGAGGGGTTGAGGTCAGTAGCTTCTGTAGGAGAGTCTGCACACAGCAAGCGATGGGCCAGGCCCTCTTGGTGGTGGCTTAACCGTGCTTTAAGTGGTGTCTAGTTGCAATCCTCACAGCAGATTGCTCTGCCGAATCTCTTGCATTTGTTGTACGTCTGCAAGAAAGGTCGGGCTAGGTTTATTGCCCTTCCAAAGTATGGGGACCTGAGTTTGTGTTCTCAGAACCCACATAAAAAGCACAATGTGGTGACATGCTCAGGAGGCAGAGGGCAGGCAGATCTCTGAGTTCAAGGCCAGCTTGGTCTACAGAGCAAGTTTCAGGACAGTCAAAGCTACACAGAGAAACCATGTCTCATTAAAAAGAAAGAGAGAGAGAGAGAGAGAGAGAGAGAGAGAGAGAGAGAGAAAGAAAGAAAGAAAGACAGGCAGGCCAGGCAGGCGTGGTGGTGCATGTCAGTAATCCCAGTACTCTGGGAGGTAAAGGCAGGAGGATCTCTGTGAGTTCAAGACCAGCCTAGTCTATAAAGTGAGTCCAGGACAGCCAAGGCTACACAGAGAAACCCTGTCTCAGAAAAACAAAAGAAAACAACAACGGTATGATAGAAAGAAAGAGAAAGTCCACAGAACTAGCTGGCTGGCTCATGGGCTCGTGCGTAATTAGCCATCTTATACAGCTGAGGACCACATGCTTAGGGAAATGAGCTGCCCGCAGTGGGCTGGCCCCTCCTACATCAATGTAAGGCAATCTCCCACAGATGCTGGCCTCCTACTGGCCAATCTGATTTGGGCAGCTCTTCATATGAGACTCCTTCTCTCTCTCTCTCTCTCTCTCTCTCTCTCTCTCTCTCTCTCTTTGCTTTTGTTTTTGTTCTCTTTCTTTCTTTATTATGTATACAATGCTCTGCCTCCATATACACCTGCAGGCCAGAAGAAGGCATCAGATCACATTCTAGATGGTTGTGAGCCACCATGTGGTTGCTGGGAATTGAACTCAGGACCTCTGGAAGAGCAGTCAGTGCTCTTAACCGCTGAGCCATCTCTCCCCTGAGTCTCCCCTGAGACTCCTTTCTCAAGTGACTCTAGGTTATGCCAAGTTGACAGTTAAAGCAAACTCTGACATCGGCAATAGATAAAAGACATTTGTCACACAAACCTAGTGACCTGGATTTTGATCCCCAGAACTTACGTAAATGTGGGAGGAGAGCACTGACTCCATGGAGTTCCGCTCTGACTTTCACGTGTGTGCCATGGTACACAGAATAGTAATTTAAAAAAAATTAAAAGTAAAGGACCTAGGTATGATAATCCCAGCATTGGGGAGGAGGAGAAAGGAGGGTCAAGAGTTCAAGGCCAGCCTCTACTAAATAATGAGTTGGAAGCCAGGCTGAGCTACATGAGACACACCCTCTCTCAAAAAACACAGAAAGGGTGCTGGTGTGGTGGTGCCTCCAGGACTCAGGAGGCAGAGGCAGGTGGATCTCAGTGAGCTTGAGGCCAGCCTGGTCTACAGAGCAAGTTTCAGGCAACATAGAGAGACTCTGTCTCAAAACAACAACAACAACAATAACAAAAGGAGGATCAGATTAGAAAATGGAATATTCTGGGCTGGAGAGATGGCTTAGGGGTTAAGAGCACCGGCTGCTCTTCCAAAGGTCCTGCGTTCAATTCCCAGCAACCACATGGTGGCTCACAGCCATCTATAGTGAGATCTGGTGTCCTCTTCTGGCATGCAGGCATACATGCAGGCAGACTACTGTATACATAATAATAAATAGATAAATAGATAGAAAGATAGATAAATCTTTTTAAAAAATGGAATATTTTGAGTTTGAAATGGAGCCTGGGATTATTGCTGTGTTATTCATTATTAGTTAATTTTTCTAGATTACAAACTTGTAGCATATTTAAGCTACAACGCAGCTGAGGTTGTCTAACCCCAACTTGAACCTTAGGTGGAGGTTAAACAGGGTAATGAGGGTGAAGCTGGATCGCTCATACTCTATGTAGTCCTGAGGATTTTTTTTTTTTAACCAAAAATCACTTTGAATTGTTTTGTTTTATGTGAGTGGGTGTTTGCCAACATGTATGCACGTATGCTCACTGTCTGTGCCTGGTGTCAATGGAGGTCAGACAAGGGTGTCACGTCACCTGAAGCTGGGGTTACAGATGGTCGTGAGCCACCATGTAGACAATGAGAAGTGAACCCTGGTTCTTTGTAAGAGCTCTTTTCTTTCTTTCTTTCTTTTTTTTTTTTTTTTGGTTTTTCAAGACAGAGTTTCTCTATGTAGGTTTGGCTGTCCTGGACTCACTTTGAGGACCAGGTTGGCCTCTAACTCACAGCGATCCACCTGCCTCAGCCTCCCCGAGTGCTGGGATTAAAGGCATGTGCCATCACAGGCACCTAGTGCTCTTAACCTCAGAGACGTCTCTCCAGCCCTACCCGCAAATTCTTTTGAATGACAGGTGCAAGGACATCTTGTTTTGTCTTTATTGTACTCAGAGTGACAATCACCTCCTTAGAGCACGTGACTCACGATGGATTGGGTTGGGACAGGAAGTCACAAAGGTGCCGTGGGGAGCCACTGCCTGCCTACGTTAGGGAACTGAGGCCTGTGGCAGGAGAGCGGCTGCAGCCCCCCTGGGGTAGTCGGTGTTCCTGCTCCTGCCTCTGGGATCTGAGCCTTGGTTCCTCACCGCTCTGCCCAGGCCTTTTCTTCTTCACCTTCCTCTTCTACCTGGTGTCCATCGCGGCGGTGGCGCTGATGTTCGTCTACTACACGGAGTCCGGGGCCTGCCACGAGGGCAAGGTCTTTATCAGCCTCAACCTCACCTTCTGCGTCTGTGTCTCCATCATCGCCGTCTTGCCCAAGGTCCAGGTGAGCCTGCCGGTTGGCCCAGTCCTTTTACAGGCGGGACCTCATGAAGGAAGTCGGGTCCCCGGGCAGGGGCTGCCGGGCTACAGAAACTCGGGCTGGGTTTATAGGCCTCTAAGCCCCTGGTCTCGTGATTTGACTGTTGTATCTCCGCGCTGGGCATCTTTGGGAAAGTGCTTTAAATGTACTGTGCCCCTCCCTCCCCAAGCATAGAATGCTCTTTGGGGTTGCTCTCAGGCGGAGGTCTCTTTAGGTACACAGGTGTTGAGCAGACTCCAGCCATAGCTGCAGTCTTAATGTTGTGCCAGTCAACAGAAATGATTCTCAGAGCTCAAAAGGAGGTATGGGGGTGTGGGGTGCAATTTCCTGACGTCCCATCCCAGACCCTCTGAGACAATGGGCGGGGCTGGCACGATGCTCCTTTGTTCTCCAGAGAGTATATACCCGGGCCGACTTCCCAGTTTGGATCTCGGTGCTCACAGGTAGCTTAAGGTTTGGGGAATCATTAGTACATAGGTTGGGGTCCGCTCTCCCGCTCAGAGTCTTCACTGCCCACGGTGAAAGTTGAGGCCCGTGAATGGTGACGCATGTGGGGCTCATTTGGTGGGTACCCGCTGTCACCAAGCTCTGCTATGCATGTTGGGGGTACGGCTGTGCGGAAGTAGAGGAAGGAGGAGAGGAAGAGCCAACCTTTAGTCTCTCGTTCCTCACACTGTTGTCAAGCCCATTGTATTGAGAAGCAGACAGGCTTAAAGGGATGAAGAGGGCCTGGGGCATGGCTCAGTCAGGAAAGCGCTCTCTCTGTGCAAGCCTGACAGGCCGAGTTTGATTCCCCAGTAGCCATGTCAAAAATGTCAGGTGTGCCTATAGTCCAAGAGGTGGGGAGGGAGGGGCCGCTAGCCTAGGCAAGTTGGCAAGCAGCAGGGCCTGCTGAGAGCCCTTGTCTCTCAAAAAACAAAGATGGTTCCTGAGGGAGAACAGCTGAGGTTGTCTTCTGGCCTCTGTGTGCATGCTTGCACACGCATACACACTCACACACATACACACTCACACACACACACACACACACTCACACACACACATACACACTCACTCACACACACATACCCTTCTACAAAAAGAAGACAGAGAGGAGACTTAGCCAAGGCTAGTAAACAGTGGAGCTGGTTTTGAACCAACTCAGGCTGGCTCCAGAGCTTCCCCATGTTCTGAGGAGTCGGGTAAAATCCAGCAATAGGAGCCAAGGACAAACAAAGCAAGTTTGGTTGGAGAGCATTGTGCAGCAAAGGCTGGTAGGGCAGAGCCGCCACAGCAGGGGCTCAGGGGCTTATTTCCCCCTCTCCAGCTCACCTCCACCCACCCACCAGGCAGAGGGGCCAGGCATGTGTCCAGCTTCGAAGCCACTGAGGTGGGAGAGGTTTTCAGAGCAGGCTGCCGTGTTGGGGGGTCTGGAGTGTGGCACTGGGGGAGGGACAGGGGAAGCTGAGCAAACTAGAGAAGCCCACCTGAGCATTTGCAGAAGTAAGGGTGCTGGTCCCTGGGGTATCAAGAGAAAGAGTTAGGGCTCTGGTTTTGGGTGGGAAGGAGTGACAGTGACGGGTGAGGTGAGTGGCCTGAGCTCTTCTTACCTATGAATTGTTATTACCAGGATGCCCAGCCCAACTCAGGTCTGCTGCAGGCCTCCGTCATCACATTGTATACCATGTTTGTCACCTGGTCTGCCCTATCCAACGTCCCTGGTGAGTGTGAGACAGGCTGCTGGTCCAGCAGTGGCCTGCTGAAGTGCTAAGGACATCATAGGGATCCGGGACACCCAGAGGCTTGGTCTTGGGGGTGGAGGTGGGGGTGTGGTGGCCATGAGGGTCTCACCTATTCCTGAAGTTGTCTTTCATTGTATCTGCCATGTGCTGTCTGTTGTCTGCTGCTGGCTGGGCCTTAGAGGTGTGTGTGTGTGTGTGTGTGTGTGTGTGTGTGTGTGTGTGTGTGTGTGTGTGTGTGTCTGTCTGTCTGTCTGTCTGTCTATCTGTCTGCCCTCTTGGGTCAGCTCTCTGCCTAACCGCAGAGTTCTCTGACTCTGAGATACAGTCAGCTAGAGTTTAAAGGTGTCTGTGTACCTTCCCCAGACCAAAAATGCAACCCTCATCTGCCCACTAAAAATGGAACAAGCCAGGTGGTCCTGGAGGACTACAGCACCGTGTGGTGGGATGCCCCAAGCATCGTGGGTCTTGTCATCTTCATCCTGTGCACCTTCTTCATTAGGTACCGTGGGCCTGGGTTCTGGGAGGGGCACTGAGTCGGGGGAGGGAGGGAGGACTGGGGAGCCCTCTACTGCTGTGGTAAATGCCATGACCAAAACCAACACGGCAAGGAAAGGCTTATTTGGCTTACACATCTCGTTTTGTTTTTCTGGTTTTTCAAGACAGGGTTTCTCTGTGGAGCCTTGCCTGTCTTAGACTCACCTTTGTAGACCAGCCTGGCCTTGAACTCACAGAGATCTGCCTGCCTCTGCCTCCCGAGTGCTGGGATTAAAGGTGTGCGCCACCAAGCCCAACTTGGCTTACACATCTCAATTATGGTCCACCATGGAAAAACACTGCTTACTGGTTTGCTTTTGGTGACTTGTCAGTTTGCTTCATTATACATCTGCCCAGTGGTGGCACTACCCACAGTAGGTTGGGCCCTCCTGCATCAGTCATTAACCAAGAAAATGCCCCTTTTAGTTGCTTTTCCACATGGGGATTGAACATCAGGCTTGGCAACAGGTCACTTGACCTGCTGAGCCATGTCCCTGGTCCTGTTAATTATTTGCATGAAAACTTTAAAAAAAAAAAAAAAAAAAAAATATATATATATATATAATATAAAACACATTTATTAAAACAATGTTATGGGCCAATGGAAACAGAAAGAATTAAGGTTTTTATTAATATTAAATTAATATTAAAGTATTAAGGCATAAGCTGTAGAAAAATCACAAGTAAAACTCCAACGTATCTAATGTATTGACTCACTCATTAACTAATCAAAAGCCAAGAAAGGCCAGCACCCAGATAATAAAGTACAGGCATTTTAATTGTTATTCTTGTATATGTGAGCATGATGTGTGTGGCAGTGCATGTACTATGGCACATATGTGGAAGTCAGTTCTCTCTGTCCACCCTCACATGGGTTCTGAGAATGAAACTCAGGTCTCCAGATGTGTGCAGCAAGCACCTTTATCTCGCTGAGCCACCTTGTCGGCCCATGGGAGTTTTTGGTCTTTCTTTTCAGCACTGGGTTCCAGCTAGGGCCTTCCATGTGCCAGGCCAGTGCTCGGCTGCTGACCCTCCCCTCTGCCTTCTTTTCATAAATATAAAGGCAACTGCTAAAACTAAATACTGAACACTAATACAGCTTAAGGTTTTCAGATGGGGCTCATGCCTGTATTCCAACCTGTGGGTGGCAGAGGCAGGAGGATTTGCTGTGAGTTCTAGAGCAACCTGGGCTACATAGTGATGGAGTTCCAGGCTAGCCTGGGCTACGTGAGACAGCCACGCAAAACAACCAGAGGATAGTTCAGTGGATAAAGTACAACCTGTATAAACATGAGGAGCTGAGTTTGGGTCCCCAGCATATATCTGTAGCATGCTACTGCAGCCCCCAGCACTGCAGGATGGACGTGTGTGTGTGTGTGTGTGTGTGTGTGTGTGTGTGTGAGGAGCTTGCTGGTCAGCCAATGTATCTGAAATGTCAAGTTCCAGATTCAGTGAGAGACCCTGTCTTAAAAAATAAAGTCATCGGGCGGCGGTGGCGCACGCCTTTAATCCCAGCACTCAGGAGGCAGAGGCAGGTGGATCACTGTGAGTTCGAGGCCAGCCTGGTCTACAAAGTTAGTCCAGGATAGCCAAGGCTACACAGAGAGACCCTGTCCCGAAAAAAACAATAAATAAATAAGCAAACAAGCAAACAAAGTCGATGAGCAGTTGAGGAAAGAAACCTAACATCATCTTCTGGCCTACACATGTATACACACACACACACACACACACACACACACACACACACACACACATACACACTGTTACTACAGGCAATGACACCCACATATACACGTGCACACATAACACATACACCCTCCACCCAAATACCAACCTGTATTAACTTTCTTTCTGTTGCTTTGATAAACACTATGATCAAAAGCAATTTGGGGGGAAAGAGTTTATCTACTTACACACTTCCAGGCAACAAATAGTCCATCACGGAAAGACGTCAGAACAAGAACTCAAGGCAGGAACCTGGAAATAGGAACTGGAGCAGAAGCCACGGAGAACACTGCTTTCTGGCTTACCCACCTCCCCATGGCTTGCTCAGCCGGCTTTCTTACAGAGCTATATAGCCCAGGACCAGGACCACCTGTCGGGGTGGACCACCCACAGTGAGCCGTGTCCTTCTGGGTCTCCCATATCAACAATTAATCAGGATAATGTCCCGAAGACTAGCCTATAAGCTGTTCTGACGGAGGCGGTTTCTCAAGTGAGCCTCCCTCTTCCTAGCAGACCCAGTTAAGACAAAAGCTTAACCAAGTAAAACCTTGATGAATGAGGCTCCTGGTTTGGTTGGTGCTTTTCAGGACTTGGTACTCAGAACTTAGTATTCAGCACCTGCTCTGGTAATGATAAGAAATGGCTATTTAGTTTATATCCTGTGCTGGGCATTTGTTCGTGAGACACCCCGAGGGAATTTGGGATTCACAGAGGGTGTATTTCACCCAGGGACATAAGGAATTGGAGTAGAGGCCTGGAGAGATGATGGCTCAGTGGTTAAGAGCACTGACTGCTCTTCCAGAGGTCCAGAGTTCAATTCCCAGCATCCATATGGTGGCTCACAACTATCTACAATGAGATCAGATGCCCTCTTCTGGTGAGCAGGCACACATGCAGGCAGAGTACTGTATAAATAATAAATAAAAATTTTAAAAAGATTTATTTATTCATTACTATGAATACAGTGCACTGTCTGCTTGTACACCTGCATGCCAGAAGAGGGCACCTGATCTCATTGTAGATAGTTAGGAGCCACCATATGGTTGCTGGAAGTTGAACTCTGGACGTTTGGAGGAGCAGCCAGTGCTCTTAACCTCTGAGCCATCTCTCCAGCCCCCAAATAAATATTTTATAAAAAGGAATTGGAGTAGAGTTGAGGGTCTGAACAGTTTGTTGGCTGCTGGGTCTCCAAGGAGCCTGGACTCCCTAAGTCTAGTGTTGTGGCCGACTCCGTGGCTCACGGGGCCACAGCCTGCTGTGTCTGCCCATCTCCCGTCAGTGGCCCTAACAGCCTGCCTTCCTCTCCCCCAGCCTGCGCTCCTCTGACCACCGGCAGGTGAACAGCCTGATGCAGACAGAGGAGTGTCCGGTAGAGACTATGCAGCAGCAGCAGCAGGTGGCTGTCAGCGAGGGCCGGGCCTATGACAACGAGCAGGATGGTGTCACCTACAGCTACTCTTTCTTCCACTTCTGCCTGGTGCTGGCTTCCCTGCACGTCATGATGACGCTTACCAACTGGTACAGGTATGCTGCAGCAAGCGCGGTGGGCAGGGAGGATCCAGGCAGCCCCAGGCGGACGCTTCTGGGTGTTCCAGTCTCTGCTCAAGGCTTGGGAACCTGGGTGGGCAGATCCTGTTCTAGGTCCTAAAACACCTTGATCTGCCTTAGTTTCCCTGCTGTGTCTTAATTGGCCCAGGCTCTGATACGTTTGCGAAGACACAGGAAGGGACAGATAGGAGGAGGTGCTGGCATGAGCAGGGGGACCATATTTGCAAATCAGGGCTGGATTGTGGGGGGAGTCCAGTGTGGGGGAAGCATGGAGGGGCAGGATTAGGATATGGTGGCCGGAATCAGTCACAGAATTAAGAGTCAGAGTCGACGGGCGGTGGTGGTGCAAGTCTTTAATCCCAGAATTCAGGAGGCAGAGGCAGGCGGATCTCCATGAGTTCGAGGTCAGCCTGGTCTACAAAGGGATTTTTAAGACAGCCAAGGCTACACAGGAAAACCCTGTCTCAAGCAATAACCAAAGAGTCAGAGTCAATAGGTCTAGAGTTGGGGTGGGGACCTTTGAGAGGTGCATCTTGTCAGGACTATTGGGGAGCAATAGTCTGTCAGCATACACTGAGGCTAGGTAGGTCATCTGGTTAAAACTGAGGTTCAGGGGCAATCAAACCAGTAAAGGGACGAGGAAGGGAAGTCAGGGTAATAAGGTCAGGGGCCAAGGCTGACTTAGTGGATTAAGAACCAAAGCCAAGCCAGATGTGGTGGCACTCGCCTTTAATCCCAGCCCTTCGGGGGCAGAGGCAGGTTGATCTTTGTGAGTTCGAGGCCAGCCTGGTCTGCAAGTGAGTTCCAGGACAGCCAAAGCTACACAGAGAAACCTGTCTCAAAAAACCAAAAAAAAAAAAGGGGGGGGGGGAGAACCAAAGTCAAGGTCAAGCAGGATTAAGGTCAGGAATTCATCAGTCCTCAGGGATGAAGAGTCAAAGGACTAGTTGACAACATACTAAAGATGGGGTTTCTCTGTGTAGCCCAAGCAAGCCTTGAACTTGAGATCCTCCTTGCTGAGGCCAGTGGGCCTTGGACTTGTTTGCTTTGGTTTTGATACAGGGTCTCCTATAGCCCAAGATGGTCTGTTGAATTTCTTCTGTAGCCAAGGGTAGTCTTGAACTCCTGATCTTCTTGCCTCTGCCTCCTAAGTGCTGGGACTATAGGTGTACAACACTATGCCTGGCTCAGGGCCGACAAAGTGAGCGGCCAGGAAGTCAGGTCAAGCCAAGGCCTAGAACTATAGTCAAGATTGGTTCTGTGGCCCAGGGTCACAGGCCAGGTGTCTCCAGCGTGAGACACGGGGATTGGAGTCACAGGGTAAGGGCTAGCATTGAATTTAGATGTCTCAGCTGGCTCACCAGGTCAGGGGACAAGACTGAGGGCGCAGGGGGCCAGGCTCATGAGCCCAATGCTGTGTTCCAGCCCTGGTGAGACCCAGAAGATGATCAGCACGTGGACCTCCGTGTGGGTGAAGATCTGCGCCAGCTGGGCGGGGCTGTTCCTCTACCTGTGGACCCTGGTGGCCCCCCTGATCCTGCCCAACAGAGACTTCAGCTGAGAATGCCCTGCAGCCTGCCCACCTGGTGCCAGCCCACCACCTTTGGTCACGCCCACCTTTGGTCACGCCCACCTTTGGTCACGCCCACCTTTGGTCACGCCTACCCACCCTCTTCCAGGACCTGCCCTAGTCCTGGGACTCCAGGGTCCGTGGGACATTCTGCTCTGACCCAAGTCCCACTTTCCCGGCCATGCACACCCACCCTTGGGACAGAAGTAGACCTTGCTCTCAGGGTCTCCAGAAGAGGGCGTGAAAAGAGAGAGTGGCCCAGAGCTTCTCAGCTGGCAGGGGGTGCGCACCCCACTGCAGTGCCCACACCAAGGCCTGTGCTCCAGGCCTCCGGAGCCGACCCCCTTCCTAGACCATGTGCCTTACCGAGTCTCTGAGACTTCATCCAATAAACACGCCTGTACATGTGTGCGCCTTCCATGTCCTGTGTTCCTCAGCCTTGGTGTGAAGCCGCCCCCGCATACCTCCTTAGCCAGCTTGGGGGCTGGTGACTGGGACACCATGCCTGGGAGTGAGGGTCTTGGAGATCATGGTGGGCAGGATAGAGGGCGGGGGTTATGAGCTGAAAGGGCCCATGTGTCCAGTGTGTGACCTGGAGTTCGGCTCCCTCTGACCCATATTTATAGTCTGGACCTCATCACTGTACCCCTCCTCTTGTTGCACACGGTACTTGGGATTGACGCCGTAAGAGCCCAGAGAAAAGCCGGGTGTGGTGGTGCACACCTTTAATCCCAGCCCTTGGGAGGCAGAGGCAGGCGGATCGCTGTGAGTTCGAGGCCAGCCTGGTCTACAAAGTGAGTCCACAACAACCAAGGCTACACAGAGAAACCCTGTCTCACCAAAAACAAGCAAACAAACAAACAACCCCTCCCCCCAAAAAACAACCAACCAAACAACAAAACAAAACACCCCAAAAGCTATCCAGGACAGTGCAGAGTTAAACGCCAACCAGCCCAGATGAAGGTGATTCTTCCCGGGATCTGGAAACACTGCTCTTTGTGCAATTGCAATCTCTGGTCTAGTAGAAAAACTCAAGCAGGAAGGAATCCAGTGTCTACATAGGGAACAGAGGGCAGAACCAGGCAACAGCACTAGCTTTTGCGATCATCACACAGTCGCCAGGATGTTGTCGTGAGGGGCAAGCAAACAGACAAAACCAGAGTGTTGCTAGTGCCCAGCGGTGACCCATGTCACAGTCAGTGTCACCCCAGGGTCCCAGGGCAGACGTAGGGAAAGGAACGCCTCTTACTCTCCTGGAGGGCCTGCCGCCATCAAACCTCAGCAGTGAGCACTCCGTCCACCAGGGGGCAGCAGCATACAGAAAGATGCCTGCTGCAGTGATTTTTATAGAGTGCTTTTGCATCTTGTCTCTTAAATCTTAAAGAGGGGCCTGTGAGGCAGATCAGTGGTTAAGAGCACTTGCTGCTCTTGCAGAGGACCAGAGTTTGGTACTTAGCACCCACCTTGAGTGACACAACTGCCTGTGACTCTAGTTCCAGAGAATACAACGCCCTCTTCTGGCCTCCGTGGGCACTGCATGTACATGGTGCACATATGGATAAGCAGACACACACACACACAAATAAATAGGTAGGTAAAGAAATAAGTCCTGGAGGCACTGTGAGTGGTGGCACACACCTATAGTCCCAGCACTCAGGAGGCAAAGCCAGGAGGAGGATCATTGTGAGTTTGAGACCAGCCTGGTCTACAGAGTGAGTCCAAGACAACCGTGGCTACACAGAGAAACCCTGTCACATACAAAGAAAGAAAGGAGAGAGAGAGAGAGAGGGAGAGAGAGGGAGAGGGAGAGGGAGAGGGAGAGAGGCCTGGAGTGGTGGTATACACCTTTAATCCCAGCATTTGGGAGGCAAAGGCAGATGGATCTCTGTGAGTTCTAGACCAGCCTGGATTACACTGCAAGTTCCAGGCCAGTCAGGGCTACAGAGTGGGACTGTGTCTCAAAATAAACAAACAGAGGACTGGAGAGATGGCTCAGCGGGTAAGAGCACTGGTTACTCTTGCAGAGGTCCAGGGTTCACTTCCCAGTGCCCACACAGCAGCTAACAATGATCTGTAATTCCAGTCCCAGGGGACCCAACACTTTCTTTTTGTCTTTTGCACAGACACACTTACAGGCAAAATAACTATGCACATAAAAATAAATAAACATGTAAAAATAAAATATTTTCAAAAGTTTTACGACAGTGTTTCTTTCAGTTCTGGCTGTCCTGGAACTCGCTTTGTAGACCAGGCTGGCCTCAGATTCAAAAAGATCCTTCTGCCTCTACCTCCCCAGTGCTGGGATTAAAGGTGTGTGTCACCACATCCAGCTTAAAATTTTTTTTAAAAATCTTAATTAAAAAAAAATTATGGTTAGTGTTAACGACCAGTTTTGTTGGTAGCACCTCTTCTGCTGTTTATCCCCCTCTATGTGAGGGAAGACCCTGGGAATGGGCAACTTGACTCACCAATTAGCTGCCATTGAACTCTCCTGTTGTCTCAGCTGCCTTGAGCAAACAGCCAGCCTGACCGCCCTTTACGCCAGCAGCCGCCTTCTGAAACACTCCACAGCCGCTGTACAAAAGATAGCCGCTGATTGCCTTGGTTCCCGAGGGCACAGTCCTAGCCAGGGCTGCTCGGAACAGTTTGTACCAGGCTTTTCGATCTAACTTGGCTTGATGTATAAGTGTAGGTTAAGACTTCCTATAGTTTTCCCACTCACCATCCTTTTATGCAAGAAATTTTACTTAACTCCACATCTGTGTGTATATATATATATACATATGTAAATCTAAGGTTTATATAACCATAGTTCTTTGCATACAGATGTTTTTTTCTAATTATGAAAATGAAAACAGATTTGTATACCAATGTAATAGATACGTTTGTTTTTATATAAAGAATTAAATCAGGCCGGGCGTGGTGGCGCAGACCTTTAATTGCAGCACTCGGGAGGCAGAGGTTCAATGAAGACCCTGCAGTTCATAGCACACAACAGTGTATAATCTGAACTGAGGTTTTCAGGCAGCACTGGAGTTGTGTGGTCCGATGGCACGCTCTGGCCAAAGTGTCCGTGTCATGTGTTCAGACCCAAGGCTGCAGTGGAGTCTCACAAGGCAACACACCTCAAATTCAGTATGCGCTTGGTTTTGAATTAAGTTTTGGTTGTTGTCCAATCAGAGACCTTTTCCTGTTGCCAGTGTGTGTGTGGGGGGGGGGAGAGGGAGAGAGAGAGAGAGAGAGAGAGAGAGAGAGAGAGAGAGAGAGAGAGAGAGAGAGAGGAGTGCTCTCTAGTTATGGGATTGTATATGAATGGAGTCACCACCCACAATTTAAGAAGCTTTGCTTAGCCGGGAGTGGTGGCGCACGCCTTTAATCCCAGCACTCGGGAGGCAGAGGCGGGCGGATCGCTGTGAGTTCAAGGCCAGCCTGGTCTACAAAGTGAGTCCAGGACAGCCAAGGCTACAGAGAGACCCTGTCTCAAAAAACCAAAAAAAAAGAAGAAGAAGAAGAAGAAGAAGAAGAAGAAGAAGAAGAAGAAGAAGAAGAAGAAGAAGAAGAAGAAGCTGCTTTGCTTGCTGTGGGGCTGGAGAGATGGCTCAGCACTTATGAGCACGTGTTCACGTGTTGCTCTTGCGGAAGATCCGGTTCAATTCCCAGCACCTACATGGCAGCTCACAACCGTCTCACGGGGATCCAACGCCCATGCATAGAAAATAAAAGTTTAAATGTAAAAACATTAACCACACACAAAATCTCCTGCACTTTGGGGCTTCGGATGCAGCTCACTTGGCAGAGTGTGTGCCCAGCATGCACGGAGCTTTGGGCTTCACTGCCAGCACTGACTGAAATGGGCGTGCTCATGCGCATAGGTTATCCCAGCACTTGGCAGGTAGAGACATGACGGGAAGCAGAAGGCCATCCTTAGCTGTATGACAAGCTTGAGTCAAGTTTGTGCTCCAGGAGGCTCGGTCTTCAGTAGGAGGAAGAGGAGTGAGAGGAGGAGGAGGAGGAGGAGGAGGAGGAGGGGAAGGAGGAGGAGGAGGAGGGGAAGGAGGAGGAGGAGGAGGAGGAGGAGGAGGAGGAGGAGGAGGAGGAGGAGGAGGAGAAGGTGGTAGTGGTGAGATGGTGTTTTAGTTAACCCTGCAACCTCTTCCTCCATTTTGGTCCCGGGAGGAGCCCTTCTCCTGGTGGAGGAACTGTGTAAGAGGCCAAGTCGTGACTGCACCAAAACACAAACTTTAAAGACTGTGATTGGTGCTACAGAGGCAGATCTGTGATCGGCCCAGACAAGGTCTGTGATTGGTCTAAAACGAATGGCTCACTGACTTATCCGGCAGGGAGACACGTTCCTGGCCAGTAAACTCCGGAATTGCCTACTATCAGTACTGCAGGCCCCGCTGGTAACGTAAAGGCAGCCGCGGCAGACACCATCATTATAACAGCAGCAACAGCCCAGCGGTTTGAGAGAGGACGCTGTGTTACAGATACTGACATCCTGGTTGCTGAGCCAAGGCCCTGGCTTCTCAGCACAGCGTCCGCAATCGTTGTACAAGGGCTGAAGTAACAGGAGCCACTTGATAGCTGAAGAAGCGGCTGTTGAGGACTCAGAACCATCCACTAGCTGCACCCACAGTCCTGAACCCGGCGGGCTCTGCTGGTAGGCGCTGGGAACCACCCGCTGATCAGCAGCAACCCAGGCTAACCAGGCTGCTGGGAAGGGACAAAAGGCCTGAGCTGGAAGCCTGAACACTAGAGGGCGCTCCCTCCCGCTGCTCACACGGCTCTGCTGCCCAGGCTCTCAGCAGCCAAACACGAATTGGGTGGGGAGCCTCCCAGGAGCGGTATTTGTATACCTTTTATCTATCCACAGTTTCTATTCAGGCTTAACAAAGAAATCTTCGCCAGTTGAGTGGTGACAGGGAGAGACTTGGACTGAGACAGTCAGGGTGGGGAGCAGAGAAAGGGACCTATGCCCATTGTTTGTGGTCCTTCGTCATTACAACTGTCAAAGCAATTTGTTTTCTGTATTAAAGAATAAGCCTAGAGCCTCTAGGTTCATTGCCAGACCAGTAGTTTTCTACTACTGGGATATATATACTGAGCCACGTTTTTTTTTTTTTACTTTTATTTTTTATTTTGAGACACCAAGTTACATGGACTGGCCTTGAATTCATTGTATAGTGCCAAAGCAATCTTACAATACTGATTAAATGAAAGCCACCCACGTGCTTCCACCTAGAAAATTCTGTAATCTGTATAACAGAACAAAACATAAGTATGGAAGGGTGGAAGTACAAAAGACAAGTGTAAAAGGATAGAGGTAACAGAATACAAGCATGGCAGGATGCAGGCACACACATAAGCATGAAAGGATACAGGTAAATACACAGACATGGTGGGATGCAGGAACACACACAGGCATGGCAGGATGCAGGTACCACACACAAGCATGGAAGGATGCAGGTATCTCCCCCCCCTCCCCCCCACATACACACAGGGATGGAAGGATGCAGGCAGGATGAAAATATCAAAGATGCTGTTGGGCAGCATTGTTTACAACAAAGCTGGAAGAAAACGGAAAGCCTGCCTGGGAAGGAATGGGGAAAGTTAAATAAATGTTACTACTGCTTAGCAGAGACCGAGTTACAAAGGATGCATGAGCTTTAGCTCTGGTGGCTTCTCAGTCTGTGTTTTGAGAACAGAAAGCTGAGAAGAGGCTTGTAATTTTTAAACGGTCCTGTGTTAGCTGGGGTTCTATTGCTGTGACAAAACACCCCGATCAAAAGCCACCTGAGGAGGAAAGGCTTTGCTTCGTCCTCCACTTCGTGGTAGCAGTCTAGTCCATCACTGTGGGAACTCGGGGCAGAAACCTGGAGGCAGGAAATGATGCAGAGGCCATAAAGCAGTGCAAACTAACTGGCTTGCTCCTCATGGCCTCCTCAGCCTGCTTTCTTTCTTTCTTTTTTGTTTGTTTGTTGTTCTGTTTTGTTTTGCTTTTGGTTTTTTGAGACAGAGTTTCTCTGTGTAGCCTTGGCTGTCCTGGACTCACTTTGTAGACCAGACTGGCCTCGAACTCACAGCAACCCGCCTGCCTCTGCCTCCTGAGTGCTGGGATTAAAGGTGTGCACCACCAGGCCCGGCTCCAGCCAGCTTTCTAATAGCACCCAGGACCACCAGCCCAATCTTTTTTTTTTTTTTTTTTGGTTTTTTGAGACAGGGTCTCTCTGTGTTAGCCTTGGCTATCCTAGACTCGCTTTGTAGACCAGGCTGGCCTCGAACTCACAGCGATCCGTCTGCCTCTGCCTCCCGAGTGCTGGGATTCAAGGCGTGCGCCACCACGCCCGGCCACCAGCCCAATCTTATAGAGGCATTTTCACTGAAGTGTCCTCTTCTCAGGATGCTAGCTTGGGTCAAGTTGATATAAAACCAGCCAACACATGTCCTTTAAAATTTTTTTTTTGGTAAATATTTATTTTATTTCACTTTATGTATATGTGTATATGGTGTCATAGAAGGCCAGAGGGAGATGTCAGATCTCCTGAAGCTGGACTCACAGGTGGTTGTGAGCTGCCCGGTGTGGGTCCTCTTCAAGAACATCATGTGCTCTTGACTGCTGAGCCGTCTCGCTGGCCTCAAGGATCTCCCTTTTATGTCCATACAGAGATGAGCAAGTGTCTGGAGGCCCAAGATCACACCGCTCAAGGCCCAGGGACCAACCCAGGCTCCAACACTGAATTCCAGGCTATAGCCATTCTTCTGCCTCAGCTTTATTTTATTTATTTATTTATTTAGGCTTTATTTATTTTAAAAGATTTATATATTTACTATGTATACAGTGTTCTGTCTGCATGTACACCTGAAGGCCAGCAGATGGCACTAGATCTCATTATAGATGATTGTGAGCCACCGTGCGGTTGCTGGGAATTGAACTCAGGACCTTTCGGAAGAACAGTCAATGCTCTTAAATCTCTGAGCCATCTCTCCAGCCCTAAATTCTGGCTCTCATTCAATCAGTTCTAACCTCTTCTGTCTAAGCCAGTGGTTCTCAACCTTCCTAGAGCTGCCCTTTAATACAGTGCCTCGCGTTGTGCTGACCCCCAGCCATAACATTGTTTTGTGGCTACTTCATAACTGTAATTTTGCTACTCTTAGGAATTGTAATGTAAACATATGGTAAGTGACCCCACAGGTTGGGAAGCACTGGTCTAAGGCATCCCATCCGCAGCCTGGCCCAATTCAGACTCCGGAGCAGAGAATCTCTGACTAACAGTTTCTGTCAGTCCCAGGCCGTTTATGAATGGTTTCAGGGGGCTGGGGAATGGCTCAGAGGGTAAGAGCACTGACTCCTCTTCCAGAGGTCCTGAGTTCAATTCCCAGCAACCACATGGTGGCTCACAACCATCTGTAACATGATCACATGATCTGATGCCCTCTTCTGCCCTACGGGTGTACATGCAGACAGCGCACTGTATTCATAATAATAAATCTTAAGAAAGAAAAAAGAAAAATAAGCATGGTTTCAGGCTGGGCATAGTAGCACACACCTGTAATCCCAGCACTTGGGAGATAGAGGCAGGAGGATCTCTGTGAGTTCAAGCCCAGCCTGGTCTACAAAGTGAGTCCAGGACAGCCAAGGCTACACAGAGAAACCCTGTCTCAAAAATAAAAACAAAAACAAAAAAACAAAACAAAACAAAACAAAAAAGAATGGTTTCAAAAGAAAGCTTAAGGACAGTTTCAGTGACATGTAAAAGAAAAGTTACAGGGCAGGCAAACCCTAAATCTTGGCATCTTCTTAGAGGAAGGAGATGGAGACCAGGAAGAGAAAAAGCCCTGAGGTTTGGGCTGCTCACCTGTGTTCCAGCAATGGAGGTCAGCCCCGAGGTAACCCAGCAGCAGTTTGGCAGAAGGGGACAGGGTTCCAGAGAAAGAGGAAGGAAGCCCAGTGTTAGAGACAGTATAGCCAGGCTTGGCACAGACGAGGAGGAGGAGGAGGAGGAGGAGGAGGAGGAGGAGGAGGAGGAGGAGGAGGAGGAGGAGGAGGAGGAGGAAAGGGAAGTTACACCTTTCTGAGTCAGGCCGAGAGCAGTTTCTGGGAAAGAAAGCATGTTCACTCATTAAAGGGTCCAATACTCATCTCTTCAGTACGGCTTGGGTGGGGTGGGGTGGGGGGTGGCGGGAAAGGGGACGGATGTGCCTTGCTGAAGGGCGATCCCTCAGCCAGGTGACTGGCCCAACTGCTTTAACTCCTACTGACTAGGAGGAAATGGTTTTCCCTTAACTGGCCTGCAATTGCATTGCAACATTGTTTCCCGGAGCAGCCTGTCAGTGTCTGTGAACACTCACACATGAGGCATCTGTCTTTACCCTTGGAGTGAGTGAGTTACAGAGCAGGGCAGAGAAGCCTGGCTTTGTCTTCTGCTCTGTCTCTCTCCTCTCTTCTCTCTCTCTCTCTCTCTCTCTCTCTCTCTCTCTCTCTCTCTCTCTCTCTCTCTCTCTCTCTCTCTCTCTCTCTCTGTGTGTGTGTGTGTGTGTGACAGTCTTTCATGTTGTCCAGGCTGGCCTGAAACTCACTATGCCCAACACCCAAATGTCAGGATTGCAAGCATACAGTACCACACCTAGTTGTAAACTTTAAGCTTCTCATTCATAAGATACCAACAGTGGCTCCCCCCCCCCCCCGTCCCCCCGTCCCCCACTGCCCTCTGCTGTTCACTGTGACTCAGTGTCTATAGATTCCAGTCAGCCTGACCCTAGCACATTCACTTCTCCCCACTTGATCCTGTGCCCAGAGGATCCTGTGTTTGCGGACAATGAAGCACGTTGCAAGTTTAAAACCAGCCGGAAACTTGCCGCACCACACAAACATCACAGATTTTTTTTGTTTCTGTTTTTGTTTTTGTTTTGAGACAGGATCTCTCTGTGTAGCCTTGGCTGTCCTGGACTCTCTTTGTAGACCAGGCTTGCCTTGAACTCACAGCGATCCACCTGCCTCTGCCTCCTGAGTGCTGAGATTAAAGGTGTGCACCACCGTGCCTGGCTAACATCACAGATTTTTTTCTTTCTTTCTTTTAAAGATTCATTTTTAATTTTGTGTATATGCATGTACACCTGCAGGCCAGAAGAGGGCATCAGATCTCATTATAGATGGTTGTGAGCCACCATGTGGGTGCTGGGAATTGAACTCAGGTCCTCTGGAAGAGCAGACAGTGCTCTTAACCACTGAGCCATCTCTCCAGCTCCCATCTCAGATTTTCTTAAGCTTCATTTCTTCATCTGTGAATAGAGCAGGTGCTAGAATACAATGGAGCTTGGGAGTAGGCAAACCATGAGACCAGCTGGGTGCTTCACAAGATAGAACTGTTTGCACCTATCAGATTCCTGAGGGAGTCTCCACTGGGCGCACCTGACCCCTAGTTGGAGCATCCTTCAAACTACATCTGTTACCTTTTAACCCTGCTGGGACAAAACACATGGCAGAAGCAACTTTTAAAAAGAAATCTCTATTTTGGTTCACACTTCTAGAGGGTTTAGTCCATGGTCTTATGCTCCATGTTTCTGGGGCCATTCGGAGGGAAAATGCGATGGTGACAGGACCATGTGACAGAAGTGGGTCCTGTTGTGATGGGCTGGATGCAGAGATGGGGGTGGGCAGGAGCCAGGGACAAGGTCCCTCCCCAACATTCTCTCCGAATGACTGTGATGTGCTCTTTCCAGTTAGGCCCCCACCTCTTACGGTTTCTATAGTCCCCCTGCAATAGCGCCACCAGGGGCTGGAGAGATGGCTCAGAGGTTAAGAGCACTGGCTGCTCTTCCAAGAGTCCTGAGTTCAATTCCCAGCAACCACATGGTGGCTCACAACCATCTATAACGAGATCGGGTGCCCCCTTCTGGTGTGTAGGCGTATATGCAGGCAGAATACTGTACAAATAATAAACAAATAAGTTAAAAAAAATAGCGCCACCATCTGGACACCAACTTGACAGCACACAGCACCTGCTCCACCGGTAAAGCCCAGGCCCCTCCCACCAGCAGGAGGTTAAGATGTATCAACACCAGCCCTGGGGGGTTCATAGGTTCCTACCTCACCTGGCCTTAACAGTCACCCCCACGAAGCAGTTGCTTTTGGTCCCCATTTTACAACCAGACGCCGTGTACATAACTCCAGGAGCAGAAGATCCCAGGCTCCCGGTGCCGAAGGTGAGTCAGTGCACTCTTTCGACTTCAGTTTGTTAATCTGAAAAGTGGATGGGGGACAGGGGAGCTCCGTAACAGGCCAGAGCATGCCCAGAGAGATCAGGGCACAGGCCCTGCTTTGAGTAGGGTAGGGATGGGTGGTCTTGCCCCATCCTTGATCAGAAGTGGCTGTGGCAGTGATTCTTCTGTGATGACTTTCTCCAGCCCCCTGTGGAGCCATCCAGGAAACTGAGTCACAGCTCAGTGAAACACACAGGCACCACCCTGAGAGGGTCCCTGTTCTACTGTCTGCCTACCTGCCTGCCTGTCTGTCAAAGGAGCCCTGAGCCATGACACTGGACTGTGGTCTTTGGGACCCTGGGTGAGTTACATCATCTCCATCTGAGAAGGAAGAGGACACGTCTGCGGGAACTGGGGACATGAAGGCAAATCATGGTTGACTTGGACAGAGACAGGCTTATCTGCAGACGGCTAACACAGCTCTGCAAGGGTGCCTCTGTGTGTGTGTGTGTGTGTGTGTGTTGTGCATGTGTGCATACGGATGCACATACCAATGCACATGTATATGTGTGTGTGGAAAGCAGAGGGTCCATATCAGGTGTCTCTCTTTGATTGCTCTTCACTTTTTTATTTGTTTTTAATTTATCTTCGTTATTTTTGTGGGTATGAGTGTCTTGCTTGCACACATGACTACGTACTTACTACCTGAATACGTGGTGCCCTCAGAGGCCAGAAGGGAGTGTCAGCATTGGATTTCCCTGTTGTGTCTCTTGACTTCTCACCAGTCTGCTGCACGTGTTTGATCATAAATTTAAAGTAATTACTAATTTAAAAAGAAGAAGAAGATTGAAAAAGAATGAGGGGAGAAAAAAACCCCCAGAATACATGTTTATCAAAGGAAAATAAACAGAAGATCATCAAATACATGCAAAAATGTTCAAGGGGCTGGAGAGATGGCTTAGCAGTTATGAGCACTGGCTGCTCTTCCAGAGGTGCCAGCTTCTGGTCTTAGCAACCGCTGAGTGACTCAAAATCACCTGTTAACTCCAGTCCCAGGGCACCTGATGCCCTCTTCTGGTCTCCAGAGGTACTGCACTGTATGAATGTTGGGCATACACGGAGGCAAAACACCCATACACATAAAAGAAAAACAAGTAAAATCTCAACAACAAAAAAAATATTTTATTTAAAAATTGTTCACAACGACTAATCAACCCGGAAGTGTGAGTTAAATCCATAGTGAGGGATTACTTCACACCTGTTAGAGTGGCCATTATTAAAAGGCCCAAAGACTGGACCCACTGGTGAGGGTGTGTGGGAGATGGCCTCTTACATGAGGTGTCCCTAGGGGTTGTAAATAGTTCCAGTCAGTAGAACAAGCAGCATGGACGTCCTCAAAACATTAAAAACAGGACTACGATGTGACCCACAATCCCACGTCTGGGTGTGCCGAGGGCGGCTGGCTGCTGTCCCGTGCTTAACACAGTGTCCTTCACAATGGCCAAGATATGCGAACGATCCTACAAGGGAAGGGACTGAGTGGGCAGGGGGATGGGTGGGGTGAGGGCACAGGCTTCCAGTTCTGTAGGGTGAGTAAGCGCTGGTGACCGAGTGTACTGCAGGGGATGATGGTGACCCTGCTGGTTGTGTATCTGAAACGTGATGAGAGCAGTCTTGAATATGCTCGCTCGTCTCCTTGTCCCACCTCCTCCAGTTTCCAACATGCCTCTGTGAAATGAGCGGGGGAGTTCACAAAACTCACAAGAAAGTCCTGGCTGTCCTGGAACTTGTTCTGGAGACCAGGCTGGCCTCGAACTCAGGGATCAGCTGCCTGCCTATGCCTCCCGAGTGCTTGGATTAAAGGCTTGCGCCACCATGCCCGGCTTCCCCCACCCCTGTTCCTGAATTTATATAAGCAGCAAATAACTGTTGACAGAGGAGGCTCCTCAGTGGAGTCACCTGCAAGTTGGACCGAGAGTTCCCAGGGTGCAACTTCTGAGATTCGCGCTCACACAATCCTGGGTTTCTCAGTGAGGCAGCTGTGCCAGGCACTTATGTTCCCGTAAGTGACCCTCAGGTACACATGGCTGTGAAGACGCCCAATAGGCTCATTGAGTCACCAAGTGTCTTAGGGTGTCATTGCTGTGAGGAGACACCATGACTAGGGCAATTTTTTTTTTTTTAAAGATTTATTCATTTATTAAGTATACAATGTTCTGCCTGCACATACACCCGCAGGCCAGAAGAGGGCACCAGATCTCATAATAGATGGTTATGAGCCACCATGTGGTTGCTGGGAATTGAACTCAGTACCTTTTGGAACAGCAATCTGTGCTCTTTAACCTCTGAGCCATCTCTCCAGCCCCAGGGCAACTCTTATAAAGGAAAGCATCTCACTGGTGGCTGGCTTACAGTTTCAGAGGGCTAGTCCCTTCTCATCATGGCGGGAAGCATGGCAGCGTGCTGGAGAAGGGGCTGAGAGTTCTACATCTTGATCCACAGGCAGAAGGAGACTGTGTGCCATACTAGGCATAGCTTGAGCAGAGGAGACCTCAGAGCCCGCCCTTATAGTGACACACTTCCTCCAACAAGGACACACCTACTCCCAAGAGGCCACACCTACTCCCAAGAGGCCACACCTACTCCCAAGAGGCCACACCTACTCCAAAGAGGCTATACCTAATAGTGCCACTCCCTATGGGCCAAGCATTCAAACACAGGAGCCTATGGGGGCCATTCCTATTCAAATCACCACACCAAACTAGATTAGGGCAGAATATTTGGTCTGTCATGAGTTCCCTATCTGGAGTGGATAGATGGTGTTTGTGTCCAACAGGAAAAGTCATGCAACACTGACACACACACAAGCACACACAAACACACACAAAAACAAACACAAACATAAACACACACACAATAAATGTGGGATGTAATGGCCCTACTGTGAGAAACTTTATTAGCTCCAGAGAGAAAAATAATTTCACATATGTGTGTGTGTGTGTGTGTGTGTGTGTGTGTGTGTGTGTGTGCGAACATCACATGCAACTTAAATAGGTAGCAATTTTAAATTATTCCTAAGCAAACCAGTGTAGAGTGTGGTGTTTACTAAAGCAAAGCAGAGCAGGACAGTGAGGATGGAGGGAGACACCAGGCTGGCATCAGCATAGGAGTCCTCGCGCTTCTGAAAAGTATTGCACAGTAGCCAGAGGGAAGAGAGTCCACGCCTGAAACAGATGAGCCTTTTTCCCTCAAAGGAAAAGTGAGGTCCTGTTGAACATTGGAGGCTGAGTGACTGCACGTGACCCCAGAGGCAAGGTGGATGCTGCCAAGATGGCACCAGTTGGAGTCAGAACACTCAGGCCTTCCAGGGACCCATGGTATGCTCCTCCTGGGTTGATCAGTTTGCTGTCTACAGGCTGTGATGCCTGGCCTCTGTGTGAACACTTGGTTCTACATCCACACATAAACACATATCCATGCATACACCACATATAGACATGCAAAAAAAAAAAAGTGAACACAATTTGTCTTTCACACATTGTCGTATCAGGCCCTGGACTTTCATATGAAATCAGAGCTGATGTGGTTGGCAGTGTCACAAGATATATAATGGGGTCATTTGGGAAGATTTACGGGCCTCATGAACCTCCGGCCCACGGATCACGTCACGCCTCCCTTGTCAGCACAATTAATCTTCTTCCCTGGGTGGATGAGCCGTTTCTGACTCTCTCCAAGAGCCATGCTGCCCTCTCGTAAAGAGCTGGAAATGACAGCTGCTCCCTCCCTGCCCCACCTCACCATCCCTCCTGCTCTGAGGGCCGGTCCCCCAGGGACAGCGACCACATCGATCCCAGGAGGGGAAAGCTGCCAGTCCCTATCATTGCAAGCTTTAGAGGATTTACTTTAACAAGACCCTGCAGAACCCGAAGCAGTGCACAGTTAAGGGAGCCAGACCCGGGCACACAGTTAGCTCAGATTCCCCTTCTTTTCACAGGAGCTCGGTTACCCAGATTCTGCCTTTCAAAAGAAGGGTTCAGGCTGGGCGGTGGTGCTCACCTTTAATCCCAGCACTCGGGAGGCAGAGGCAGGCAGATCGCTGTGAGTTGGAGGCCAGCCTGGTCTACAAAGTGAGTCCAGGACAGCCAAGGGTAACACAGAGAAACCCTGTCTCGAAAAAACAAAACAAAACAAAATTATGTTGAAGACTCACTCATGTTTTCCCATTTCGCGCTGTCCTTTTTCATCCCTATGTTCTAGTCCATAGAATAGACTATCATTTGCTTATAGATTCTACTGCTCATGGATTTTTGGCTGGTTTTTACTTTGAGGAAATTATTAATCTCCCTCCTGTGCCTGGCCATTTTGTGCATGTCTTTGGTAGACAGGTACACTAGTGAGTACAGGTCCACTGATTTCTAACGGGACATCCGCTCTCAAATGGAGTCCTTAAGCCGTAGGGCACAGACACATTTAACTTGTAGGTATTATCAACATGGTTTCTAAAGTGGCTTTTTACCAATTTACAATCCCACTCCAGAGAGTGCCAGTTGCACGGGGGCAGGAGAGATGGCTCGGTGGTTGAGAGTGTATACTGCTCCTCCAAAGGACTGGAATTTGGTTCCCAGCACCTACATGGCTGCTCACAATGCCATGTAACTTCAGTTTCTGGGGATCTGACACCCACCCTCTTCTGGTCTCCCCAGGCTCCCACTTAAACATTTTGTATTTACAAGAGAAGGAGATGAGATCTACAGAAATGGCTCAGTGGTTAAGAGCACTTGCTGCTTTTAACAGAGGACCCAGGTTCAGTTCCCGGCGCCGTGTCACAGATCCCAACAGCCTGTAAATCCAGTTCCAGGGGTCCCAAGCCACTCTTCTGACCAGGTATGAGTGAATCTCATTCAGGAGAAAGCTTTATTGAATTCTTTGCACTGCAGACAGACAGACTGACAGACAGACAGCAGAGTACAGGGGGAAACTGAAGAGAAGCTCATTCCACCTCCTGCACCTCATGCCCTCCCCCTTGCCCCCCCCCATGCCGCCCCGCCCCCTGCCCCGCCCTGCCCCGCCCTGCCCCGCCCTGCCCCGCCCCTCACTTGTCAAGGTCTAGGAGGTCCTGGCCAGGAGGCAGTAGGCTGGATTAAGATGTAAAATGGACACAGGAGTCATACAGATGCCAAGCAAGGGCCTTGTTGATGTGTGTGACCATAGTGAAGCTGCTCTAGCCCCGGGGTGTACAGGGGACCGGGGCGGGTTCGCCTTTCTGTGAAGAACCGCAGAGGAGAAGAATGCTGGGTTTACCGGGCCCCCTCACAGCAGCTGGGTGTGGCTGGCTGCTCCTTGCTGCCCTGAGTGACTATGGGAGGAGCTGGATCAGTGAGGTCTTTCCCAGCAACTTTGCAGCCCTGCATCCTTCACCTCCTGGTGCTAAACTCTAGGTACGTGCTTTCTTAGACACCCCAGGACTATCTGCCTAGGGACGGTACCACCCACGGTGGGCAGGGCATTACTGTATCCATTAGCAATGAAGAAGATGCCCCCCCCCCCACAGATATGCCTGCCCACAAGGCAATCTGATGGAAGCAGTGCCCCAGTTAACACGCCCTCCCTCACATAACTGTGGTCTGTCAAGCTGACAACTGAAGCTAACCAAAGAGCCGTGTCTCTCCCCTCAGTCTTGAGCCCAATTGGAGGAACCTAATGCATGCTTCCATCTGTGTCTCTCAGGTCTTTTGTGGCACTTCTGAGCAGAGGGTATTTTTGTCTCTAAAAGCCTTACTTTTTTTTTTATGGGTGGTGCTAAGGATTGAACCCGGGACCTTCTGTATGTTAGGCCAGTGTGCTACCACTGAACTACACCCCCAGCTCACTAAAGCTTTCCTTTCATGGGAGTTTTAATCTAAGTGACAACAGGTAATTTTCATTTCATTTTTCTTTCTTTCTTTCTTTTCTTTTTTGTTTTGTTTTGGCTTTTTTTTAAAGACAGGGTTTCTCCGTTACACAGAACCCTGGCCTTGAACTCACAGTGATCCACCTGCCTCTGCTGGGTGCTGGGATTAAAGGTGTGCACGACCACATGATGCTTTAGGTAATTTTCTTAACCGGGGACTTAAATGTTCTTATATACTGTGGCAACATGTTCTTTTCAGAGTGTTGACCTTCAACTCAACCTTCCTAGGTAATTAAGAATAGGTGTATGCGTGTGTGTGTGTGTGTGTGTGTGTGTGTGTGTGTGTCTCGCATGTGTTGTTCATCATTAATTCCCATTGACCCAGTTGCGAACCCACTGTAAAATCAATCCTTTTAGCTAGCTTCAGCAGAAAAGGAACTCACTAAAGGCTCTCAGGCAATACGTTGGCTTCTAAGGAAGGTCAGCAGGTCCGGTGTCGGAGCTACATGGACAACTAGGATTCTATTCCCAACACCCACGTGGTGGCTCACAACCATCTGTAACTCCCAACGGATGCCGGACATGCAACATACATGGTGCGCAGATATACATGCAGACAAAACGTTCACACACATGAAATAATAAAACCTCTTCGGTAGTTACGTATCTATCACATCCCCATGTACCTTGCTGCCAAGGGTGTCTGGGAAAGTCAGCTTCTTGCTTCCACTGTGGAGATGAGGGATTGAAAGAAGGGCATCAAGCCGGGCGTGGTGGCGCACGCCTTTAATCCCAGTGCTTGGGAGGCAGAGGCAGGCGGATCACTGGGAGTTCGAGGCCAGCCTGGTCTACAAAGTGAGCCCAGGACAGCCAAGGCTACACAGAGAAGCATTGTCTCCAGAAGAAAAGAAAATAAAGACATGGGCTCAAGCCAGGTTTGGCTGTAATCTCAGCCCCTGGACGGGGAGGCAGGAGAGCCAGGACTTCACCAGGATTCCTTGAACTCAGGAGCTGAGGTAAGTTCCTTCTCCCTTAAGTTGCTTCTGTTTTTGTTTTGATCCCAAGTATGATATGGGGAACAGACTTGTGAGAGAGCAGGTGATGTTTATCCACTTAGAGGTAGAGCCACTTCGTGGGGGGAGCGTGCTTTTTGGGTCTTGGTATCGTTTGGCTGTTCATCACTCCACTTCAAGATGCTCCAGGAGAAAACCGCTCCAGTGAAGGCTTGAAGACTTCGAGGCTTTGGGCTTCGGCTGAGGTTCTGGGTTCTGGTTGCTCCAGGTTCCAGCAGCAACTTTGGTGGATCTGCTGGTCTGCTGAAATTGTGCAAACTATGCCAGGGGAATCGCTCCCAGGAACTGAATCCAGCAAGGTGTACTTCCTCTGTTTCCGTAAACCTGCTTTTTGTCCCCTCTAGGGTAGGTGGGTTGGAAGGGAGGTGTAAGCATTTAAAGAACCCCAAATAAAGTAGGATTGGAAAAGTTGGAGCCAACACAAGAGTTGCTTTTTGGGTAAAACAAATTCCTCATACCAAAGCCCCTAATCTAATCTATATGGTTCCTGAAGGAAAACATCACACCCCTGAGACTTTAGTCCTTACTGTGTACAGTATGAAGGTTTCAGCACTCAATAATGCAAGACATTGCAGGTGTGCCAGGACTGTCTTGTGGCCAAGGTCGTGCAAAGGCTGTAACGCGCTTTCAGAAAACCAACTCTGTAGATGACAGGAAACAAGCACTGTTTTCTACAATGACTTCTTCAATAGAGGACAACTATTTCATTGTAATATTTACCCTAGATATAAAGCGTCTACTAGATTTCCTGCTGCTCAGATAGCAACACCAAACACTAAAATAAAATAAAAACCACACGTCTAGCTCTCTGAACAATTTCCCACTGATTTTATTGGCACAAGCTCTTCTTTTTACCATCCACAATGTGTTCTGTGAGCCTGTCCTTGCTGAGCAGTGGCTGAGACCTGCTCAGAGTCCATTTTTGGATCATCCATCATTCTTTCCCATGATCCTAGCGGAATGCCAGGTTCCATAGGTTGGGAAAATCATACTGTTTTTCCTTCTGCTCTCATTTTAACCAACACAGGAGACTCTATGCCCTCTGAGCAGTGGGCGTCTAGACAGCAGCGGCGGCGGCAAGGCCTCGCATGCACATTATTTCACGGATTCCTTCCTCCTCTTGTCCATTCTCCAGATGAAGAAACCAAAGCTCAGAACAGTCAACTGATGCGCCCGTGGCCACATTTCTATAGTGGGAAGGCAGCCTTTGCCGTCTGCTGGGAGAGGAGGACCCCGGAGGGGCTGCAGGCAGGAAACAGGCTGTAGGGAGGGACTAATGAGTGGGTTAATTTCTGGGTTAAGACCAATCATATCAGCCAGGCGTGGTGGTGCACACCTTTAATCCCAGCACTCAGGAGGCAGAGGCAGGGGGATCTCTGTGAGTTCGAGGCCAGCCTGGTCAACAAAGTGAGTCTAGGATAGCCAAGGCCACACAGAGAGACCTTGTCTTGAAAACAAAAACAAAAACAAAAACCAAACAACCCCCCCCCAAAAAAGACCAATCATGTCTCTAGCTTTTCCATCATCAGAAGGACGAACTGGGCCCTTCCATCACCAGCCCCCTGGTGTCCCCACTCTGCCCAGGAAGAGAGGATATAATACGATGGATGAAAAGGACTATTCCTTAACCATCCTCTGCTGAAACTATATTCAGACTTGCTTGGGTTGTAGCTTGAAGGTGGGGTGCACGCCTTCCAAAAGTGACAGCTGATATTCTAAGTGTCGGCCCTGCCCCCCAAGGTGGTGGCTCCATCACAGGGAGGCCTTAGAGGCTCTTGCGGAAAGGTAAGATGGAGCAACATGGGCAGGCTCACCATCCCACTTAAATAGGCAGCCCAGAGCAAGAGGTACCACGAGGGCCCAGCACACTCTCCGGCCTGCAGGGCCACATCTTACTAGAGTTTTGGGGTCTTTATCCTATACCTAGGCCCACACCCTCTGTGGTGTGATGTGGACACATTAGGGGAGTTAAGGGGAGAGGTGAAAGGGCTTCTGGGCTCTCCTGCTTCTGAAGGTGGCCAGTGCTTGCTTTCAACAGGCGTCCCCATCCACCCACAACACCTGTCAGTGGGCACACCTTGGAAGGTGTGAGCTTCTCTGGAGGTTTGGTCTGAAGATAGGCTTTCTGTTCCCTTAGATCTTGTTTGGACCAGATTACCCCACAAATATTCCCCCCGCAGCCCAGGCAGCACCGTTGTCCCAGCTCTCTGTACTTGAGGAAGCAGGTCATGACGGCCACAGGGTGAGTCATGCGTGGATGGGTCACGGACACAGCCTCTACTATGGGCCTTCTGGCCATCACGGATTCCACTTTGGTCTGAGGGATCTCTGACTGTTTCTGGGAACCCAGGTGCCACCAACCACCCAACCTGAGGCAAGTCCCCCTCCTTCCCCTGTGGGACTGGGTCACAGGTCTCACTTGTAATGTCCTGTGATCTATGGTGCAACTCTACTGAGTCTCCGTTTGTCATCTTGAATGGAAGCGTGTAGGAAGGGGCCTGGAGAAGGGTCATATTCTCCACCCTGAGGGATTGGCCGCTTGTCACCTGCGTCAGTGGCTAGGCCATTAGTAAAGCTTAGGCCATTCATTGTAAAGCTTATGTCAGCAGGGCTTTGGTGGAGTTCTGGGGGGCTGAATGGGGCCCAGGCTTCAGTGACATGGCCACCCTGGCTGTGGGGAGGGACAGCAGGAGTTGAGGAAGGAAGAGACTGGTCCACAGAACCTTCCCTGGCATCGGAGTTTACCCCCAACCAAGCCTTTGTCTGGGGCTGAAGTCATCTGTCTCCAGTTTTGGATGACAGATGGCTGCCTTCACGCATCTCTGTTTCAAGAGATAAAAAGACCAGAGTTCAAATCTTTTCTTTGCCAGACATGGTGGTGCACTCCTTTAATTCCAGAACTCAGGAGGCAGAACCAAGTGGATCTCTGTAAGTTCAAGGCCAGTCTGGACTACAGAGCAAGTTCCAGGACAGCTAGGGCTACATAGAGACTAAGTCTTAAAAGCAATAATAAAATAAAATAAAAAAATCAAATCTTCTTTGTCATATTCTTGCTGTGTGACCTCAAGTCTGTTTTTGCAGGCCCTAAAAAGGAAGAAACAAGGTAGATGTAGTGGTGTACACCTGTAATCCCAGAATTCAGGAAGGCTACAGCAGGAGTTTGGACTAGTAAAATCCTGTCTAAAACAAAACAAAACAAAACCACAGAGTGAAGTGGCAGGAAAAGAAAAGAAAATTGGAGGAACAGTAATATTTTTGTCATGGAGTGGAAAGGACTCAAGGACCTAACCTGTTTCCCCACCTCGCTCTCTTATTCCTGTTCTAACAGGGCTGCCAAGACGCCTTCATAGTGGCTGACTCGGATGTGCTGGCCAGCCGCCACCAGACCTTCCTCCAGGCCCTGCCCCAAGCCTAGCCTTTCTATGCAGTAAAGTGCAAGAGCAGGCCCTGGGTGCTGCTCGTCCAGGCTGCTCTGGGCACTGGCTTTGACTGTGCCAGCCAGGTGAGCCTGTGCCAGCTTGCCAGTCACCTCCCTCACGAGCCTATCACTTTCTGGAGAAATACTGCCAGTGTCAGGAGATCAGGAGCGGGGCCTCTGGCCCTTAAGATGGTGACTGGCACGCTGAAGGCTCAAGACTTTTTGTTGCTGCTGCTGCTGGATTTTATTTGTTCAAAGACTGAGTCTAATGCAGTTTAGAATTCACCACATCGCCTGAGGATGATCTTGAACTTCTGGTCCTCCCATTTCTGCCTTCCCAGGGCACAGGCCACACAGTTTATTTGGTGCTGATTGGACCCAGGGCTTTGTGCACGTTATGTAAGCACTCTACCAGCTGAGCCCTAGGCCCAGCCCCTCAGGTACTTTTAAATGAGTAAACAAGCAAACAAGCCAAGCAAGCCATGCTGTGGCCAGCCTTGCACTTGGCTGTGCGACAAGATCAGACAACCTAAACCAAGGAATGGGTACCTGCCTGGCATGGCCAGTTACCCTTTTGAGCCTCAGTTTCTCCTTCTTTATTTTATTTTTATTTTTTTAATTTTTAAATTTATTTATTTATTTATTTTGGTTTTTCGAGACAGGATTTCTCTGTGTACCCTTGACTGTCCTGGACTCGCTTTGTAGACCAGGCTGGCCTCGAACTCACAGCAGTCCGCCTGCCTCTGCTTCCCGAGTGCTGGGATTAAAGGCGTGCGCCACACTGGGCCCAGTTTCTCCTTCTTTAAAATGGGACCAACTCTGAATGACAGTGAGGACATGACCACTCCTAGGTATGGCTGAGGAGGTTTTTATTGTGGATATAAGAGAGAGAACAGGCAGAGGCTTCTGGAAGAGTCCATACTGAACATGGCCAGAAGGACAGACAGGGCCATGAGAGGATTGGGAGAGGAAGAGACGAGAAAGAGATGAGGAGGTCAAAGGGACCAAGAGAGCATATGGGAACCAGAAAGCACATAACAAAAATGGCTGAGTTATGTAAGAATCAGACTCCGGGGGATGGGAAAGAAAGCCCAGCCTCTGGGTTGGAGAGTTTTAGTGTAGGAGGCAGGTGAGAGGTGCCGGGAGGAGCCACAGGTATTGAGTGAGACTTGTCTGGGGTTTCTGTGGGGCTGGACACTCTCCCAGTGAGGAGTCTGGCTCCACAGGGGTTCGTTGGAAGATGATCCCACTAGTTCCGGCTAAGGTCCTGTCCCCAAAGACTCAGGAAAGGCAGGAGCAGCCGCTCAGCCCCAACTCTGGCTTTTGCCCATGCCAGGGGGAGCTGGAGCAGGTGCTAACCCTGGGCGTGGCCCCCTCCCGAATCATCTTCACCAACCCCTGCAAGGCTGTCTCCCACATCCGGTATGCAGCCCGCTGTGGGGTGCAGCTTCTGACCTTCGACAGCGAGGAAGAACTAAGGTGGCCCAGCACCACCCTGGGGGGCTAGGTGAGATGGCAGAGGTACCACTGGAGACAGTGGGCCAGGGGACTCCGACAGATGGGTCTGGGCCTCAGCAACCAGGTAGAAGAAGGTTGTCCCAAGAAAGCCTCTGGGCATCAAGAGGGTCGGGCTGGGGCTGGAGAGATGGCTCAGCAGTTAAAAGCACCGTCCGCTCTTCCAGAGGTCCTGAGTTCAATTCCCAGCAACCACAGGGTGGCTCACAACCATCTCTAATGTGATCTGGT
This sequence comes from Acomys minous, assembly GCF_964271855.1. Taxonomy (NCBI): domain Eukaryota; kingdom Metazoa; phylum Chordata; class Mammalia; order Rodentia; family Muridae; genus Acomys; species Acomys minous. The sequence goes on along the minus strand of NC_140487.1, from coordinate 106,097,434 downwards.
GCCTTTTTCTGGTGTGCAGGTGTGCATGCAGGCAGAACACTGTATATGTAATAAATAAATAAATCTTTAAAAAAAAAAAAAGACGGTTGGGCTGCAGGCCTAAGGGTTCAGTCAGGCTGCCCCAGTGCCTTCTCTGGCACACAAGAGTGCCAAGAAAACCTTGTCTCTGCGCAGACTCTGGATGGAGGTTGGCATGAGGAAGTCTGGCATCCTGATGTCATAAAAGAAATACTTATGGGGGCTGGAGAGGTGGCTCAGAGAGTAAGGGCACTGTCTGCTCCTCCAGAGGTCCTGAGTTCAAGTCCCAGCAACCACATAGTGGCTCACAACCATCTCTGAGATCTGATGCCTTCTTCTGGCCTGCAGGTACACATGCAGACAGAGCACCGTATTCATAATAATAAATAAATAAATCTTTAAAAAAAAAGAAGCACTTATGCTAGAGTCAGACCAAGGCTCACATTTCAGATTCATAAGCCATATGCTGTGTGATCTTAGGAAAGCTGTGTAACATCTCTGATTCTTTTTGCTTGTTTGTTTGTTTGTTTGTTTTGAGACAGAGTTTCTCTGTGTAGCCTTGGAACTCGAGCTGTAGAGCAGGCTGGCCTCGAACTCAGAGACCCACCTGCCTCTGCCTCCTGAGTGTGAGTGCTGGGATTAAAGGCTTCTGCCACCACTGCTCAGCCTATTTGTCTGATATAATATAATCTATATGATATCTATATGATTCTATCCCACTTGGTGCCTGGCAGAGTCTGTAAAGAGTGCTCCTTGCTCCTTGCTCTCCATGTTGAGTCCTTGAGAGCAACTAGGCAGGGATGGGTGGGAAGGATGGAGGATCTCAGGGTTTCCTGCATCCCTGCCATCCTCCCTCCTCCTCCAGGATGGTCCTCTGGATACAGACCCAGGGTAGTCAAAACACCTTCCTGCTGAACGCCAAGTATGGAGCCCGGTTGGAGGCACGAGGACGCCTGCTCCAGGCTGCGAGAGAGCTAGGGTTGGCTGTGATGGGGGCTGCGTAAGTGAGCACTGGCCTTCCCCATCCTGATTTCTATTGTTGGCCCTAGGCAGCAAAGGACTCTCAGGGACACCTCTGCTTAGTGTGTTTTCTAAGCCTAGAGGATGCGAGGCCTTGGGGACAAAATTTAAGTAAACATCAAAAAAAGCTTAACAGTCCAGATATGCAACATTTTCAAACAGTATTTAAAAAAAATCAAAACAAATGCAAAAATCTCCGTGTTGAGAAAGATTGGAATTTTAAATGAAGTCAGGATCGGTGTAGCTGACTTCCTTTCTCCCTCGGGGTCTAATCACGCTTGCAGATCCAGTCTCTTAATTTTTTACATTTCGTTCCTCTTGCATACACGCATTCCTTTCATTCTTTCTGAGCCCCGGGTGTGGGACACACAGCTGCAATCTCAGCTCTCAGGGAGGCAGAGGCAGGACCGGGTCAGAGGCAGCAGACTGAACAACAGGAGAGCTGGTCTCTAAAAAGGGGCGGGGCTAGGGACTTAATTCAGTGGGTAGAGCGTTTGCCTGGGATAGACTAGATAAAACCAGTCATGGTACATACCCCCCCAAAGTCCCAGCACTCTAGAAGTGGAGGCCAGAGAGGTCAGAAGCTCAAGGTTATCCTTAGCTATATAAACAAGTTGGAGGCTAGCATGTGCTATATGAGATACTGTCTAGAAAAAAAAAAAAAGACTGCTCTTATTCGTTATGTTTTTTTCATGGCCCCTTACAATTTTTTGTGGGGGTGGGGGGGGACAGGTTTCTCTGTGTAGCCTTAGCTGTCCTGAAGATGTAGATCAGGCTGGCCTCGAACTCACGGGGATCTGCCTGCCTCTGCCTCCTCGAGTGCTGGGATTATAGGCTCCTTACAATTTTTTTAATTAAAATTTTTTTTACACTTTCTCTCTTTCTCTCTGTCTCTCTCTTTGTGTGTGTGTGTGTGTGTGTGTGTGTGTGTGTGTGTGTGTGTGTGTACACATGCCATGGTGCAAACGTAGAGGTCGGAGGACAACTTTTAGGAGTCAGTTTTCTTCTCCCATCATGTGGGGTTTGGGACTTGAACCCAGGTAGTCAGGTTTGGCGGTGAGCACCTTTGCCCTCGGAGGCATCTGGCCAGGCAGGTTTTACGTCTGCTGAGAAATGGCTCTCCTGATATGGCTCTCAGCTTATCTTCAGGGGGCACTGGGTTGTGGGGTTCTGGTGACGTGGGTTCTAGGTAAGAGGAGCCCTTTCAACAGAGGCATTAGGAGTGGGCAGCTGGGGGAAAAGTATCACTCTGTCATGAGCCCTGACAGGGTGGCTGTAGGACATGGGTCTCCCTGAGGACACCTGAAGTGACCAAGGCCACATACAGTCAGCCAGTGTCACCTCGGCTAGCATCAGGCTCGAGGTCCCTGGGTGGGTGTTGCTCAGTGCATCTGTGCTCACACTGACCTGTGTGTGTGTCTTCCGCACCAATGGCTGTACTCAGCTTCCATGTGGGTTCCGACTGCTACACACCCCAGAGCTACATACAGGCAGACCATCGCTGACTGCCATCACGTGTCTGAGATGGGCCGCAAGGCTGGCCACCACATGAGCCTCCTGGATCTTGGAGGGGGCTTCCTGGGAATCGAGAGCTCGGAAGCCAAATTTGAATTGGTGAGGAGGATGGGCCCCAGGGGATGAGTGGCCGTCTGGGTGTAGCACCTTAGGCTTGGGGGACAGGGGCACGCCTACATGTTTGTATGTAACCTTGTGTAACTGGGAGTCTGCTTGCGGGCCCCGGGGTTTGCCTTTGGTGGGCATCGTCACTGACTGCACGTGTGGCTGTGAGTGCTTCTGAGCATGTAAACCTGTGTATCACATTTCTCTTTGTAGCCTCACAGGTCAGATACAAGATCAGGAGCTACATCTAACAATGGTCTCCTCCTCCTCTTCTTCTCCCTCTTCTTCCTCTTTCTCTTTCTCCCCGCCCTCTTCTTACTCCTCCTCCCCTTCTGTCTCCCTCTCATCCCCATTCTTCTTCCTACTCCCTTTTTCTTCTCTTCCTCTCTTCTTTTTCATCTTCAGCCTTGCTGGAGGCGGGTAAATGTTATACCACTGAGCTGTCTCTCCAACCACTGTGTCCTTCTTGAGACATGTCATTAACCACTGGCCATGGCTAGGCCTGGTAGAAACATATGGTTTTCTGTCTCTGCTAACCATGTGCCAATTATTTACAATGTTTTATATATATATATATATATATTTTTTTTTTTTTTAAAGATTTATTTATTTAAGTATACAGTGTTTCACCTTCATGTATGCCTGCCCACCAGAAGAGGGCGCCAGATCTCATTGTAGATGGTTGTGAGCCACCATGTGCGTGCTGGGAATTGAACTCAGGACTTTTGGAAGAGCGGGCAGTGCTCTTAACCACTGAGCCATCTCTCCAGCCACAATGTCATATTCTTAAGGGTGCCAGAGCCCAGGCACTGGCTGTGGCTCTGAGCTCTCTCAGCCTCATTTCTACCTGTTTCTCTCCGAACAAGAGGAGGTGAGCTTGCCCTCCCTCCTCATGCCTATTGTGGGGAAAAAGGGAAGGGGGACTGGTCAGGACACTTGCTTCCACTGAGGCTACAGCAGGGGTGGCACCTGTCGCCACAGATGGCGAGAGTGATCCATGCTGCCCTGGCCCAGTACTTCCCAGAGGTCATTGCGGAGCCTGGCTGTGTGCACAGCTGCTGTGAACATCATAGCCAAGAAGTCCTCACTGGAGCCAGGTGGGTGCCAGGTGTAGCCACCATCCAGGTGTCCCCAGGGCTCAGGGAGAGGTTGGTCAGTGGGTCTGGGGTGCCTAGTTATAGGAAGTGAGATCAGAGTTGGGTGCTGGATTGGCCCTGTCTGTGCACTGTTCAGTGTTCCCCAGAAAAAAGGGAGGTGAAGGACAGAGACCGAGGTGCTCTTCTAGGTATCTGGGAAGTCTATTCTGTACCAAGGGAACAATTGCAAGGTACATACTTCAAGGCCCTAGAGACCCCGTAACTAAACCTAGGCAACCAGGAGCGGACTCTTGGGCGCTGCAGGAGGTGACAGATAGTTCCAGAGTACATGGACACAAGATCCCACAATAGATAAAGCAGGGCTGACTGCTATGATTGGATGCCTTCCCGAAGGCTGACATCCTCTGGTGACAGTAACCGTTGACACTCAGCACTGTGTCTCCCCGGAGAGATCATTGGCTACTTTGTCGCTGAGTGTGGGAGGAAGGTAGAGTTGCCGTGTTGCCAGAGAACGACCCAGAAATATTTTCATGGCAAAATCGAGAACATTCCCAGGTCTTCGTCCACTGGATCAGTGCTCTTTGATCTCTGGGGCTGAGTGACACTGACATGTAGATATTTATCAGTCTGGTACCCTCCCCGACTGTTTTGAGGATGCCGGGGTGTAGCACACCTGCCTTCAGTCACTTCGCCACAGTCAGTCACAAGGATTTGGGAGCTTGTGTCTGTGATATCCACAAAAAGCAAAAGCTGCCAATCAGCAGAAACCAATGGCAGATGAAATACATATTTTTGCCTTGGGGTCTGCTCACCAATCTTGCGAGACAGCTTTGGGTAACCCCCGGTGAGCATGTGTAGACATGGGGACTCAGAGATGGGCGGTGACTCAGCCAAGGCAGCACAGCTAGTCAGTAACGCAGCTGGTCCAGGTCCTTCTGAGTCTGAGGCTGGTACCCTTCATCCCTGGCATCATGATGAACTCAATCCAGAATTGATCCACGTACCACGGTGACTGGGGCTTAAAGAGGGAGAAGAAAGAAGGGAAAACAGGGGAGAGAAAAATCCGTATTCAGGGTCAGCATCCAAGTGGCAGGCAGTCGCCCAGACGTTAAGCGAATTTGGCTGGAAACCTGAATGCGGGTTCAAGAGAAATGCTGTGAAGACAAACTAAGATGGCCTCCAGGGACAGGCTGGTAGACGGTCATGTCTGGAGGATCCGGGAGTCACAATAGCCAGAGTGTGAGAGAGCTAGGGAGAAAGCCGTCAGATGCTTATGTGAGTAATGTCAACAGAGGCAGGGTGTTCAGACAGAGGGAGCCATCTGCGGCCGTTGGTGCTGTCACAGTTGGGCATTGTTTTACAGCACACCCAGGATTTGTCCTAAGGATTTGTTCTAATTAGCTATGGCAAGACATACTTCCGTGGAGACAGCTGCCTCCCGATAAATTTTTACATACAGTTTTCCCAGAGACACGGATCCCTGCATGCATCATCCACATAGTGTGGGTTAAGAAGGGGAAGGGGAGCCGGGCGGTGGTGGTGCACGCCTTTAATCCCAGCACTCAGGAGGCAGAGGCAGGCGGATCACTGTGAATTCAAGGCCAGCCTGGTCTACAAAGTGAGCCCAGGACAGCCAAGGCTACACAGAGAGACCCTGTCTTGAAAAAACTAAAAAAAAAAGGGGGGGAGGGGAACAGTAGGTGGGTTCTATAGGTCTCTGACAGAGACAGCATAGATGTAAATGTAGTTTTTTGATTGTTTTTTTAAAATGTATACAATGCTCTGTGTGCATGTAACACCTGCCCACCAGAAGAGGGCACCAGATCTCATTATAGGTGGTTGAGAACCATCATGTAGTTGCTGGGAATTGAACTCACGACCTTTGGAAGAGCAGACGGTGCTCTTATCCTCTGAGCCATCTCTCCAGGCCTGAAATGTAGTTTTTATTTTCTCAGATGATAGGATAAAATGAGAGCTGTACCCAGGCTTTACTAATACATGGCTTGGGCTGAGCCCAGAGCTTTTCTATCTAAATACCCCTAGACCTAGGCCTGGAAGCTTCTAGCCTCTGTACAATCTAATCTTCTGCAACCCTGGACCTTGAAGGCTTCAGTTTCCAGCCTCTGTCTGCTAATCTAGGCCTAGAATGTTTTCAGCCTCTGAGATTTACTGCTGAATAAGCTCATCCTTTCTAGTTCTTTCTGAACTCTGGCTGGATGGTTCAACTCAGTTGTTCTGGCTCAAAACTCCTCTCCAAGATGACTGATTCAAACTGGCTTCTCTCTGCTTTTCACTGAATTTCTCTGCTTGGAAAAACTGCCTCTACTGCCTCTGAATTCCATGAACTGAACTGAAGTGCACCGAAATCAACTGCACTCAACTGAACTGAGCTGTAAGGAACTGAACTGCATTCCCCAACCCCTCTCCTCTCCTCTCTCTCTCTCTCTCTCTCTCTCTCTCTCTCTCTGTGTGTGTGTGTGTCTGTCTGTCTGTCTGTCTCTCTACGCTGCTCTTAAGTAGCTTCTCTTTTCTGTCTGTTCTCATGAGAGTTAGGAGAATCTTATCTCTGGCTCATTTTGTCAAATCTTTCTCTCATTCATCATGGTCTGCCCCTCAATTAGACATCATTGTTTGGAATTAAAGGTGGGTACTAAAGGCATGTCTGTATTGCAGCCAGAGGGATTAAAAGCGTGTACTAAGGGTGTATCTGTATTCCAGATGGATCATACAGACCTAGGTCTTTGGATGTGATCCCTTACCAGAGCAGCCAAGTTGCTGGATTAAAATTCCTCAGCAGGCCACAGAGTTCATGTGACATCTCCCCCAAGGATGGGTTCTACTGACTGGGAGCTAAAGGTCTAGGGAGGGAGAGTCTGGGATAGACTTTCTGGGGGATCTGGATGAGGTCCGCTTGGGTGGGGTCTGCCTCTACAGATAGCAAGAGGTCATCAGGTCAGTAACAATAGCTACTCTGAGCTTCCTGGATGGAATGCAGGCATTTTATTTCATCCATTGAGGAGAATACCATGACTGGTTTTATGTGGTGCCAGCATCGAACTCAGGGCTTTGTGTATGCTAGGCAAACTCTTTACCAGCTGAGTATATTGTACTGTAATAATGATGATGATGTTTATTATTATTTAGATAGGGTCTCGTTCTGTAGTCCAGGCTGGCCTAGAACTCGTGGCCACCCTCCTAATCCCAGCTTCCCGAGTGCTGGGATTACAGACATGAAACACCACACTCCACCTCCATTGAGATTTAGGAGGGAGGGAGTGACAAGGCTGAGAGCATGCAAGACAGGCTCGGTTCCGGCTGGTTTGGGTGACTTCAGCGGGCTCCAAAGTGTAAGGGCGGCTGTGACAAATACCGAAGAAAGTGGCTGGAGCAGAGATAGCTCAAGAAATGAGTCAGCAGCAGCGCTAGAGAGGAGGCTTAGCAGTTTAGAGCACTTGCTGCTCTTGCAGAAGACCCGTGTACAATTCTCAGTACTGATATGGTGGTTCACAACCATCTGTTAACTTCAGTTCCAGCGCCCTCTTCTGGCCTCAGTGGGCACTGCATGAATGTGATGTACAGACACCCCGTGCAGGCAAAACACTCATACACGTGAAATAAATAAATGTAAAAATTAAAAAAATATATATACACAGAAGCAGCTGGTTGCTTGGGCTCTGAGATAGTGGTTGTATACTTGGGTGGCCACCTATGTGGACAATTACTGCCTCTATGAACCTGGCAAAGTCAGACTTCTACTGGGTCTGCAGACCCCAGATGCCAGAGTGTCAAGAGTATCAACAAGACTGTGTATGCTGCTACCCACCTGTCACGCCAGCTCTCAGGAAGAGGACGAAGACCATGAGTTCAAGACACTACACTATACTATACTATACTGTACTATACACTGTAGTGTACACTACATAGGCCAGTATGGGCTATGAGAATTTGTCTCAAAGAAACACAAGATTAAGACAAAGCAGGGGGTAATGGCAAATTCCCACAATCCTAGCACTCAGGAGGCAGAGGCAAGAAGATCACTAACTCCAATGCCACCCTGGGCTACATGGTAAGATCCTATCTCAAAAGCCAAGATCTGCAGATATAGTTCAATGGTAGGACACTTGCCTAGCAAAAGCAGGGCCCTGGCTTCAATATCCACCAACACCTGATACAGGCTTAAACCGTGACAGGAGGGGCATTGGGGAAGATGCTTAGGACAAGGCAAGAGTTCTGCAGTACTGAGCAGCGGGCCTGGGCTTCTCCCAAGGGAACTGGAGCTCATTAGGGAAACCTGGTCAAGCACAGCTCATCCTGTCTACTCCCTGTTCAAAGGAGGCCATAGGAAGCTGGCATACTACCTCAATGAGGGCCATTACGGTGCCTTCCGAATCTCCCTCAGGGAGCCTGCCCCCAGGATACCCATCATGGTGAAGGTAAGGAGGCCTTTTGTGTTCTGAGATCACCAAGTCTAGTGCCGACTCAAGAGGCAGGGGCTCGGGTTGCCCATGCCCTGCAGGCTCTGCATGTACACAATTGTATGTGTTTCCTAGGGCACATCTGGCGACTCATGCCTGTGCAGGCACGTGTGTCTGTGGAGGCTGCAGGGGTCTGATCAGCTCTCGATGCTTTTAGGTGCATCTCTGTATGTGCTGTGTACGTTTCTAGAACTCTGGGCTGGTAGGCTGAGACACAGCTGTGATGGAATGCAAGCTCCAGGAGGGCAGGCCGTTGTGTGTGTCCTAAAGGCTGGCACAGGACAGCCACTCTCTTCACTCTGCACTGTAGCTAAATGGTGCTGGCCTTGCTGGTGTGTGGCCACATGTCCCCGAGGGCCATGTCTAACATCCTAGTGATGTGATGAGACCCTTCCTTCTCTGACCCCTCTCCTTCTCCCTGCAGGAGTTCCCCGCGGAGCCCTGCCTCTTCCCCTGCACTCTCTACGGCCTGCCATCTCCACCTTCTGAGTCAATCTTCTTGAACTGAAGAGGATTCTTGCCTAGACATCTGTCGGAAGGTGCGGGCTGCAGACCCCTCCCATGAATGTGGGAAAGGCTCAGCCTTTGGGACGGTGTACTACTCATTGGGCCTCTCCAGATCTTGTAAATCAGATTGGAAACATTAACCCTCTGTCCATCAAAGGGGTGTCAAAGTACAGATAGGATTGGGCTTTGCTGAAAATAAAAAGGCTGTGTGTAGGCACAAGAGCTGGTGTGCCCTGCTTGGTCTGTGAGTGTAGATTCTCTAGGACTTTGAATATTCATCTATATTCATCCATCCATTTATTCATCCATCCTGCCCACCAGCCAGCCAATCATCATCCACCTAACATTCATCTGTCACTTATTCTTCCCTCATCCATTTCATCCATCTACCTACTGGGTATCCATCATCCACCATCCAGCCAGCCCTTATCAACCATCCACCCACTTATCACTCATCCACTTGTTCATCCACTGAGCAATCCGCTACCCATCCATCCATCCTCCATCCATCACCTGTCATTCACATTCATTACCTGTTATTCATCCACCCATCTATCCACCCTTCCACCAGCCATCAGTCATCCATCTATCTACCACCTCCCACCCATCATCCATCCGTCTATCCATCCATCCACCCACCCACCCACCACCCCAGTGCTGTTGTAGGCCCAAGAGACCCAGGTTTGAGTGAGAGGAAAAGCTTTATCTTGCGGGTAAGAAAAGGCAGAGCACAAACACACAGCTAAATGACAAGGTGATGTGGGAGCATAGGTCCTGACAAGAAAAACGAAAGAGGAGGAGTGTAAAAAGCTGAGCGGTGGAGGTTATAGGTGAACAGTGGAGCTGTACAGAGGCACGGAATCCTACCACGCAACAGATCCACTTAAGAGGTCTCTGAGGTAACACATGGAGGGAGGGAGGGGGGGGGTTAGAGACACGGGTAGAGAGGAGAGAGAGCCACGTGGAGGGTCTGTCCTTTTTTAAAAATATTTATTTAATTTTAATTTGTATACATTAGTGTGGGGGTGTCAGATCTTGGAGTTACAGACAGTTGTGAGCTGCCATGTGGGTGCTGGGAATCGAACCCCGGTCCTTCGGAAGAGCAGGCAGTGCTCTTAACCACTGAGCCATCTCTCCAGCCCTGGTCTGTTCTTTTATATGGCCCAGGACAGGGCCATGCCCCTGTGGCAGGTAAGCAGTGACATCACAGGTAGGCGGACTGTCGCAGAATCCTAACAAGGAGGAGTACGTGGGCAGCAGTGGGCAGCACAGGGACCAGGTGACAGCTCAGAGCCTAGAGGAAGTGGGGCAGCGCATCCAAGAGAGCCCCACATGGAAAACAGCAAGTGCAAAGGTCAGAACGAGGATGAACTTCAAGAAAAGGCCAGACTGACCCACATGACGGTGCAGAGTGTGGGAAGGAGGTTAAGATGAGGCAGGAAAGGGTCTAGGATGGCTGGTCAAGCTGCTTGCTAAGTCAGGGTTTTGATGCTAATTCAGAGCAGGTGAAGGCAGAGCTCAGGAGAAGCAGCAAGGGGGTCCTGTTAAAGAAGGGGGCGCAGGTGTGGTGGTGCACGCCTTTAATCCCAGCACTTGGGAGGCAGAGGCAGGTGGATCACTGTGAGTTCGAAGCCAGCTTGGTCTACAAAGTGAGTCCAGGACAGCCAAGGCTACATAGAGAAACCCTGTCTGGGAAAAAAAGGGGAGGGGGTAAGGGGTGGGGGGGCTGGAGAGATAGCTCAGAGGTTAAGAGCACAGCCTGCTCTTCCAAAGGTCCTGAGTTCAATTACCAGCAACCACATGGTGCCTCACAACCATCTATAATGTCATCTGATGACCTCTTCTGGCCTGCAAGTGTACATGCAGACAGAACATTGTATACATAATAATAAATAAATAAATCTTTAAAAAAGGCGGGGGCGGGGTGGGGGGGTGGATGAAGGGAAGGGAGATGGACCTCAGGGTTTAGGCCCAGGGCTGCCCTTTCATGGGTAGAGTGCTGGAGTGGATTAGGAGGGTGGAAATCAAAACTCTGCTTCAACATGTTTGACAAGATGCATAGACCTCTAAGTGGGTCCTTACAAAATCAGTCTCTGAGGAAAAGGCAAGATAGACAGGGTGAAAGGGGTCAGTATTGGGTGGCGGTTATAGTTCTAGGGCCCAAGGGCATCAGCGGTAGACAAGTGAAGGACGCTCAGCTGTGTCCAAGGCTGGTGAGGTAGGAGATGAGGTAACAGGGAAGAACGCTGAGGCGGTTGATGGACTTCAGGGTCTAAGGAGTGTGTGTGAGGGATCTCAGCACAGGCAGCCTCTCGGGGAGGTGTGTTACAGAGGGCTACGGGAAATGGCGGGGGGGGGGGGGGCAAGGGGAGAGGAGGGGTTTATTTTAGGTTGAGAATTCATGGTCTGAATTTCAAGAGCAAAAACTGATGGGCCCTCAAGCCAGGCAGGGTGGAAGGCGTGTGGTGTATCGGAGCCGGAGCAGGCTGGAGGAGACTGGTGTGTGTGTGTGTGTGTGTGCGTGTGCGTGTGCGTGTGTATGTGTGTGTGTAGCAGGAGGGAGGGTCGTCATTTTCTTCAGATTAGCTTCCCAGTGATTCAACTACCCGGGTCATGGTGAAGAGAAGTGGGCTGGAGGAGTTTTGCGTTCCCAGAAGGTACAGCGGCGACAGCCAGAACAAGGAAGGCCAGGAGAGGATGCGCCGCCTGCAAACCGCTGCGGGTTGTGCAGGGGCGGCCTGGGAAACTTGAAGGAGTCAACGACTTGGTGGTTTGCCCTCACCCGTGTCCTGCCGTGGGTACAGGTGCAGAGCGAGTGGGTGGAGGTTGCAGGAGGTACCAGAACAGGGAGATGGTTGAAGCCTGAAGTGGCCGCGGGGGCGGGGGAGGGGGAGGGGGGGCTGGTCTCTGAAGATCTAGGCTCTCCCCGGAAGTCCTCGGGGACTTTTCCTACCCACATATAGGAGCAACTTCCCGTGAGTCACTTAGCCAGTGCTAAAGCCAGGGATTGAAGTCTGCGGTCCTCGGTGTGCTCCATTCTGCAGCACAGCCTACACACAGCAAGCGTGGATCATGGGTAAACCCTGCCTTCAGCCACGGTGCCTTCCTGCCACCTATCGACCATAATCGGCCTTGCGCTAATAGGCGCTAACAGATGCCAACTGAAAAGGGCTGGATTGGTGTTCTTTTGTTGTTGTTGTTTTTTCTTTTTCTCCCCCTCCCTGCCCACGCCTTTCAAACCTTTGGATGTGTGTGTGTGTGTGTGTGTGTGTGTGTGTGTGTGTGTGTGTGTGTGTGTGTGTGTATAGGGGACACGCTCATGCCACAGAGATCACATGACAATGAAAGGATACCGTGCAGAAGTTGGTTCCCTCCTCTTCCATCATGTGTGTTCCGAAGATTGAACTCCTGCCTTCAGGATCGGAGGCAAAAGCCGTGTGTGGTGGCTCATGCCTTTAATCCCAGCACTCGGGAGGCAGAGGCAGGCGGATCGCTGTGAGTTCGAGGCCAGCCTGGTCTACAAAGCGAGTCCAGGACAGCCAAGGCTACATAGAGAAACCCTGTCTCGAAAAACAAAAAACAACAACAAAAGATCGGAGGCAAGATGCATTGATCCATTTTGCAGCCCTCTCCTCCTCCTCCTTTTCCCCACTTAATGTTGTACCCCCAAATTCTGGGGCTCTAATCTAGGGTTTGGGATATGCCAGGCAAGTGCTTTAGCACTGAACTACCCCTAGAGAGGTGACTGCAAGTAGCCATCTGCCCTTCCCCCACTTAATCCAATCATTCATGACGTTTACTGAACACTTACTCTGGGCCTTACTGTTGTGGGCACCGGGATCAGTCAGGAAGCTCTTTAGCAAGGACATCCGGTGTGGGGGGAGGGGCACAGGAAGTGGGCAGGGAAGCAAACTAGAGAAGGATAGACTATCCTGGATGACTGAGGGGATTCAGAGGGCGACTGGAGAAGGTGATGGGGAGGTGGAGCCAGGGGATTACACCCGACAGGTGACAGGCTTGGGAGAAGGCTGGACCAGAACGGAACAGTAACAATGGCCAGAAAGGCTGACGGGTCTGGGTTGATCCAGGTGCTTAAGGAGAAGACCTGGAAGTCATGAGCCTCCTGCCTCAGCCTCCTGAATACTGTGATTCCCGGCATGTGCTTCCAGTCACCCAGCAATATGAGCTTTGTAAAAAAGAGAAAGGTCTGAACTTTGCATATAACCTTCCCAAAGAAAACCGTTTGCTATTTATTATTGTTATGATCAATTGTCTTCCCAACATTACATAAATGAAGTATTGGGCAAATACAGACTAAAAGATCGTCTTAAGCTAAAATAAACAAATAAATGTATTTTAATGTTTAAAAATAAAAATTCTGTTTGTGAGGTTTTGTTGTTTTTGTTTTGCTTTTTTGTCTTTTGTTTGTTTTTAAGTGTCTTTATCTACTGAGTCATTTTCTTGGCCCCGAGACTCTTTTTTTATGCTTAAATACAGGAGAAACCCAGGAAATCACACTGATTAAAAAGCCACCATAGGGGAGGCAAAGGCAGGCAGATCTCGGTGAGTTCAGTCTGGTCTACAAAGTGAGTCAAGGCTACACAGAGAAACCCTGTCTTGGGGGAGAAAAAGCAAAAAGCTGCTGTAGGGCTGGAGAGATGGTTCAGTAGTTAAGAACACACACTCTTCCCAGGATCTGAACTTGGTTTTCAGCGCTCGTGTGGTCAGACAGACTGTAATGCAGCTCCAAGGGATCTGATACTGTCTTCTGACCTCCAGAGACAACCTGAACACACACACACACACACACACACACACACACGTATGCACACACGCACTTTAAAACACAATCTTAAGAAAAAATCTTAAAAGACAAAAATCTTAAAAAACAAACAACAAAAAAAAAACCCACTTTAAAACAAAGCTCCTGGTAGCCGCTCCCATCTGAAGGCAAAGCAGGGCCACTGCCAGTCACCCCAGATGCTTCCCCCCCCTCACCCCCGGATTCCTCTCAGACTCTCAGCCCCCTGCCCAAAGGGAAACTATCACCCCAACTTCTGCTTTGCCTCTGTCTTATGTGTATAGTTTTGCTTTTGTACAACTTCTGTGTTAGTAACTCTTGTTGCTGTGTGGAAGGGAGGGTTTATTCCAGCTCAGGGTTGGAGGCCACCGTCCATCACCACAGGGAAGGCTTGGGCAGCAGGAGCTGGTTACAGTATGCGAAGCCAAGAGCCGGAGACTCCTGCACAGCTGGCGTTCTCTCTTTGATTCAGCCTAGAATCCCAGCCAAGGGAACAGGGCACCGCATAGTTAAGGTGAGCCTTCCCACCTCATTTAACCCAATGTGGAAACCGCCTTGAGGGCTCGCCCAGGAGCCCGTCTCCTAGGAGATTTCCCTTGTTTCTTGTGGGTTTTACTGGGGGGGAGGGGGCATACGTTAATTTTTATGATGAAAACCAATCAGTCTTAAGACACCTACAACCTCCCAGCCTACAGTCATCCACCCAGCCGTAACAGACACCACTTTTAGCCACTAGCCTGGCTAGTCCTTATTGTCAGCTTCATACAACTAAGAGTGACCTGGGAAGACGACTGAGTGTCGGGATTGCCTAGATCAGATCAGTCTATGGCCGTGTCTGTGGGAAACAGTCCTGATTGCTGGTGGGTGTGGGAGGGTCCCAACCACTGTTGGTGATGCCACCATGGGCAGGCCAAACATGGCGTGAACCAGAGGGGGCAAAGCCAGGAAGCCGCGTGTTCCTCTGTAGAGTCTGCTTCCGTTCCTGCCTCCGGGTTCCTACTTTTCAGTTCCTTCCCAGACTCCCCTCAGTGGTTACCCGGAAGTGTAAGCTGGAAAAAATAAGCCCTCTCCTCCCCCCAGTTGCGTTTGCAGTTGCTTTCCTCCTCCAGTTTGATCTCCACAGCAGGAAGCAAACCAGAAGACAGTGTAATCAGCCCCAGGAGAAGGCAGTGTCAGGGTCCCCTCATTGTCCTGAGTAGTCAGAGCTGTGTTTGCTTTGATGTTTCCTAGCATCTTATTTAGCCTTTCTATCTCTTTCCCTCTTGTAAGTCATTTGTTAGTGAAAGCAGGCCATTTGTCAGAGTTTCCCACCGTGGCTGCCAAGCGCAGCCCCACTGCGCAGGGCTTCTGTTCCCACACCGACTTCCCCGCTCACTGGTGCGTAGTTACCACAGGCTTAGTCCCATTTATGTTTGATTCCCCCCCCCCCCCCTTTTGACAAGCCTAAGCATTGAATGCATGTTTAGCATCAGGAAACCTTTGTCATTGTTGTCCCTCTTTCCCTCTCTCTCTCTCTCTCTCTCTCTCTCTCTCTCTCTCTCTCTCTCTCCCTCCTCTCTCATTGTGCGTTTTTTACTGCAGACCTGAAATTGGACAAGCTATCTTGCTACCTTTCTAGAAACGGCACTGCTGGTTGATACGGCACATAAACACTTAGCTTCCTAAGACTCTGACGAACTGTTTGCACTTACACACACTCCCATCAGCCATGTAGAAAAGCCCTAGTTGCTCCGAAGTTAAAAGTGCTGTTTTTCTTTTTAGCCACTTTAGTGCTATGAAATACTAATAACTGGGACCAGAGAGATGGCTCAGCAGTTAAGGGCGCTGACTGCTCTTCCAGAGGACCCGGGTTCAAACCCTAGCATCCACATGGCAACTCACAACTGTCTGTAACACTAAGATCTGACACTCTTATTGTAGACATATATGCAGGTAAAACACCAATGTGCATAAAATAAAGGTAAATAAAAAATCTTTAAATAATAATAATTTTAAAAAATTGTGTTTAAAAAATAACATTTGTGTCATTTAGATAAACATATATATCAAGGTTAGCCTAGGACAATGCAGCTTAGGCTGCCTCAAATCTGAAGTCCTTCTGCCTCAGCACCTTCCCCCGCACCCTTCAGCACTACCCCCCCCCCACCCCAGTGCTAGGATTCCAGGATTGGAAATTGTCTTAACAAACAATAGTGCTAATTCCTTTCTGACTGGCCATCTATGCATCTTTCACAAAATGTCTGCCTTGTGTCAGCAACCTGGGGGACCCCATGAAAACAAATGGCTTAAAATAAAGCCAAGTGAGCAGAGGGGGGGGGCCGGCGCGTGATGGCACACACCTTTAATCCCAGCACTTGGGAGGCAGAGACAGGCAGATCACTGTGAGTTCAAGGCTAGCCTGGTCTGCAAAGTGAGTCCAGGACAGCCAAGGCTACACAGAGAGACCCTGTCTCGAAAAGCCAAAAATAAATAAATAAATAAAATAAATAAATAAAAATAAATAAAATAAAGCCAAGTGTTGTCTCCTTGACCTGTGGTTGGAACTAGGCAGCTGGGTCAGTACTACGGGTGGCATGGGCTGCAGTCACCTGTAGGTATAGATCAAGCAAAAGGTCAGAGGTGACTTAACACACAGGTCTGGCATCAGCTGGGATGGCCCACAAAGACTCAGGCTTGGCTTGTGGTCCCGAAGTATAGTAGTGTTCCCTAGAGATATGAAGCCAATAGAATGAATCTACATTATAGGGGATTTAATAGATGGGCCGCACAGCACAGGATGGGCGGTCTAGCAACGGCTGACTACACACTGGAGAGGCTGAGAACCAATGGTGCTCAGCCCATGAGGATGCTTGGAGGAGCCCTGGAGAGCCGCTGGCCTTCAGTGTTGGAAGGCTGAAAAAGCTGGGTTCAGCTGTCAGCACGGGGATCGAACTCAGGTCGTCAGGCTTGGCAGCAATCACTTTTACCCACTGAACCATCTCGCTGGCCCGAGATTTTAAACGTCGAGGATAAACCCCATCTACCATTATTTCTGCATTACTAACTCAGTTTTATAATATTTTGTTAAAGATTGGTGTCACTACGTGTGTGATGGATATCGGCCTGTGGTTTTAAAATAATGATTTTTATTTGGCGTTAGCATTAGATTAGGCTGACTTCATAAAATATGTTGGGAAATGGTCCTCTTTCCTCTATAGTCTGAGTTTGTATAAGATTAGTGTATTTTTTCCCTTCAGTGTTGGAATACCAGTAATGCCATTCAAGCTGGGGTGACCTTGGTTGATAAAAGGCTGACTTGGGTTTTCTTTTCTTCCTCTGTTGGTTTTGCAGTATTATCCTTTCAAAGGATTTATTTCTGTTTAGGGTGTTTCATCATGTGACAGAAGTTTATCCTATTTTCATATTGTTTTTTGTTTTTCATTTTGCTCGAGACAGGTTTGGCTGTCCTGGACTCGCTTTGTAGACCAAGCTGGCCTCGAACTCACAGTGATCCACCTGCCTCTGCTTCCTGAGTGCTGGCATTGCAGGTGTGCGACACCACGCCTGGCTTCTTATTGTGTAGAGTTTGTAATAATGATCCCTCCTGCATTCTGATACCTGTAGTGTCCTCTCTGCCTCTCCCTGCCTCCTCCTTTTAGAGTCTTTCCATATAGATCTGCCTGCCTTGGGACTCTCTGTAGAACAGGCTGGCCTCCCCGGTGCTGAGATTAAAGGTGTATGCCACCATGCCCAGCCCTTTTGTTTTTAGAATGCTTATTTGTGTGTGTGTGTGTGTGTGTGTGTGTGTGTGTGTGTGTGTGTGTGTGTGTGTTACATGTGTAGCGGTTCCTAAGGAGGCCAGGGGAGGGTACCTGATGTGGGTGCTGGGAACTGAATTTAGGGTCTTGGCAAGCAGGGCACATGCTCTTAACTGCTGAGCACATGTCTTTCCAGCCCCTGATCTTTTTTTTCTCTTTTTAGTCTTGTTAGAGGTTTATTCATATTACGAATCATATTTAGAGAACATTAACACTTTCATTGCTTAATTATTTAATATTTATTTATTTCTTTATTTTGGTTTTTTGAGACAGGGTTTCTCTGTGTAGCCTCGGCTGTCCTGGACTCAATTATTTATTTTCTTTAAGGCAGAGTGTCCCTCTGTAGCTCAGGCGGGTCTGGAATTCATGGCAACCCTCCTGCTTAGCCTCCCAAGTGCCGACTTGTCGATGTGAGCCAGCATGTCCAGTGTTTTTCTTTAAAAACATATTTCCTCTTTCTATGCACTCTGTGATTTACTCTTCTTTTTAACTGTTTTCTTAACCCTTGAGACAAAGTCTCATGTAGCCCAGGCTAGCCTTGAACTTTCTGTGTAGCTGAGGGTGACCTTGAACTCCAGACCCTCCATTGCTGGGCTTGTCATTCCGTTTTCAATCTTCTTCTTCTTCTTCTTCTTCTTCTTCTTCTTCTTCTTCTTCTTCTTCTTCTTCCTTTTTTCTTTTTTTTAAATATCAGGAAACCCTACATTACTCTATGAGCCTGCGTTAGTTACAACCTCTCAATTTCACATATTCTATCTTAATTAGAATTTCCTTCCTGAGTTTGTCATGCATTATTTAGCAGCTCATTGTTTAATTTACTAGCATTTAGTACGCTATTATTGTTTTCTAGTTTAACTGAATTGTGCTCAAAAGCACACTGTGTACAAACGGTTTCTAGCCTTTGAGCTTGTTGGCCAGAGTACAGCCTACGACGGTCATAAATCATCCAGGGGAAGCTGGAAATCTGCATCTGGGCTCTGTCAGTCCAGTGGAGGTGGCTAACCCATAACCCTTTCGTTCCAAATCTCTCCATTTCTGGGGATAATCTTCTTACTTCCTGGGTGCTTTTAAGATTTCCTCTTTGGCGCCAGGCATGGTGGCACACGCCTTTAAGAGGCAGGCGGATCGCTGTGAGTTCGAGGCCAGCCTGGTCTACAAAGCAAGTCCAGGACAGCCAAGGCTACACAGAGAAACCCTGTCTTGAAAAACAAGAAGCAAAAAACAAAAGAGACTTCCTCTTTGTCTTTAGTATTTTGTGTTTTCGCCGTGATATGTCTAGGTACATTTTTCTTAATTAAGGGACTTTATAAAGAGTGGCTTAAAGGGAAAGCATGCACAATTTTCCCATGGTCCGCCACACGCAGTTTTCCCCCTCATTAGCAACCCCAATGTGTATAGTGCATTTATTACAATAAGATAAAATGCCTGGCTGGGGATTTGTCTGGTTCTTTGAATTAGTAAATTAATGTCTGGTGGCTGCTGGGGGACGTTCAGCCACTGACTTCTCTCCTTCTCCTTCCGCACTTCCGGTTAAACCAATGGCAAGTATTCCCCCAGGCATTCTGTCCTGTGCCCTTTCTTTGTGTTGCTTTGGTTGTTTGAGACAAGATCTCACAGTATAATCCTGGCTGGACTAGAACCCACTATGTAGTGCAGGTTAGTCTCAAATTCATAGCAGTCCTCTAGGGTGTGTGATGCCATACGTCATGTGCACATGTGTCAGAGAGGAGAGACAGAGGCAGAGGCAGACAGAGCACGTGTGCAAGTTAAAGCACACTTTTCGAGAGTCTGTTCTCTCTGTCTACCGTGCGGGCATGTGGATGGTGGCCAATGCCTTTACCCACTGAGCCTCTCACTGGTCTTAAACTTTAGTCCTCTGTCTCCATGCTCATTCTAGACTTTTCTTTCTCCTTTCAGCTATGCCCGCCCCATCCACTTTACACTTTTCTTGGCTTTTCATTGTTCTGCCATTCATTTCCACAAGTTTGATTTAGTCTCTTCAAACTCATGGTCATAGCGTAGACGTGTTGATACACGCTTTTGGCTTTTCTTTTTTCTTTTTTGGTTTTTCGAGACTGGGTTTCTCTGTGTAGTCTTGGCTGTCCTAGACTCGCTTTGTAGTCCAGGCTGGCCTCGAACTCACAGCGATCCGCCTGCCTCTGCCTCCCGAGTGCTGGGATTAAAGGCGTGCGCCACCACGCCCGGCTTGATACACGCTTTTAATCCCAGCACTCAGGATGCAGAGGCAGAGGGATCTCTGAGTTCAAGGTCAGCCTGGTCTACAGAGTGACAGCCAGGGCTACACAGAGAAACCATGCCTCGACAAACCAAAAAAATCTAAAGGTCACCACTATAGATTTCCATTCCTTGTGAAGATGCTCACCACAACTTTGCCAGTGAATTTGAAAATGTATTTTGGTGACTAACATGGATCTTAGGTGCTTCCTCCAAAGAGTTCAGTTTATACCTTCCAGGAACCAGAGGCACCATGGTCGACCCCACGTCAGACCGCATTCAGCCCTGAGCTCACAGGCTGATCACCCCTGAGGTACAGACAAGAATCCAGGTCCATTGGTGCAGCACACCGTGGCATGGTGGCTCAATGTGTGCAGCGATTTGCCTCTTAGCTCCCACTTTATGCTCTTTCAGTCTCATTCCTTTTATTCATTGTTTCATTGCTCTGTTCATTTAGTGTGTAAAGGGGCATGGGTGTGCACAGTGCACACTTGAAGGTTAGTGGCAAACCTGTGGGAGCAGGTCTCTCCTTTCACTGTTGAGGCCAGGGATTGAACCTATGCTGTTAAGACCATGAGGACATTTCAATCCACTGAGCCACCTTGCCAGTCTTGTTTTATATGTGTATGTATATATATATATATAAAATTTTATAGTGAAAAATGTCATAGTAAAAAACATTAATGAAAAACTGGGCGGTGGTGGTGCACACCTTTAATCCCAGCACTTGGGAGGCAGAGGCAGGTGGATCGCTGTGAATTTGAGGCCAGCTTGGTCTACAAAGGGAGTCCAGGACAGCCAAGGCTACACAGAGAGACCCTATCTCGAAAAACCAAACCAAACCAAAACATTATGAGCCAGGTATGGTGGCACATGCCTTTTATCCCAGCATTTGGGAGGTAGAGGCAGGCGGATCTCTGTGAGTTCGAGGCCAGCCTGGTCTACAAAGCAAGTCCAGGACAACCAAGGCTACGCAGAGAAACCCTGTCTTGAAAAAAAAATTAATGAAAAATATCACACATAAAAATTAACCAGACCCAAAGCTATACTCATCAGTGAACATCTATACTGGGCAGTCATTTAGTCCTTCCTCATCCCCTACTGTTCACCCTTTTTATTTTCATCTACATGCTATTCTGTGCCCACACGTACTTTTTTTTTTTTTTACATATATACATATACTATCAGCTACATTGCACATATGAAGAAGGACACTGTTATTTTTCTTTCTGAGATTGCGTGACCTAGGTTAACATTATACATTTTAAGTCCATCCATTTTCCTGCAAACTTTGTGATTACATTTTTGTTTGTATGTTTTGAGACAGGGTCTCACTATGTAGCTCTCGTTAGTCTGGAACTCAGTATGTAGTCCAGGCTGGCCTGGAGCTCACAGAGATCCACTTACCTCTGCCTCCTGAGGCTACAGGCCAGCGCCACTACCCCAGACACCACCTTGAGCTCTGCACTTCTCTTTGTACTTTTTTCCCAGTGGCGTCATCAAAACAACAGCCCAAACTGTCCAGAACCAGGAAATGGCCAATAAACATCATAATAAAAGAAAACTTCCGGCTTGGCTTCTTGGTCACTGCCCTCCTTTGCCTTTCTTCTGGGAACTCCTTGTCCCTGGCTGCCCAGGACCCTGACATTTTCAGCTGTCTTATCATTTACGAGGGGGCAGAGCAGGGTTGACAAAGAGTATCGTGTGGCCCAGGCTAGTCTCACACTTGCTCTAAGGACTGGAAGAGCAGCCTCTACAGAGATGGAGCGGGAGGTTCAGAGGGGTGAGGTTGGCTGCCCGGCTTCTTACAGCCAATAAAAACCAGATGGGCTGGAGAACGCTTAGAGGTCAAGAGGCTGCTCCTCAGAGTTCACCGATTCAATTCCCAGCACCTGCGTGGTGGCTCACAACAGTCTCTAACCCCGGTGCCAGGAATTCCTCTTCTGACCTCCCAGAGCACCGGGCAAGTGTGCGCGCACACACACACACACACACGCAAGAAAAACATTCATACTTACACAAGAGAGAGAAAGAGAGAGAGAGAGAGAGAGAGAGAGAGAGAGAGAGAGAGAGAGAGAGACAGACAGACAGACAGACAGACAGACAGACAGACAGACAGACAGACAGACAGACAAGGGGGGAGGGGGGCGGCGGGGATAAAGAAAATAAGCCGGGCGTGGTGGCGCACGCCTTTAATCCCAGCACTAGGGAGGCAGAGGCAGGCAGATCACTGTGAGTTCGAGGCCAGCCTGGTCTAAAAAGTGAGTCTAGGACAGCCAAGGGTACACAGAGAAACTGTCTCGAAAAACAAAACAAATCAAAACAAAGGAAAAAAAAACAAAACAGAGGCACACAGTACATTTTGAGCTGGCTTACATGGCGTCTAGACTTTTCTTCCCTAGTCCCTGAAGTGCCCTCTTTGAGACTTGATTTCTGCATAGATAAGGTGCTCCAAGGTGCTCTGGGCCACCCCGCCTTCAGTTTCACACTAGATCAGACCCAGGAAGCCGGTCACGGAGAATTCCATGGCGCCCACAAGGTGGCAGTGGTGTGCAGTGAGAGCCCACGGTCTGCGACGACACCGCAGCCCCGGCTTTTTTAGTGGTCTTTGTTTCTCGCTCTGGGAATAGAGAATATAGGATTCAAACCCTCTTTAACCCCTCCATTTCGCTGCATTTAACAAAGTCTGGAAGATGGCTCCTCTCGCACAAGGGGAGGGGGGAGCACTGAGGTAAATTATTAACCTGTGCCCACCGTTGACGATCTGGGGTCCGCTAACCCTTTGCAGGCTGAATTCCTATTGGTTCTCACATCTGCCTGTCTTTGCTCTCTACACTTATATGGATGAACTTGCTTTCCCCGGTGCATCTTTTAATTTTTTGATACAGAGCTATGTAGACCCCGTGGACCTCAAACTCACAGAGGTCTGCCTGCCTCTGCCTCCCGAGTGCTGGGGTTAAAGTCATGGGTCACCACATTCGGCTCATTCTCTCATTCTTAAGGCTCAGCTCCAAGCCCCACCCTGACCCCACCCTGGTCCTCTGACAACTGCCCTCTGCTACACCAGCCCCAAATCCTCTGTGTCTCAGTCTGGCCATGAATTAGCCTCTTCCTCCCGGGCTTGAGGACTTCCGGAGTAGGGGAGAGTTCCCCTCAGCCCTGCCCCACTCACCCAGTCCAGGATTCAGTGAGTGTAGGAAGAGAGCAGTTGGAGTTGAGCTGCGTTTGTGGCAGGCCTGAAAGAGGCCGGAGCCAATGATGGCATCCTCCATAGGCGCTTCTTACCTCAGAGGCCGTGCCTTGTTGAGGTCCAGCTGTACACACTGCTGGAGAAGATAAAGAGAGAAATTTCCAGGAGCCACCGGATTCAAAGATGGAACCAATGGGACACCGTAGCCCTGGCCTGTAATGCCAGCGCTTGGGCGGGCAGAATCAGGAAGATTGGAAGTTTGAGGTTAGCCTGGGCTAACACAGCACAGCAAAGCTATAGCCACCCAAGCAGCCGGGGCTTGGGGGGGGGGTTGTAATTAAGTTTGTAGAGGGCTTGTCTAATGTGTAGGAGGCCCGAGTTCAACCTCAACACATACAACCAGATTACGTAGGGCTGTAATCCCAGGATTTGGGAGGTTGAAGTAAGAGAAATCAGCAACAGAAGGATTCGGATCAGGAGTTCAACCAAAAACAAACAAACAAACAAACAAAAACAAAAAGCCAACAACAAAAAACCAACAAAGAAAGAAAAGCAAACAATGGAGCTATAAAAACACTACAAGGAAGCCGGGCGTGGTGTCTCAAACCTTTAATCCCAGCACTCGGGAGGCAGAGGCAGGTGGAATGCGCTGTGAGTTCGAGGCCAGCCTGGTCTACAAAGTGAGTCTGGGACAGTCAAGGCTACACGAAGAAACCCTGTTTCAAAATAAAAAAACCAATCAAACAAAAAACAAAACAACAACAAAAACACTACAAGGAAACAAAAGAGAGGTTCCTTGTTGTTGTTTGCTTGTTTGTTTGTTTGCTTGCTTTTCTTTCCTCCCCATCCCTCAGACAGGGTCTCTCTGTGTAGTCCTGGCTGTCCTGGACTCACTTTGTAGTCCAGGCTGGCCTCGAACTCACAGAGATCCACCTGACTCTGCTTCCCAGGTGCTGGGATTAAAGGTGTGTGCCACCACACCCGGCTGAGAGGTTCCTTTTTTAAAATTAAATTTGAAGGGCTGGAGAGATGGCTCCGAGGTTAAGAGCACTGGCTGCTCTTCCAAAGGTCCTGAGCTCAATTCCCAGCAACCACATGGTGGCTCACAACCATCTGTAATAAGATCTAGCACCCTGGGCCGGGCGTGGTGGCGCATGCCTTTAATCCCAGCACTCAGGAGGCAGAGGCAGGTGGATCACTGTGAGTTCGGCCAGCCTGGTGTACAAAGCGAGTCCAGGATAGCTAAGGCTACACAGAGAAACCCTGTCTCAAAAAGGAAAAAAAAAATCTAGCTCCCTCTGTATGTGCAGACAGAACACTGTATACATAATAAATAAATAAACCTTTAAAAAATTAAATTAAATTAAATTTGGAAAATTTAAAAAGATGGCTCAGTGGTTAAGAGCATTTGTTGCTCTTTCAGAGAACCCATGTTTGATTCCCAGCACTCACGTGGCGGCTCACGACCACCTGTAACTCCAGTTCCACAGGATTTGACATCCTTTTCTGGGCCCCAGACATGTATGTGGTGCACATACTTACATACAAGCAGACAACACATTTATACACATAAAATAAAATAAATCTGAATTTTAAAAAAATGTTGTAGTTAGAAAAAGTAAGGCTTTTCTTCTTTCCTCTCATTCTTTCAAGAATTTATTTTTTTAAAGGTTTATTTATTATTATGTATACAGTAGGCATCAGATCACATTATAGATGGTTGTGAGCCACCATGTGGTTGCTGGGAATTGAACTCAGGACCTCTGGAAGAACAGTGCTCTTAACCCTGCACCGTCGCTCCAGCCCTATAAAGCCTTTCTAGGCTTAAAACTAAAGGCTTTATTGGTTTGGGCTGGAGAGATGACTCACAGGTTAAGAGCAGTGGCTGTTCTTCCAAAGAACCCTCGTTTATTCCCAGCACCCACATGATAGCTCACAACCATCTATAATTTCAGTTCCAGGGAAGCTGACGGCCTCTTTGGCTTCTACAGGCACCAGGCAAACGGCACACAGACATACATGCTGGTAAAACATTCACACATATAAATTTTTTTTTTTCAAAAAAGCAGCAAAACCCAACCAAACAAAAGAAAGCAATATGGGCTGGAAAGATGGCTCAGAGGTTAAGAGCACTGACTGCTCTTCCAGAGGTCCTGAGTTCAATTCCCAGCAACCACACGGTGGCTCACAACCATCTATAATGAGATCTAGTGTCCTCTTCTGGCCTGCAAGTGTACATGTAGGCAGAGCACTGTATACATAATAATAAATTAAAAAAAAGAAAGAAAGAAAACAATATGACCTAAATACTGGGGCTGGAGGCTTGGCTCAGTGGTTAAGAATTCATGCTTTGCAACTGTGAGGACCTGAATTTGGGTCTTATACCCATGCTGTAAACTCAAGGATGGCTCACAGAGCAGGCCTAGCCTTTTCTCCCCCTCTCCCTGGTCTAGCCTTTTCTTCCCCTCTCTCTGGTCTAGCCTTTTCTTCCCCTCTCTCTGGTCTAGCCTTTTCTTCCTCTCTCCCTGGCAGTATCCTCTTTGAGACTTGACTTCTCCATGTGTAATGAGTAAGTTGGTTCGGCTCTGGGTGCCCAAAGGTCACTGGACTCAGACATTTTCAGGCTAGGACTTCATGATCTGGATGTGTCAGGGCCATGGGAATTACTGACGCTTGCTGGCTGCATGTCCAGCTCCAAAATGAGAGCTCCATGTCTGGGAAGAGACCCTGTCTCAGAGGAAGAAGACAGGGTCTCTCCTAGCCTTCTTTCTCTGGCCTCTGTGGTACACCTCAAACTCCAACCTTCCCCCACAAATAAATTTTTAAAATTTAAAAATTAGAAGCCATAAGGAAGTGGAAACTGTTTTTACGCTTTTGAAGAAATACTTGCTCTCATGCATAAGATAATCACAAATTTAAAATGCATCTAGATCCCATTTTTCTCCTATCAGATTGGCAGAAACCCAAAGGTTGAGAACATTCTCAAGCAGCATTCTCTGCTGAGCAGGCAGGCGTGCACGCTACCGCCAGGGCGAGCAGGGCCTCCATGCAGCCCTTATGTGGGACAAGATGACAATCTCCAGCGAAATCATAAACACACCCATGGGAGGAGGCAGGATCCTGAGTGACCCTCATTGGTCCCATCTCCGAGAGACCCCCTGAGCTTGCATGTGTCTGTGAATATCAGACAGAACTCAGTGGTTAAGTCCCATTTAACGGATTTTGCAATCAGAGGTAGGCGAGGTCCCCTGTCAGTTTGTCTTCAGATGTGGGGCATCCGCCTGGGTGGATGGAAGCTTCAGGAAGTCATTGATTCAAAGTAAGGAGCCGCTGTGAGGACTCTGGCTTGATGCCGATGGGAGCAAGGGACTCTGGGAGTTCGGGTTGTTAGCCACCAAAACAGCAGGGACCCCACGTCTATGCTTCCAGGAACCAAATTTTACCACAGGAATGAGTTGGAAGCTGCTGCCTTCCAGCAGGTAATCTATGCGGCAAGAGAAAGTCAGTACAAGCCAGGCAGTGGTGGCGTTCTCCTTTAATCCCGGCCCTCGGGAGGCAGAGGCGGGTGGATCTCTGTGAGTTCGAGGCCAACATGGTTTACAGAGCAAGTTCCAGGACAGCCAGGGACACACAAAGAGGAAACCCTGTCTAGGAAAAAAGAAAACAAAAGGAAAAAGGAAGTCAGTACAGTGACCTCCATCCAGCTGGGAGATTTATCCTGTCAATATTTTTGTTCGTGCTGTATGAACCATCCTAGGTCCCGTGGTTTGTTGTAGCACTGGTTATGATTCTAAGATCAAAAAATAAGCTAGATATGGTGACTCATGTCTGTAGTCCCAGCACTCAGAAAGCCGAGACAAGAGGACGGCTCTGAATTTGAAGCCAGAGTGGGTTCACAACCACTTAAGACCCTATCTCAAAACAACAGACGTGTAAAATAAAAACAGCTTTGGGGCTGAGGGTAGAGCTCAGAGGTAAAGCATGGGACGCACGCCCTGGGCTGTGCACTGTAGCGCAACACTGAACCAATGGGAACAAAGCAAGTGCCCACCCTGGGGGATCTAGCTATGAATGAATTCAGTGTGTATAGCAGGATGTCACAGGTGGTGCTAAGGGACCAGGAGGCCCTGTGATCCATCACTGGGGCAGAGCTCAGATGCATTGCTAGTGAGAACGGGACAGCTTGGTGCTGTCTGCCAGCTTTTCTATGGAAACGGGTGCTAGAAGCCAGCAGTCACTTTTCGTTGTTGTTGTTGTTTTGTTTTGCGACAGGGTTTCTCAAGACAGAGTTTCACTGTGTAACAGCCCTGGCTGTCCTGGAATTCGCTATGTAGATCAGATTGGCCTGGAACTCACAGGGATCCACCTGCCTCTGCCTCCCGAGTGCTGGGATTAAAGGTGTGCGCCACCACGCCTGGCCGGTGGTCAGGTCTCTATAAGCCCTTTTGCCTACTGAGTCTGTATAAGTAGACACCTCTGGTCGCAGCCTCTCAACTGCCACCACCTCCAGCCTGCCACCGCTGCCACCCAGCACCTGACTCTGAGGTTGCTCCCTTCTCACAGTGCTGGTGGGCTCCATGAAATACGGATGCTCATAGGCTAACTGTGCTCTTTTTCTTTTTTTAACATTTGTGTGTTTAGTGTGTGTGTGTGTGTGTGTGTGTGTGTGTGAGAGAGAGGAGAGAGAGAGAGAGAGAATGAGGATGAAGTAGCCGGGGAGAACACACTTGCCACAGTGTACACTTGGAAGTCAGCAGACAGCTAACTTGCAGGAGTCAGTTCCGTCCTGTACCATTTGAATTCTGGGAATTAACCTTGGGTTCTCAGAATGGAGAAGAAGCCCCCTTCAACTGCTGAGCCAGCTCTCAGGATCCCGGACCACATTACCCGGGTCTCTTGTTTAGTCTGTGTAAAGTCAGATTCAGATATTGGAGCCTCGAGCTGACATGGGGAATTTGCGTGTTTCTCTTAGCAGCAATCACACGGCTGGGTCTGTCTGCCTGCCTTCCGAGGCAGCTTCCGCCCTCTCTGCCTGGGCATCACTGCCCGTCCCTGGGGGCCAGAGCTGTTGGCTGTTCTGAAAGCTGATGTGCACAGAGCACAGGGAGACCCCGCGTGGGTGTGAACAACATGCAAGGATCCCAGGCTGACTGCTCTAATCCTGTTTTGACTGGTATAATCTGGTTTTAGTGGGCGTTGACTCAAGAGGTTTGCACCGACTGTATTCATTTCTGCCCGTTTCCTCTGGTGGGCTCTGCTGGAGCGTATTGGAATCTACTGGTCTGTTCGGAGGTCCTGCTGGTTTGTTTTTGATGAGTGTAATGCTGGTAGACACTTGCCTTGCATTTGTGCTATGCCCAATATAGGCAATTGTGCCTTGCAGCTAAAAACTCATGTGAGTCCACAACTGTTACTCAGTAAAGTGACATTGGTCTTCCATTTGGAGAAACTGAGGCATAGGGCTTCCTCTGGCTCCAGGGTCTCTGTGTGACACTCCCTTTACTGCAGAGGGAGTGAGTGAGTGCATAGACACCCCCACCCCCCACCCCCCCATTTCAAGGTGACTTTTCTCTTGAGAGCCATGCTATGCAGACTGGCCACTATCACTGTACTCCTGCCTCGGCCTCCTGAATGCGGAGAGTGCAGGCTGCATGTCCCACCACATCCGGCCTCAGCATGATCTGATAGCCTCTGAAGCAGCTCATTTGCCAGCATGGGCTGCTCTTTGTGCTGGTCTTCTCTCCGCCTTGGTTTTGGCATATTTCAATCGACCGGCAAGAGCTTGTCAAAGCCTCCTCCATCTCTGAAGTGGGAGTCACGGTGAGTTTCCCAGGTATGCTAAAAATTCCACCAACTTGGTCATTTAAGATGACAAAAATGAGCAGGGCATGGTGGCGCACGCCTTTAATCCCAGCACTCAGGAGGCAGAGGCAGGTGGATCACTGTGAGGCCAGCCTGGTCTACAAAGTGAGTCTAGGACAGCCAAGGCTACTCTCGAAAAACCAAGATGACAAAAATGTGAGAGTTTCTTCCTTCTTCTCCCCCAGGCTGGCCTTGAACTCATGATTCTCCTGCCTCCACCTCCCAAGTACTAGAATTACCAGGTGTGTACCACCACACCCAAGGACCTTTTTCCAACTCAGGTCACATTTCTCTAATGCCAGGGAATTGGGATGGGACGCATCCTTCTGAGAGCCTCCAACCCTTCACGCCCACACGCTGATGCTCTCTCCAAAGAGAAGGGAACAGATTCTCCACTCTGCTGGGGTTCACCCCAACACTGAGGGTCTATTGCTTGTGATTAGGGACAAAAGGGGAAAGTGCAACCCACACCCCAGGCCCTGGAAGCGTCCTTGCACTTATCTGGACTCATGAGTTTGTTGATCTTCCTGGACGGGACAAAACAGACTTCCCGGAAATGTAAGTGAGATGTGGAAACACTCCCGTAAACAGGCACTGGAATAGTGCCAGCCAGAGGCGCCTCAGCACAGGCTCCCGTGGACAGGCATCGGGGAGAGCATTAGCTCTGAGAGTCGCCTGCGAGGTCCCGGACTTGGTGCTTCAGTGAAAGTGGGTCCAACTGAGGGCAGAAGAGAGCTAAGATAAGAGAAAGTGGGACCAGACAGAGCTGCCTATAAGCCCAGCCACTTGGGAGACAAGTGGCTCCCTGAGACAAGAGGCTCACAGTTGACGTTCAAGGCTTGCTTGGACTATAGCATGATTCAAAGCTAGACTGGGCACCTTAAGTGAGGGTCTGCCTCCAGATAAGAAGTTAAAAGGGCTGGAAGCGCATCTCAGCGGAAAGCATTTGCCTAGCAAGCACGGGGCCCTGTGTTCAACCTCCATTACCGCCAAAGAAAAAGAGCAAGATGGAGACGTCACCGCCAAGTATCCCAGGATTCCTGGCACGCGGTTTGAAGAGCTAACAGTCTGGATGTGACTGGAGATAGAGACATGGTGTCATTACAGTCTTCAGCACTCAGGGCCCTGAGGGATCGGGTGGTTCCTAACACTCCTGTCACAGAAATGTGACAGAAAGGGAACGCCGTCTCTCCTCTCTTTCTCCCCACTTCCACCCACGACTGGCAACTCAATCGTCAGTGTGAGAACTGGCCTAATCCTTTGATGATTGTGGCCGCTGCAGAAGCAGTGTAGTTGGGACCCTTCGGGGCACGGGGCCCTGCCACTGCCTTGTCACTGACCAATGGGTAGCCTTGGGCAAGCCTAAGAGTCTCTCTGAGGCTTGACTCTCTCCTCTATAAAAGTTGTAATGTTAGTTAGGAAAAGATTCCTATGTGGTGCCTGGCGAGTGTGATGGATAGCAGGCAATGATGAAATAGCTAGCTACCGGCGGGCTCGCGTCACTACAGAGGCACGACCAGCAGCTTCAATTAGTCACCTTGCATGCCCAGAGTCCCAGCACGCAGGAGGCTGAGGGTTCAATTTCCCAATATCAGCATCATCACCACTCCCCCGGCTCCACCCCCACAAAGACTTCCCTTCTTTTTTTTTTTTTTTTTTTTTTTTTTTTGGTTTTTCGAGACAGGGTTTCTCTGTGTAGCCTTGACTGTCCTGGACTCACTTTGTAGACCAGGCTGGCCTCGAACTCACAGTGATCGCCTGCCTCTGCCTCCGGAGGGCTGGAATTAAAGGCGTGCGCCACCATGCCCGGCCCAAGACTTCTCTTCTTGCCAAGCCCTTTCTCCATATTTCCAATTCCTTCTTCTAGGCCATCTCTATTAGCACAGAACATGACTTTAATTTTATTATTATTATTATTATTATTATTATTATTATTATTATTATTATTATTATTATTATTTAGTTTTTAGAGACAGGGTTTCTCTGTGTAGTCCTGGCTGCCCTAGGCTCACTTTGTAGACCAGGCTGGCCTCAAACTCACAGTGATCCACCTGCCTCTGTCTCCCAGATTCTGGGCTTAAAGGCATGCACCACCACACCCAGAAATTACTTTATTATTTTATTTTGAGACGAGGTCTCATGTGGCCTAGGTTGACCATGACCTCATGCCATGCAGTTGGGGATGACACTGAGTTTTTGATCGCTCTCCCTCTGCCTCCCCAGTCAGTGCTGGGCTCACAGGTCTGTGAGCACCATTTTGGTTTTCTATCTCCCATATTTGGACAAAACTCTCACTTGGCCCTCTAGTCTCTTCCACCCAGGGCTAATTCTCTGCTTCTCTCACATAAACACTTGCCAACAGACCGCCTCTGCTTCTGCCCTCCAAGTCACTGGACCCACTTGCTGTGTATCCACTGTGGCACTTGGTGCCTTGTGTGGCCTTGCCCTTCCTCCCTCCCGCCTCAGTAAGGCTACCCCAGCCTCTTCAACTTCCTTGTTGGCTAATCCAGGGCCATCTGTCCTCATATCACACAACTCACCTCTCCGTCCTTTTTCAGTCTTGGGACTGCACCCGGGGCCTGCCATAAACAGACTGCGCCCACAGCCCTCTCTGTCCTAGAAACCATCCCCTGTTGTTTTCTGGACACACCTGAGAACAACACCTCACTGGCCTCTCCCACCTCCCAGGCAGGGGTTTAGAGACAATATCACAAGGCCTGCTTGAACTCTGAGCTCAAATCCCCCTGCCTCAGCCTCACAAGCCGCTGGAACTAGGGAGTGTTCCCTGTACTTGGCTTCTCCGCCAGCTCCTCTATGGAGAATCCATGCTCTGGGTTGCTTTCTCCGTCCCCCACCCCAACACACACACACACACACACACACACACACACACACACACACACACCACCTTGCCTCCCTCCCTGGAGGCTATCCTGAGCCCACTCAGATTCAAGGGGGCTCCACCCTTCAGTGGACAGGAGAGCAGAGCAGAGCAGAGGTTACCCAGCAGCCCTGCTCTCTGTAGCAAGTCTGGTTAAATTCACCTTCACAATATGCCTCAAACATGCTCACTTCTGACCACCACTTCTATTGGCTCATTCTAGCCTCAGGACCAGGAGCCTGGGCTCCCTCACTGGCTCCCACCAGCCTTTTAAAAATCCATTTTCAGCACAGTGGTGGTGGTGGTGGTGGTACTCGTGGTGCTGGTGCTGGTGGTGGTGGTGGTGTTGGTAGTGGTGGTGGTGATGGTAGTGATGGTGGTGGTGGTGGCTATGCATGCCTTTAATCCTAGCACTCTAGAGGCAGAGGTAGGTGTGTCTCTGTGAGTTTGAGGCCAACCTGGTCTACAGAGAGAGTTCCAGGACAGACAGGGCTATGTAGTGGAACCCTGTCTTGAAACAAGCAAGCAAACAAACAGAATCCATTCTTGGCCTATGACAATCTGTTCACTACCAAGCAGCAGAGAGTACCTTTGTGTGTATAAATCAGATTAATTCATTAATTAATAGACAGGGTTCTCCCAAGGTAGTTCAGGCTAGCCTCAAATTTATCTTCCTTCTACCTCTCTCGCCTAAGTGCTGGGATTACAGGACTGTGCTGTCACCCTGGGCTTCACTCAGGTTTAAATCTCTTCAGTGGGAAAAGAAAATCCCAGCTCCTTCCTACAGCCAGGCATGCTCTGGTGACCCTCCTGCTTCAGCACATTCACCTACGGCCAGCCTCAGGGCTTTTGTTTCTGAGCTACCTGGTGTCCTGGAATACCAGTCCTAGCCCGAGGCCTGTATGCATCCAGACTCTTCCTGCAGATGTCAGCTCAGACACTTCCTGGCCTCTGAGGTCACTGTGACCTGCGTAACTCCAGGTCCTCAGGCTCTGTGCAGAGCGTCACAGCGCTTGGTGTTTATGGCTTCTGGTCTTTCTGTTGATTGTC
The DNA here is from genome assembly GCF_964271855.1 of Acomys minous. Taxonomy (NCBI): domain Eukaryota; kingdom Metazoa; phylum Chordata; class Mammalia; order Rodentia; family Muridae; genus Acomys; species Acomys minous. The sequence continues at coordinate 106,064,881 of NC_140487.1, read as the reverse complement.
TCTATGGCTACCTGCTCATCCCACTTAGGACTTCACAGTGGGACCTGGGTCTGTGTACATCAACCCTCAATGCTCCATGTCTGTCCATTTGTAGCTAGAACTCAACAAATACTTGCTGAATGAATTTAAAATATATATATATATATCTAACACGTTTTCTTAGTTATAATTTCTATTGTTGAGATAAAACACCATGACCAAAAAAGCAACTTGCGGAAGACAGGGTTTGCTCCACTTACACTTCCAAACCAACATCCTAGAGAGCACTCAGGACAGGAGCCCAGACAGCACAGGAACCAGGAGACAGGACCTGAGAGGCAGAGGCCACGGAGGGGTGCTGCTTACTGGCTTCCTCCTCATGACTTGCTCAGCCTGCCCTTTTTTTTTTTTTTTTTTTTCTGAGACAGAGTTTCTCTGCGTAGCCCTGGCTGTCCTGGACTTGCTTTGTAGACCAGGCTGGCCTCGAACTCACAGCGATCCGCCTGCCTCTGCCTCCCGAGTGCTGGGATTAAAGGCGTGCGCCACCATGCCTGGCTCAGCCTACTATTTTTTTTTTTTTTTTAGTAGAATCTGGGACCACCAGCCCAGGGATGGCCCCACTCACATATGAAGGCATTTTCTCATTTGGATCTCCTTTTCAATGACTCCAGCGTATTAAGTTGACACAAAAGCTAGCCACCAAAACAAGTACAACATGGCATTACACAGCACGAGCCCTCATGGCCAGTGCTCTGTCTCTTACACCCTCCATGGCTCACTACCCCTCCCTTTTCCTTCTTTCTTTCTTTCTTTTTTTTTTTTTAAGATTTGTTTATTTTATTTATTGCATATGAGTGCTTTATCTCACTACCCCTCCCTTTTTCTTTCTTTCTTTCTCTTTTTTTTTAAAGATTTGTTTATTTTATTTATTGCATATGAGTGCTTTATCTGCAAAGGAGTGTGTTAGATCACATTATAGATGGTTGTGAGCCACCATGTGGTTGCTGGGATTGAACTCAGGACCTCTGGAAGAGCAGGCAGCGCTCTTAACCACTGAGCCATCTCTCCAGCCCCTTTCTTTCTTTCTTTCTTTCTTTTTTTTAACAGTCTCAAGTAGCCCAGGCTGTCCCTAAACTTATTATATAGCTCAGAACAATCTTAAATTCCTAAACCCTCCCTCCCACGCTGCTTGCACGTGCCATCACACCGGTTTATCAGTGCTGGAGGTCAAGCCCAGGGCTTTGTGCTCACTAGGCAAGCACTCTGCCAGCTGAGGTCCAGGAGTGGCTTTCGAACACAATTACCACGTCTTAGGCAAGCCCCACTCCAACGTACTCCAACATACTGAGACACCACACCTGGCATGGAGCTTTGACTCAGTCTCCAGCATCATTGCTTGAAGCCCTGGACTTGTGCAGATAACCAAGAGGTAGCCCGGAGCCCACTAGCTCTGGCTGGAGTGCTCTCAAGTCCTGGCTGTCCTGCTCGGCCCTTGAGAACAATCTTTGGGCTCTGGGAGCTGTTGGGAGGAGCTCTGCGTCTCTACAGGAAAACAAAAGGAGGCCTCTGCTGTGGGTTTTAGACACCCTACCACTCCTAACAGGCTTCCCCTCCCCTGCAGAAAGAAGAACGTTCAAGAAGTCCCTGAGACACTGAAGTAACAGGTGGGAAACTCCCATCTGAGGGAGGACAGTCACCACAGAATCTCAGGCCAGCTGCCTCCTGGGAACACCAGAGGACGACAGGGCATGGGGCGGGGGGACCTTGCTGGTGTCCCATGCCTAATGTTCTGTCCCGTGCTCTAGGACAAGGTCCCATTCTGTGCAAGAATTAGAAAGTGAGTCACCAGGGTGGATGGTTCGGTGGAAAAGGAAAGTGGGGTGTCTGGCACCCCCAGGCCCTGCCCTTTTCCTCTGCTTCTTGGCCAAGGAATCCAGTGAGTCATGAGATTCCGCTGAAGTAGGCTCAGAGCCAAACTCTGTGATGGCAGGGGTGAGGGGTGGAGGGGTGATCCGGCCCTCCTTTCCTCCCTGCTTCAAGTTCCTGTCTCCTGTGCACAGACAGACACAGACAGGCAAACAGCCAAACCCCAGACAGACCCAGATAGTCCACAGGCATCTAACAGGCAGGTGTTCAGGGTAGGAGAGGCTTTCAACCACACTCGAACAGCAGCAGCTTAGATGGATGTACACTGGACACATGAGCAGACAGACACTGGACACATGGACAGATGAACTCAGGACAGGCACAGAGACACACACACTGTCCACAAAGTTCTGGGGACACAGACACACGGGAGCATAGCAGGCAGACAGGTAAATCAGTAGACTCAGACAGGCTAGAAGTGGCAGACAGCCAAAAGGTCCACTGGGCACACAAGGACATAGCAACACTCTCTCTCTCTCTCTCTCTCTCTCTCTCTCTCTCTCTCTCTCTTTCTCTCTCTCTCTCAGTGGAGGCACTCTTGAGCAAAGATAGACCCAATGCTGTGGCCCCCAGCTTCAGAACTGTGAGACTGACCCATGAAAGCGGGTCCCCAGGCCTGTTCTTTTGAAGCCAGCCTCCTACCAGAGGACGTGACGTTGGCTGGTAATGAGGAATCTGCCTCGCAGTATGATGGATGGAGAACGGAGATTAGATAGGAAAGGGGGCTTCCCAACCAGTAGGGTGTTGAGACCTGTCATGGTGACTAAGGGTGCCTGGGGACAGAGAGGTGCATTGGCAGGGCACTGAGGAACCTGTGTTCTGGCTACGTAGCCTTGGAAACGTCTGTGCTCACTTGTGCCCTGGTCCCAATCTCCAGGCTTTCACAGAGCATATGGTGGCCTTGAACAGGCACATATACCTGAACTCCTGATCGGCCTCAACCTCAAATGCTGGGAATACAGATGTGTTCCACAGTACAAACATTGTGTGTGTGTCTGAGTGTGCACACACAGTCTGTGTGCACTAGAAATGTGAGGACAACCTTGTGGAGTCTAGTCTCTCTTTCCACCATCTAGATCCCAAGGGTTGAACACAGGTCATAATTCTTAGTGGCAAGCACCTTTACCCACTGAACCAGCTCACCAGCCTCACATTTTGCAAGGTGCTGGTCTTGATTTTTTTTTTCCGAGACAGGGCTTCTCTGTGTATCCTTGGCTGTCCTGGACTAGCTTTGTAGACCAGGCTGGCCTCAAACTCACAGTGATCCACCTGCTTCTGCCTCCAGAGTGCTGGGATTAAAGGCGTGCGCCACCACCGCCCGGCTAAGGTGCTGGTCTTGAATCCACGGGTGTATACATGCTAAACAAACACTCTACCGAGGAAGCTGTATCCAGGGGAAGCTACATTTGCTCTCTTGAGCCTCAGTTTATGACGCAACCGGATAGGTCTTCGTGTTGAGTGCTTCTGCACCCTAGTCACTGCAGGGGGACGGGTGAGGGGGGGGGGAACCCCTGGTGACTCACCAATGCCCCACAGCAGGAGGTAGCTCAGCCACAAGTGCCCCTTGTCCTGCTTTCTCACCCTCTGCAGAAGTGACAGCTAAGGGGACAGGACAGAGAGAACTAAGGGACTCCTGGTACTCCTGCTGCTCCCCCACCCCTCCCCAGCAGACTAGGATAACTGTTCAGGTGTGGTGTCCTTCCTCTCTCTACCCATAGAATTCTCTGGCCCTGGGCCCAACCTGTTGGAAGAGGGAGCTTGCACAACGGGGAGGCACAAAGTGACAGCCAGAAAGCCTTAAGGGACAGAAGCCCCATTGTATGAGGGCAAGGCAAAGGTTAGACCAGAAACGGAAGGGGGCTCTGCAGGGGGCCCCAGCTGCCAGGGCCCCTGATGTGGGGCCCTCCACGGGGGCCGTCTGCCAAAAAGGATGCCCTTGGGCCTGGCGGAGGGGGTGGTGCTGGGCAAGATGCCCACTGCACTAGGGAGGGCAGATCCCACAAGGGGCGTCTGGGTGCACTTAGACTCCGCACCCGCACCCACCTCCTGAGGAGGAGCTGCCTGGAGCGGCCTGAACCTAGGCAGTTTCCTGAATCATCCATTGGGAATTCCTGTCATTCCTGGGAGCTGCTGTGGCTTGGAGTGGCCCCCGGCCCAGGGTCACTGGGACACGGACGTGCTTGTGTATCTTCCTGAAGGGCCTGGCAGATGGCTTAGAGATTTTTGCCCCCAGCTCTTGGTCCCTATCAAGTCCTGAACTCTGATCTTAGTTGCCTCTTAGCTCCTCTTCTGCACACGTTTTCCAGCTTATAAAATCGGTTGGAAAGTTCTTCCTGGTGTCAGTCCACAATCCTTTCACCCAGGGTTGCAGCTCTGCTCCCGAAGGAGAGGCTTCCACTGACAAGAGACTCCGAAGGAGGACGGTCACAAGCTCATTGTCCTTAAAGCTGCCTCTAGAGACCAGGGTACGGAAGCTAAGGGCTACTCCAGGTACCAATGAGCGGGCCCCGCCCTCTTCTCCCTCGGTCCCTGTTTGGGGCGGGTGCTGCCGTCAGGGCGGTACAAAAAGCGTCCCGCCTTGCGCTCCACACTTGACTCGGTCTGGCAGTCTCGAGCTTGGAGGCGGAGGCGCGCAGGGCAGCCTGGGTCCAGCCCACACCCCCCTCACCAGGTAGGGACTCTCCCTGTTCAGAGGGCAGAGGGTGTGGAGAGCAGGAGTGGGGGCACACAGAGGCAGTAGGACTCAGGGCTGAGCGGCACAGAGGAGAGGTTCAAAGGGACGCAAAGAACAGAAGCGGGGCGGAGGGGGGGCGCATTGGGAAGTAGCTGAAGGGGGATTTGTAAGACACACAGAGCCAAGAGTCTAAGTTAGATGCGTCAGAGGGTTAAAGGTACCGAGGGCAGGAGAGATGAATGCCAAGGTTCCATTTCCTCGCCCTTGGCAGTCCCTAGACAGGTCAGGGAGGGGGCCTATTTCTTGCACGTCCCCTTGTCCCACGAGCAACTGATGCCTACTGCTGTGTTCTTGCCCCGGAACTCAGGAATCCGGGTCCCGCGCTTTGCTGAGCCTCCTGGGAAGGCTCGAGAGAAACCTTGTCCTTGATGTGTGTAAGGAAACCCTTCAGAACCCAATACTTGTGACCCCTAACTTCTGTCCTCCCCGGGCCAGGAGGCACCATGCTGGGGTTGCTATTGCTGCTGCTGCTGGCTGGCCAGGCTGCCCTGGAAGCCGGGCAGAGTCGCTGGCGCAGGGAGCTGGCGCCAGGGCTGCACCTGCGGGGCATCCGGGATGCCGGTGGCCGGTACTGTGAAAAGCAGGACCTGTGCTGCCGTGGCCGCGTTGACGACTGTTCCTTGCCCTACCTGGGAGCCACCTGTTACTGTGACCTCTTCTGCAACCGCACCATCTCTGACTGCTGCCCTGACTTCTGGGACTTTTGCCTCGGGGTGCCACCCCCCTTCCCTCCCATTCAAGGTGAGCCCCTTGTCAATCCAAGACTGATAATGGGCATTTCCGGGCTTTGAAAAATATAGGAAAGAAATCCTCACCCTATTTTTTCCTCCCCCTCTGGAAGTCCCTCCTGTGATCTAACTTGACTCAAACAGCACCGAAAAATAGTCCAGTTAGGACTAACGTGGCCCTAGGGCAGGGCAGGCATCTCTAGCCCTATCTCAGTTAGTACAGGGAAGGTGGCTGCCCACCTGCTGACTCACCCTGCGCCCGGCTGGTAGAGCACACAGGGGCTGGCTAGACTGTCACAGCCAGTCGATTTTTACCCTCGCTTAGGATTCTGTACCCCTGAGAGTGGCCTGCACATGCCACTTCCCTACACCTCCCTGCTCCAGTAGGTGACCCACGGGAAGCCCCTAACCCTTCCCACGGCCTGCTGGCCTTTAAGGAGAACCCATGTCTGAGTTGCTAGCTCAAATGCCACGCTGTTTTAAGGGAGCCTCTTACCTTTCCTGGGCTTCAGTTTCTTTCCTCAAGCACCTTCCATGCCTCATGTGCAAGCCCCAACTCATTTGAGTGACAAAGGGTACCAGGAATGTCACAGCTGGCATCCAGGTGAAACAACACGGACCCAAAGTGGAGTCCCCCAAACAGCTTGTATGTGGCAGTTGGCGTGGGGGACCTGCAGATTGTCCTAAGATATAGTTTGTCTTTAGAGTCTGTTGGGGTTGGCATTGGTGTGTGATTACGAGCTCGGGAGGTTTGGGGTTACCTGGCCTTGAGGATTTGGGCACCTCATCTTTACTTCTTTCCTCTCCCTCCTGTAGGATGCATGTATGGGGGTCGCATCTACCCAGTCTTCGGAACCTACTGGGACAACTGCAATCGATGGTGAGTGTGAGAGACTGGGGTGGCCTGTGGCCAACAGACTTGGTGCCAAACTCTGTCACTCATTTCCTGAGGGTGAATCCTTTTCATTCTATGGGCCTCAGTGTTCTGTTTTTGTTTTTGTTTTTGTTTTTGAGACAGGGTTTCTCTGTGTATCCTTGGCTGTTCTGGACTCACCTTGTAGACCAGGCTGGCCTTGAACTCACAGCGATCCACCGGCCTCTGCCTCCTGAGTGCTGGGATTAAAGGCATGTGCTACCACGCCCACCCCCCCCCCCACCTCAGTGTTCTTATCTGTAATATAGACACTTTCCAACTGACCACACCATCTCCTATAATAGGACTCTAGTCACAAGCCTAGGAGTGGTCAACCGTGGTGGCCTGGCTGGAGGGAGGCCACACCTAAGCTAAGGAGTTTTTTCCCCACCCCTTCTGGTTTGGGCTGGCCTCACTTCCAGCTGGGCTTGCTGTCACGGGAGAGTCCAAGAAGGGGACGCCAGGAAGGAAACCTGTGCAGCATCCGCTGTCCTGGGCGGGATGAGGGTCAGGGATGACTGAGCTGGCCATCAGCCAGTGGCCTACAGCAGGGCCTTCCCTGGAATGTGCCCTCTCCCCACCCTCAAACCCCCTGTTCCAGGCGGGGTGGTGTGTGTGTGTGTGTGTGTGTGTGTGTGTGGATAGCCCTTCCTTAGTCTGAGCTGGGAAGCAGAGCAGGTGGGAAGTGTGGAGGCTTTACTGGAAACAGCAGGGTCTCTGCTGCCCTGAGCTTTGCCCCACCTCTCCCTCTGGCCGGACTGGGAGGCCCCAGGGAGAAGGAAACTTTTTGGAATGCATTGCGCATGGCTGTTGCCTTTGCCTCACTGGGTGAGGGGTGCCAGGGTCACTGTGGGAATGGGGACCATGTGTGTGTGTGTGTGTGTGTGTGTGCGCGCGCGCGCGCGTGCGCGTGCGTGGGTGCGGTGGTGTGTCTGGGTGAGGGAGGGTATGTGTATGTGTGCTCAGAAGGGCGGGGTACCTGCAGGATTCTGTTCTGATAGGGTAGCTGCCAAGGGGTTAACTGCTGTTTCCACTGCAGTCCCAGGCCCCTCTGGAATGCTGGGACCTGCTGCTACCAGTCCTGCCTAGACCTGCTTAAACAGCCTTGGGGGCTGAAGAGATGGGGACCAAAAAGCATTAGCTGACCCCTTCAGGACAGGTCCTGGTGGCTGAGTCCCACCCCCACACACCAGCCACCCACCTGCCCTGTATCCCACTTGAGAGTGGAAGACTGTCTATGTGCCTTGCAGGATAGATAGCACCACCAGGAATGCTTTTGCAGGGCATGTTGGGGGCTGTTGAGGAAAGCAAAAGGGGGGGCCTCCCTACCCCCACAGGCCCCTCCAGCTCTCGTGAGCACCGCCCGCTGGCTCCAGGGCTAGATAGCCAGCCATATTGGGGCTTGGCTCCCCTGGAGGCTCCTTATAAGGTGGCATTGTAGGCGGGTGCCCTGGGTTGCCTGGAAGGAGGCCGTTTAGCATCTTGTAATAGCAGAGTTATGAGCTTGTAAAAGCATTGTAGAAGGCCTAGAATTCAAGCCTCCAGCTGATGCCTAATTACTGAAGACCTACTGTGTCGCCAGCGGCGCTGTGTTGGGCCCAGGAGGTACAGCCAGAAGGAGACAGGCAACTGGCCTTGACCCATGGGGCCTCTGTAGTCTCATAGTGAAGGGGATGGAAAAGCAACACACACACACACACACACACACACACACACACACACACACACACGCGCGCGCGCGCACACACACACGCACACATGTCACGACAAGCTGCCATGGGTGTTACGTAGGAATAGGAGATAAGGGGGGGACGGTGCAAGTTTAGCGTAGAAACAAGGACAAAAGGCAGGCTGCTTAGGGCCTTATAAAGGAAGGAACGGGTGGCTGACAAACAAGGGACCTGTGGAGGGAGGGGTTGGTAAGGGCACCACTTAAGGGAAAACAGGAGGTGGGTAAACTCTTCTTGGTAGAGTCCTCGAGGAGCAGAGACTGGAGAAGAAGGCTCAGCCATGCTCCAGCTCCTCAGTGTCTAAGGGAAGTCCCTTCAAGACCTCGCTGGCATCACTCACTGATTATGTCTAGCCTCAGAGCATCTGGGACAAGGATTGCTGAGTGACCTGGGTGGCGGCAGAGGATGAGGGGGCAGGGAAATGGGTTCATAAAGCGTGTCTTTGGCATGCCCTGACCGACCTGACGGGGGGGACGTGTCAGGTTTGCCACAGACCCCAGCACCCGACAGCTGGGAACCATGTTCTGAGATGAAGGCAGTGAGAGGGACAGCCTAGAGAAGGCCTGGTGGCTTTCATCTGAGACGCCATTACACATCCAGGGGTGTGGCCAGCGGGACATGAGCTATAGCGCAGGAGAAAGGGGGGGGGCGCCCAGAGTTCCCGAAGCATGAGCAGTAACAGGCAAAAGGGCCTACAATGGGCCAAGCCCTTCAGAGGCCACCGGATCCCTGGAAAGTGGCACCAGTCATTGGGGGCTCACTTTACAGATGAGAGCCTAGATAGAGGGGTTGGGGGCTCTTAAATAACCTTCCCAAGGCCGCAAAACTGCCTAGCAGGACCAGAACTCAGGATTTGCACTCTAAAGCCTACATTCTGAGCCACTTGGCTGTACCACCTCAAGTCATGCGTTCACTCAACACATAGATGCTAGGCTGCAGGGTCTCACAATCTCAGTCATGCTGGATGCCGAGGCTGGAGGACACCAAGTCCAAAGGTAGCCGGAATTCCAGACCGCACGACTTAGTGACACCCTGTCTCGGAATACAGTCAAAAGAGGGCCGAGAGTGCGGCTCACGGAAGAACATTTGCTTAACATCCATAAGGCCGGGGTTCAGTCCTAAGGACAATAAAAAATAAATATTTACTGGATGCTCACCATGCACTAGGGTCCCCCACCACCTCCCATAATCCCCCCATCCCCCCCCGCCCCCCCCCGTAAGCTTCCTAGGAGACTATGAGGTAATAGGGATAATTGGGCTGGGGAGGTAGCTCAATCAGGAGAGTGCTAGCCAAGTAGGTAAGAAAGCCTAGGCTCAGTCCTCAGCATCACAGAAAACCTGGTGTGGTGGTGCAGAGGCGACAGGATCAGGAGTTCAAACCCATTTTTCAGCTACATCATGAGTTCAAGGTCAGCTTCAGCTACAGGAGAGATGTTGTAAGAAAAAAAAAGGAAAAAAGGAAAGCTTGTATAAACACCAGTAGGACACCGGGTGTTGGTGGCTAAGGGACCCCATAAAGCAGGGAAGTGGGGGCAGAGAGTATGAAGGCCACTGAGTTTTAAGATAAGCCCACCAGAGAAGACTTCTCAGGGAGGTGATGTTTGAATTGAGGATTTGGAGAACATGAGAGAGGACGGAAGATGTGGTTGGAAGAGCAGCTCAAAGGCTCTGGGCAGGAGTTTAGCAGGTGCGAGCACCCACGGTGGCTGGAGTCCAGGCCTGGGAGGGATAGAGGGCCAGACAGGGGATGAGAGAGCGGAACACATGGGGCTTGTTGCCCTGAAGGTCTTGGCTCTTACTCTTTTTTTTTTTTTCTTCCTTCTCGAGACACAGTTTCTCTTTCTCTGTGTAGCCCTGGACTGTCCTGGACTTCGCTTTGTAGACTAACAGGCTGGCCTCGAACTCACAGCGATCCCACCTGCCTCTGCCTCCCTGAGTGCTGGGATTAAAGGCGTGCGCCACCACTCCCGGCTTTGGCTCTTATTCTTGACATGATTTCGATTTAGCAGGAGTGCTGTGGCCAGCAATTTAAAAATACATGTGTGTGGGGGAGGGGGGCAGTGGTGTAGGGCAGAGGCCAGAACAAGGAGACCGCTGCAGTGAGCAGGTGAGAGGAGCCTGGACGGAGGAAGCTTTGGCGTGAGTGAGGCATGGTCTGGATCCCGGAGTGTGTTTTAAGGTGTGACTGGAGCAGCCTGTGAAGGGTCAAAGGTGACTCTGGGCTTTGAGTCTGAGCTGCAGGAAGTAACAGGAGCTGGAACTCACTTTGACCCACATTGAGGAGAAGCTGTTGCTATTAACCCCCACGCTGGTGATATTGAGGAACAATTACTTCCGGCGCATCGGAGATGAACTTAAGAATTGTGAACTTGAGCTTACAAAGCCACCAGGCTGGGTGGGATCCTTCGGTGGCCCCGCTGTGCTTGCTGGTACAGAATCCCAGCCCCACACAGGGCCCCCAGCCCCTACTCATATTTTCTTTCCTTTTTCTTACTAGCACGTGCCAGGAGAAAGGGCAGTGGGAGTGTGACCAGGAGCCATGTCTTGTGGACTCAGACATGATTAACGCCATCAACCGGGGCAACTACGGGTGAGAGAGAGACTCTGGACATTGATGGGCACAGGAGAGCACATACATGTCCGATTGTATGATCGTCAGACATGCTCACTGTTCTGGGCACACATACCCGAGTTTTATTTCTCTAGCCCTTCTAGCCATCGTCCATGGCTCCAGGGCTCCTGACCTTAACAGCTCTGTGACTTCGTTGCACCTTTTTTCCTCCAGGTGGCAGGCTGGAAACCATAGTGCCTTCTGGGGCATGACCCTGGATGAGGGCATTCGCTACCGCCTGGGCACAATGCGCCCATCTTCCTCTGTCATGAATATGAATGAGATTTACGTAAGTCCCATCCTTGCCCACATCCTCATCACCTTCTCTCCCGATGGCTTAGCACAGTAGGATGATGTCCTGCTAAGATGCTAAGATGGGGCTGTGCATCCTTGGGGATGTCACTGCCTTCTCTGGTGGTGCTGTGCTTAGATTCTAAACTTTCCAGAGCCTGCAGCAGCCCCTTCCTGTTTCCTCAGCCTGGGAAAAAAAAATGCTGTTGGTCCTTGTGCAGCTAGGGCAAGACCCAAGGGGCCCAGGGGTTACCTCGGTATTTTAGGAAAAGAGGGACAGGCACTGTACCAGATCTGGCCAGAAAGCAACAATTCTCGAGGGCGGGGCGAAAGCTGACTCAGTGAAGCCCCCAGGGAGGAAGGGGCTTCTGTTTTTCCACCAGATCCTGACAGTCAAAGGGAGAGTGGGGGCAGGTTAAGACTCTATGCGGCCAGCCTGGGCGGCCTTGTGCTGGTCTGTCCATCAGAGCAGCCAGGGAGAGGCCCCAGGAACTTCTACTCAAGGCCAGGGTGACCAGCCCCTGGCCTTGCCTTTCTCCCTGGAGTTGCTTGCTATTTTCTGCTGTTTGTCTTGGCGGCCCGCCTGGTCACGGGACCTTACTGTTTCTTCCCGCCCCTGTCCTTTGGGGCTTTGGAGGCCACTGCAGTCCGTGGCAGGAAGGAGGGTGTGGCTGATCAGAAGGTACAGAGAAATGAGTTGGAAGCTGGTGGTCCTGGCTGGGCTTCCCTACTGTGGCTTCAGTGTCTCATTCGTTTACCCCTGTGTGGTCTTTGGGGGTGGGGGACCCTGAACTGTGCTGGTTCTTCTACTCAAGTCCAAGATGGAAGTTACTGGCACCCCACTCCCCCAACCCCCAGAAGCAGGACAGCTTCAGATCTGTTGGAGGCGCTGGACTCTCGCCATGCCTTCAAAGCCTGGGCTGTTGGGGCAGCAAGGGCCGTGCTAGGAAGCAAGCGGCATTATCACCATTGTTTTACAGACGGTGCTGGGCCAAGGGGAAGCGCTCCCCACTGCCTTTGAGGCTTCTGAGAAGTGGCCCAACCTGATCCACGAGCCACTGGACCAGGGCAACTGTGCAGGCTCTTGGGCTTTCTCCACAGCAGGTGTGTCCAGGGGCAGGAGCTGGCGCCAGAGGGGAGGGCCATAGCCTGGCCTCTGACAGCGCTTTTTTTTTTTTTTTTTTTTTTTTTTTTTTTTTTTTTGCCTTCCCCACTAGCTGTTGCATCCGACAGGGTCTCTATCCACTCTCTGGGACACATGACACCCACCCTATCACCGCAGAACCTGCTGTCCTGTGATACCCACCACCAGCAGGGCTGCCGAGGTGGGCGTCTCGATGGTGCTTGGTGGTTCCTGCGGCGCAAAGGGTATGTGACAGGGGGTTACGGGCTAGAGGAAGACGAGGCACCCTGGGGAGCTCTGGCTTTGTGGTGCCACCGCATCGTGGTCCTTGCTCCCTTCTCTAGGGTGGTGTCTGACAACTGTTACCCATTCTCGGGTCGAGAGCAGAACGAAGCCAGCCCCACCCCTCGCTGTATGATGCACAGCCGCCCCATGGGGCGGGGCAAGCGCCAGGCCACTTCTCGATGCCCCAATAGTCAAGTTGATTCCAATGACATCTACCAGGTCACACCTGTTTACCGACTGGGCTCCGATGTGAGTGTAAAACATGGGGAGGAAGCAGAAGCAAGAATTGGGGGTTCGGTCGGCTAAATCTTACCTTGTCGGACCTCCCTCTCCAGGAGAAAGAGATCATGAAGGAGCTAATGGAGAATGGCCCGGTTCAAGGTAAGTATCCCCAGCCTTTCCCTGCTTCCAGAAATTTCCTACCGCCCAAGGCATCTCTAAAGCTTTAGGCACCAAGTGCGGTTGGAACAGGAGTGGAGGGTCCATTCCCCTTTCCTTGCAGGAAGCCCCTGGCTAAGTCAACGTGAGGCCCCGGTTTCTGGATACGTAGACTAACAGGCTGAACCCTGTGTCTGTCTCCGCCCACAGCACTCATGGAAGTACATGAGGACTTCTTCTTGTACCAGAGTGGCATCTACAGGCACACACCTGTAAGCCAGGGGAGGCCAGAGCAGTACCGGCGACATGGGACTCACTCGGTCAAGATCACAGGGTGAGGTTCCTATGGGCGCATGGGACTAAGAGCAGTCGGGTTTACACTGGGAATTCTTTGAAAATCTTTGTATTCCCTGCCAAGTTGAGGCTGCTCCTCCCTGATCCTGTGGCCAAAGAGGAAACAGACACAGAGAGGCGGGGCCGCTTCCAGGGAGGTGGGGCCGCTTCCAGGGAGGCGGGGCCTGCCTCCAGGGGGACGTGAACAGCAGGGAGCTTTGAAGGGTGTCTGGGAACAGTGAAACTCGCCCCCTTGAAGTAGAGAATTCAAAGGTTAAGCCAGGAGCTGGCGAGCACACCTGTGATCGCAGCACTGAGATGGAGGCCGAAGGATCAGGAGTTAAAAGGCGGTCTTTGACCACATAGCAACTTCAAGGCCAGTCTGGGCGATCTGAGATCTGAGGCCATGTGTCATCAAAGAAACAACCTGAAGGGCTTGTCCTAACTCTGGCCATCTCATTGAGTGACTGAGGCTGTGCAGCGAGGGGCAGATATTCATCTACTCCCTGTGCACTCCGATAAGGGACAGGGCTGGCTTAGGGGCGCTATGTTCCTGACTGAAACCTGGTGCAAGCAATCAGTTTCTCTCTCTCTCTCTCTCTCTCTCTCTCTCTCTCTCTCTCTCTCTCTCCCTCCTTCCCTCCCTCCCTCCCTCCCCCCCTCCCCCCCCCTCTCTCCCTCTCTTTGCCACTAGGTGGGGAGAAGAGAAGCTGCCAGACGGAAGGACCATCAAATACTGGGTGAGTCCCTCATCCAAGCCCCATGTCCCCTGCCCTCTCAGGACCTCGCCCATCCCTTGCCTCATGTCTCTCTCCTCTTCACTCCCAGACTGCTGCCAACTCGTGGGGCCCATGGTGGGGAGAGAGGGGCCACTTCCGAATCGTGCGTGGTGCCAATGAGTGCGACATCGAGAGCTTCGTGCTGGGCGTCTGGGGCCGCGTGGGGATGGAGGACATGGGGCACCACTAAGTCGCAGCCGCTAGGCTAGGCGAGAGCCACAGCCACGGGAAGAGGCCTTGGGGGCTATGCCCCATGAAGCCTTGGGTGCAGTTGGGGCACCAGGTGCTAATCCTCACACACACAGATCCGCTAAAAGCAGCACCCCACCTGGGAGCCAATGCTGAGTGAGGCTAATGGAGCCCCAGACATCACAGCGGGAACTGGAAAGGGCCTAATTTGGAAACTGCAGGGGGTATAGATCCCAGCCCCCTCCCCCTCCCCAAGACCACGGGAGCTAAGACACCCCAATTTTCATCCTACCACCCAACCCGTTCCCATTTTCTTCTTCTTCTTCTTGTTGGTTGAGTCTGCCCATCTTCCTGGCTTTCCTTCCAGCTGTACCTCTCCATCCCCAGGACTGTTTTCTCATTCTCCAAAGATATTTATTTTTTTTCTTTTCGCTGTTTTAAAATAAAACCAAAGTATTGATATTTAAATGCCTTGGACTCTTCGAGGTGAGAAAGCCATGTCAGAGCTGGGGGTGGCCCATGGCTAGGCAACGGAGAGAACTTCCGGAAGGCCGAGAATGAGGGCACAAGCGTGTGACCCCAGCACTTGGGAGGTGGAGGCACAAGGATCTAAAGTTCTAGGTTTACCATTTGAGTTAGAGAGCAAACTTGAGGGCAGCCTTGACGTTCATGAGACCCTGACAGAAAGGGAAGAGGAAGGGACGGGGAGCGAAGGGCGGCAGGCATGGGAGGGAGGGAGGGTAAACCAGAAATCTTTAGTGTCCTTTTAGTTATCTTCATCAGTGCCCAGCCACTTGCAGGAGGGACATGGGTAACATGCATGACCTTTGACCTCCAGAGAATGACTGTCCAAGTATGGGAAGGCCCTTGCAGGTGCTGAGTCAGCACTCCATAGCCAGAAGGGGAGCATGTGGCCCAGTCCTCCAATTAACAGAAGTAATCCAGCCGGCAGGAAAGCAGGATGCTCATCTTTCCCTACTCCTGAGACAAGTCGGTCTCGCCGGGCAGCGCTCTCCCTATTGTACATCCCGGACTCCCAGTGCCTAACAGCTAGTGATATGCAACTCTTCCCTCCCTCCCCTCCTCTCCCCTCCCTCCCCTCCCTCCCCTTCCCTCCCCTCCCTTGGCCCTCCCTTCCTCTCCCCTCCTGCTCTTTCCTTTGTCTTTCTTACCCTCTCCTTCCCTTTCTGTCAGGGTCTCATATAGTCAGGTCTGTTCTCCATCTCAGGCCCCAGCCTGATATCAAGGCCCCGGGGACCTGTGTAACTAGCTAGCCTCTTACCCTGTGCCTGGGTGGCACACACCTGCAATTACAGCCCTTGGTGGCTGCAGAGCAAGTTCAAGGGCAGCCTGGTCTATGTGAGACTCTGTCAGAATGTGACCGCCCCAGGTCCTCTCTGCTTCTCAAATGATGAACAAATAGATACTCATAAGACAAGCGCTTTCTGGTCCCCAGTCCAGACATCCTCTCCTGCCACTCACCTCTGGCCCCCAACGTGGGTTAGGCACCTCGGCCCACATCTCTCTTCTGCCTACCCTTTCATCTAGCGTTCGTCTTGTCTGTGTATTTGCACTGGAAGCCCCTAGACTCTAGGGCCTGGAGAGAGACTAGGCCTGAATCATGTGTCGGGCCCTTGTTCTTCACCAGATAGGGTTTCATGTAGCAAGTACCCCAGACAGTTCTCGAACTTTCTATGTAGTTGATGACGGCATTGAACACCACACCCTGTCGACCTTCTAGTTTGCTCTTTCATCTCCCCTGTGCTCTCAGGACTAGCAGTGGGTCCCTCTGGATGCTGATGCCACTAATGTGTATGGAGGGCTGGAGAAGGGTGCCCCTGAGTCACCAGTGAGATACTCACTCATAGGGTCCCTGGCTGACCCCCAGGCCCACAGGCATCACCTGAAAAGAATGTGAGGCAGTCCGATAAGCAGTCGCCTTTGTCTCACTTCCTGTTTGCCTGGACGTCCCTAGCCCGTGGCCCTGGTCAGCCGGTCAGCGGTCAGCGTGTCCCCAGGACTCAAGGCTCAGGGCGACCTTGGGACAGCACAACTGGGGGAGTCCCGAGGAGGCACGCAGGCCTTGTCCTTCCTTCCGCCGCTGAGGCCCAAGACGCACCCCAGTGGAAAAAAACCCCATCCCAGGAGAGGCTGGAAATTTCTACCGGGACCTTTGGCAGAAACTGCGGTGGGGGGTAGGGGTGGGAGGGATCCGAATATGGCCAGATCTTCAGGCTGAGGTTCCGCTGTACCCGCCATACCCCTGAGGATTTGACCTAGCCCTACCTGCAACTCTTCTGAGGGCGGGAGTGTAGGTAGGAAGCCTCAGCGGGTTCCCTGTGCCCCCACAGTGCGCAGCTCCCCCCCTCCCCATCCCCCCCCCACCCCCCCCCGTTCTCTGCACTACTAGCGGTTGTACTGCCCTGCTGAAGCAAGCCTCCGGTGTTCCCAAATGGACCTCTGCCATTATTGAGCATAAAGAAATCCTTCCCCCACCTCCACCCCCACCCCCGCTCCCCCCACCTCGCCCCCCCTTTTTTGTTTTTTTGGGGATAAGTTTTCTCTTATATAGCCTTGGCTGTCCTGGACTTGATTTGTAGACTAGGTTCACCTCCAACTCACAGAGATCCACCTGTCTCTGCCTCCCTGACGCCTGGGATTACAGGCACGCGCCCCTGCACTGGGCTCCAAAAGTGTTTAGACATATAGACTCTATCTGATTCACATGGCTGGGTGTAAGTTATGTCAGGTTTGTCTGCGTTTAACAGAGACCACAGTGGTCATGCTGCTAAGTGCTCAGAACTTCTTGGTTTTGGTCAGGGTCTCATGTAGCCCAGGCTGGCCTCACGCTCTCTGTGTAGCTAAGGGTGTCCTGAACTTCTGATCTTCCTACCCAGTTAATGAGGTGCTGGGGAGCAAGGCCCCGAGCTGTGTGGATGCTCCGCAAACACATGACCAACAGAGTTTTGAGGCTCAACAAATAGTAAGAGCCACGATCACTTGAAGGAATCGGACGTGACCATGTAAAAGATTTTTCATAATGAGCCATATATACATTAGCTGAGTGCTTTGATCACAGATGTCTGCAAACACGCTGGTTGGGGTATTTTACATATATTACCTCATTTGAGTCTTTAAAATAAACAGTCTCTGGGGCTGGATAGATGGCTCAGCACTTGAGTGAAGCGCTTGGCACTCTCGAGGAGGACCCACGTTCCCAGCATCCTCATTAGGCAGTTTACAGCCACCTCCAACACTAGTTCCAGACTCCTAGAACCCACATAAAAGCTGGGCAGGGGTGGTGCCCTGCTTCACGGGTGGAGGCAGAGACCAGGCATCCCAGAGGACTAACTGGCTAGCACTAGGGAAATCACTGAGCTCCGGGCTCAGTAAGAGTCTCTGCCTCCATAAAGTGAGGAGTGACAGTGAAAAGTACCCAGTGTCGGCCTCTGGCTCACATGTACCACACATCTATAAACACACATACACGTAGATACACACCTCACAAATACACTACATATATATATATATACACACCACACACACGGTTTCAATAGTCCAACACCCTTTCCCAATCTCTCTCTCTCTCTCTCTCTCTCTCTCTCTCTCTCTCTCTCTCAGACAGGGTCTCTCTGTGTAGCCTTGGCTGTCCTGGACCTGCTTTGTAGACCAGGCTGGCCTTGAACTCACAGTGATCCACTTGCCTCTGCTTCCCAAGTGCTGAGATTAAAGGCGTGCCTGGAATACTCTTGCTCATCCTTTAAAAACCCACCTTACACGTCTCTCCCCTTCCCTCCTCAGCCATGCCTGTCTTGACCGCCCACCTCCCAGGTCTACACCCATCATCTGACGTAAGCCCCCGGGCACGTAGGATGCACTTGCTGACAACTTCTCCCAAAACATAATGGAGCAGGGTCTTTATCATCCCCGTTCTCTCCTCTGCAGCTCCCCAGTGTGGCACTTGGATTTCATTCTAGTCTCCTGAGGGACTCTGCAGGGCTCTGAGGCACCTGACCCTGATCCCGGCAACCACTGTCAAGTTCTGTCAGTTCACACGAAGTGAAGCTCCATGTCCTTCCTAGCTTGCCAAACCCTATCCCTTCCCGGTGTCCATTTAGGGAAA
Source organism: Acomys minous (assembly GCF_964271855.1). Classification (NCBI taxonomy): domain Eukaryota; kingdom Metazoa; phylum Chordata; class Mammalia; order Rodentia; family Muridae; genus Acomys; species Acomys minous. The sequence goes on along the minus strand of NC_140487.1, from coordinate 106,046,759 downwards.
GGAATTCGTGTGGCCTGAGCTGCAGTGGGCCAGGCCTTGGGACTGAGCACTGTCTTGTTCGTTAGCTCCCTGGGACCCATCCATGCTGGTGAGACCCAAAGCCGACCAGCCAGGGTCGCCAGGAACCCAACGCAGCTGCTACCAGGGCCCCAATACTATTAGGTGATTCTCACTTTTTTTTCTCTCTTTACCTCTACCTTTTGACTTTACTATTTGACTTAACTATATTGTGTGTAGTGTGTGTGTGTGTGTGTGTGTGTGTGTGTGTGTGTGTGTGTGTGTGTGTGTTTGTGTGGAGGTCAGAGGATAGCCCGTGAGAGTTGATTCCTCTTTCCTGTGTGGGTCCTGTGGCTGGAATTAATGATGTCATCAGGCTGGAATTAACGATGTCGTCAGGCTGGGTGATGACCGGTTGAGCCACTTTGCAATCAGCTGCCATTCTCCTTTCTCTTTAGATCAGTCTTCCAGGAAGAAGAACATGGGGCCAGGGACGGCTCCTGAGCATCCAGCCCACAGCCATTTTCTTCGAATTAGCTTAGCTCTAGCCCGGTGTCTACCTATAGGCCAATCGCTAATGGACAAGAGACAAGGTCACAGACCCTTAGGACATCAGCATCATGGGAGGAGGAGACCCCCCTCCCCACCAAGGACAGAAACGTGTACTCTCTGTCCCCTGGAATGCTGGACAAAGGACAGAGTGTGCCCACAAGCACCAGGGACAACTGCTGTGATGATACTGCACCTTGATGGGAGACGGGATGGAGGCTTAAGAGGCACACGCCTTTAATCCCAGCACAGGGGAGGCAGAGGCAGGCAGATCACTGTGAGTTCGAGGCCAGCCTGGACTACAAAGCAAGTCTAGGACAGCCAAGACTACACAGAGAAAAAAGCCCTCCAGAAAGATGGGTGAGCCCACCTGTGGACATGTGTTGTACATAGGATTGCTTGTCTTCTCTGTACATGGAGGAAACTGAGGCAGGAGTAGAACTAGGAGAAGGTGAAGTGATGACATCCCAAGGTCACCTAACTCAGAAGGAGTGGATGTGGTGCTAGGACACATCTTGTTTCTGTCCTGGTTCGTGATGACCCTTGCCCCATAGGCTGGCTAGTCACAGGAACCAATTTCATCCCCAAGGTAATTGACTTTTCCCTCACCTTCTGGTCTTGGGCTAGCCGTGAAGACGTTCTCTAACCTGCCCTTATCTGAAGGTAGGGTCATAAGATTCTCATTCCTGCCTCAAACTCTGGAGCAAGACGTGCCACAGGGAGGTCAGGAATGCACAGGCAATCAGGTCTGGCTGGCTTTCAGCACGTAGTGTCACCAGCATCGGATATGCAGTGACCAGTCCAGATAGCTCCCCTCCTGAGAGGTTACGCGTCTCACCTCTTGCGTCTCTTCATTTTTGTCCTCGGTGATAACTTTTGTAATAGATTGCTCAAGGCGTTTCCCTAGTCTGGGAAGATAGCTCTGCCAGTAAAGTGCCTGCCTTACAAGCACAGGGACCCAAGTTTAAATTCTCAGCACCCACATAAAAAGCCAAGCTCTAGGCCGGGCGTGGTGGCGTAAGCCTTTAATCCCAGCGCTTGGGAGGCAGAGGCAGGCAGGTCACTGTGAGTCCGAGGCCGGCCTCATCTACAAATTGAGTCCAGGACAGCCAAGGCTGTTACACAGAGAAACTCTGTCTAAAAAAAAAAAAAAGAAGTAAGATGGAGTGTGTGGTTGAGGAGGATACTCCTCATGTCAACCTCTGGCACATGCGTATGTGTGCACGTGAGCGCGTGCGCGCGCGCGCGCACACACACACACACACACACACACACACACACACACACTGTGTTCCAACTTCTGCCACGCCACTCGGAGGCTTGGCATTCTACACAAGTATCTTATGACTGAGCTACACATCAGCCTTGGTGACAGTCTTCATAAGAGTACCAGGCTGGCCTCAGGCTCCAGCTGGCCTCCTGCTCCAGGTGTGTGCCATCACGTTCTGTTGTGTGGACCTCCTGAGCAAAAAGTCCAAGGAAATAAGAAACCCAGAAGCACAGGTTAAAAGAACCTGGGATTGACGATAAACATCTAAAGTGGGGTGCTGTGCTCTCAGACTATGGGGGTAGGGGGTAGGGGACACTTTCTGTAGCTTTCAGGTCAAACTTGAATCAGAAGACACCCAGAGAGACTTTCTGCTGAAGAGCAGCTTCCCTACTGGGCAAAAGCCCCACACCTTAAAAAAAAAAGTTATTATATTTATTTATTATTTTATGTGTATGAGTGTCTGCCTGTCTGTCTGTCTGTGTACATATGCATGCCTGGTGCCCATGGAGGTCAGGAGAAGGCATCAGATTCCCTGAAACTGGAGTTACAGATGGTTGTGATCCACCATGTGGGTGCTAAGGATCAAATATGGATCCTTTACAAGAGCAACAAATACTCTTATCCACTGATCCATCTCTCCAGCCTACCACCCCAACCTTTGAGATGACAGAAATCCTATGTTGGTCGCTGTGCTGTGAGTACACAATAGAGGAAACTGAGTCAGCCCAAGGTTGCTATTTCTATAGTAGAGGAATCTAATTTGTCAGACTTCAAAACCTGAATGACCACCCACGCCCCAAACACACACAGTGACAGTTCATCTTGGACCAGGCAGGTGTTTTGGCCTCAGCTGTGCAGATTCTGAAGCCTAAAGCCTGGGGCTCAGGGATGTGGCTGGCCAAGGTGCTCCTTGAAGAGAGGAGCAGAGGCCTTGAGCTGGGGCTGCAAGGATCTGAAACAGCCCCTTCCTCCAAGACATACACACACACACACATACACACACACACATACACACACACACACACACACATACCCCAACCCACCATTACCACCATCACCACCACCACCATCACTACCACCACAACCATCACCACCACCATCACCACCATAACCACCACCAACACCACCACCACCATCACCACCACCAACACCATCACCAACACCATCACCATTACCACCTCCATCACCACCACCACCACCATCACCAACACCATCACCATTACCACCTCCATCACCACCACCAACACCATCACCACCATAACCACCACCACTACCATCACCACCATAACCACCACCACCACCATCACTACCACCACTACCATCACCACTACCATCACCACCACCATCACCACCACCACCACCACCACCTCCACCACCACTATCACCACCATAACCACCACCAGCAGCAGCACCATCACCACCACCACCATAACCACCATCACCACCACTACCAGCTGTTATCATCCATTCTTGACTACACGTACTAGTCTTTCTCCATCACATAAGAGCTGCCCACTTCCAAACCCTTCTCCACAGCTTCTGGGATACTCTCTCTGCTCTCAGTAGCCTTTAAGACAGCAGTACTATTTTCTTTCTCTCTTTTTAAAAAAATATAATTTATTTTTTATTTTATGTCAGGCATGGCTGTGTGAGGGTGTCAAAAGCCTGGAACTGGAGTCACAGACAGTTATCAGCTGCCATGTGGGTGCTGGGAATTGAACCTGGGTCCTTTGGAAGAGCAGCCAGTGTTCCTAACCACTGAGCCATCTTTCCAACTTCCTCTCTTATGCTTACATTTAATTTAATATTTAACATTTCTTATGCATATGAGATGTTTTGCATGCATGAATGTCTGTCTGTGTGCCACATGTGTGCTTGGTGTCATCACATCCTCTGGGGCTAGCATTGCAGATCATTATGTGCTTCCATGTGGACACCAAGAGTTGAACTTGGGCCAGTCTCATAACTGCTGAGCCACCTCTTCAGCTCAAGCGAATAGCAGAGAGGCAAGACTGGGGTTCACATTGGAAAGCCAGGGGCAAGATGACCCCACAGTATTACCTTCTGACAGCCGTGCCTACTCCTCATTGCCACAGCAGAGGGGATCGGTGGAGAAGTCACCTGTTCGGGGTCTCAGAACAGAATGCTGCTGTTTACCCTGCTTTACACATCTTCCTGGTTGAGTCATAGCTGCTCAAAGAGGCCAGGGGACTGACCCAGATGGCGGGGGTGGTGTGTGTGTGTGTGTGTGTGTGTGTGTGTGTGTGTGTGTGTGCGCAGCAAAACAGGATGGGGTAATGCTTACAGTGAGCCTCAGCCTGTGTGGGGGCCAGAGGCAGAGCAGTGTTGAAACCCCTGCTCCATTGCCCTTACTAAGATGTTGTGCACCGATCTGGCCAGGAAAGGGTCCACATTTAGTCCTGAGGGCTCCTCCTCCTCCTCATGCCACTGTCCTGTTGTGTTTCTGTTCACAGTCCCGTATTGTCCCCTACAGGCCCCCAGAAGGCCTCTCAGGTCCAGGTGGACCCATGTGGCGATTTCAGATGTACAGGATTCCCAAAGGCTCACTTTCTGCTCCAAATTCCAAAACAGAGTTCAAGCAGCCTTTCTGTTGTCTTTGCATGGGAACAGCCCTAGACTGGGGCACAGCAAAGGATGAGGAATCGAGAAAGGCTTTCATCAGGGGTTAGGGAAAATGGGACCTAAAGAAGGAAAGGAGGGCCCAATATGGTGACACACACCTGTAGCCCCAGTGGAGGATCAAGAGTTCAAGGCTACCCCTCACTATAGAATGAGTTTCGGGCTAGCCTGGGCTAGCCAACCATAACAACAACAACAGAGAACAAGAGCAGAGATGGATCAAATCACAGAGGGGCCTGGCTGCTTCCTCTGGAGCCTGCAAAGCCACAGAGGCCCACGTATAGCATCCTGTGACTAAGGCAAGTCACCAGGATCTGGAGAGGCTAAGAGACATTTCAAGCCAGCAGAACAGTGGCCATTGCAGGGCCTTGGTCAAGATGGAAACGGGGAAGGGCTTTTTGAGTAGGTCTTTTTCTCATCGCTAGATGGAGTTCTGGAGACCTGGATGTGATGGGTTCTCTAAGCAAGGGTCTCAGCCTCAGATGGGATCAGGCTGAGACAAGGACGAGCTTTGTGGGGTGGCAGTAGGGAACAGCAAGGCCAGGCCGGGTGACCAGGTTGTCAGACGGTGCCTATTTGCCCAAAGGCATTCAAAGCAAGTGACTTTTAAAAACACCACGCCAGCCTGTATCACTCCGGGCCTCAGCAGGAAACAGATGGTGAGGTCTAATTAGGAGAATTTGAGTAGAATTTATTTCAAAACATCTGAACAAAGCCGGGGTGTCAGAGTTGTGGTGGGGTGCAAGACCCTGAGGCTAACAGCAGCCACTCACTCGTAGAGCTGCAGGGCAGAAGGGTACAGGGTGTCACGGGGCCTCTGAAAGGGCATTGTAAGCAGAGTTCACCTGCCTTCAAGGAGCCGGGGTGAACATTTCACAATCTCGCACCCCTCCCTCTCACTTCCTGCAGAGCTGCCCATGACTAAAGCTCAAATCTCACAGGAAACTTGAGGGCAGGGGACTGTGTCTGTGGACCAAGAAATGGAACAAGAAATAAACTCTGTATGTGTGTATGTGCGTGTGCGCGCATATGAGTGTGTGTGTGTGTGTGTGTGTGTGTGTGTGTGTGTGTAGGGCAAGGGATTGTGTCTGTGGACCAAGAAATGGAACAAGAAATAAACTGTGTGTGTGTGTGTGTGTTGTGTGTGTGTGTGTGTGTGTGTGTGTAGGGCAAGGGATTGTGGACCAAGAAATGGAACAAGAAATAAACTCTGTGTGTGTGTGTGTGTGTGTGTGTGTGTGTGTGTGTGTGTGTGTGTGTCAAGGGATTGTGTCTGTGAACCAAGAAATAGAACAAGAAATAAACTCTGTGTGTGTAGGCAGGGGACTGTGTCTGTGGACCAAGAAATGAAACAAGAAATAAACTCTGTGTGTGTGTGTGTGTGTGTGTGTGTGTGTGTGTGTGTGTGTGTGTGTAGGGCAGGGGACTGTGTCTGTGGGGAACAAGAAATAAACTCTGTGTGTGTGTGTGTGTGTGTGTGTGTGTGTGTGTGTGTGTGTGTAGGGCAGGGGACTGTGTCTGTGGGGAACAAGAAATAAACTCTGTGTGTGTGTGTGTGTGTGTGTGTGTGTGTGTGTGTGTGTGTGTGTAGGTTGCATACACACAGAGGCCAGAGGACTCCGGGTATCATCCTCTATCACTGTCCACCTTGTCCCTTTGAGGCAAGATCTCTCCATGAACCTGGAGCGCATATATTTCCACTGGCCTGGGAGGCAACAAGCTCCAGCCACCTCTCTCAGAGCTGGGGTTACTGGAGACACCCAGCGTCTACAGTGGGTGCTGGGATCCAGTCCTCACACTATGCTCTTAACAGCTGAGCCATCTCTCCAGTCCCAGGAAGTACATTTCCATTCTACTTAAACCCCTGTTTCTTTTCAGGCCTTTGGTGGCACTGGTCTAGCCCATAGTGTAAGCCAAAGACTCATAGAGGAAAAGCCCTACCGAGAAGCTCTAACAGTCACGCACCTGTATGCATCTGGCAGCACTAACCTAGCTTGGTGAGACATAGAATGCAGGTTTGGCAGGACCGTGGGGAGAAGGTCAAGGATCTCCAAGGCAGAAATGTCAGTTGGTCTTTCTTAAAGATGATGGGTCAAGTAGCAGTTTAGTAGTGGGGAATGCAAGAGTTTGAGCCCTGTAATGACGGTGCTCAATCTATCAGGGGCATTTACACCAGAAAACTCATTGTTTATGCACTCAATGAGTGCATTTTCTTTCTTTCTTTCTTTCTTTCTTTCTTTCTTTCTTTCTTTCTCTCTCTCTCTCTTTCTTCTTCTTCTTCTTCTTCTTCTTCTTCTTCTTCTTCTTCTTCTTCTTCTTCTTCTTCTTCTTCTTCTTCTTCTACACTGACACTTAGAGCCTGGCTTGGAGGCTCAAGTCTGTAGCCCCAGCATTTGGGAAACTGATGCAGGAAATGGTGAGCTCAAGGCCAGCCTGAAGTGAGAGATCATCTCAATAAACCAAACCAACTAAACAAACAACACTGGATACTTAGAAAATAAAGGAAGTTTTTTTAAAAAAAAAATCAGATTATTAACATGGGGCTAAGGGTGCAGTTCAGAGGCAGAATGATGAGTCAGCATTGCTTAATGTGCTCCAGGCTGCAGGTTCGATGCCCAGTACTGCAAACAACATAGAGAAACATAAAAAAATAAAGGATCAATACCATTTGGTGACATTTTCTAATCGCAATATAGTAAAATTTGAAACCAACACTATAATGTTGGCTAGAGAAAAGTCAATATGCTTGGTAACTTACAAACTCATTTCCAAACAATGCATGGGGAGAAGAGGACATTATAATGGAAACTGCAAGATATTTAAAAAAGAATAACAATAAGCTAAAGTGGAATTCGGAGGAAAAATTATAGCCTTCGCCGAGTTTATTAAAAACACAAAGAATTGGCAACAAATGAATTAAGCTACCAACTCGAGACACTGGGAAGAGACAATCAGAAAACCCAAAGAGAGTGAAAGAGAGGAAATAATAAAGAGGAAACAGAAAGCGGCGAAGTAGAAAACAGTAAAAAGCTGAGCCTATTCTTTTAAGAGCCTTAATAAAATAAGCAAATCGCAAGTGCAGAGGAAAGGCTGTTGGGAACTGGAAAAATCTATGGTAGAGACTGTGACCAATGTCACACACACACACACACACACACACACACACACACACACACACACACCCCACTAGAATACATTCTGGGGACCCGAGTCCCTGACAAGTTTATCAGACTAAGAGAACAGGAACATTCCAGAAACCACACTCAGAAGAAGTAGCTGACAGGAGGAGATGGAGAACAAAGAATTACTAAACTTGGGAGAGACAAGCAAGTTCAGAGTGGATGAGCGAAAGCCTTTACAGGCTGCCTTAGAAAGGAAAGCATAATTCTAACACGTGGGAGGCTGAAACAGGAAGACCTTGAGTTGATTGGGGCAGCCTGGGCTACATAGTAAGACTGTTTGAATCAACAAAACCAAACCTTGTGGTGTCACCTGCCTGTAAATGCCACCTTACTCCCAGAGGCCGAAGTCGGGGGGCTTAGGCTACCCTGAGCCACTCAGTGGGGCCCCCTACCCCCGTGTCAAAGTAACTATCAAAGTGAGAGGGCTGGGGTGCTTACGCCGTAGGGCGCTTGCCTAAGCTTTCGCCAGACCCGAAGTTCAGTCACCAGCACAACAAAAGCAAAGAAATTAAGACTAAGAATCTGGAAAACAATAAAACAAGGGGCAGGAAACCATGGTCGGAGTTCAAAGCCGCCCTACAACTATTGTAGATGCAGACCAACACTGAGGAAGGGCCTGTGGGTGACAGACGGCAGAATGAGGTACAGCTAAACCCTCAGAGAGGAAGTAAAGAGCAAGGGAGAACTTGGTGTTGCCATTCCTCTCTCAGAGTTGGCTGTCGAATAGAATACAGTACGTCTACCACTTCCGGGTGGGGCAGGATTTCTGGGTTCCGTCCTTAGAAGACTCCCATGTCCAGCTTAATGATATACCCCACTTGAATTTCTTTCTTTCTTTCTTTTAAACGCTTTTTTAAATTTTCTTTTTTTTAAAAAAAAAAAGATTTATTTATTATGTATCCAGCGTTTCACCTGCACGTACGCCTGCAGGCCAGAAGAGGGCACGAGATGTCATTATAGATGGTTGTGAGCCCACCATGTGGTTGCTGGGAATTGAACTCAGGACCTCTGGGAGAGCAGCCATCTTAACCTCTGCACCATCTCTCCAGCCCCTTGAATTTCTTTTTATGTATTAATTATTTTAGTTTTTGAGACAGGGTCTCATGTAGCCCAGGCTGGCCTTGAAGTTTGCTGTGTAGCTGTGGCTGGCCCTGAACTCCCCAATCTCCTGCATCCATCGCCTGAGTGACAAAATTTCAAGTATGTGCCACCACACCTGGCAATGGCTTCAAGTCCTTGAGCAGGTTTTCTCCTCAGTGCTGGGGACTGAGTCAGGGCCCCACACCTGTTAAAGTGCTCTTCCACTGAGACACATTGAGGCAGGATTTCTCTGTATAGCCTTGGCTATCCTGGAACTTGCTCTGTAAACCAGTCTGGCCTTGAAATCAGAGATCTGTATGCCTCTACCTCCCAAGTGCTAGGATTAAAGGCATGTGCCACCATGCCCAATAATTTTTATTTTTAAAAAATTTTAATCTTTTTTAAAAAATCATTTTATGATATGGGTGTTTTGCTGTCTAGGTACCACATGCACACCTGGTGCCCTCAAAGACCAGAAGAGAGCATCAGATTCCCCTAGGAGTGGAGTTACAGACAGCTGTGGGACACACTATACATGTTCAGAAACAAACCCAGGTCCCCTGAAAGAGAAGATGGCGACTTTTGTTGTTGCTGTTGTTGTTGTTGTTTTTTTTGCTGTTGTTGTTGTTGTTTGTTTGTTTGTTGAGTCAGGGATTCTTTGTGTAGCCTTGGCAATCTTGGAACTTGCTCTGTAAACCAGGCTGGCCTCAAACTCAGAGATCCGCCTGCCTCTGCCTCCCCAGTGCTGAGATTAAAAGCATGTGCCACCACTGCCTGGCTGCCCATCAGTTTTCTAAGTAGGTCATATCATCGATAAGTTGTGACAGCCAATGTATTTGAGACAGGGTCTCAGGTATCCCTGGCTGATTTTACCTTAGCTCTGTGGACAAGAATGGCCTTGAACTTCTGGTTCCGCTGCCCCCACCTCAGTGCTGGAATTCCAGGCGTGTGCCACCATACCTAGCTTTATATGACACCTGGGTCCAGCTAAGGGCTTTGTACTAGGTAAGCACTCTATGTACTAAGCCATGCACCCAGATGCCTAATTTTATCAAAATTTTCTTCCCCAATTTTTTTTTTCCTCCAAAATTGTCCTGTGGAAGAGAAGAGTGTTTGCCTGTTATTCTGTTGATGTCATAGCTTAAAGTGACATCTCCTAATGTTAAAATTTCTCAAATCCCTGGAAGAAGCCAAATGTGGTAATTAGGCATTTTTAATAGTTTGGGATATTTGCATCTATAGCCATCACTGAAACTGACCTACATGCGACCCCTCTGGTCCCGTGTGGTCATCATCTAGGTTGCAACCACATCAAACCACAGCAGGTACGTTCCCCTCTTTTTCTGTCATTTGGTGCAATTTGTGCAAGATATGGACTCTCTGCTCCCTGAATATGTACCTGAGTCCGTGGTATTTGGTTGTCATAGCTACGTGCAATTCCCCCCAAAACCTCTCCTTTCTGATGACAAGATTTGCCACCAGGTCAAGCTCTCAGTGTCCTTCTGCTTGGTCTGTGGGAGGACTCTCTCCTGAGAGGCTTCTCAGCTCCTCTAATTGCCCTGGTCACTTCCCTAACACGGGCAGGTGCACCAGGACAGCCACAGTGGACCGGGGAGAGGGCGGACCTAGACCATGGCTCACTACAGGAGATAGAGTGCGTGGGGGTCAGGCCTGTGACTGAAACTCCCTCAGTGTTCTCTCTCTCTCTCTCTCTCTCTCTCTCTCTCTCTCTCTCTCTCTCTCACTGTCACCAGGTCTCCTGCTTTAGAACAGTGATAACAAAAGGGACATTTTGTCTTCTGTCATTACTCATTCACTTTATTTTCCAGTGTGTCAGAAACTGGGCAAGGAGAAGGGCTATTTAAAGGAGATTCTCTGCGGAGCTCAAAGCAGCGGGCATGGAGAGAATCTGCTGCGTAGGTAACTGATCGGGAGGTAACTGACAAACAGCCAGAGACATTGGCTGACATATTCCAAGAACATAAGGGCAGCATTTAGTGGAAGATGAATGAATTCCATTATTCAGAGAGCTATATTATTATTATTATTATTATTATTATTATTATTATTATTATTATTATTATTATTATTATCTTATTTATTCACTTTATATCCTGGTTGTGGCCCCATCCCCTTCCCCTCCCAGTCCCATCCCCCCTCCCTCCCTCACCCCTATATTATTATTTCAATGTGAGTTAGAAACTATAACTAGAGGGCTAGGGATATAGCTTAGTAGGCAGAGTGCTTGCCTGGCACTCAGGAAGTACTGGGTTCAGTCTCCAGCACTGCACAGAACAGGTATGATGGCCCACACCTCTAATCCCAGTGCAGTTACGAAGATCAGAAGTTCAAAGTCATTCTCACTTGCAAAGGGAGGGCTGGGGGGGGTGTGGCTTGGAGAGATGGCACAGCATTGAAGAGCATTTGTTTCTTCCAGAGGACCCTGGTTCCATTCCCAGCACCCACATGGTGCCTCACAACCATCTGTAAGTCCAGATACAGTGGGCGTGACCCCATCTTCTTCTGGCCTTTGTAGTCACTGAAGTCTCACGGAACACAGACATACATGCAGGCAAGACACCTGTACACATAAAAATACATACATACATACATACATACATACATACATACATACATACTGAGGAGATGGGAGATGGCTCAGTAAGGTTCTTGCCACACAGCAGCAGGACCTGAGTTTGGATTCCCATGACCTATATAAAAAACCAGACACAGCAATATATGCTTGTAATTCCCGCACTGGGAAGACAGAGGCGGGAGTATTGCTGGGGCTTCCTGCCAGCTGATCTAGCTGGATAGATGAATTCCCTGCCTCCAATACTAGGATGCAAGGCAATGGGAAAAGAAAGCCCCCTCTACACACACCCACACATTTGTGTGTGCATAGGAACACAAGCACTGTTCTGATAAACACACTTGCAATCCTAGCCCTTAGAGGTGGAGCCAAGAAGAGCCAAGAAGGAGTTCAGTCATCCTCAGGTACATAGTTGGCCTGGGCTATACGAGGTAGTCCCCAAAAATGCAAGCAAGCAAGCAAGCAGTAGAATAGCTACAAAGAGGTAGCTTTAGTACAACACCAAATGTCCAAATGTTCAGATTATAGGAGGACTAAGACAGTCACTTAAAAAAAAAATACCATGAGGCATTATAATAAAGGAGTAAGAGGATGTAGCCAGTGCCGAGACATGGCATGAGAAAAAGAAAAGTCTGAGGGATGATGAAATGGTTCAGAGAGTAAAGGTGTTGCTGCCAAGCCTCAAGATCCGAGTTCAAGGCCTAGGATCCACACATTGGAAAGAGAGACCTGACTCCCAGCAGTTGCCCTCTGATCATATGTACCCAGTGGCAAGGGCATACCTACACACATATACATGTAGAAACACACATACACACACACACACACACACACACACACACACACACACACACAATTAGCACATATCAGGTCCACAGGAGCCTTCAACCTCCCCCTGACCCAAATACAGGAGTACAAATACACATACAGAGAGAGGGACGTGTTTTAAGATGAGACAACCCCCAACCTCAGTGGTTTTTCTCATGAGGCTGGTGTTCCTAGTGTGAGTGTTGGTATCTACAAGGAACCCCTCTTCACCTTGACCCACATGGTAACCTGGACACTAGCCTATGTGCTATGTGTGAGCTGGTGCCCTGTGGCCCACCTGCTAGGGATCCTCCCCAACTTCAGCAGCTAAGGGTGTATGACATTTGCGCACACACAAGGATTTGGGCTCCTTCCATGCACTTCTTTTTTTTTTTTTTTTTTTTAATGTTATTTGAAGATGCACCTCGTAAAACAGACAATCCAAGAACGAGAGGCTTCCCAGCTTTCCAAAACACTGGAATTGATCCAGGGGTCAACAATTCAAAATACCAGAGGTCCTCAGAGCCATCCCCAGAATTAGGATGGGAAATCTGAGGATCCAAAGAAGAAAGTCTTCAAGACAGAAGTGGGTTTCATACAATGAGTACTGTAATTAAGATGCAAGAAAGCTGGGGCTGGAGAGATGGCTCAGAGGTTAAGAGCACTGCCTGCTCTTCCAGAGGTCCTGAGTTCAATTCCCAGCAACCACATGGTGGCTCACAACCATCTATAATGTGATCTAATGCCCTCTTCTGGCATGCATTAATAAATACATCTTTTTTTAAAAAAAGGTTCAGGAAAGTTTGAGCAACTCGATTTAAAAGGCAAATGTTTCTTCTCTTTAAAAAAAAGAAAAGAGGGCTGGAGAGAAGGCTCAGTGGTTAAGAGAGCTGCCTGCTCTTCCAGAGGTCCTGAGTTCAATTCCCAGCAACCGCACGGTGGCTCACAACCATCTATAATGTGATCTGATGCACTCTTCTGCAGATAGAGCACTCATATACAATAAATAAATAAATTTTAAAAAAAAGAAAAGAGAGAGAAATACAATTAAGAACTCTGAGAGAGCAAAAAGCTGTGTAAGGAAGTCATGGTGCAAATACGAAAGGGATTAACAACTGGAGTATTGACAGGAATGTGGGAGAACACACTTGAATTCAACGCCTCGAGCATGTCCCTTTAAGTGGAACTTACGTCGTAAGATCATAACTCCTTTTCCACGGTCCATCCTGACATGCTGCTCGGCTCCACAGAGGACCATGTTTACACAATTGTATCCCTGAATGCTTTATTGATTTTCAATATTTGAAATTCAAAGCTAGAGGTTTCAATTATGGATACAGAACCGGATGCAAACACAGCTAACAGAGGCGTGGAGGGGCAGGGCAGGAAATAGTGATGAATGACGGCTCGTTTTATACACTGGGGAGTCCAGGAACTGCATAAAACTAATGGCTCTGAGGGCTGAGGATGTGCTCCTGTGGGAGAAACACTTGGTTAGCGTCTGAAAGGCCCTGGGTTCCACACCCAGCCTGAAATTAATGTCACCAGAAAGAAGAGTGGGAAAAATGTGTATGTAACCAAACTTGAGAGAAAGTTACGACGGCGCAGGTTGTCACGATGCTGGACACTGGCTCTTCAGCAGCCTCCTCCTGTCTTCCCTGAGTCACAGAACACTTAGGTTGCAGTTGTGCGTCGCCAGCTGAAATGTCTCCCTGAAGAAAAGGCACATTTCCCAGCAGCCCTTATAGCTACATTCATTCAGGTAATCAAATTCAGGTGACCTGGATATTTGCAGAAATGACACTTCTTTTCATTACTTTGACTATGAATGTGACAAGCCTTCTCTGGCCCAGGCTAGGTCTCATCATAAGTTACAGTGGACAACACACACACACACACACACACACACACATGCACGTGCACACGTACTGACTGTATGCATGCTAGGCACTTCCCTGAGGGCTTTGTACATCTTAGCTCACCTAACTTACTACTGTGTGTTCCTTCCCTATGGCTGTTAAAACAAAGGACTACAAGCATGTGGCTTATGATTGCATTTAATTATTATTAGTGTGTGTGTGTGTGTGTGTGTGTGTGTGTGTGTGTGTGTAGGCACCTGTGTGGGCACTTTTGTGGGCACCTGTGTGGGTCCTGAGGCTGGGGCTCAGGTTGACAGGTTGGTGGCAAGTCCCTTTACCCACCGAGCCATCTCACTGGTCTGTGCGGTGGTCTAAAATGGGCCTGCCTGGAGGGCAGATGTCTAAAAACAGTGTTAGCTTGGAATGCTTCCTGCTTGAGACTCAGAGAAAAATCACCCCCACCGCCCACATCACTTTCCCTGGGATCTCCACCCATGCGCTCCCATCAGCAAACCCTGCCTATTCCCACTTCCAGCTTCCATGTAAGGGCTCTTGTGATTACATTAGGCTTACTAGGGCAATCCAGCCTAGCACCCCATCTCAAGGTTCGTTCTCTCCCCATCCATCTCCCTCTCCTCTCCATCTTCTCCTTCCTCCTCCCCATGCCTCTTCTCCTCCCTCCCTCCTCCCTCCTTTGCTTGGTAGTCAAGCCTTTTTTTTTTTCCGAGACAGGGTTTCTCTGTGTAGCCTTGGCTGTCTTAGACTCACTTGGTAGACCAGGCTGGCCTCGAACTCACAGTGATTCACTTGCCTCTGCCTCTGAAGTGCTGGGATTACAGACCTGTGCCACCACACCGGGCTGGTAGTCACACCTTTAATTGCAACACCTGAGAAGCAGAGGCAAGCACATCTTTGCAAATCCCAGGCCAGCCTGGTCTACAAATGGAAACCTTGTTTAAAACAAACAAACAAACAACCCAAAACCTCTTAAAAAAAAAAAACAACAACCTAGGTCTTGCGTAGTCTATGTTGCCCTTGAACTTGTTATGTAGCCGAGGATGACTTTGAACTTCTGATCCTCTAATCTCCACTTCCCAAGTGCTGGCGTTACAGGTATGTGTCACGATGGCCAATTTATGCAGTAGTCCTGGGGATCAAACCGAGGGCTTTGTGCACACTAACCACTCTACCTGATGAGCTACATCCTCACTCTCTCAAAAATCTTAATCGTTTCTGCATATTCCCGTTGCTATAGATTCTAGCAACCAGGATGCTGCCACGGGTGGCTGTGGGGGTGGGGGTGGGGACATTATTCTTCCCACCGCAATTTGGTCCAGCGTTGTTGTTCCTATTTAAAGAGGATGAAAGCCAAGCCCAGGGAAGTTAAGTAGCCTCCCAGAGTCACACAGCAGGAAAGGAGCTGATGGTGATGTAAATCCAGTGTGGCTCCAGTGTGTCTGCACACAACCGGAAACTCTCCTCTATCTTCCCTGAGTGCTGGTGTCCTGGTAACGGCAGAGCTGCCTCGCCGTCCCTACGTGGCCTACGGAGAGAGAGAGATGCTGTCATCTTTCGACACCAGTGCCATCTGCTTACGATAGATAGCCGTATTCAAATGCAAGTGTCCTTGGCTACTCTACCCAATTAAAAATGATTTTACCTTATTTTCTTCCAAAGGATTTATTTTAAAGGAAGAGAGTGTATTCTGCATTCACTTCAAATGTCCTGAAGTCTCAGGGCAAGCCTGGTGATCTGTCTGCATCGCACCCTGCTGAAGCCCTGCATGGAGTGCTGCATCTAGGACGACCTGGGTTCAAAGTCTTCCGCCCATCTCCTCTCTCTCTTGGCCTGGAACTCCCCATGTACCACAGGCTGGCCTTGAACTCACAGAGATCTACCTGCCTCTGCCTCCAGAGTGCCAGGACTATGGAGTGACTCATCTTTCTATTGGTCATCATATCTTTTGAAAACACTCTGGGGCCAAACAACACGATAGTTTGATAGCCCTCAATCCAGCTCCCCCCCCACCCCCCCACCTCTGCTCATGCTGTCCCCAGTGGTTGGACCCTGCCTCCTTCCTTTCTCACTCTTGCCCACCACTTCTGTTTTAGTTACCTCTCTATTGCCATGGCAAAACACCACGGCCAAGACAACTTACAAAATAAAGAGTTTATTGGGTGCTTAAATTTTAAAGGACGAATCCATGGCTATCATAGCAGGAAGCATGGCAGAGAGCTCACTTCCTGAGACCACAACCATGGGAATGAATTGCGTTGATGACGTTTGAAACCTCAGCGCCCCACCCCCACTCCACCCCCGTGGACACGCCTTCTCCAACAAGGCCACGCCCCCTAGCCCTTCCCGAACATATCCCATTGCCTGCTCCTTCAAACCACTATGGCATCTCACTCAAAAAATACCGGCTCACTCCTATTCAGCCCTCGAGACCCAGCCCAAGTTGCTTCGGGAATATTTAGATTTTCTTTCTCTCCTGTTGAAGATTTTTTTTTTCCCCTCAAACATGTGATAACTCAGGTCATGGTTAGACAAGTATTCTCACCCCTGCCCACTCTTGACCTGTTCTGACCTCCCCCTAACCAGACCACCCCAGAAAAGCAGGCCATTTCTTGTTTTTGCTCCTTGTGTATACATTCACAAGGACTATTGCTTACTAATTGTGCTGGCTAGTTTTGTCCGCTTGACACAAGCTAGAGGCATCTGAGAGGAGGGAGCATCAGTTGAGGAAAATGCCTCCAGATTACGGGACTGTAAACAGACCCGTAGAGCATTTTCTTCATTAGTGATCAGCGGGGGTGGGGGGAGCCCAGCCCACTGTGGGTGGGCGACACCCCTGGACTGGTGGTTCTGGGTTCTAGAAGAGAGCAGGCAGAACAAGCCGGTAAGCGGCACTCCTCCATGATTCTGCATCAGCTCGAGCCTCCAGGTTCCGGCTCACCTTGAGCTCCTGCCTTGGTTTCCCTCACTGGACCGTGAGTCGGGAGACACAAGACAAAGAAACTCTTTCCTTCCCAAGTCGCTTTTGGTCATAAGTGTCACAGCAATAATATATAGGTCACAGCAATAGTAACCCTGACTAAGATATTAATATCAGTTATTTAATAACTTAGGACTCTGTCAGCCCCCAACTGCTAACGTGTGCTCAAAATACAAACAACACCAAACCACGAGTTGAGCCTAAGCCTGTCTGACAGTGTTAATTCTTCCCCCCATGACTATTGTGATTTTAAAATGTAAACCTAACATTGAAATATAATGCACCCAAGGGTGTCAATCTTCACTTTGCCAATGCCCTGCCCTGCCACTCTACACACCTGCCTGGCCTCAGGAAGTCCTCCCACAAGCCTCCCTGTGGGAAAAGCTACTGTTACTTGATCTTAATCGGCAGCACAAGTGTACGCATATGCGCATGCGCGCCCAAGGGGCATATTGTATTGGCCTAAAGCCATGTAAGCTGGTCTTCTCCACTCCTGAGGGCCCATATCCAAATGAGTTCTCAAGGAGGACCGCCAAGGGATAGAGGCTGGGCGGCAGCACTCCTACAGGCTCTGGGGAGTGACTCCCTCACGGTTCCAGGTGCACAGGCTGCAGGCTGTCTTTGGTGTGCAGCTGTGGCCACTTCCCACGATGCTATCACTCAGCCTGGGCCCCCTTGCTCCCAAGCACCCCTGTCTGAGGCTCCTGATTCCCTCTTAGAAGCCACCTGGGGATTCAGCCTAAGCTCCCTACAAGACGCTGATGACTGATGACGTAGCCTTCTTCAGTCTGCAGTGTCCTTGGCTGTGGACTCATTGTCAGTTTCCAGGGACTGTTGCGATTCGGGTTTTGTTTTTGATTTTTGAAGTGTTGGTGTACAACCCCAGGGCTTTGTGCAGGCCGAGCAAGCACTCCACCACTGAACTCCATCTGCAGACTCCAATTTTACCACCTTAGCCCTAAATCTCCTTCTGTTCAGTGTTAGGGACAGAACCCAAGGCCTCGCACAGGCTCACAACTGCTCAGCCACTGAGCTCTATGTCAGATTGGGGTCTTGTTGAGCGTTTATCTAACCGATTACAGAATTCCAGGGACACAGAAGTGAGAGTTCAGGAGCACATGTTAGGGAGCACTCTGAGTTAGCAGCTAAGCCAGGCCTTTCTGGCCCCAGAACCTGTGTCCCTGACCTCCCCTCAACAGCCTCTTGACCAAGTAGAGCAGTAGGTTTTCTGCATGGACTTACATTGTGGGTCCTAAACTCATTCCACTTGAAGTCTGTGGCAATGCAATACCCATCATGCATTTGGCTATGCCCAACTAACTACCTCTATGTAAGGGGCTCCCCAGCCTAAGCTGCAGGGCCCACTCTGCTGCTGCACGATCCTCAGGGTTTGTTGAGTGAGCAAGCCCCCTCCCTTCTCCTGGCCCACCCCTGTGTGGAAGATGCTTTCTACATCTCTGAGGGTCCCGATTCCAGACCTAGTGTCCCTCCTTTCTCTGAGCATCTTGGTCCTTCAAAGTCTCCAGGCCTGAAGTATGGAGCTCTTCCTCCAAGGGATGAGGACATCATATGGAGATGCTGAGGATGTGAGGTATCTGGGCATCACCCCAGGACACAAACACTTGGCTAGCCCTTCCCAGATGCCATTGCCACTGAACCCAGAGACCAAAAACCTCACAGCTACCTCTTCAATGACTTCCCTAGTCCCTGTCCTGTGAACCCCTTTCCTGGAGCACAATTGAGACCTGCACCCCAATCTGTTTCATGACTTAAGGTCTTCTAAACAACAGCTCTGCCCCCCTGGATATAGTTGCCCACCCACAGCCAGGCCCGAGGCATCCACAAATTGCAAAGCCAATTACTGCTCAATTGCTCTAGTCCTAGCCAGACAGAGGTTACTGTAAGTCGCATGGGAATTGGGAGGGAGGGAGGGAGGGTGAACCAGCACCTGAGGACAGTGCCTGGGCTGACACTTGAAGATGGATGTGACAGGGACCTGGGGCTCGGAGGCTCAGGATTAGATCAACAAGGCTGGGGCTGGCTGGTTCCAGGAAAAAGGTCATGTGGACATGGTTTGACAGACAGCTCGAGCTAAGCCAAGGCTTCTGGCTGGCCTTCCCTGAGCAGAGGAGGCAACCAGGGCTGGTGGGCCCAGTCGGGAGATGGAAAGCCTGAAGTCCTTGATCCTTCTTGGGCACTGGCATTTTGCCAGGAGCTCCCAGAAGCCAGTACCACCACCATACCCAAGAACTAAACACCTGCAGCTCCTGTGGGGTCTTTAGGGCAAGCCCTGGGTGCAGTCAATTAAGGCCTCTTATTTCGTCTAGGCCCAATGATCAGCTTTCTGTAGCTGAACTGGGGTACCCAAGTCAGGATCAGAGAGTCCTGGGGCCTACAATCTCCTGGAGTCCCTTATGACTCTCATTTTAGAAAGCAGCCCTTTCTGGGGTACAGAGAAATAAATGGGGGAGAAGTCGGCAACTGGAGATTCCTGGTCAGTGGGGCTGGCACTGGCGCTAAGATACTGCATGTTTCCAGTGGTTTAGGGGGATAGCAGCCAGTCTCCCTCCACGCACATGGACAAATGCACATCTCGCCCCCACCCCCCTCAGGAGTACACTGCTTGGGGAGAGTGGAGGCTTTTTTGCTCACTCCAACCCACGGTGCCTTAGGGGGCTTGGAATCCACAGCTCTGAGCTCTAGAGTCAGTTCAGAGCCTGGGCTGCCCACCGCCCACGCAGGGATCTGTATCTTCCACATCCCTGGCTGCACCTTGCCTGCAGCAGCTGTAACTTGTATGTCCTTGTATGCTCTGCCTCCCATCCCCCAACAGGCTGTAGCCTCCTCTGGGACCCCTATACATGGCAAATGGTCGCAGCTTCAGATTGGTGGGGGATGGGGGTGCAGGCTGAAGAAGGATGAGTCATCACCATGGGAGCAGACTACCAGTTCCACAGTCACACACTTGCAGAGCTGCAGACACAGAGGCATGCCCACACTCACATTCCCAAACTCAAGGGAAACGCGTGTGAGGCCAATGCTGGTCAAAAACCACAGATGCACACTGGGACCCACACACACAGAAACTCACACACACACACACACACACACACACACACACACACACACACACACACCACACCCCTCTTCTCCGGGAGTCCTTCATCCCTCCCCTGCCTGGGGGCAGCACTCAGAGCAGACAGTTCTAGCATCCTAGAGACCTATGACCCCAGCGTCTTGCACACAAATGCCACAGCTACCCAAGGACAGAGTTCTGTCTGGGGTCCAGGTGCTTCCGGAGTGGAGGGCACCAGACCCGCAAGTGTGCTGCCCTAGTCCTCTGCACCCCTAGCAGCTTGAAAGAGGGTTCTGGCTACAAAGAGAAGGCCAGGGGTTTCAGGAGGGGAGGGGGATGTGAGAGAAAGCAGACTTTGGATGACCCGGTCCTGAGGCAAGAGGTGGACAAGGTGAACGCCCGGGAGGCTCCCATTTGCTAGCTAAGATTCTCAGGAGACCCCGCCCCTCGCCCCCACTCCCCCCCCACCCTCCCCCACCCCGCCTGCAAATATTTGCATCTGCAAATGATTAAAAAAACCTCTCCTCCCGTACCCTCTACCTTAGGCTTCGGGCCACTTTGTCATTCTTTCAAGTTGCAGAGCAGGTACCCATGCTCTAGGAAGCCCTGGTGAGCCTTGTTGTGACCCTCAGCCCCCTGGGATCTCAACCAGCTTTGTGGACACCATAGGCAAATAAATGCCTTGCTCCCAAACCAAAGCAGGGCTGGGGATAGGGGAGCTCTGGTGGATCTGAGCGGAACACAGGTTCAAACCCCAGCTCTGCCTCTGACCTTGGGCAAAGCCCTGAGCCATGCAGGACTTGTCTGTAAAATGGGGACAGTAAACAACTACCTCACCAGGTAGCCTGTGGAAATGGCGGCCGTAGTGTGGGTTCGTGGCTTGCCACAGCGCTTGATAAACATTTATTAAATTAGTGAACGCATCCTCTCTTCCCCCCCCTCCCACGTCCCTGTCCGTACAGTAGGAGGGGGAAAATAGGTGCGAACAAAAGGGATTTGGGCAGAGACCCGGGAGATATCAAGGCCAAGAGGCTGCACTGGAACCCTCTCATCGCTGTGCAACCCACCTGTGCCACCACCCTTGTCGGTCGACTGAGGCAGCCTCTGCCCTGTGCCCCCCCCCCGCCCCCTATGCCGCACCCCTCCCTACATCCTAGGTGCGTGCTGAATCTAGGGTGGCGGGAGCTAAATGTCGAAAGGATGCTCACTGTATGAATGAGCTAGTGGACGCGTGAATGGAGGTGGATGAAAGCGTGAAGTAAAAGGCGGGGCTCCAGCTGGGGGACCTGGAGTGCAGACAGGTCGGGGCTCCCTCCCCTCCCTGCCCAGTCTCCCGCCCCGCTCCCCTCCCCGCGGCACGCAGCCCTCCTGAGCCCTCCCGAGATACCGCCAGCGCCAGAGCCTGGACCACGCAGCCACCGAACGGACAGCGCGGCTTCAGGAGGGGGCTACCCCGTCGCATCCCTAGCCCCGCACCAAGGCGAAGTCCCTCGAGCAAGGTCCAGGTACCAGCAACCGAGGATGCCTGGAGCCGGGCGCCAACAGGTGCGGAAAGTGGGGGGCCACCCAGGACTGGCATGGGGGTTCCAGATGTGCAGCGGCAGGTGATAGAGGGAGCCCGGAGTCTCTGGGGATGACCTGGGCACTGGGAAGCTGCGCCAACACCCACTTCGCTCACCTCCGGGCGGCTCCCGCGTAACCCTTTAGTGCACTTGCTGCCCTTTCTGGGAATCCTCCCAGACTCCCTAAGGAGCAAGGAGGTCCCGTTGGGAAATCGGTAGTCCAGCGTCCCTTGCTCCTTCCTCTTAGGGCTCTCTGGGGACCATCCACCCTCCTACATCAGTTTGGGGTCGTCCCTACCGGGCCAGAGGAAAAACTGGTCTCAGCGAGAGTGGAGGGAGCGGCCTGAGCCAGGCCGGATTTATGAATGGAGAGCGGCCTGCGTGCCGGCTCAGCGACCCCTGGCGGCCGTCGGGGAGCATCGCGGCCCTGAGGACTCCAGGACTCTTAGCAAGGGGGTCTTGAGAGCTCTGTTTTCTGGGCAGGGGATTATTTCCTCTCTCCTGGGAAGGTGGCCAATCCCTTTCCTCACTCTTCTTCGCGGGTGTGCACGCGCCCGCGCGTGTACGCGCACTGAGGAGGATCTGGGAGGTCTAGTGGGCGGTACCCAGGTCTTTGATCCCTTTTCCTAACCCCTAAGTCAAGGTTGGAGAACTGACTCAGGAGACAATATTTGCCATGGGTATTGGGTTCCCTTCCTACGTCCGTGATGGCTGGAGGACATAGACAGGCCTAGATTGGCTTTGTGACCTTGAACAAGGGGCTCAGCCTCTCAGCTTCCCGTTTCTTCACCCACACAGCAGGGCTCACTAATGATACCGGACCCTGACTGGAAGGCCAGCTTCCGGGTGTACCAGGCTCTGGGTGAAGTAGCGCCCCAGCCTTAGAGCTCAGTACCCCTCATCGTGGCCCTGGGAGGTAGGTACCTTTAATAATACTCCATTGGGCTCCATTGGCCGGGGAAACTGAGGCCGAATGAGGGAGGTACCTCGCCTCCATCAGTCCCAACTCATGACTAAGAATAAAGAGGGAAGGTAGGCAAAATTCCTAATATTCTCTCCTTTCCTCCCTCCCTTCCTCCTCCCTTCCTTCCCTCTTTCCCTTTCTTTTCTTCTTTGGGCTGGGACCCCAAAGACCCGAGTGTGAGATGAGGGCCCCCTGAAGGGAGTGGTCTGAGGGCTTGTGGGAGTTCCTCTTCCTCCACAGAGCCCAGGATGCTCCTCAGCTGAAGTGGCTCCCGAGCTCATGGACCCCTCGGCCACTCCCGGGGCCCAGCCCGGAGTCCCCACTAACAGCGGGAAACCCTTCCACCTGCCTCCAGACTATGAGGACGAGTTCCTTCGCTACCTGTGGCGCGATTATCTCTACCCAAAGCAGTACGAATGGGTTCTCATCGCTGCCTACGTGGCCGTGTTCCTCATAGCCTTGGTGGGCAATACCCTGGGTAGGTGTCTGTCTTCTTCTGGGGACTAGAGGGAGTCCTAGGCCTTGTCTTCCTACCTCTTCCTGCTAGTGAGGTGGGGGTGGGGGCTCGGTGTCCCCCGCAGAGGCTGAATGGGCACGGCTCTGCTGCTTGGCTTCACCTCACCCTGCTGCTCTCTGCAGTCTGCCTGGCTGTGTGGCGCAACCACCACATGAGGACGGTCACCAACTACTTCATTGTCAACCTGTCCCTGGCGGATGTGCTAGTGACTGCCATCTGCCTGCCTGCCAGCCTGTTAGTAGACATCACTGAATCGTGGCTCTTCGGCCATGCCTTGTGCAAAGTCATCCCATATCTACAGGTTAGCTCTCTCATGCCCCGAAGCAGCCTCTACTGTCAAACAAACAAACAAGCTACGACCTTGGTGGGTCTCAGGAACTTTAAGGCTTGCCTTTCGGGTCAGTCACAGTGGCTCAGGACTCTTGCAGGGTTATCCAGACCATCACGCTGGACACTCAGCCCCACATACTCACATAGACATCCCCTCCTGGTGACAGGTACAAACTTGGCCATGTGTGCACACACACACAGTTACCTCCAGGTACACAGGAACATGCAGAGAGGAGAGGAGAGACAGGAGCTCGCAGTGACAGGCCAGAACACGCACTGGGTCTGCTCCCTAACCCCAGTGGGGACCGAGAGACTTAAATGGAACACTCTCCTCTTTAGTCCCTTTCCCTATCACTGGGCACCAGGATGCCCAGATGGTATCAGTGGAATAGGAGGAGGGGCTGGCCAGAGGCCACCATGGCCTCTCAGTCACCCTCGGTCCTCTCCCTGCACCCTGGGAAACCCGGATACCCTGGAGGCAGTGCCAACAGCCCACTCGTCAGAACAAGAAAGCTTTGCCAACAGCACAGGGAAGGGATGACCTTCCAGGGTGACAGAGATGCCGCCTGGATTTTCTCACCAATTTGAGGTTTTTCTGCTCAACTGATTCACTTCTTTGAGCTGAAGGGTGAGGGAATCACAGGTCTCATTTTCTCACCTGTGACACAGCGCATACCCCTCACAGGTTGTAAAAAAAAATAAGGAAAGAAGGACTGGAGAGGTGGCTCAGTGGGTAAGAGCACTGGCTGCTCTTTTGGAGGTCCTGAGTTCAATTCCCAGCACCCACATGGCGGCTCACAACCGTCTGTAACTCCTATCCCATGGGACCCAACACCCTCCTACAGATATACACGCAGGCAAGACACCAAGGTACAGAAAATAAATAAACAAATTAGAAAAGACGGGGCGAGGAGTGTCTTCCACAGTGTCATCGTTAACAGTAGTGCCCGGGTCTCCAGCTGGACACTTCCCATGCATGGTTCCGTTCATTCTTACCAGCATTCCTGCCAGATAGATGCTATATTTCCATTCTGTAGATGAGGTTCAGAGAGGGCGAGTGACTTGCCCAAATTCACACAGCAGAAAGGGGTGGAGTCAGAATTTGCTGTCCTGGTAGCTCCGGGCTGTGAACTGTTCTCCTCTCCACATTTCTTACGTTGTGTCCCCATGGGGCAGGCCGTGTCGGTGTCAGTGGCAGTGCTGACTCTCAGCTTCATCGCCCTGGACCGCTGGTATGCCATCTGCCACCCACTGTTGTTCAAGAGCACAGCTCGCCGTGCCCGTGGCTCCATCCTGGGCATCTGGGCTGTGTCGCTGGCTGTCATGGTGCCCCAGGCTGCTGTCATGGAGTGTAGCAGCGTGCTGCCTGAGCTAGCCAATCGAACCCGGCTCTTCTCTGTCTGTGATGAACACTGGGCAGGTAATAGTGGGTGCCTCTGGGGAGTACACACTCCTAGGACAGGGGACTTTCAGAGTGGGTACCCCCAGCATAGGTATCTCCCCTTGTGTGGGCATCAGGTAGGGATGACACCACTAGACTGGGCAACTCTAGGCTCGCTATCTGCCATGGTGCCTGTGTGAAAAATCAGCTGTCCCCAGGTCCTGCTTTGGTCCTAGTTGGGACAAGGTGGCATTGCTGGGGCAGCCTGGGACTCCCAGGATAGATTTGACTCTTGCATCTCATGACCCCTCCAGATGACCTCTACCCCAAGATCTACCACAGCTGCTTCTTCATTGTCACCTACCTGGCCCCACTGAGCCTCATGGCCATGGCCTACTTCCAGATCTTCCGCAAGCTCTGGGGCCGCCAGGTGAGGCTCACTCTGGTGTGGGCTGGGAAGATGTAGCTGTTGTTCTAAGGGAGTAGATGGCCCCTAACATTAGGACATGTTATCCGTGCTGTGACTACAGAGGGGCCAGGTCTAGGGAAGTGGGAAGTTGGAGGCCCCAATGTGACTTGCAGCCTCTTTTAATTAGTCAATTAACTTTTGGTACCAGAGCCACCAGGGCTTTGACATATGCTTAGCCAAGTGTTCTACCACCAAATATTGCAAGACCATTTCTCTTTGACCCCTGATTCCCTTCCTCCTTTTTAAATGTTGAGGCAGGGTTTTGCTAAATCGACCTGACTAGCCTGAAGTTGCAATTCTCCTGCCTCAGCCTCCTGGGTGGCTAGGATTATAGAGCCAGCTTTAACCCCCTAAATACGTGAGAAAAACAGACCCAGAGAAGCAAGGCAATGCTCCCCCCACCCCAACGCAAAGCACTCAGCTAGTGAGTAGAAAAGTCAAGGGTCTAAACCAAAAATCTGAGGGTGCAGCGCTCAGCTTAGTATCCAAACAGTAATCATAGCAGTTCCGAGTGGCTGGCCCAGCTAGGCTTCACATCCAGTGCCTTACAGCTAGCTAAGGAAAGAGGCGTTCTTGTCCAGTTCAGGGTGTGACTGCCAAAGCCACCTCATTACATGGACCCTGGGTTGTGTTCATTTGCACTAGTGACAGTAAGTCTAGGTCAGTATCTAGGCAGTGAGAGGACATGGGCCACAGGCTGATGGCTCTCAGTGATATCAACGTTCTGGGATGTCACATACAATCTGTACAGTGCTGACCCACGCCTAGGTCATGCAGGACAGTAGGCTGGGCGATGGGTGGGTTAAACCCAGGACTTGCTTTGCAGGCACGCCCAGTTAGAGCCTTCCCTGACTGTTCTACCTTAAGGAAACAAAGGTTTAGAGAAGTCACATAGCTGGTGGACGTGGCTAAACTCTAGTTCCTTGTCTTCTGGCTCCATGCCTCTTGGTTGTGGGGTGATTGCGATGCCCCGTGGTGGGAGGGGCTTCCAGTGGTGGGAGGGGCTTCTGAGCATTCATTCACCCAGGTGGAGAGCTAAGCTCTGGTGCCCAGGCCCTCCCTGAGGCCTCCCCACAATGTGACACGCACATCTCTTCAGGACTCAGCTCTTCATCCCATCCCCAGAGATGGAACTGCAGATCTCAGGAGGATGGCCGAGCAGTTGGGAAGGTGTTCAGACCCCACAGTGTGGCAGTTTCTTTGTGTGTCCCCCACCTTGCTCACCAGGCCCTAGTCGAAGGGAATGACTCTCTCTCTCTCTCAAAGAGTGCCACCCATCGCTCTTGTGTGTGTTGGATAGATCCCTGGCACCACATCGGCCTTGGTGCGAAACTGGAAGCGGCCCTCAGAGCAACTGGAGGCTCAGCACCAGGGCCTGGGTTCAGAGCCCCAACCCCGGGCCCGAGCCTTCCTGGCTGAGGTGAAGCAGATGCGCGCTCGGAGGAAGACGGCTAAGATGCTGATGGTGGTTCTGTTGGTTTTTGCACTCTGTTATCTGCCCATCAGTGTCCTCAATGTCCTTAAGAGGTGAGGGTACCTGGGGAACACTCACTCCACTCCCCTCCATCCTGGGGGCAGGCAGCTGCTCCGCCCTGTTTCCACCGCCTCTGGTGTTGCACGGGGATCTCAGGCCCTGACTCCAGGGGCAGTACGGAAAAACCTGCTCCTTCGTACACTTGGCTAATCATAGTTCTAGGGCGACTGGGAACAAATGACGGCCAAATTCCCTGTCTTCATAGAGGCTGCCGTCCAGTGGGAAAGAAGGAAAATCAGGAGAAAAATCAGTGTGTATCAGGCAGTGAGGGCTATGAAGAAAAAGAAAATACCAAAAGAGAACAGAGTGACGCGGGGTTGGGGGCGGCGCTACTAGGTCTCGTTATGTCTCAGATATGTTGGTGCTATCCTTGTCCTTGTTGTAGGGGCTCCTCTGGGAAGCTGGGAGGTGTGAGTCTGTAGTCTCAGCACTCAGCAGGCCAAGGCATGAATTCAAAGCCAGAGCAAACATCAGGAAATCAGGAGGATAGCAGTTTAGGCTAAAGGGCCCAAGGACCCAGCAGATGAGGGGGGTCATGGGCTGTCAGCAGGGGCCAGTGTGGGTTTGGCCACATCCTGACTTGTGTGGTCTTGGCCATGGACTTCTCTAAGCCTCAGTTTCTTTAACTGAAGGATGGATGCAGTCCGTCGTATGTCGTTTCTGTTGGGATGGAAGGAGGAGGTGGATGAGGTGGCTCCAGGGGACCCAATAACTGGTGTATGAGCAGATCATATTGGTCCCTGTCCCAAGGCCCATTCTAGTCCTAATCCATGCTTGGGGACTCAAAATTGTAGTCAAGATCTCAGACCAAGGGCCCCCAGGGGACGGTAGTAAGCCGTGGAGACACCTTCTGGCTGGAGCTCTGTGGGTATCCCTCGACTGCCCACCTGTCCGACTTCTCACCATCCTTCTCGCTGGTGCTAGAGTGTTCGGGATGTTCCGCCAAGCCAGCGACCGGGAAACTGTCTATGCCTGCTTCACCTTCTCCCACTGGCTGGTGTACGCCAACAGCGCTGCCAACCCCATTATCTACAGCTTCCTCAGCGGTAAGTGGACCGTGCGTGCTTGCGGCGGCTGAGGGTGGCACGAACCCTGGGTCCATCTCAGGCTGGTAGGGGAGGGTGCGCCGCTCTCTAGGCCTCTCTGGGAACCAACCCTTCGCTCATAGGGGAGACTCCAATCCACTGCCCTTCCCACAAGCTGTGGTCTGAGCACCCAGGATGGAGTCTGACATACTTGGGAGACCAGGGCCTGGGACTCTGTCCGTGACCCAGGGAGCACGCACAGCAAGTGTTCCTGTTAGTTTCTCTCTGGTTGGTACAGACAGAGCAATCTGTGTTTCTAGAGGGAACCGGGCCTGACTGAGGGGGTGGTGGTTGCTTAATCTAGCGGAGAGACAGCCAGGCACAGGGTAGGCAACTGGATCCACGAACCTTAAAGCAAGTGTCTACTCTCTTCTGGGAGTCCAGGCCCTCCAACTCCATTCCCCTAGCCCTGGTCTCAGTGGGTCCCCTGCCTTTGGCTCAGCAGAAGCAATTCACCAGACCTCAGATTTGGGACAAGGCTTTGGAGGAGCTGTCCAGATGACTGCCCAAGTTTGGATATAACTCTTTCAGGAAAAAAAAAAAGTTGAGATGTTTGAGAAGGGGTCAGAGTGCTCATTGGGACTCAGGAATTACTCAACCACGGCTGCCTGGCTGCTTCCCAGCTCAGAGGACAGGACAGCCACCTAGACGCACATGCCTGGCCTGGCCTGTGTTTTCTGAGTCTCTACTATGTGTTTTGCCCTGAGCTGGATCCTAGAGAATGGCAGGTTGGTGACATAACTGAGGAGGGTTTGGTTTCAAGAAAACCTCTGTCGCCCTGGCATATACACATGAGCTGAACACAGTGCTGTGCCATCTCTCCTCTCTACAGTGTCGTTCTACTCTCCTCTTTACGAGATGGGCTTGGAGTTAGATGCTCAGGGTCAACTTCTGGCTGGGTGGCCTTGGGGAAGATATATATATATATATGCATATATATATATATATGCATCTCTCATCTGAGATGTGAAACACAGCCTCCTGGGATGTGGGGGATGCTCTGGGGGATGAAGTCTGAGGTACTGGCACAAACACACACACACACACACACACACACACACACACACACACACACATCATGGAGGGCACAGGTTACCTGAGGCTTCTGAGCCAGACGCCACGTCTTGAGCCAGGCTCCTAGCCAGACTGCAGTCAAGGAATCAAGACAATTGCATTTTGCTCCAGGAACCCGCTGGGGGCCCTCTCATCCTCTCCGCCTAACAGGGCTGAGGCAGCCTTGGGCTCTCAGTTCCCAGCTGCCCCCTCTCCCTCTCTGTCCCCATCAGGTAGCTTTGACTGGAGCTATGCGGGTGTTTCTAAAGCTCCAAGCCCCTTCCTGATGCATTTGTCCCCTTACGGCTGTGTCTTTTGTCTCCCAACCAAGGCAAATTTCGGGAGCAGTTTAAGGCCGCCTTCTCCTGCTGCCTGCCTGGTCTGGGTCCCCGCTCCTCTGCCAGACACAAGTCCTTGTCTCTACAGAGCCGGTGTTCTGTCTCCAAAGTCTCTGAGCACGTCGTGCTGGCCAGCGTCACCACAGTACTGTCCTGAGTGGGCGCCGGCCCCAGCTCTGGGAGGCACAGCCTTGATCCTTGGCCTGGGATCCGCCCCTGCACTCATGGAAAGACTGCTGCTGTTCAGTGAGAGGCTGTGACTCCCGTCCTGGCTTTCTGCTTGGGTGACTGGGGCCAGAGTCATTCGCTCTCTGAGGCTGTGTCTGCTAAGCTGGGTTGATAGGCGACTTAAGCGTGCTCAAGGAAGCAGAGAGCGTCGTAAACTGTCTAGTGCTGTGGACACGGTTACTGTCGCACCTGTCTCGTGTGGCTATACCCTACAGTGCCACCCCACCCTTTCAGAGCTTGGCCCACCTCCCAAAGACCTGTCTCCTACTCAATTATAGGCCTTCCTGGCTGGAGTCTGCTCCAAAGGTCCCCCACAGGCATATCCACCTGGTCTGAAGCCCGGGCTGCACATGACCAGCTGCTCTGATGTCCCTGTGAACTAATTTGGGTTCAGCCCTTCTCAGTGGGCTCTGAAGCACAGTCCATCCTCTCCAGGTGTGGACTGCACGCACCACAGCCTGGATCTCGCTGGCATTGTGGAGTGCTTAAACACCCTCCATGTGGCCGTTCAGCACGGAGGCCAGCAGCCCGAAGCAACTGTAATTAAAAGCTTGGCACTGAATGTTCTCTTTCCTTGTCATTACACAAAATCTGTGCCACTCAGGTTAGTAGTGGAAGGTGGGGCAGCTTGGGGGATGCGGGGGGACAAGGCGGGGGGAGTGGCAAGAGGAGATGGCTCTGGAATGCTATTATCTGCACAACCCCACCCCCACCCCAGATCCACTGACTGCAGGGCCTTGCTGCTTCGGGCATTGCCCAGCCTCTGGTGCCCAGGACTCCGCTCTCTGACACACTCTCTGCTCCTTGCCTGTTGGCCTCTGGACTGGAAGGTAAGACAGACAGTGGGTTGACAGACGTACTGTTCCTAACCTTGGAAATCAGGGCTTTCGTTTATTTTCTATGAACACACAGAATACAAAGGGAGAGCCGCTCATTTGGCCAGCCATGCTCCAGCTGCAACTGAGCTGATTACAAGGCTGCCAAAAAGGCTCCAGTACTTGTTGTCAAGAGCAGAACAAGAATACCTTCTCGAGTGCCACTCTGCTACCAGGAGCAGGGGACACCTGGCTGAGGCCACCAGGGCACACCGGCAGGTGTTAACAGGCCTACAGATTTCCTTGAGCTCACCGGTCAGGAAGTGGGGCAGAGACCCAGGGCCCAGTCCAGGAGTGCCTAGACATCATGGCTCCTTCTAGGCAAGCCATTTTGCCCAGACGAGCTGTAGGTGTGTTAAGTAGCCCCTCTGCTCTGCAGTCTCATCAGCCAAGCTGGGGTGAGCAGTCTTGACCACTCTGTGCTTTTACTTGCCTTGGAATCCAGATCAAGTGTGTAGGCAGGTCTGGAGGTGCGATGTGCTTGGGATGAAGTGTGTGAGGGCTGGGTCCCCCAGGTCTTGGGCTCAGCACCCTCTTCCAGGCTAAAGTAGATTATGACTGACACTACTCTAAAGATGGGTTTGGGGGCTAGAGGTGCAGCTAGGCGGTAGAGTACTTGTCTTAACGTGTAAGGCACTGGGTTCCGTCTCTAGCACCACTTAAAAAAAAACAAAGACTTATTCCAGTGGACAATTGGCTGGGCAGGAGCAGGGGTGTTAGAAGGCTCCTGCAGGGCTGCAGCACTACCTTACTCTGCTGGTGGAAGCCAGCACCAGGGTGGGCCTTACACTTCTGCCCGGGGGAGCTCTGATACACTCAAGTACACCCTGGGGAGGGAGCCAAAACACCAAGAGGAGTGATGCTCGGGGAGGGGCAACCTCCAAGCCCAGGACCACCAGGGCTACGAGAGAACACGGGCAGGGGAATGGGGGACAAGCCCAGTGCTACCTAGAAGATGAGGTGGGGTAGGGGAGATGTGGTGGTAGGCTCAACTGTCCAGATGAACGGCAGGCAGAAAAGAGGGCGTTGTGCTCTGGCCAGCCCGAGGGAGAAAACTAAGGCCAGTGGGTGTTGTTTCCCAAGCTGGAGAACAGGAACACATTTCTGCCACTTGCAGATAAAGCAGGCCACTTGGAAAGTCCCATCCTCCATTTCCTTTGGCCACAGGAGGTTGGCAAACAGAGGCTGGACTTCTTGGGGGTCCCTTATGAGGACTCCAGAAATGGATGGGGCTGGCCTCTGGGTTCTGGATTCCCGCTAGGACTGTAGAGTCACGGCAGCCCAGATGAGCTGACTTAGCTGAGCCTGACAGGCCCGCTGGCCTCTGTGACCTGGAAAAGTCACGGCCGCTCTCCACCCCCACCCCCACAGGGAGGACAGCCCCGCTGAAGGCCTCTGAGCCTCAGAGCTCTTATCTTCATCTCCCAAAGCCCGAGTATAATCACACCATCATGTGTGATAAGCCAGGCCCCTCCCCCACAGCAAACTAGGATTGTCTGGTGTCTTCAGCTTTTGATTGAAATTCTGTCAGCTCATTACAGACAGAGCGCAGGCTGGGTATCATGCTGATCTAGAGAGGCAACGGGCAGGGACTGGTGTCTGTGCTTAATAAAAGTAGGGGGGGAGTTATGACTTCATAAACGGAGTTTGGGAGATAAAACTCAGGCCTGCGATAATAAAAAAAGGCCACGCTGTTAGAGGTGGCTGCTTCCCAGCCCAGAATGGCGGTGCGAAAACTTTTAAGAACTAGCCTTTTGGGCAGATCGCAGACACAGAGGAACCTGGCAGGGCCCCAACTTCCACGCTGACAAACAAGATGGTCACCAGGTCCACCGAGACCCCGAGCACGGCTTCTTTTGGGTGGCTTGGTGAAGCAGTGGATACTTCCGTACTTGAACGAGTCAGTGAATGGATGACTACGGACGCACAGCGGAGAAGTCACGGTCAGAAACACGGAAGGGTAGTGTCTTTCTTTTATTGAAGCTTAGTTTCCTGGACTTTTGGCCCCAAATGGGAAAAAAAAAAAAAAAAAAAGAAAAGCAGCAAATTAAAAACAACATTGGCAGTAGAATGTGACCAACGTCCCCTGGGGAGTGAAGCTGAGTGGAACACGGCAGGCCAGTAAGGGGTCCAAGATTTAGAGGTCATGGGCCTCCAAAATGGCCGAGACGGCAGACTGTCCAAGTTTCTTGAGCAGGGAAAGCCTCAGGTGGACTAATGCTAACACACAAGGATTGTGGGAGCTGAGGAATCCCAGGCACTGGTCCCAGCAAATCTCTCTCATGCTCAGTCTGTCTGCTTTGCAGAAACTGGGCCCGTGTGCTCTGGTGGGCTCAGTGAGGGATGGCAGGTGGTACCTGAAGAGGCCGGCCAATGAGCACTTAGCACTGGCATCGGGGAGTAGAGGGGAATTCAGAGCTGACCAGACACTAACTCCACTGGCACCACTAGTGCCCCTACTCCAAGGCTGTGATACCCCAGAGCCCTGGATAGTCAACCTTCTGTCTTTTCCTAGCTCTGGCTAGGACACTTTTTGCGAGGAGCGGAGGAAAAGGAGAGAGGCCCACACCCCTCGGTGCGCTCCACTCCTTTAGGTAGGCTGACTCATAGCATCCGTGAAGCTGTCATGGTGACGAAGTCCTCAAAGCTGAGCCGAATGTTGCCCTGCACAGCTGTATCCTTCTCCCGGAAGGCCTCAGTCAACACCTGCAGCTGGGTACAGACCTTGATGAAGCAGTCGAGCTGCATGGCAGGGGTGGCAGATCTGGAGCAGTAGCGGGAAACCAGGAGCTGGGTGAACTGAGGGCTCAGGTTGTAGCCCATCTGCGACAGAGCTGCGGAGGAAGGGCACAGGAAGCCGTGAGTATCTCCCTAGGAACTGGAGCACTGGCTCACAGCAGCTCAGGGGACCTGGGACCATCAGCTCAGAAGCACGAGGACACAGAAGTCCTGGGGGAGCCAGTGAGATGTCAGGAGCGCAGGAGCTCTCTTTGGATGTGCCCCCACCCCATCTTTTCACTGTCAAGGCTCATGAGATCCCAGAGGTCTACCTGTGACCATCTGACACATCTGTGCTACAGAAGGAAGTGTGAGCCACTAATCACCCTGGCGAGGCAGACATTGGAGACAGCAGGGAGGCAATTCTTGGTCCCCTGCTTAGCCTTACCAGCCCCTCTTATTGTCACTCATGCAGGGACGGTAGTTAACCTGTGCTTCTAATAAGGATTAATGCAGCCACAGAGGCACTCTGCACAGTGTCCCCCACATAGTGTGAAATAAAAGTCATATGTCCGTATGATGCCACAGCCTGCACGCCACTGAGATGCTCCTGCCTGGTCTGCATTCCTTGCCCAGGAGCAATCTGAGCTCCCTACTCTGTGAGGCCCTGAGCAAGGAACTAAGCTTCAGTTTAGTCTCTTGTAAAAGGGTGACTAGAAGGGCTCCCTCACCAAATGTGTGGACTGGCAAACAGGAGCTAACCCTTGGGAACATGAATTTCAGGAACCTATACAATGCTCATTACAGTGCCTGGGGCATGGCACATATTAGGTGCTAATCTTGCTGTTGCTATCAACCTCACCAACGTCCGTGAAGTGAGCTGGCAAGGCGGTGTTCAGTCCTGGTCACCCTTCCCTTCTACCAGGGGCAGACATGGCGCACTCACCTCCACCTACCTGAGTGAAACGCACGGCCTGGGCAGAGGACCGGGACTCTCTGGGCAGCCCTTTCCTCTCTGAGGTGATGAAACCACCTCCCCTTGGTTCTCATAGCCACGTTAGCCATTTGTCCTTGTAACTTACTGGCCTGAGCCCAGGCTGCAGGCTTGACCTACAGAGTCAGACTGGAACCCGATGTGGCCCTGTGGCCCCAGGTGCTCTTACCTACCCACGACCCTTGAGAAGGCACTGGGTCTCAGAGTGGAAGAGAAATCCACTGGCCAAGTGGCAACAGAACTGAGCTCTGAAGCGTGGCTCTTTCCGAGCTGCATGCTGGGAGCAGAAGGAAGCACGCCACTTTCCAAGTGCCCATCTCTCCGATGCCAGAGGGGCTGTCCCACTTAGCACTGTCTGGAGTTCTGTCACCAGGGAGCTCAGCAGTGATTTAGACCCAGTGTTGCCTGATCCTGAATCTTGGCTCAGATCCCATCCAGGGTGCAGAACAGGTGGAATGAATAGTAGGCACTCCGCAGTGAGAGCAAACACTTCGATGGTTTTAAGGCGTGAGAAGGAGTCTAGCTGCGCCATGCCCACTCACCCCCGCCCCCCCCCCCCACGGCCCTTACCTTGCTGCAGCTCTGTGGAGCTAATGGATCCAGAGTGGTCCCGGTCATACTGCTGGAAGAGGCTCCTCCACTGCTGCAGGAATTTCCACAGGGCTGAGAAGCCAACGACATCAATGCGGCCAGACTTGGTCTTGTCAAACATGTCTGAGTGGGAGGAGGGGAAGGAGGGAGAAAGGCTTCAAGACTGAGGGTCAAGGGCACCACTGAGGCAGCTGAAGCAAAGGCTTGTGCCTGAGACATGGACCAACTGCAGTACCTGCCCTCCCCCTGGCCACTCTCAGCCCTGTCCCATCCAGATTCTGCAGGGCTCATGGCTTAGTTCCAAGCCTTGGGCCCATGCTGACCCCGTGCCTGTAGTTTCTTTCTTTCTTTCTTTCTTTCTTTCTTTCTTTCTTTCTTTCTTTCTTTTTTGGTTTTTCAAAACAGGGTTTCTCTGTGTAGCCTTGGCTGTCCTAGACTCACTTTGTAGACCAGGCTGGCCTTGAACTCACAGAGATCCGCCTGCCTCTGCCTCCCGAGTGCTGGCATTATTGCCTACAGTTTCTTACCGTAGAGGGAGTGTCTGCCTGCAGAATGGGAAACTGGACCAGCCTGTGACTTAGCAATCTAGAACTTGACAGTGATCCAAGGTAAAGGAGATGGCATCTTGAACCCAGCTTCCTCCTTGGCTATGGATCTCTTCAGACTGACTACTTGCCCACTTCTGTCAGCTGTCAGGTAGCCTTGACCCAGCTCAAGCCTGCACGCTCTTAGAAGGGCCTGGCTCAGGCCTGCACGCTCTTGGAAGGGTGGGACACTCACTTATCATCATGAGGCATGTCTCATCATTGAACGAGGACCAGTTGGAGTTGACCAGGGCCTGCTTCAGCTCCTTGAGGGAGATGTAGCCACTGTGATCGGCATCCACTGACTGGAACCAGGAGTAGGCCTCAGGATCCACATTTGGGGGGACACCACCTGCAGGAAGAGGTGTGGCCCATGGTAGTCTGACCCAGGTGAAGGAAGTGCCGGGGAGCCACTCCAGGCACCTCCTGGCCACACAGCCTGGTGGCATCTGAGAAAGGAGTCCAGTTGAAGGACTGGATTGCCTAGATCAGACTGGCCTATTGTAGGAGGGGATGTATGAAGGGGGATTGCCTTCATTGTAAACTGAGGTAGGAGGGTCCACTCTGTGGGTAGCGCCATCCCTGGGTAGATGATCTTGGGCTGTTTAAGAAAACTAAGGAGAAGGCCGGGCATGGTGGCACATGACTGTAATCCCAGCGCTCGGGAGGCAGAGGCAGGTGGATCTCTGTGAGTTCCAGGCCAGCCTGGTCTACAAAGTGAGTCCAGGACAGCCAAGGCTGCACAGAGAAACCCTGTCTTGAGAAAGAAAGAAAGAAAGAAAGAAAGAAAGAAAGAAAGAAAGAAAGAAAGAAAGAAAGAAGGAAAACAAAGGAAGTATAAGTCAGCTAGGGAGATAGCAAACAGTGTCCCCTCCATGGTTCCTGCTTCCGAGTTCCTGTCCTGACTTCTCTCAGTGACAGGAAGCCCCTAACTTCCCCTTCAGCAGAGTTTTACCACAGGAACAGAAAGCAAACTAGAGCTTCTACCCACAAAACTTCAGGTCTACCCCCATGCCCCACCAAGGCCACACCCTTCTCTGAGGGAGCGTGTGGTTGATTTCCACAGCAACTGATGCAATGTCCCAGTGACTTCTCTACTTGATTTTACACTCCTCCCCCAACACAGCAAGAAATCTCAGTAAATGGCCCGAGGGGACAAGTGACAAAGGTGGAGAAGCAGAGTCAGTCTGTCTCAGGGAAGCAGGGTGAAATGGCCAAAAAAGGGACTTCTTCACACAAGAAGGCATCACACACAGACATGCGCACTGTGGAGGGTGGGCCAGAAGGACAAGGTTTGCCTGTGTAGGAAACCCAGCAGGCCTGCCCACCTCAAACGACAGCGCACTGGTTAGTGCTCACTGTAGACTTGGCACAAACTAGAGCCACCAGGTTAAGGGGGCCTCAACTGAGGACTGTTCAGATCAGAACTCAAAGAAACAGGCCACCAGAGGAAAACGGAAGGACACTCTGCAGCTCCCCATGCTGGAAAACACGCCTGCCTTACAGGGCCTAAGAATCACTTCTGCAGAGGAGAGTAAAGACGGGAGAGCCTGGTTTTTCAGGCCCAGACACTTTTTTTCTGGATAAAGTTTTTTGAAACTGCAGTGTGGAGAGAATTCACACTGCCTTTTCTGAGACCCAGCACTCCAGGGCTAGCTTTCTGTTATTCCACGGGCAGCAGGTTTCTTGAAGCCTTGGGCCCATTTTATGGCTCTGGTTTTAGGGTGAGGGATTTCCTTGAAGATTGGCC
Source organism: Acomys minous (assembly GCF_964271855.1). Lineage (NCBI taxonomy): Eukaryota > Metazoa > Chordata > Mammalia > Rodentia > Muridae > Acomys > Acomys minous. The sequence continues at coordinate 106,009,738 of NC_140487.1, read as the reverse complement.
TGTGGGCACGTCTGTGAGACTTGGTCTTATAGCTGGTTGATACAGAAGCCCACTGTGGGCAGCACCATCCCTACGCAGGTGGGCCTGTGCTAGCTGAGCAGGAGCTGGGGGAGCCAGCAGGAGAACAAGGCAGCAAGCAGTGCTCCTCATGGTTTCACTTGAAGCTTCCTGCCTTGGATCCCTCACGGATGGGCTGCCACCTGTAAACCAAATAAAAGCCCTTTTTCCTCTGAGCTGCTTCCGGTCAGGGTGTTCATCACAACAGAAACCGACCAGAACCAGCAGGGTCCCTGGGAGAGGAGAGCCGCCACCTCTGGCAGCAAGTTCCTGCCGCACGTGGAGCTATGTGCTCCACACACAAGAGTCTAAGCTTGAGATTCAAGGCAGACCTGGATTCAAGCCCTGACTGGTTTTTACCAGTTGTGTAACTTCAGGTGAAGTGAGTAACCTCTTTGAATGCCAACTTCCATACTTATAACAGGAACCACTGCCAAGGCTGTTGGAATGAACTACAGGAGACAACAGCAAAATAAAGCCCCCAGCCAAGGCAGGGTGGGGGTGGTGGGAGGCGTTTTCAGAGAAGGGTAGCTCAGCTGTGTTTGAGGAATGAGGCGCTGCGGTGGACAGGAAGGCGGCGAGGCTCGGGATGCGGTTTCAGCATTCTGAGCAACCTCTGCTGGGCGGAAGGCAAGGGCTGATGGCAAATGGGGCAGCCGGAAAGGCCCTTTGGGATCTTCTTGCTGCAGAGGCTCCTCTAACGGTCAGCTCTGTCTTCTGAAGTGGTGAGTCTCGAACCCTGGAGGTGGGACTTGCCAGAACTCTAAGGCAAGTGATGCGTCATCAGGCTGCCTGCTGTACTGCTCCCAGGTGTTGCTAGCCACGCTGGAGAGGAGCAATGCCGCCAGATGAGAGAGAGCAGCAGGGAGGGAGGCTGAGTGCATGAGGCACATCCCTCCTTCCCTCCCCTACCCTGGAGATGACTGTCACTCTCGGGCCTCTGGGGACAGGCCTCTGAGGCAGGGGCTCTTTTCCCCATAGACTTTCTATGAGCGCAGACACAAGGTTTTGGAGGAGATGGATATCGATAGCAGAGCTGAGAGCCAACAGCCAGATGCTCTGGCTCTGAGAAGATAAAACGCCCCTGGCCAGCAGCGCTCAGAACCCCATAGGTTCGAGCATCTCCCCTAGGGCCACCTGCCTGGGTACATCCACTCAGCTGCTGCTTGCTTCCTAAGCACAGCACTCCCTGGAGGCCCTTCTCCAGGCCAAGGCCGGTCCAGGCTGCCTTGCTGGTGCCCCGCCTCCTGAGAATAGCCACTCTGGGAAGGAGCTGACTTAAGCTGGGGGCAGGCGGGCGGGAGGGGGGGGGGAAAGGGCGGCAGGCACTTTTCCCAACTATCTGCTAAGTGAGAGACCCCAGCTGTGGCTCTTCAATCTCTGCCTCCCTTGCTTTGTCCAATACTTCCCTCCAGCCTGCATCTTTCTTTCCCCTTCTCTTGCATCCTCTTGTCTGAATGACAATACCTCCAGTCCCATAACAAGTCCTCTCACAGAATGCTGTCTGTCCATCAAGCCCAGGTGCTGTGCCTAGTGCTGCAGTTTCACATTCAATCCAGCCGGTGAGGTTGTGGCATTGTCCCTATTTTACAGAAGTGGAAACTGCGTTGTCTGGTCAGGTCAGTGTCTGATCTTTAAAGCCAAGCGTTCACTAATCACACCATCTCTTCTTCTTACGGATGAAGTCAGTCCTTCTGTAGGAATGGAGTTTCTTCCCCTGCGGTCTACGTTGCTGATGCCAGTTATCTGCTGATCTCCCTTCCCAGGACAAGCACTGAACGTCCTCGCCCACTGCCTGGCAGCCTATGGAGCTCCCTGGGAGAGGCACACCATCTCCTGCTGGGGTCAGCCTTCACAGCAGGCTACGCTCCGGCCAAAAAAGCTGAGTTGATGAGACATCAGTCCTTCGGAGAAGAACCTGAAGAGGTAGCGTCCAGTCCTGCTAGCTTCTTACTCTTTTTCTCCACCCTAAGGACAGCATGGCCCCCAGATGTAATGATCCGTCAGCACTGACCCCAGAATGAAAAGACACATGAGGCAGAGACTGAGCTGCTAGCCTGCAGCTGCTGACACACAAGCAGGAGTGAGTGAGCAAGAGACCTATTGGTTGAAAGCCAAGAGGACTTTGGAAAGGTTAGCCCAGAAAAGCTAACTGATGGGCTTTTCATTCTGCCAGTACAGGCAAAGCAGGAAGCGAGGGGCTATGGTGCCAGAGATCGGGGCACTAGCACATCCATAGGAAGCATCAGGGTGGGACACGGAGAGCGCAGAGCAGGCTAGAGGTTCTAGATTGGGTCCCCGAGCTGAAGATTCACTTACCCTGTCCATAAAGTCCAGGCTGCTGGGCACCATAGGAACTTGGAGGTGGCTGACCATAGGGGCCCCCTGGAGGTGCACCACCATACGGTCCGCTTGGGGTTCCAGACGGGATTCCTCCAGCACTGGGGTATCCATAGGGTCCTCCAGGGGCAGGACCTCCGTAACCTCCACCAGGGGGCAGTCCACTGCCATACTGGCCGCCACCATGGGGAGGCCCAGGGTAGTAGCCACCCGGGGGTGCTCCAGGTGCCTGTCCTGCAGCTCCTGGGCAACTCTGTAGGAAGAACAGGCCCGAGCAGGGAGATGAAAGAGGCCCCAGCAAAGCACTTTACAGCTACAGAGCCCCTGCCCTGCCGGCCTTCTGGCTGCTGCTACAGGTGAGGCTGGACTTATAGCTCTTTGCTCAGGTGGCCTTGAGACTTCCAGGGAAGCTACCAGTTACACAAGGTCATACCAAGGGCGTACAGTTCAGGCTGGAACCTTGTCCAGCTGACTCCTCTTTCCTGCACATCAAAGGCCCTGCAAAGTCTGGGATCATACCCAGCTTGCGGCTTTATCCCTAGCTTCTCAGTAGACTTACATGAACAGGCCAAAAGAATCAAACAAAATGCTCAGCCTTTGGGACCTCTGCCTTCACCTGCAGAATTCACAGCACGAGTGCGGTCTCTGCCACACAGCTCTGGGCCTCATCAGCCACCACTGGTGTTCTCACAGCACGGGCCCTGCACAGCAGCTCCTCCCCGCCTACATTAGCTGACCACGCATGGACATTCCCTGTCTTTGTGGCTCTGAGGCAGGTGCGGAGCCTAGTCCCAGGCCAGTGGGGGCGATGACCAAACACCACAATTTGGGTTTGTCATCCACTAACTCATGTGACTAATGCATCGAGGAAGGAGACTGAAGCAACTTCCTCTTCGGAGTAGATTGAACAAAATCCAGCCCAAATATGAGTCCTCCATTCCTCTCCCTCTGCCTTTTGTCTGTCACTGACAAGGAACAGTTAGTGCATCAGGAATAGGATGTGCACTTCTTGGAGAAAAGCCCTGTATGGAAGTAATGAAATTCTATAGAGTCTTTATAGGAGGGAATGAAAGGAGTTTTGTCCCAAAAAACAAGCAAAAGCCATTTGCCATTCTTCCGAGGCTTGTGAAAGGAAGCTGAGATTATTTTGAGATATAGATGAATAAAAAATATCAGGGGCTTGTCCAGTAAGTTGGATAACCAGACAGAACTCTGGTTCTGTCCTGTTGAATGAGAGTCATTCTCTGTTGGCTTGGGGTTTTTTGTTTTTTTTTTTAAAAAAGGTATATTGAGAAGAAACAACCATTCTAAAATGGCTAAAAAGAGAGTTAATGGCTGCAGGGAAATGAGGAGTGTTCAAGATAAACAGAGACGAGTAAATCTAAGCATCTTTGGGAAAGTTGTCTTTTTTCCAGGGCTCAAGCCATTAGCTCTAATTGTTGTAATGCAAAAGGAATTACTGTAGGAGGTGAGTTCAAGTCCTGTATGAGAGGCAAAAACAGGAGGAAGAGCCACGGGAAGGCCAACGCAAACTGATATTGCCCAAGAACTAATAAAAAGAATTTAACATTATCTTTTTGGGAAGAAACCATTGTAATCAAACAAATCAAAACAAACCAAAGCAATTCTTAATCATCAGGGTGTAATGGAAAAAGTTTTTTTAAAAAAGGCAGTATTTTACATCAATAACTATAGCACAACAGTTATGAAGGAGCACTAGGCTGGATGGCTCCGGGGGATGGAGACAAGATTAGCAGCACAGAGAGCACGTGAACGCCCCATTTACCAGACTTTGGGGACCACAGAGGACAGGATAATTCCAGGCGCTGAATAATGAATGGTTCTGTATGGTCTGCCTGAAGCTCTTCTTGGATTAGCAGATGTAACTAAGTTTGTCCCCATTAATTAGCTAGTGATCTCCCATCGGGGGACCCTCTATCCAATAAAGTTTGTGTCGGTATTTCTCATGGTCCCTGAGGACAAAGGACATTCAGGTACAGAGGTGCACAAGCCCGTTGAGAAAGGGGGTCTCTACCCCAGGGAAGAAAAAGTAAGTGTAAAACAAATGGTGAAAAAATGGCAGTTCAATTTTCGAAAAGTACACATAAGGTTTTTTTGTTCTTACAAAAGTAGGGATTACTTTTGTCACTAACTCCTTGAATGTCTAAAACTGGGGGACTGAATGTGCCCATGAGAAGGCTAGGGTTATTTAGCCATAACAGAAACACCAGCTGCTGTGCCTCTAATGCCCTTCATGGGGATTTAGTTGACAGAAACACCAACTGAGTCCAGTGTGCTCTGAGGAATCAAGTTCTTGGCTTAGCAACCATTATCGAGGGTCTGTGGAAGTGGATAAGGAATAATAATAAATTTTGTCGATTGAGTTAGGGTTGGAATTTCTTGGCGCAGCTGGAAATAACTATAACATGAATCTGAGCAGGGTAATCTGAATCAACGGCATGCGGAGGAAAGAGATCTGGGCAAGCAAAATTCCTTTTATAGTCCAGTCCGATTCACCTAAAATCAAGCCAAAACATTCACTAGGAGGGGTTCCCACACATCTATGGGGAGCCTCTTCACCTCTCCCAATGCCTCTGATTTTCTATCTTTAATTAGAGGTAAATCTAACCCAGAGCTGGGTGGCATGCAGCAGAGGCGCCACAAGGTGTTGAGCCTTGTGCTCCCGCCGAGGCAGCACAGCGCAGGGCACTGGAAGTGAAAGGGGGTTTGCTTGTACCACTGAGTCAGTCCGGGTGCTCATTCTTGTGTCCCCCCAAACTGGATCACTTTCCCCATCAACTCTAGATATGGTAAGTTTTATTTACACTGCTTTTGGAAATGGCCTCCTTTCTCACATTTGGAATAGAGGGCCCCAAGGCTGCTGCTGCAGCTCCTCTGTGTCAACACTTTGGCAGGCTGTTTATTGTATCAGCATAGTATGAAAAGGATTAGCGACTACAGAAGGATTTTTTTGTTTTGTTTTGGAGACAGGATTTCTTTATATAGCACTGGCTCTATAGACTATTCTGGCCTCAAACTCAGAGATCCACCTGCCTCTGCCTCCTGAGTGCTATGACTAAAAAGGTCCACTACTGCAGGGCAAAGGTTTTTTTTGTTGTTGTTTGTTTTTGCAGATGGAATTTGAATTTATGTGAGCCCATGAAAGGTAAGGAGACAGCAACTTCTTTATTATCTATCTGCCTTTCCAATGCTTGCCGTGTGGACGTCCATAAAGGGCTCTGTAGACTTTTGTCTGATAGTAGAAAAGGACCTGAGGGAGGTAGGATCAGCAACTTTGACCCCAGTCACTGTAGTAGCAGCTGAGGCTGGGTCTTAAAGTCTCCTTGTCTGATCAAAAGTAACGTGGGGCGGGGGGGGCGGGGGTCTGCCTTTACTACGGACAGGCCTTTGTCCATCCATTCCCAGAGCCATTATTGAACAGTGGTGACAATTTTTATAAGGGCTTGACAGTCAAAGATAACTCTTCATACGTATGTGCAATAACATTATTATTCTCCTAGTAAAATGGTTTGAACTTCATTCTCTGCGACAAGTTTTGTGAGATCTTTGGATGTGGAAAGTGCAGCCCTTCGTGGGCGGAGTCTGGCCCTACTCTGACGACTGGACCTTCGTGGGCGGAGTCTGGCCCTACTCTGACTACTGGACCTTCATGGGCGGAGTCTGGCCCTACTCTGACGACTGGAAATGCAGCTGCCCATTCTCCTGCCTCAGAAGCTCAAGGCCACTTTATGGGTGTGGATAATGTATTATATTAGCAGCTGGCAGAGAATCAGGCAGAGGGCAGAGGCGGTGCGTGGGATGCAGCAGGAGACACTCCTGGGACACTTCTTTTTCTTTTGGGAAGGCTGTATGGCTAACCCAAACTTGGTTCCGCGATTAAATGTTTTAGTTGCACCGGTTGTACAGAGCAATGCATTTGGTCGCCAAATCTCTCCCAAGACTCCTGAATCAAGTGTCCTGTGGTTAGGATTCCAGACTATCTTAGTAACAGTCAATAGCTGATAGTTGGACTTAATGACATTTTAGCTCCAGTCTCTCTAAGTAAAGTGAGGTTCAGAAGACAGAATTCCCCACAGTGAGAAGGCAGAGGCGGCAGGCTTTTGGGAAAGCCTGCTTGCTCCTTGGGGCTAATTGAGAAGTGAAGGCGAACTGGGCTTGATGGAGAGAAAAAGAAAAAAAAAAAAAGAGTAAGCACAGGTGTGTGTGTGTGTGTGTGTGTGTGTGTGTGTGTGTCCCCTGCTCCTGGGATGTGCTTACCAATTTAGCCACTCTGAGGTATCCTGATTTCCCTTTCCCCACTCTCCACCCTGCAAGGTGGACCAGGAAGGAGCTTCCTGGGAGATGCCTGTTGCTCCTTGTCTCCTTTGATGGCCAATATGTCCAAAATTAAAAATCCCATTTTCCTAGGGTTCTTCAGATGCTCATGTGAGTTCAGATCAATCAGTCATCACATCGGGGCACCCAAACTTATCAATACCACCATAAGGAGCTAGGTGTGGCTTGCCTTTAATCCCAGCAATCAGGAGCAGGAGGCAGATGGGAGCTCTGTGAGTCTGAGGTAAGCCTGGTCAACAGATCAAATTCCAGGACAGTACAGAAAAACAAACAAAACAGAACACCAACAGCAAAACTCACATAATAAGAATGAAAATGAAGCCAGGCACTCAGGAGGCAGAGGCAGGTGGATCGCCGTGAGTTCGAGGCCAGCCTGGTTTACAAAGTGAGTGCAGGACAGCCAAGGCTACACAGAGAAACCTTGTCTCAAAAAACATGACATTCCACATGAAAGAAATGGCCCAGATGAACAACATTAGCAAGTGTTTTGGGATTATGGATGGGAGGTAATCCAAACAGAAATTATTAGAGGCAGATGACATGGCATGGAGGCTGGGAGATAGATGAAGGGCGTTTAGGAGGTAATATCTGTCATGCTCCAGGTGAAAATAGGCTGTTCTAAAATACATCAGGTGTCTGTGTCTTTATTGATTATAAAAGCGGGTTAGATAATACTGCTGTAATAATTATAAGCCTAATAATAAACATTTATTAGGCCATACCATTAAATTAACAGCAACAGGACTCTTAACAAAGCTCTGTATTTATTGAACAGCACAGAGAACAAAGAACACTTCCTTCCTTCTCTCTGTTTCTTTCTTTCTTCCCTTGGGTTTTTGGTTTTTTGTTTTTTGTTTTGTTTTGTTTTGAAACAAGGGTTTTTCTGTGTAGCCCTGGCCATCCTTGGAACTCACTCGGTAGACCAGGCTGGCCTCAAAGTCAGGGATCTGTCAGTCTCTGCCTCCCAAATGCCAGGATTAAAGGCACGCACCACCATGCAGCTCTTAAGGGACTTTTCTACAGAGGTCGTTAGCATAGTTTTACTACAACAACATACAGGCAAGAGAGAGAGAGCGAGCGTGTGCGCGCACGTATACACACACACACACACACACACACACACACACACACACACACACTGTTCTGCGTCAGGGGCGAGAGGATATAACTTAAGAGTAAGGCTCTGCATGTAGCTTGGGTTGTAAGCACCGACTGCATGGGGCATCCAAGACAGGTTACACAGGCTTACACAGGCTGAGCACACAGTAGGACAGCAGATTGGACACATAGTAGGACAATAGACTGCATACACAGTCTTCACTGATCTTAAGGCATATGAACTTCACCGCTAGGTCTGAGGAAAGATTCAGTCTGTTTGAATGACGGAGGTATTTTCAGGGAAACGTATCAGCACACTAGCTGGTGGCTCGCCCTCGCCGAGCCTCAGGGTCCTTAGGCAGCAGTGCCTGCCTCACACTGCCTGTCCTGCACTGCCTGCCCCACACTGCCTGCCTCACACTGCCAGCCTCACACTGCCTGCCTGCCTCACACTGCCTGCCTGCCCCACACTGCCTGCCTCACACTGCCTGTCCCGCACTGCCTGCCTCACACTGCCAGCCTCACACTGCCTGCCTGCCTCACACTGCCTGCCTCACACTGCCTGCCTGCCTCACACTGCCTGCCTCACACTGTCTGCTATATGAATGAAATGAGGCTTGTTGCACGAAGCCTGCTGGAGCAAGAGCTTGGCATGCAGCAACAGGGAGGAAACTCAGAAGTCATACATAAGCTGTCGGAGCCAGGTCCAGAAGCCGGTCTCCTGGGAGAGACCTATAGCTTTTCCAGCCACATTCCCTCTCTTGTCCACCTCTGTGTTACACCAGCTAGGAGCTCTGGAGGCTCGGAGTGGTCCGTTTCCCATCCCTACATGGGTTTGGCAGAGCACAGACCAAATAAACAAACAATATGTATTGTTTATTTTTATGTATCTCTCTCTCACTCCCAAAAGTTGCTTTGATCAAAGCTAGTAGTGACATGCTGGCCTTTGAAGGGCGTAGAGCTATTCCCCACCAAAAGAAGATAGAGGGGGGAACACTGTAGACACAGCAGACAGATAAAGCACAGACTTAGGGGTGAGCACGGTGTGGTCAAGGAATGGCGATGGCACGCTGTGGACCCACAAAGGAAGGTCCCTCAACAGCCTCCTTGATCAGGCACTTCTTTTGCTGTTTTTCAGTTGGTGGGTGACTGTCAATGTCTGTCCCTCAACCCAGTTAAGTTCCCTAGGGACAGACATAGAGCTCCTTTCCTCCTCCTCCTCTTCATCATCATCATCATCGTCGTCGTCGTCACCCATCATCCCCCTAGGCCCAGCACAGTGCCTGGTACCTGTAAGCCTCCATAAACATGTGAACAAATAAGCACTGCTTTGCAGAGTTAAGAATTTATGCTGGAGAAAACAGATCACCCCAGAAGGGTTTCCGATACAGGAGGAATGTGCTCTGAGCCTTGTTTGGAGAATTAGCCAGTGTGGGTTTGGAGGATGAGCTGCGGGGTGGAGGGAGGGGGCAGGGGTGGGAGTGCAGCCCAGGTGCTGGGCAGGCAGAGCGTGAACCAGACAGCAGGCGCAGGGATGGGAAGAACGGGGTGGATTCTGAAGCTATTTCCGAGATAGACTAGACATGACTTGGCAACTAATTGGATTAGGCAAGAGATGGAGGGGGGGTGAAAAAAGCAAAGTGTTTCGAATGACTCAGGTTTTTAGCTTGCACATGATGAAAAAGGTGGAGCCATCAACAAGGGAAGGACAGGCTGGGGAGGAGGCTTGTGTAGGGCTTTGGCCTGGTCCCAGGGTCACTGAATGATAAGTTAAGGTCTGAACCAGAAATGAGAGCCAGGCCTTGGACTCCATGCCCCACTCCCAACCCTTTCCAGACAGTTCCTCACACAGTATTTCAGACACTTGGGGTGGAGGGCAAAAGGCAAGAGTTCAGTAACCATGGTTTCTAAAGCACCACAGAAAACTATCTCGGTGTTTTTCAGGCTCGGGGATATAATGAGGCGAGGTGCTTTAAGCTCAATCAACTTTGGTTCCTTGAACCTGAAGACTAATTGCTCATCCCCATTTTAGAGATGAGAAAACGAAGATGCCCCAAGTTGAATATATTTTAGATCATGTGGCTAAAATGAGAAATGGATTCAAAATAGCACCTGCACATGTGAGGGCCTGGCGTACGCCTGTGCCAAGAGCTGTGCTAAACACCTGTCAAGTACGATGGCTTTCTGCCGTGGACACAGATAGCGGGAAAGGCTGAAGGTGGCCAATCAGCACCCAGAACAGAGAATTTCAGATTACATTCTTTTTTCCCTGTAGCACCTAGACTCCATAACAGTTTGCTCCAACCTCACAGTTAAGAGCAGTGTCCATTTGCACTCCTGCAGGTGACAGAGGGCTCAGCCCCTCCCAGTTCAGAAATCCCTGCATTCTCTTTTAGCTCAGTCTTTTACCCATAGGCCTTGGGAGGCTCGGAGATAACAAGCAGGTCTAGACTGACTCCTGAGGAGGAGGGGAGGAGATGGCAAGGCGAAGGCAAGCCTGCTCAGAGCTGCCTTTCAAGCGCCTGACGGAAGAGGCAGGAGCCTAAACTAAGGGGTTAAACAGCCACGAGAAGACAGAAGGACCAGTGTGGGCAATCACCAGCAGCGCCTTGTAAAATTATTTAAAGGTCAGAAACATGCAACCAATGAACAAGGAGCCAAGAGCTGTCCCGAGACTTTAATTACCACCTCTGTGCTGACACTCCAAAATCTTTGCAGCTTCATCTCCCCTGAGCTGCGGCCCCACACGCCCAGCAGCCTCCCGACCTTCCCTCCCACCTCCTGCAGCTCTTCCTGCCCATCTCCCGTGCCTCCCGACACCCACTCATCCAAATCAAAGCCTTCGTGCCCTCCCTGGTACTTCCCTTCCTTCCTGTCACCCCAATTAAACAGCGTGTTCCCTCAACTCTTCCTCCCAACAGCCCGTCACACCAGCCTTTACCAGGTCACCGTCCTCTTTAGTCGAGGACTTCAATAGCTTTGAACCTGGCCACCTTGTCTCAACCTCTCCACTTCAATCTCTTCTTTCAAGGCCCCAGAGCGCTCTGCGGGACAAATGCAACAACCCTTTCACCAGCTCCCATCCCTCAACACTCTTAGGAGGGGACCAGACCCCTCAAAATGATATACAGGACCTTTTGGGATCTGGCCCTTGCTTACATTTCTGGTCTCATTTTCTTGCCTCCTGGCCCCTCCTCATTAAAACCAGACTAATCTTAAAACTGCCCCAAAATATTGGACATTTTTAATCTCTAAACAAACTCTCGGATAATTCTGATACAAACCTGCACTAAGAAAAACGCACTATGGAACGTATTTTCTTTTCTTTCTTTCTTTCTTTCTTTTTTTTTTTTTTAGACAGGACATCTCTGTGTAACAGCCCTGGCTGTTCTGGACTCACTTTGTAAACAAGGCTGGCCTGGAACTCACAGAGATCCGCCTGCCTCTGCCTCTGCTGGGATTAAAAGTGTACACCACCACACCAGGCTGGAGTGTACTTTCTTCTTCTTCTTCTTCTTCTTCTTCTTCTTCTTCTTTTTCTTTTGGGGGGAGGGGTTTCGAGACAGAGTTTCTCTGTGTAACAGCTCTGGCTGTCCTGGAACTACTCTGTAGACCAGGCTGGCCTCAAACTCATGGAGATCCACCTGCCTCTGCCTCCCAAGTGCTGGGATTAAAGGCGTACGCCACCACTGCCCAGCTGGAATGTATGTTCTTATTTGCTTCCTGGTCTTTGTGAGGTTATTTCCTTAGCTGGAATACATTTTTTTTTCCTTCTCCCAGCTTACACCAACTAGTGATTCTCTCTGCCCCCACCCCACCAGACTGGCCATCCTGTACTGTCCTAATGCCTTACACCCACTCCCACTCAACAAATACAGTCTACACACCTGCATTCGTCTCCCATGTGGAGAGTTTTCCACATGCCACACTTGACATTAATTATGCCATTTCCTATTCACAGTGAGTCTGCTATAGGTACTGCTGTGACCCCACTTTAAAGAATGGGAAACTGAGCCTCAGGTCTTTACAACAAATTTCTGTTAAGCAAGTGGCGGAGCAGGGATGTGACAACCAATCTCTCTGGCTAGGAGACGAAGCTCCAAAGCTCTGAGTTCCATCAGGCAGGCTCCCCCACTGAGGCAAAGGGCGCTTGACTTCTATGACTCCAACACCCAGGCAGCCTTTGAGCAGCGGAAAATTACAGGAACTGTGACTCCCACCGATGGCTGTAATCCTCCAGAACTATGCAGTGGGTGGAGGGGAGGCAGCTCTGCTGAGCCTCTGCATGACTTCAAACATCCGGTTTTCCTTTCTTAGAACACCTGGGACGAGGAGGCGGACAACTGTAAGGTGGGGATAAAAGCACTATTCCTTTTTCTGTTCCAGATACTTTCTCCTGGTGTGCCTTTTCAGTATTCTGCCCTGAGCATAAGCCCAGGCACGATGGCAACGTACCAATCATGGCAGTGGCAGCAAGTGCCGTCACCATACACTGCCACGTGCTATGCACCACTGACATGCAGAGCTCTCTATGTCCTTTGCTGCATTCCATCCTCCATGCACCCACCTCACGGGTGCTATTTCTCCCTTTCTGTAGGTAAGGGAATTAAGGGCCAGCCCTTAAATGGGCTGGCTATCCAGGAGCATATCACACTTACTAAGTGGGTAGGGTTGGGGTCCAGCCCAGGTCTGTCTGTCACTGCTTCTGGAGTGGATACAGGTCATCCTCAGCACTTATGAAGATGTAGCCTACTGTGGCTAGGAGGACAGCCCCCCCCCACCCCCAGCAGTATCCTGTTCGCTCTGCAAGCAAGAGGACCTACTTGCATGGCTCCTCAGCGCCTAAGTAAAAAGGGCCAGGTATGGCAAAGCATGCCTGGAGTGGCAGGGACGGTGGGGAGCCTTGGAGTCTCTGGAACTCGCTGGCCAGAAAATCCAGTACAGTGAGCTCCCAGCTCAGTGAGAGACTGTCTCAAAAACTAAGCTGGACAGCAACTGTGGCAGCTACTCAATGTCAACCTTGGACCTACCAATGCTCACTTCCCCCCACCCCAGTCCCATAGGATTCTGGGGTAGGATCTGTGCCATTCTTAGCTCAGAACAGGTCTTAGGTAGGACCCAGATCCATCCTTTAAATAAGCTCTCAGGTAATTCCGATACAAACCAGCCACTAAAAAAAAAAAGTACTATGGTGGGCTGGAGACATGGCTCAGCGGTTAAGAGCACTGGCTGCTCTTCCAAAGGACCCGGGTTCAATTCCCAGCACCCACATGGCAGCTCACAACTGTGTGTGACTTCAGTTCTTTAGCAGATCTGGCACCCTCACACAGACAACATGCAGGCAAAACATCAGTGCCCATGAAGTAAAACTAGATAAAATTTTTTAAAATTCTGTAAAAAAAAAAAAGAGAAAAAAAAGTACCATGGCAATGCTTTCCCAAACCAAGCTCCTCCGAAACACCAGTGTGTCACACACACACACACACACACACACACACACACACACACACAGGACATAATACAAAACAGATGGGGTAGGGTGTTCCCTGGTTAAGTTTTTAGAAATATTACATATTCTAAGCCTTTCTGACAGATTTACAGTGAACATTAGCAAGCTGTATTAAACAGGACATTTCACAGACTTGCTTAACCACAGCATCCTTCTCTACGAACAGCGTGCGCTAACATCTCACAAAAGCCAGCAAGTGGCCTGACGTTTGGGAAACGCTGCTGTTACACTTGCAGTCTCAGCCCACACTGGCCTCTCTACTCACGTCTGCTAAGCATGCAATAAACAGAGTTCAAAGCTCAACTCCTGGCCTCACCCTCACTTGCTACGTGTGACCTTTAAGGCTCTCTGGATTTTCTCCTTCCGCCGTTAAGTCAAGATAGTAAGCCTTGCTTGCCTGCAGGGAGGCCCAACTGCTGTGTAGAGCCAGCAAGATGGCTCTGTGAGTAAAGATGCTTTGCTGCCAGGGCAAAGGAGTTCGATCCCCAAGACCCACATGATAAAGAAGAAAGAAGAAGAAGAAGAAGAAGAAGAAGAAGAAGAAGAAGAAGAAGAAGAAGAAGAAGAAGAAGAAGAAGAAGGAGAAGAAACAGTCTTGTATTTATGCACATGTCTAGTTGGCCCCTCCTTTCCCCCCCCCTTCTCCCCCCCTACAAAGAAAATCTAAGAAATGCTATATTAACTGTACAGGGCTATACATCTTTTGGTTTGTGACCATGGTCAATCAAGGCTTGGTAATATCCCATTTGATTTTGTTTCCACTTTTCTTGCATGATATTAATCTCTTAAATTACTATGTGATTAGCCGGGTGGTGGCGGCGGCGGTGCACACCTTTAATCCCAGCACTCAGGAGGCAGAGGCAGGTGGATCACTGTGAGTTTGAGGCCAGCCTAGTCTACAAAGTGAGTCCAGGACAGCCAAGGCTACACAGAGAAACCATGTCTCAAAAAACCAAACCAAACCAAAAAATTACTCTGTGATCAGGGCGATTATTTTGTCCAATGTGAAGTAAGGGGAACGCTTTGAAAAATCCTAGAAAGCAACGTTACATTTCACGTGCTGTACAGGGATCACACAGTTCTAATCACTCTGTGGGGCGGGCTCTACTACTCAACCCATTTTTTAAGAGGAAACTAGCTCAGAAAAACGACTTAAAACTAATGTGGCCAACACTTGATTCTTTTGACTCAAAACTACATATAAGTACCTCACCGCTCTGTCATCTACCTAATTCAGGATACAAACACACACACACACACACACACACACACACACACACACACACACACACACACACACAAATCACACTGCTATGATGCTCCTGACACCTAACTATGTTTTCTCTGGGTTTCCCTTTATCTACCTGTGAAATGACGCTAACTACCGTGAGTAGTGTAAGCATCTCACTTCTGGCACCTGCTACCACTGACTGTCCTGATTGTTTTGTCGCAGTACGTGTTGAGTGAGTCGGGAAACTTGTTTTTATCCCACGCCCAGAAAGACACGAGAGAACCAGCGCTCTAAACGCCTTGTCAGCACAGAGGATCCTGCCCCACCAGAGACTCGAGGGGTGAGCCCTGGGCTGGCCCAGCTAGAATTTATCTAGTCCACAGACCCCGCAAAGGTGGGCTTGAGCGACGTCAGAGGGGATGCGACACAACAACCTCGCGGGGGACTCTAGGTTACGTATGAAGAGAGCGACAGACTGGCCTCTTTGTTTTTCTGCTCACGCAAGGCCTTTCTTAGATGAACCTCTGCGTGGAAAGGGCGCAGATTAAGTGAGGCGAAAGAGCCGAGGAAGGAGAGTTGCCTCTAGACAAAGTCCAGACATTGATGCCGCTGCTACAACTCACCTGCCCGTATGGATAGCTGGCCATGGCGATTATGACGTCATACAGTTGTGGAAGGCGGGGCTTCCTGCCCTCAGCTTCTTTTCTCGTTAGGTTTGGGGGTGAGCCTGCTTCTGATTGGACGGTAAAACTGCCAATCTTCCGGCCTACAAACGGAAGTGACACTTAGGGCAGTGGGCGAGCACCTAGCCGACTTACGGGAAGAGCGGAGCCCCGGGTAGGAGTGTCCGGAAGTGTTGGCGACGGTAGTGGCGCGTTTATTTTTGGTTTTCGTGACCAGGAGCGGCCCCCGGGGCTGGTCAGACCAGGTTACCTAATGGGGGAGACTGGATAGGTTGTTTTTGAGGTGGCCATATTATAAGCTGGCAAATCGGATGCATGTTAGTTACAGCTCTTTCTGTCATTACTTTATTTTTACGCCAGGCGGTTGCCATGGCTACTGGGAACTGACCCCCGCCTCCTGGAACTTAGGTGCCATTTAGTACTTAGATGCTAAACAGATCTTTGGACAGTGGAGAAAGATCAAGCCACCAGGGTAAAAGGAAAATTAAGATGACCTGGTGCGTCTTTCTTCATAAATGGGGAAACTGAGGACCAGAAAGCTAGTGACTTATTTGCCTAACTTCAGTGAGTTCCCAGCAAAATGCGGCCGAGGATTAGTGTCATTGGATGGCTAGGTCTCAACAAGGTCAAATCCCAGCTCCTGAGCAACCAGCTTCGTGTACTTGTCTCTTGGGGTTTAGCGTCTACACTTGTTGGCATGCTTATTTGATTAGTTAAATTCCCCTATGGCCCTGCTTTGGTGGCACATGCCTTTTAGTCTCAGCATTCAGCAAACAGAAGCGAGCCTATCTACATAGTGAGTTCCAGGCCAGCCAAGGCTTCGTAGTGAGCACCTGTCTCAAAAACAAACAAACAAACAAACACAATAACAACAACAACAACAAAACTTCCATGTGGACAAGAATTGTGTCCGGTTTGCTTGTAACTGTATCGCCAGTATCTACAGCGCCAACACTATACTTTTAAAATGAGCAAATGAAAAAGGTTTCTGAGCTGTTATCCAGCCAGGCCAGGCTTATCTAGCCAGGCGCTTTCTCATGTCCAGTAGTGATCACGGTGCTGTCCATAGGACGGTCTGCAGCGCCCGATCCTCATCCACACCTGCAAAGGGAGACAGATGTTTTCACTCTGATCCTCCAGGCTTTTCATGACCTGGCCTAGCCTGACCCACTCAGTGTCCGCCTCTCAGTTTCTATGCTCACTTTCCCCCTTCAACTCTTTCTTTAGTGAGCAGATCTTTTTTTTTTTTTTTTTTGAGACAGGGTTTCTCTGTGTAGCCTTGGTTGTCCTGGACTAACTTTTCAACCAGGGTGGCCTCGAACTCACAGAGATCTGCCTGCCTCTGCCTCCTGAGTGCTGGGATTAAAGGCACGCGCCACCACACCCGGCTTCGCAAGCAGATCTTCTTGTTCGGGTTTTTGGTTTTGGTTTTGTTTTTTTTTTTTAAATCAGTCTCTAGGGCTAGAGAGATGGCACAGAGGTTAAGAGTACTGGCTGTTCTTCCAAAGGTTCTGAGTTCAATTCCCAGCAACCACGGGGTGGCTCACAACCATCTATAATGAGAACTGGTGCCCTCTTCTGGCATGCAGGCACACATGTGGCCAGAACACTGTATAAATAATAAATAAATCTTTTTTTTTTTTTTAAAGATTTTAAAAATCAGTCTCTAGCAGTATGATCTTATTTTATTTCTCTGAGTCACAGTTTTCCCAAAGGTCAGTTAAAACAATGTTAATTGAAAATGCACTTACTACAGCCTCTCACACTCAGGCTTTAAGAGTCACGCCACTCATTTATGAAGACCAGTGGTCCCCTCACACTCAGCCCTTCAGTCCCAGCCTCCATTTTATCCCCTCATGGCTCCCAGCTCACTAGCTCCTCCTCTCAGTCTCACTTTGTACCCAGTCCTGCCTCTGTGTCACAGTCAAGCCCAGTATAAGGAAACTTGCCCCTTCTGTCTCAGAAAATCTGCACAATTTCTCATGCCAAAGACCCAGGATCATTCTTGTGTGTCTGTTTTTTTTTTCCCACATACTCCCCAACGTCCATTTGCTTTCGTTCAAAAATAGATATTTGTTTTGCCCCATGTTCCAACCATCACTCTACTCCGAGAGCACTCTGTAATCTGGCCTCCACATCAGTGTCTTCTTATGAAGCTCCAATATTCCCTTCTCTACTGAGAAAGCAGAGTAGGCACCTTAAAATGTGAATTAAATGCTGTCATTCTTTAAACTCTTCTGAGGATTTCCCATCACTCTTAAACAATAAAATCTAAAGTCATCTTTATGACTTTTTGGTCCTACAGGACCTAGACCTAGAGGTGTGACACCAGCCTCAACAATGCCGTTGCTGTCCTCAGTTCACTGCAGCCACAAGCCTGGTCACCATCCCAAAACAAACAGACCTCATTCCATCTCGGGATCTCTGGATTCGTTCTCTCTTTTTGTTTAGAGTGCTCTCCTTTTAGCTTTCCACTTTTTTCCTGTCTTGTCATCCAGCTCCCAGTTGTGAGTGAGTGGCATCCTTAACACCACATCTAAGATATCTTGTCTTTCAAGCATATGCCTGTCATCAGACATAACCACTGTATCTCATTTTATCATATAATGTACTATATTAAATTGTCCCCTATGGGGGGAGTGCACAGAAATCAGCATTTGAATTATACAATAACCTTATGCCTATATCCCCCCCTTTTAGTCCAATAAAAGACTTGTTCTTTTACAATAACAACTATGTAATAATAATAATAATTATGAAAGTTATTAGGTAAGATTTATGCTTATCTATTTGTCACCCTAGGATAAAGCATTCTACTATCAATTTCTATTATCCTAAACAATTTAAGATTAAGAGTGAGACTATAACTATCTAGTCTTCAAGCCCATCAGAGACTTAAGAAGGAATAAATATTACCTAAATATGTAGGAAATGCAGGCAAGCAGCTTCCAGAAGTATAGACATAAGAGAAATATTTGGCTACCTGGACAGTCCTCCAAAAATTGATAATGTTGGAGCATTATCTCCAGCCTTCTGGCTCAGAATACTTGGCAGACTTTTCTGTGATGTAGGAATTATAAAGGGCTTGCCTATTTTGTCCTTGAAAAGCTTGGCAGTCAACTCTCCTGCATCCAGTTTGTCCAGTTTTGGGGCAGTATTCTGTCTGTAACTGACACAAGAGCATTTTCTCACCCAGGGGCTAGCTTGCCACATATGAAGCCTTTGAAGCTCTTTGACGTGGAATGGGGTGCTGCCAGGAGCACACCTGTCTCGTTGTCAAAAAAGCCTTACACTAATAAAGTCTTTAAATGCTACATTCTGTAGATTTCTGAGGGTTTTAAAGACCATCTATCTTATAGGAATTGTCTGTTCTTAGCTATTTTTTAATCTCTTAATCTAGGAAACATATTTTGTGATGAACTAAACTAGTATCTAACATGACCATGAGTAGGCTTGTCTAACTGCTAATATACATTTCTTAATTATCCTAAACAATTCATAATAGCAGCTTTCAAAAGGAATAGAACTTAGCATTGCAGTTTAAAGAATTACATAGGCACAATACCTTAACATGTTATAACCAAACATAATCTTAAATCTGTATTAACATACACATATCTATACCAATGTAATATTTTGGCTAATTAATGTTTTTTGGTCTAAAAGTAGATTCAATAATCTACGCTCTTACATATCATTCCTATAGCCAACTACGTTAAAAACAATAACAAACATCCGTCACCCATAGATGACCAAAAACCATCTATCTGTCTTGGGAATGGGGCGTAGTTTTCTTAAATTGCTTTCTGCTGATTTGGGACATTGTTTTCTTTTGTGAAGCCCAAGAAAATCTAGGATATTGTCCAGTCTTGAGATAGTTAGCTGTAACGTTTGCTGTCTAGTCTCTGAACGCTGAGAAAGTTCAGAATTTAACTGAAGTCCTGACTGGAACAGTCTGTGATGCTGGACTCTCCAGCTGGGCATTTTGAAATTGTCCCAGATGCATATTTTTGAGGAAGCAGTTATTGAGGCCGTCTGTGAGGTAGGATCACCTGAGCTACTCGTCTTTTTGGTGTCTGGTCCTGTTGTTCTGAAAAAAATACATAAACTTTCAAAAGTATTATACAATTTTGTATTAATATATGTATGAGCTGTGCAGTGAGCACAGTACAATTAATGATGGGTTTTCTTTTGGTTGTGAACCTAGCCTTTAACGGCTGAGGTGGCGTACAGCTTTAATGCCAGCACTCGGGAGGCAGAGGCAGGTGGATCACTGTGAGTTCGAGGCCAGCCTGGTCTACAAAGTGAGTCCAGGACAGCTAAGGCTACACAGAGAAACCCTGTCTCAAAAAAAAAGATTTCTTTTGTTTTGTTTTGTTTTTTGCTAAAGAAGGCAAGGCATTTGTTTTTATATATGTTAGTTTGGACTGTATAAATAAATTGTAAAATAAATGATTATCTATGCCATATAAAAGGATGGCATGAGAAATTCTGAGGATTTTGTAGCCAAAGATTTATTGGCCATGCATAGCTGAAGTCTGGCTGGGGACATCAGTCACAGAACTGTTCCCATGTGGAGGGATCAACAAACTATGTTTCTTGTCCTGTTTGGTCTTCTTGATTTCTTTCCTTCTGTCTGCAGGCAAGGTCTTTAGGAGGTCTCTCCCTGTCAAATCTGACTTTACCTGCACATCATAAAGTGTACACGTGCATTGGAGGATTATCGTGTTCTTTTAAAAAGATTTATATATAGTTACCTGTACTGGTATGTGTCTGTGTAGGGGTATGTGCATGTGAATGCAGGTACCCATGGAGTCCAGAAGAGGGCGTCAGATCCCCTGGAGATGGAGTTTCAGACAGTTGTGAGCCAACGGACCTGGGTGCTGGGAACTGAACTTGGGTCTTCTGGAAAAGCAGCAAACTCTCTTAAGTGCTGAGCCATCTCTCCATCTCCGTTTGTACTCACTGCCTAGAACAGAGCCTGCATGAATACAGTAAGTTTTAATGATCAACATTATCATCGACATGCATTGAATGCTTACTAGCTATGAGACATCGTGCTAAGTCCTGCAAATTGTTCAATTTCCGGCACAGACTTTTGAGATAAGTGTTATTATCTAGTTATAGAGGAGCAGAGGAGTAGAGATGCTAAATGACTTCTCTAATATAAAAAAGATAAATGGCGAGCCGGAGCATGGTGGTGCATGCCTGGAATCTCAGTGTGCGGGAGGCTGAGGCAGGAGGATCACTAGTTCTAGGCTAACCTGGGCTACATGGTAAAAATCATGTCTCCAAAAACAAACAATAAAAAATAAAGGAGTATTTTGGAGAGATGGCTCAACAGCACTTGCTCCTCTTGCAGAGGACCCAGGTTTGGTTGCCAGCACCCCCCATGGTGGCTCACTAACCATTAATAACTCCATTTCCAGAGGGACCGACTCCTTCCTTCTGGCCTCTGAGGTGATCATGCACACATGTGGTACACATGCATAAATGCAAGCAAAATAGTCATACAGATAAAATAAATCTAAAAATATTGATGGAGAAGCCAGGATTTCTGGCCAAGTTCTGAATATTTTAACAACGTAATGCTATTATTAGTATGTCATGTTGGGGTGTAGCTGGGAGTCTGTCTTTGGTGTGGGGGGACTTAAGAAACCATGCCTGACCACACACCCCAAAAGACAAAACGGAAGAAAGTGGTCAACACAGGGAAGAAGCTGACTCCATCCAGCCACCGTGGGGAGGAACAGGAGCCTGCATCCTCCACCCTGTCTTCATGGAGCTAACAAGGGCTCTGGGTTCATGTAAAGAATAAACAAAAGCTGGTGGCGAGAAACGCACCGTCCACAGCTCTGGCTGCGGTCTGGGTAACCAGCATCCTGAGGTGAGTTATACAGAACCTTCTGGGTAGTAGCAAGGTTGCTGCTGCTTGAGGTATAGTTTTGGCTCCAAACACAGTGTTTATCAGTCAGACCTGCAACTCCTGAAATCCAGGGTAACTGCAAGAGAGTATAACTCAGGACAAGCCAGGAAGAGAAGATGGAGCCCTGTCAGTAATTGGTGCCTGCACGCTTAAGGCAATGACGAGAGACTTCTAGGCGCTGCTCTTGTGGTCTGGAACAGGGCATTGCAAGAGGGCATTGCCAGGTGGTGGTGCCCGTCTGTAATCCCAGCACTTGGGAGACAGAGGCAGGTGGATCTCTGTGAGTCGGAGGCCAGCCTGACCTACAGAGCTACTTCTAGGACAGCCAAGGTTACACATAGAAACCATTCTTGAAAAAGAGCTTCATTGCCAGGCTGTGGTGGCACATATATTTAATCCCAGCACTGTGGGGCAAAGGTAGGTGGATCTCTGTGATTCGCGGCCCACCTGATCTACAGAGTGAGTTCCAGAACAGCCAGGGCTATGCAGAGAAACCTTGTATTGAAAAACCACACACAGACAAACACACAAAGCCTCATCCTTTCAGCGTTTTGGAGGATGAAGTAAGAGGATGATTTGGTCTTTTTTTTTTTTTCCTTTTTTTTTTATTTTTTTCTTTTTCTTTTTCCCATTTAGAGTCTCGTGTATCCAGGCTGGCTTAGGACTTGCTATGTAGTCAAGACTGATGTTGAATTCCTGATTCTCCTGCCTCCACTTCTCAAGTGCTGAGGTTATGGATGTGCAACACTCTGCTCCAGGAAGATCTCAAGTTTGAAGCCATCCTGGGCTACCTAGTGAGACTGCCTAAAAACAGAAACCAAAAAGCCAGCAGTTGGCAGTCTACTGGACAGTCGGAAGCCAAGCCCACCCAAGTGGGCTGAAGCAGCCTCACCTTAGGGACATTTTCTCTAGAGCACTTTTCCAGACAAAGGCTAGACACCAGAAGGTCAGGGAGCTTCTGATGGAACCAGATCACAAGGGAAGGGCAGTGTACTTTGCAAGAAGGCATGAGGTGGCTCTGGGAGAGAGGAGCCGGGTTCAGTTCCAACAGCTCACAACTGTCTGTAACTCTAGTTTGGTTGGATCCAACACCCTCATACGGCTTCTGCAGACACTGCATCCAAGTGGTGCACAGGCATATGAAAGGGAGGGGGAGGGGCAAACCAGACAACCTGGTCCCTTCAAGTCCTTGTGTAAAATGTGAGTGTCCCAGACTGAGAGGAACGTATGCTCTGTCTCTTCTGTTCAGTCCAGGAAGAACAGCCACGTTCTGTTACACTTGCTTTAATTTTGCTGTCAGTTGAAGACACTGACCACAGTTCTGTGCGGCCTAAAACTCAGGATAGGTATTTGAGGTACACAATAGCTAACTGCTTCTGAGGCTGTGAGCTTGGCTTCCGTGAGCTCAGGCTAGGAAGGGACAGCCAATCAGAATATTTTTTTTGTCATCAGTTTACCTTTTAGCTTTGTGGCCAATTTAAAGTTCTAAGGCACTCCTCTGGTTCATTTATAAGCATTACAAGCAGAAGATTGCTGGCTGTAATGTCCTCATTTGCTGGTTTTAAGATGCCCCTTGGAGCCTGATGTGGTGGTGCATGCCTTTAATCCTAGCATTCGGGAAACAGGCAGGCGGATCGCCGTGAGTTCAAGGCCAGCCTGGTCTACAAATCGAGTCTAGGACAGCCAAGGCTACACAGAGAAACCCTGTCTCGAAAAACAAAAAACAAAACAAAACAACAACAACAAAAAAGATGTCCCTTGGAGTATATGCCTCCTCTCTGAATTCCCTAACACCTTGCCTTCTACAACAATTTCGGGCTTCTTTGCAGATCTTGAAGCTAAAGCAGCCCCATTTACCGTGCTGTCTTTGGTCTTGCACGGGGAAGAGCATCAGTTGTGTAGAACATTCCTTCAATGCTTAACATGTCTACGTGCAGAGGTGAGCAGGGATTCGACTCAGAGGTTTTCATCACAGTTTATTTTGTGGTGTGCATCTGCTCACTCACGCATGTGCCACAGGCATGCGCATGTGGAGGTCAGAGGACACCTTTTTGGAATCGGTTCTTTCCTCCCACCCTGTAGGACTGGAAAGATCAAAGTCAGGTCCTCGGGCTTGACAGCAGGTGTGTTTCCTTGCTGAGCCATCCTAGTCCTGGTCCCAAAGTTTAAAGTAGCAAAAAGAGGCGAGTGAAATAAAAGTGGAGACGCCATGCTTTCATCCTGCTTTCAGTCACCTCACCGCCCCAGTGGCCAGCTAAAGCTTCCAGCAAATGCAGCCTCTTAAAAAATTGTTGGTGGGACCCAACTGTGGAATCTCAAAAAGGAAGAGGTTCTGAGGGATGGGACAGAAGGTCAGGAACATTTACCCAGAAGGAACAGTGATACTTAGTCTGCGAAGTGAGGTCATGTGACTTACCTCACTTGCTCCACAAGCACTTTAGTCTGAGTCCCTTAGATGCTGAGGATTCCCCACCTATGGCAATCCGTGTGTGTGTGTGTGTGTGTGTGTGTGTGTGTGTGTGTGTGTGTGTGTGTGTGTGTGTGTGTGATCTAATGCATGGAGGTCTTAGGGCAACTCAAGGCAGTCAATTCTCTCCTCCTACCATGCGGGCCCCAGGGAGGGAACCAAGTCACCAATCAATGTTGCCAGCAACCACTGAGCCATCTCACCCGCCTCATAAAAATTCTTTGCATTCTTTTATTCCAGTAAAAGGCCTAAGAGAACTCACAGTTGGAGGTCTGCATAATTGGGGGGGGGGGGAGTCAGAAGGGTGCACCCAAGTCTTCTCTCAAGCAGCCAGACACCAATCAAAGCCAATTGGAGGATGGGGGCAGGTGTGTTTACTTTGGAGGGGAAGATGAAAGAGAGATCTTTCAAAGACTGAAAAACAACCAGCTCCTTTCCAAACCTTAACCACCTAAGGCAGACAGAAGTGGGTGGGTGTTCCTGTTATTGTTTCAGCTCTGCTGGAAGGGGAGGAAGCTTGGCTTACTCGGCCTTTCTTAGGGATGTGAGAGCTTTCGGGTCACCGAAGGTGTGTGGTTGACCATCAGAGGTGGTGCAGAGCTTGAGAGTGGAAGGCCTCCCCAGCGTCACCTGGCTGGGTGCCGAGCTCCTGTGTAGCACTCTAGGAGGGCACACCACCACCCACCTAATTGTGGAATTCTCTTCCATTCCAACTAGGTTCTGGCTTGAAGTTTAGATTCCTTTTGGATTTTTGTGGACTAGAGGAAGACTCGCTACAGCTTCGCTGTAGAACCCACTGTAAAATAAGAGCAGCACATACGGGTGTCTAACCTTTGGCCCCTTACATTATGGCCCCTTGGGAAGGAAAGAAAGAGCTTCTCTTGTGAGGGGCTAACAGGCCTCATGTAAAGCATAAATGCAATTGACTTACGTTGAAGTGTAGTGGAAGGAAAATATTATGACAAAAGGGAAGATTTCAGCTTCCAAGGCATCCAACGTGGCATTTCTTTTTCTTTGCAGAATAAATATGCAGTAGCCTTGGGCTGCTCAAATTAAGGGCTCTCCAGTCCGTCCTTCACACTGCAGTTGGCAAACTCCCCATTAGGCAAACCTTTGTTTAAAACTCACCAGTGGCTACCCACTGCGTGACCCGTGCTCATGCTCAGCGTGGCAGCCCCCACTGCCTGTGTCGCCCTCTCTCGACCTGCTGTGCTCAATCATCTCTGGACCTTGGCACACGCTGTTCCCTGTGCCTGGATCAACTTCTGTCTAGACAGTTAGGTCCCGCAGCGATGCGCCTCCCCTGCCACCTGGTACTGTCCCACCATCCCACTTGGTTGTAGTCGCTTAATGAACTGCTGTCTCTATTGTCGTTGTCGGGGCTGGGTCCATATCTGACAAGTTTGTTTCAGGATCTCCAGAGCCTAGTATAGTCCCTGGCACAAACTAGGAAGAGGAAATGGACTCCTATTAGACCTTGCCAATCCGAATGATCTCTGTGTTGCCTTGAAAGTCTGGAACAGCCTGAGGAGTGGAGACAGAAGCACAACAGGGCTGGGGATGTGACAAGCTGCCGAAGGAGCCTGGAAGGGACCCCCCTCCCCCCTTTTCCTGCAGCTTCCCGGCTCCTGAGTTGATGAGCAAGATGCACAGATTTTTTTTTTCTGCTGACCACAGAAGAAGAGACTATAAAACCCAGCCTCCCGTCTGCTTCTTCACGGTCCAAGAAAATACAGCAATTTCAAACTCCAGGGAGAGAGGCACTCAAACTGTGAAAGCTTCAGCCTCGCCTGTCGTAGAATCCCACAAAGAATCCCACTCAGGCAGAAGAGTGAAGGAGGCGCTGTTTTTAAGGATTGGTTTTCCAGTGACCCTCAAAAGGGCGTGAGTTTGATGTCTCTCATGCCTGTATCCCCCCCCCCCCCCCCCCCGGCCTTCAGAGCAAACCTGCTCGATTCAGCAGCTGGTCCTCGCTTCTTTTTCTTTCTACTTGTGCCAATAGGCTCCTGGTCGCTGGGACCCATCACCAGTTTGCCTCACAGGCTGGGCTGACAGTGAAAGCCGGCCCCTCCCGCGGGAGCGCCTTGACATCTGTCCTCGTCCACTGTCCAAAACCTGGATGCTCCGTCAGGGCAATGATGATGTATTTGCTGTTGAACATTTCCTGTTAGAACCAGAGTTAACAGAGAATTGCTGGTGAGAGATGAAAAGAGAATCAACTCTCCCTGTATATCTCAAAACAGCACAGGAGACACTTTGGCAGGCTCAGGAGCATAGTCTGGCCACGGGCACACCTCCGTCTCAGGCAGGGGGAAAAAAAAATAGGGCAAAGGTTCTGAAGAGCCAACCATAGGCTGGTACCAAAGCAGAGAAGGGACTGTTCAAAAGTGTCCTGAAATGCCAGCTCCGGAGAGATATGACAGGCAGCTTGAAGGCTTCAGGCAGTTTGGATAAACATCTAGACTTTGAGTTCATTTCTGAGCCTGCTCTGTGATCCCTTTGAAGTTTATCCAACTTGAATAAGCCCTCCAGAAAGCCAGGGCCAGTAAAATAGGCTTTCTTTGGAAGTCCCCCTGGATTTGCCCTGTTGCTTTCTCCCAGGGCAGCCAACCCATCAGGACCCGCGATCTGAGGAGCGGAGAAGAAAGGCAGTGGAGAGAGCCCGTTCCTAGAATGTTCAGCTCATTGTCTTCTTCCTTTCTTCCTGTCTTTTTTACATATGGAGGGCACAGCAGACGGAAAGCCCCTGGTGGACTTGGGAGACCACAAGCTTTGATCTAACCGTGGCTTGCCTGGGACCTCTTCTCAGTGACCTAACCCCAGCTATTTCTGAAGGCCCAGCCTGAGATGCGCATCACTATTTGAAGTCTAGGAAGTCTCTGCCTGAAGCTGGGAAGTCGTCGGTGACAGAGCCCGGCGTGGGCACAGGCTAGAGGCTCCATCTCATTGCCCAGAGGAGCGCCCCCTGGCTGCCTAGGCCATCTTTCCCCCTTTCTGTGCAGGTTTTCTACTCATGAAATTACTGGAGCGTTGAGAAGTGGCTGCATGCATGGAGGGGTCCGGGTGGATGAGCACATCTCAGCTCTGGGTGCCATCTCCCTAGGTGCAAGCAGGCTCAGCTTTAGGTCACACCAAGAACGGGTGCCTAAATACTGGGTTCATTTGGGAAGCAAATAGGGAGCAGCCTTTCTGAGCTGGGCAGGGGGGTGAGGGTGGGGGTTCTCCAAACCTGCTATTGGTTCATTCAGAGGCTAAGCTAGTGCTTCTTCCCTGGGATTGCCTGGAGAGAGAGCAGGGCAAGCGGGCAACCCAAGCATAGCAACACAAACCTACAGGCTGGCCAAGACCTTGACGGACACACCCTTTCATAACCTGGGCCCAAATGACAGAGAAGATGCAGCTCAACACCAGGGGAACCCCATAGAAGTGGGGTTACAAATACTTTTGTTTATTGTTTTAAAAAAACATCAACAAACAAGAATAGTACAAACATTCACAACCCATTAGAGTCCTGTAAGCTTTGGCCATTTATTCCTAATGGAATCCTTCATCTCAGCACTGGTGGTGCATTCAGCCAAAAGGCCCCTTTATGGGTGGATACTGCTGCTCCACTGGCATGGCCCCAAAGCAGTCTGAGGGGTTGCAGTGGCCAGCCTTCCCTGGCTGGCCCATGGGACCTGGGGGACCGGGGATGCCAGGAATGCCTTGCTGGCCCATTGGCCCTGTTTCTCCCATCTTGCCATAACCTGGAGGGCCTTGAGGACCTAAAGAGAGAAGAGCCACAGAAGAGAAATCAGGAGACCCAGATGACAAGAAGAGACAATGGTTGTGACACATGACACCTTCATTTCATACACATTTGCCAGGTTGAGGCATGCTGCCGTGAGACCTGTCTGCTTCTTGCATTGATTTCACACAGGCACCACACCTATAGCTAGTGTTAGAGTATCTGTGTGCCAGGAAAAGGATCGAGAGTTTTTAATACATCATTATAGCCACAAAATATTTCTGGGGAAATGGTACAGGCTCAGAAAGTCACTCAGGGGTAATACCCATGGGTAAGTAGCTAGGTCATCAGGCTTTGACCACTCTCAATCCTCTTAGAGAATGACTTTAAAAAAAAAAAAAGAAATTAGCCAGGCAGTGGTGGCACACGCCTTTAATCATAGCACTTGGGAGGTAGAGGCAGGTGGATCTCCGAGGCCAGCCTGGTCTATAAAGTGAGTCCAGGACAGCCAAGGCTACACAGAGAAACCCTGTCTTGAAAAACCATATATATATTTAAGTATACAATGTTTTGCCTGAATGTATGCCTGTAGGCCAGAAGAGGGGACCAGATCTCATTATAGATGGTTGTGAGCCACCATGTCATTGCTGGGAATTGAACTCAGGACCTTTGGAAAAACAGGCAGTTCTCTTAACCTCTGAGCTCTCTCTCTAGCCCTGGAGAATGACTCTTGATGGCTTAAAGAACCTCATCAACATCACGGGGCCAATAGGATACCAAACAGGCCTTGGACTAGGGGTTCTGGTCCCTACACATGCAACCCCCACCACACTGCATCCTGCAAGCCTAGCTTAGGACAGAGGCAGAGGCTCAGTCACACTCCCCACTCCTCCCCCTCAGCCCTTGAACTGGGAGCATTTCTGTAAGTAGTAATTAGGCCGGCGTTGTTTGTTCTACTCGGTTATGTTGTCATAACGAAATGTGCATTGGGGGTGGGGGCCCTGCTGTTCTGGAGTCATGCTCTTAAAGGCTGGGTTCTCCTACCTGGGAGGCCAGGGAGACCATTTTCTCCTGCGATGCCAACACCAGTGTCTCCCTTTTCACCCTTGGTACCAGGCAATCCTGAGACAAAAGAAATGAAGTTAAGTCCTGCCCCTAAACAAAAATGACAGCCACATGGTTTCACACACACACACACACACACACACACACACACACACACACACACACACCACCACCACCACCACCACCACCACCACCATATTCACAACAGTCAGCCCTCATAGACGCCCTGGAGACCCTGAAGGTAGAGCTACCTCTTATTCCTGGCAAACCCTGCCGTCCTTCTCGGCCTATCTGACCAGGGAGCCCAGGTGACCCTGGAGCACCTGGCCGGCCTGGGGAACCATCCTTCCCGGGAGGCCCTGGCCGGCCTGGAGCTGCTGCAGCCATCTCCATGGGGAACTGCATCCTGGAGGTGAAGTAAGCGATCCTCTCTGAAAACAAAGACAAAGGCCAGGTCCCTGGGTGACCAGGCACCTGAGTGACTGTAGATGCTGCAGACACGCCACCAGCATGGGACGGCCTTTGGCTGAGTATCAGGATGGGGAGAGTGAGCTGGTCTCTTGAAGGAGGACATAAACCATGGCCTCCACATGCTTTCCCATGTAGATCTTTCAGAAGCACAGACCTTATTTTGGCATCTCTCTCTCTCTCCCTTTTTTTTTTTTTTTTTCGAGACAGGGTTTCTCTGTGTAGCTTTGACCATCCTGGACTCGCTTTGTAGACCAGGCTGGCCTCGAACTCACAGCGATCCGCCTGCCTCTGCCTCCCGAGTGCTGGGATTAAAGGCGTGCACCACCACGCCCAGCGGCATCTCTTTCATCTAACCACCGTCCCTGGTTCACTGCCAGCTTCAGAATATGGTCCAGACAGGTCTCTTTCCCAAGCAGGATGCCCAGCATCCATGTCCCCGCCCCCCTCACTTCTCCCCCCCCCCCCCAGTCCACAGCACACAGGCAGGAAAAAAAAACCCACTTCAAACCCCAGCAGCACCTTCTACCTGCTGCGCCCCTCTCCCCACAGGTCCCTCCACACAGGGCTCATTTGAAATCGGCTTTCTTAACCTCCTTTGCTCAAGTGGGAGATCAGGAGGGCAGAAGAGAGAGCCGATCTATCTCTGAGCAGGGCAGGTGCCAAGGAAAGTCTGATGGATAGGTGAACACGTGCCTGTCACCCTGCTGTCTGTAAATGTGTGGGGGGTGGACAGGGGAGGACACTGAAGCTTTAAGGAGAAGGCAGGCAGGCAGGGCTGGGTGAAGAAATAGCTGGGAAGGGCAGGCATTGCCCACTGCCACCCAGCCAGCTGCCAATTACCATCAAACATTTTAATGATCTCTTGTCTGATGAACCTCTTGATGTCATCATAATTCATCGTGTCTCCCTGAGGAAAGAGAGAGGAACCTGGCCTCAATTATATGTCCACGCTTTGGCACTTTCCCAGTGAATAAGACTTGATTTCCAGAAATAAAGGATGGCGAGGAGGGCAAAGGTCCTGGGAGCCTCCTGCAGAGTCTTAATCCAAAGTGCTACCCACACTGAAATAATACATGTCTTGTGCTAAAAAGGCAGTTTGGGGTGGGAGGGACACCTGTAGCTCCCCCCCCCCACCTTCCTCACGAAGAACTAGGAGCCACCTCGTAGCCAAGCTCTTTCCTGCAGGATGTTAGGAGTTTCTAAAGTGACCATGTGCCTGCCCTATGGGATGGTGCCTGGCCGTGGTTGCCTCCCCTTACCATAGAGCCTGGTAAACCAGGCAGTCCAGGGCTCCCTGCAGGCCCTGGGGACCCAGGGTGGCCTCTCTCTCCTGCAGGACCTGGTGGCCCAACAGGTCCCATGGAACCGCTTTTGCCAGGCCCCCCGGGCATCCCAGATCTTCCCTTCTCTCCTGCTTGGCCCTTCTGTCCTGCAGGTCCTGGGTCACCCTACAAGGACAAGTCACAGCACAGCATTACCAACAGTTTCTTTTTCTTTCTTCTTTTTCTTCTTGCATTTTAAATGTAAATTATTCATCTTACATCCTGATTGTTATCCCCTCACTTGTATCTTCCCGTTTCCCCCTCCCTCCCTCTTTTACCCTAATCCCCTCCCCTAGGCCTATGACAGAGGGGACCTTCTCCCCCACCATATGATCACAGCCTATCAGGTCTCATCTAGATAGCCTGCACCAGGCCTCCCCACCAAGGGAAAGTGGTCAAATAGGGGGCACCAGAGTTCATGCCAGAGTCAGTTCCTGCTCTCGAGACAACTGTGGAGAATGCCCGTCCATTACCAACTGTTTCTAAGTCTATGTCACAATGTATCAACAACCTGCCCTTCCCCAGGTGCCCAGTATCTCCCACTGGACTGTGGCTACAGTGATACACTGATGTGCCCTTGCCTCACACCCCACCTAGAGCAATGCTTCCACAAGGCAGTGCTGGCATCACTGTTAGCTGGGAAATGCTCATGGCTCCCACATGCCCTCGGTAGGACGGGCCCCTTCCTTGCCCAGGACCATTCGTAATGTCCTCTTCACACACCTCCATCGGCCTTCTCTTGCCAGCTGTAGCTGCCTGTTTCTCTTTGCTTGAATCTGTGGTCTGGACTGCCCCCTTCCCAGCCTCAGCACTCCAATGGGAAGCCCTCTCCTCTCCTCAGCTGGAATACGCCTGCCCTTTCTGCAGCCTTCCTCGCTTCCAGTTAGAGTTAGGAGCTCTTCCTGGGGTCCCTCAGCATGGGCTTCTTCAAAATTTGCCCTACTCTAGTGTCAGTGTGACTAGGCACAGAGAATGTCATTGTTCAGGGACTTTTGTTTACCTCACCCCAGACCAACCCAGAGGCTCTGGAGTGAGCCAGAGTAGACAATGACTAGAAGACTAAAGAGATTTCTGTCCCTCCCCCCCCCCCCAGCCATAGATGGGACAGTCCCACGTGAGGTCACATCTCCCTTTCCCACCCATTAGCCACCTTAGGCCTACTCTGTGGCTAAACTCGCAGCTTGGCACTCCCAAATACTTCTCAAACCCAGCCAGTGTCTGCTCACCTTTGGGCCTGGAGCTCCGTGGAGCCCCTGCTGTCCCGGAGGTCCCTATAAGTAAGCACAAGTTCAGGGTCAAGTCTGGGCAGCTTCCCTAAGGCTCTCTGGGAGTGGGAGTGGGTCACATGCAGTGGGAAAACCACCTTCTCCCACCCTCAGATCCTGGTTGTATCCAGCTGGGCTGTGTGAGAAAGGATGACAGCTTCCCTGCCAACCAGGGGCGGGGGTAGGGATGGGGGTGGGTGGGTAGGGCTGACAGCTGGGAAGGAGGATGATGTCCCCTGGGGCATGGCCTTGTTTGATAGCGTTGGCCTGGTCCCTCATCACAGATGAACAGATGTGACAAGAAGTCAGAGTGGGAAGGCCAGTCTGAAACAGCGGAGGGCCTGGCAGGAGCCGGGGCCCGGGGAGCCTTTGCTTGGAGTTTGTCATCACTACTCTCTCTGACTGGAAGCAGGGTCCCTTAATTCCGTTAGACCAACAAGAGATACCAGCTCCTTGCATGTAATTGGCACTTGGGATCTGCGGGGGACTGGTTCCAGGATCGCCATGGATCCCCACGTCTGTCTCATTTTACACACCAGTTGTAAAATGGTGTGACCGTTGGCCATAACCTACATGTACCTGCCTGCGTGCTCTACATCATCTCTAGATCACTCACCAATAGCTACCACAGTGTAAACGCTGCAAAGTGTTGACATACTGTATTGCTTAGTGAATAATGATAAGTGGGAGGCGGGGGGGAAAGAGGGGGGAATGCTCCAGCGTGGCAGTACACACCTATGGGCTAGGGAGACCGAATCAGCAGGATCATAAGTTCGAGGCCAGTTTGGGGGTATAAAGTTCTAGGCCAGCATGGGTACAAAGTCTTAACAAAACAAAACAAAAAACCAAAGAACAAAACCGTCTGTATCTGTATATGTTCAGTACACCTGCGATTTTCCCCTGACTATTTTCAACCAACTTGAGATTGACTGGGTTTCTTGTCGTGGTGTGCTTACTGAGGGGATGAGGACTAGCAAATAATGAGAGTCAGGAAGGGATGTCCCCAAGAGAGAGGGAGAAGGATGCAACGGTACCTCTTTGCCAGCTGCGCCGTCTGACCCAGGCTCGCCCTGAGGAGCAGAGGGCATCGGAAACATGAGTTGTCACCCAACACAGCCTCCTGGGTCCTGGGCCTCACACCCTGCCCCACTCTGCTCTCTGGTCCCCACGAGGAGCCCTGATCCTGCAGCTCCTGCCCCCAACCCCCCACACCCCCCACCCAGCCTTCCTAAGCTACAGCGAGGTGCCCTTTCTTGAAAACCGTATGCAGTCCCTGGCTCTGAGAGTGCATTCAATGTTTGCTGAGGAACCACATGAACAGTGAGACCCTTGTCCTTCGTGAGACTGGCCAGGACAAGCTGAAGACCTCCCGTCCCCGTGACACCACGGCAAACGCTGTCCAGCCCTGAACCCCTGTCTAGGCCCTTCTGGTGGGCTGCGGGAGAAGAAAAATCTGTGATAACAGGACAAGGAGTGGACAAATCCAAGGCCCTGGGCAGCTCCTGAGTCTGTGGGTAGGGAGGGAGCCAGGAAGTAAGGACGTCTTCAGGGACAGTGGGCAGAGTTCAAGGTGAGCAGGAGTGCTGACCCTGGGACCCCTTGGGAAATGGGCCCAGTGAGCATGCCCACATGACTTAGAGCCATTCACCTCAGCAGGGCCTACCAGCCCTAGTCTGCTCCTGTGCCCTGGAAGAGAGTCTGCCTGGTGGGAAGCCACTGTCATGGAGACCTGAGCCCCCTTCCTTGGCTTCCCAGAAGCTTTGCATCCCTGAGACAGTCAGCTCCACCTCCTGAGGTTTGCCTCTCTAGAGCTCTACACAGGGAAAGCTCCGCAGGTTGGCTAAGGGGTGCAAACTGTGCAATGGAGCAGGCTGGGGATCAAGTCTCAGCTCTTCCTTTTACTAGCTGTGATTCGGAGCAAATCAACTCGGCCACGCTGAGCCCTCACTTCCTCGTCTGAATGCCCAGGGACAATTGCACCTCCATATATTGTTGCAGAACACCTTAAGAAAACACATATCCAAGCCCGGCGTGGTGGCACACGCCTTTAATCCCAGCACTTGGGAGGCAGAGGCAGGTGGATCACTGTGTGAGTTCGAGGCTAGCCTGGTCTACAAAGTGAGTCCAGGACAGCCAAGACTACACAGAGAAACCCTGTCTCAAAAAATGCCCCACCACCACCACACACACACAAAAAAAAAAAAAAGAAGAAGAAGAAGAAAGAAAGAAAAGAAAGAAAAAAGAAAACACACATCCAACCTAAGCTAAGGCTTACTTTGGCCTAGCCAGTGACCAATATAGCATCATTCTGAGTGCTAAATGGGCTGAGATCAAGGCTGGCTTCTGAGGAGCTCAGAAAGTTACCGTAATAATGTGCTGTGTTTCTGGTTCCTGATATTTTCTGTAGTTACAAGCTCTACTGGGCCAGGCGCAGGGACAGGGACAGGAGCAGGGGAAAAGTCAGGAGCAAGGGCAAAGCCAGGGCCAGGGCCAGGGGCAGGGGCAGAGGTAACACATGGACCAAGCCTTCTTTTTCTGACACCTTGTCAGGTGGGTGGTGTGTCTTCAGAGGCAGTGCTCTTGTCTGCAGCTGGCTCAATGCTGGCTTTGCAGGGCTCGTCTTTTTTTTAATGCCATACAATCCCCGGATGTAGGCCCCATGTAGCCGCTCTGCCATGCTAACAACCCTCTCTTTCTCTAAGGACCCCAGGTGTCCTTTCCCCTGGCCTGACCTATAAGGATGTGGAGTCTTACCGGTGGGCCGGGGTGTCCGGGTGTACCAGGCTGGCCTGGGA
The DNA here is from genome assembly GCF_964271855.1 of Acomys minous. Taxonomy (NCBI): domain Eukaryota; kingdom Metazoa; phylum Chordata; class Mammalia; order Rodentia; family Muridae; genus Acomys; species Acomys minous. The sequence goes on along the minus strand of NC_140487.1, from coordinate 105,975,426 downwards.
GGCCAGCCAAGCCCCTTTCTCCAGGGGCTCCCTGATCTCCTTTCATGCCCTAAAACAATAGGATGAAGATGAGTAGAGAATAGGAGATGCAGAACCCACAAACCAGAGGCAGACCCCTCACCATGTTCCAGGGGCCAGACCCCGAGGGGCAGGTGGCATGCCTGCATCTGTGGCGTGGCCCTAGGATGGCTGTGAGCTACCTCCCAAGCCCCTTTGCCTCATCCCAGAAGAGTGATGTTGTCTGGAAGGGACCCGCAGGGCGTGGGGATGGCGGGGCAAAGTCACTCACCATGGTGGAGATCCCGGGTGGACCTGGCTGGCCTGGAGGCCCCTGTGGCCCCTAAGAAGAAGAAGAAGAAGAAGAAGAAGAAGAAGAAGAAGAAGAAGAAGAAGAGTCAAAGGATGAGATGGACTTTAACAAAAAGCCCAGGCTGAGGGGAGTTAGGCGGCAAGAGCATCCTCACACAGCACTGCCTGTGTTCTCTTCCATCCTTCCTTCCTTTCTTTTTTTAAAGACTTATTTATTTGTTATTATGTATACAATGTTCTGCCTGCGTGTACACCTTAGGCCAGAGAGGGCATCAGATCACATTACAGATGGTTGTGAGCCACCATGTGGTTGCTGGGAACTGAACTCAGGACCTCCGGAAGAGCAGTCAGTGCTCTAAACCTCTGAGCCATCTCTCCAGCCCCTCCCCCATCCTTCCTTTCTGATCTTATACTTGAATCCCTTCCAGGAGCTCTGGTTTCAGAGCAGAGGCAGGGAGGGGCTAAGTGCACAGGACCCTGAGACCAGTGGTTGGTGCGCCCAGGCTTGTGAGGTGCAGAGGCCAAAGGCAGGAAGAACAAAACCACTAGCCGGGGTATCTCCTATGCTTCCTGAAGGTGGGCCCAGCATCCTGCTGTCCTATGGGGGAGGGTCTGCCCAGCAAGGGTCCACATGTGTCCCCCACCTCCCACAGCCACTGAAGGGACTCCTGCTGTCTCTGAAGCCTTTTGCCAGGTCACAGAAGAGGGAGGTCCCTGGGGCAGCCAAAAAAAAAAAAAAAAAAGCTGACCCAACATCCACATGTGAAAGCTCAGTGGCCCCTTACCCTGGGGAGCAATGACACACTAATCCCCCCAGGGATGTCCCTTCCTGACACTGCTGAGGCTGTGTCTGAAATGCCCACACTTCAGAGGTCATGTTCCTCTTCAGAACAACACCTCCTCTGAACCTAAGAACATGCAGCTCTCTCTTAGAGCACACTCCTCTAAGAGGAGTACGCCATGGTTCCTACACTGTTTATGCAAGACTCCTGGGGTGGGAATGGGTCATCGCTGGGACCAGTACATAGCAGGGGGCCTGGGTTAGACAGAGCGATGACAGGTGGAACCCAGGAGGTCCTCATCCACAGCCCCCCTCTCCCCCAACCCCCTACCCTCCACCATGAGTCTCTACTGCCATTCAGTGTGTGACTCTCTCATATTTACTGTGAAGGGGACTTGGGGAGACTTGGGGTGCCCAGAACGGGGCTTCTGAACTCCTTGAGATACATAAAAATGGGGACCCGAGAGTTCCTTTTTTTAAAATTTTTTTATTTTTTATTTTTGTCATGAACTACTTTTAATGTTCCCAAATGCATCCTGAAAAATCATACAGCTGTTCTACACTAGCACACAAGTAGACTTTGCTTTCTCTGGAGCCCTATCCGCTTGGCGCCGTCACACTGATCAAAGGCACCAATTGGCAGTTGTTTGTGTCACTGATGAGAACAGTGGATGGGAAACGCGATGCTACTAAATAAATGCTCTCTCCAATTCACCCTAACGGTAAAAACACCAACTGCCCACCCAGTTGCTCAGCCCAACTCCCTGCTTCCTCTGTTTCTACCACTCAGCCCTCCCTTGCTTCAGACCAAGGGAGCCAGCCATGCACCTCTAAGTACATTGCAGATCCCCTGAGCCCTCTGCTCCCCCTCCCTTCCCCCCACCCGCCTGCCACTTACCAGCCCTTCCCGAGTATGCCTGCTCCAGGCTCCTGAACCTACCTCTGAGGCATCTTTTTTGAAGCTCAACTTTTCTAGTCCTTCAAGCACTTCTCAGGCCACACTGCCCCCCCCATCTTCCCGTGCCCAGGGTGAGGGTGTTTTTGAGGTCCCTCAGACACACCAAGCTCCTGGCTGCCTTTGGTTGTAATGGTCACTGTGTCTTCTGCCCGGGGCTCTTCTCCCAGGCTACTCAATAGCTGGCTCCTCTCTTCGTTCTGGCTTCAGTGCAGTCATTTCTCCAGCAAGGGTTTCCCCCTGAGGTTCTCAACCTTCCTAATGCTGCAGCCGTTTAATACAGCTCCTCATGCTGTGGTGACCTCGCCACCACCATAAAATGATTTTCGGTGCTACTTCATAGCTGTTAATTTTTTCTACTGTTGTGAATCGTAATGCAAATACCTGACATACAATGGCGTGGTGGCGCACGCCTTTAATCCCAGCACTCGGGAGGCAGAGGCAGGCGGATCGCTGAGAGTTCGAGGCCAGCCTCGTCTACAAAGTGAGTCCAGGACAGCCAGGGCTACACAGAGAAACCCTGTCTCGGAAAAAAAAAAAAAAAAAAAAATCTGATGTATAACACTCTGCCCCACCCCCACCCCCAAAAGGAGTCGTGACCCACAGGTTGAGAACTGCTGCCCTAAAGCTTCCTCCCGGTTCTTCCTCCCTGTAACATCGCCTCATCTCTTGAACCTTTCGTTCACTTGTTTCCCTGCGCCTGTGGGATAAGGGCCCTTGTTTATCTTGCTCTGTGTTGTGGGCCTGATTTGGAGCAGATGGTCAATAATTACTTATTGACTAACTGAATGACTTGTGTCTGGTAGGCAAACGTGAATGTGCCCAGAGAACCCAAGAAGTGGTGAAAAGCAAAAAAAGCACTCAATTAGATGAATCTAAAGTCCCCTATATTGCTGCACGGTTGGAATAGCTCCTGTGGCTACCACCAGCTTGCCCCATCTCCCCCCAACCCCCACCCCCGCCCCAGTGGCACCCTAATTCATAGAAACAGAAACAAGAGCAGTTTAAACTCACAAGATGCCCTGGGGGTCCTGGTCGTCCCTGGGGTCCCATGGCGCCTGGCTCACCCTGCAGAAAAAGAAAGAGGTGACTCAGAAAGGGACTGACCTGCACATGTGTGCCTGCTATGTAGGAGAAGGCTGAGCAGAGCTGTGGGTGGGGTGGCATGGAGCAATGGCTAGAGGGCCGGACGGAGCTCAGAACTTTATAGAGTCTCGCCTTCCAAGGCTTAAGGGCCTGGCCTGGCCTGGCCTGCCTTTTGGGTGGTTGCCCAATGGTGCTCCCAGGGAGGGGACCAGTTTCAACTGTCAAGACAGAGAAGGGTCAAGATGGGCAGCAAGGGGCAAAATTTCACATCAGGTGGCCAAGGAGAGAAGGCAGCCACTTTGCCACTAAGAGGGAGGAAGAGGCTGCATTCTTTTTATTTTTAATTTTGTTTATTGTATATGAGTACTTTATCATCAGATCACATTATAGATGGCTGTGAGCCACCATGTGGCTGCTGGGAATTGAAACTCAGTACCTCTGGAAGAGCAGAGGGCACTCTTAACCACTGAGCCATCTTTCTAGCCCCGAGGCTACATTCTTGAACTTACTGGAGCCCAAGGCTGTGTCAGGGCTGCATGCACAGAACCCTGGGCCTTACCTCTGCACCTGGCCGGCCACTGCTGCCAGGAGGACCTGGTTTTCCACAGTCACCCTAAAAGAGAGAGGGGACAGTGGAGTTTGGTATCTCTACCTCATGTTGACCCTGGAGCAAGGGGGCTCTGCCACCTTGCCCTGGCTTTGGCCAGAGGGACTCCGGGACCTTTCGGCTAAAAGATAGCGGAGTCCTAACCCAGTGCACCAGGCCCTAGTGGCCTCAGGAGGCTAGGATGCTGGAGTAACATCTCAGCCGGGATTGGCTGACATGCAGCCATGTCTCCTTGACACTGGGCCTGAGGAGAATAGGAAAGCCTATTGACCAGAAGTCCCTCTTACCTTAGGCCCGGGGAGGCCAGGATGCCCCGTTTTCCCCTTGAAACCCTGTAAGGGAAAACAGATGATGTTTCTCTCACCCCGACCCGAGATGCTCACACACCTTCCTGTTCACGTTAAATCAATGAGGCCTCAGTCATAGCGTGAGGACATGAGGACACGGAGGCTGGAAGGAAGCTAAGAGCTCCAGGCTCCTTCCTGCAGCTCAACTTACCGGGGGTCCCATGAGTCCAGGAGGGCCAGCGGGACCTGGGTCCCCCTAGGGAAAGAGAAGAGAGAGCTGAGTCAGTTTGGTTCAGCCTTGGCCTAATTCATTCCCCACCCTCCCTGCCTCTCTGAGTCTACCATTCCCGGATTTTGTGGGGACCTCATGTGGGGCGGGGGGGGGGGGGGGGAATCTCAGCCTGGCTTGGTCTCTGGGGCCTGTGAATGGGTCCCAGGGCCCCCGTGGGCCTTGCTTTTCTTTCTTTTGGTTAAGGATGGGAATTGTGTCTTTAATCCCAGCACTCGGGAGGCAGAGGCAGGTGGATCCCTGTGAGTTCGAGGCCAGCCTGGTCTACAAAGCGAGTCCAGGACAGCCAAGGCTACACAGAGAGACCATGTCTCGAAAACAAAAACAAAACCAAACAAACAAAAGGGTGGGAATTGACCTTTGTGTTCCCCCTTTGCCATGTCCCCATCTCTCTCAGATTCCCCAGAAAAAATACCTCAACTGAGAAGCCAGGGCTGGCTCAGGCCTGTCATGGCTACGGCCAGATTTTTTCCAGAACCCAGCCTGCTTTTTCCAGTTGCCCCGAGTTTTGGGATATAATTGGCATCTTTGTCACCATCCTGTCTTTGGTGAGACCAATTCATCTATAACCTGGATAAGTCTATTAGGAGGAGTGAGAGGCCGGGGGAGTCTGATGCCAACAGAGAGGAGGAGACGCACAAGGGAGACTTGGGTACCCTGATGAAAGTGGGTGGGGGGCTCCTCATCTCATTCATGAGGAGAAGGAGGGACCTCCCGCCTCCCACCCAGCCCTGTCTTACCCTCAGGCCAGGCTTGCCATCCTTCCCGTCCAGTCCATCCAGCCCAGCAGGGCCCTGCACACAGGAGAGAGGCATTTCTGGCTTAGGAGGAGGGAAAAAGGACCCAGCCCCATGGCCCTCTCTACCTCTTACCCAACTCACGCACACCCTTCCCATAACGCAGACACTCACCCAGGTACCAGTCCCCCATCCTTGCCAGGCCCACAGGGCCACATACTTACCTGAATCCCAGGAGGGCCTGGAGGCCCAGGGGAACCAGGCAAGCCTGACGGGCCTCGAACCCCTTCACTGCCCTGAAACCAGAACATCCGATGACGTCAGGGCCAGGGATGCTAGGGACCCCTGGGAGTCAGGACAGTTGGATTTCCAGCCCTACTTCTGTCCTGGCCTAACTGATATATTCCACATGCTAGCTACCTGAGAACCTATGTCCTCATCTTCCAAGGCCCCCTTTTCCTCACTGCTTTATGAGGAGCGAGAGTTTGCTTAATCAGCCCCTTCTCAGAGTTGTCCCAGGAACCGGTACATGGGTGGGTGCATGTGTTTAATTTATATTGCTCTAATAACATGCCACGTATATGGGCTTTGATGACTCAAGATGAAAAATGTGGGGAGACTCCGGGGTTTCACGGGTCCCTCAAGGGCCATGGGCCTGCTGAAGTCAATGGCAGTGCAGTAAGTACCCCATCTGCTTTGCGAGGATGGAGCTGCAGAGCTCAAGGATATGGGGGTTCGGGTGGGGTGGAAGCCCATGGTGGCCAGGGCTCAGGGACAATGTCACAGGTATGTCTCCAGATGGTAGACTCTGAAGGATGCCTGGGGTGAGGCAGGAGGAAGTGTTCACGTGTCTGCCTGACCTGGGTGTCAGGACCCTTATGGTAGGATGGATTGGGAGAGGAGGTGGGGAGTTGGGCACATGACTGGGAGGGGACCTTGAATAGCATGCTGCATTTTGTCAAGAAACAGATGAGTGGCTTTGAAATCACGTCTCAGCGTCCCTAGGGGTTGCTGTGGGGAGCCTTGAAGCCAGGGGTATGAAGCAAGTTTCTGGCCCAGAGAATAGGACTTCAGAACCTTCTTCTAGGTCTTATACAGAGCCTCTTCTCGTGTGTCTATTTTATGTGAGGTTTTACACAAACTTTTGTCTAATGAAAGGCTCGGAGACTGTACAACGGCCTGCAAACACAGCCATAGACCCTCAGCAGCCACCAAAAGCCCAAAGCAGGGCAGCGATGAGAACAGATCGGAAGACAAGATGCTCAAAGAAAGGTTCCTACTTCCCCTGGAGAGAGGCACTGCCCTAGATCAGTGTGTGTGTGTGTGTGTGTGTGTGTGTGTGTGTGTGTGTGTGTGTGTGTGTGGTTCGGGGGGGGGGGGGAATGCTGCAGAAAAGGAACACAGCTACAAGACAGAAGCCAGGGGTACTGCAATACCACCATCTGCCAGGAGGGGTCAGCACAGTTCTAGCCAATGTCAGCCCCCACGAAGAGTTGCCATGAAGCGCCTCTATCCAGCAGTTTGGGATTCTCAGCAATGATCAGCCTATGCATGACTTGGCTGCCACCTCTATCCTTCATAGGGAAGGCTTGAGAGGGAGCTGGCAGCCATCACAGATCCACCTACTGGCTGACGGGTACTAGCTTTTGCGGGAGAGGGGGGCAGCCAAGGGACTTTGCTTTCTCTGAGACTCTGCCTTGGGTGGCTCCCTATCTCTTGGGTCCTCCCACTGGTTTTTCCTCACTGTACAGAGAGGAGCTAACGTGTGACTTCAGAAGAAAGAGGCTCCCAGAGACTGCAGATGATCATGGCTCCCTATGGACCCCGTCTCTACCCAACGTTTAGAAGTCAAGCTTGGTGTCTCTGACGGGTCCCACCCAGCACCCAAGGGAGCCCCAGCTTCTGAGCCAAACCACAGTGGGGCTATGTGCCCAGCTTATCAAGGCAGTCTCAGAGTCAAGCACTGTGGAGCTCCAAGGCTGCTATCCCTAACTTATTACAAAGTCACAGGCGAGTCCTGTGTCTTCTGGGCCCTTGGAGACAGCCTATGGGAAGAGGCACACTGCTCCTCCAGGTATGCCCTAATTCAAGGGATCCCGTTTTCATCCTTTCCTTTGGCTCCTTGCCCTCTCAGCTTCCTCCTGAGAGGGGAAGCTGGGCGAAGCCGGCCTGTCACAGTCCAGTTATCCACCTCTCCCACTCCCTGCTTCCTTCCCCTCCCTGCCTTTGCTACTTCCCTGGCAAATGGGAGTGCAGGCTATCCAGAGGCTGCTAGAAGGTTTAGGGAGGGCTAGGAGAAGGTGCCAGAGCCATCCATGGAGCCTGCAGTTGGTGGGCCCAGCCTTAAAGCCACAGTCTTGACTGTGGACTTCCTGGGGGCCTGAGCCGACTCACGGAGCATTGCATGGCTCACATCTGTGCCTTTGGCAGATGTGGGGTTTTGCTTACCTTTTCTGCTTGGGGGCCGGGTGGGCCAGGGGCTCCAGCTTTGCCTGGGAATCCTGGGGGACCCTGTAGCAACAAAGAAGCAGGCAGGAATAAAAGTAGGTTCCTCCTGGGGCTGGAGAGACGGCTCAGGGGTTAAGAGCACTGTTGCTCTTCCAAAGGTCCTGAGTTCAAGTCCCAGTAGCCACATGGTGGCTCACAGCCATCTATAATGAGATCTGGTGCCCTCTTCTGGCCTGCAGGTATATATCCAGGCAGAACACTGTATACTTAATAAACAAATAAATCTTAAAAAAAAAAAAAAAGTAGGCTACTCCTTCTCCCTTCCTTATCTGTCTGGCTCTCATGGCCACGTAGACTGTTTCTGTCACCTCTTGCCCTGGTCTCCTGCCCCCCACCCCCACCCCCACCCCCACCCCGCCAAGTTCACCTTCATCCAGCAGACCTGGGCAGGCCTGCTCCTCCCAACGGAAACACATTACAGGAGATTTTTCTATCTTTACTTACCGGTGGGCCTGGAAAGCCTGGCTGACCTTGAAATCCCTAGGACAAGAAGTGAGGAGGTCACCCCTCTGCCTGGCCACTCAGTGGAGAGAGGAGCAGGTCGGGTGGCCTCATGTCTATAGGCTTTGTTCCCCCATCTACCCAAGGTGGCCAATAGGGGAGGGTCTGCGTGGGAGGGAGGGTGGGTAGCGACCAGCCCCTTCAGTCCCCCTGATATCACTTACCTGGTCACCCTTCTCCCCAGAGCTCCCCTGGGGGCCTCGCTCTCCTCGGGGACCCTGTCACCATAGAGAAGAATGCAGCTGAAACCCAATCTTCCTGTCCTCGGGGGCCACAGGGAAGGGGCCAGGAGGCCTCCCCCTCTACATCTCTGTGTCCCTGCTCGCTCACTCACTCACCGCTGGACCTTGGGGACCTGGAAGGCCTTCAGATCCTGGTGGGCCCTGGGGACTCAAAGGAACAGAATCAGTCGCTCAGAAACATGAGGAATGGGGCCTGGGAGTAGGCAGGGCATGAGGTAGGAGTGCCCTCTCGACTTGGGGAACCCCCCCACCTCCCCCCCCCCGCCCCCCACCACAGTTGCCTGGAACCAGCCTCCTAACTAACCCTGCTACCTCCTGGCCTGCGCCAATACGGCCAAGAAGGAACAGCTGATCTCACTTAGGCACAGCTCTGACTATGTCACTCTCTTGTTCAAAAGCCTTCCACGACTCCCCTCTGTCTAATGAGTGAGGCGTACGCCGCCGTCCACTCATGCTGGGCTCACAGGCATCCTGTAATCTGTCACCAACCACCCTTTCCCGCCTCACTTCCTTCCCCCCCCCCCCCCCCCCCCGCTGTGTTTTGCTCAGCGCAGAACCGCTGTAGCCTAAACATGCTCCCGGAGGTTCATACCCCTAGACCTGCGCATTGCTGTTCCCTCTATCTGGAATGACCACCATTGGTCATCTCCTTCAGTCTCTCCTGAACCCTTAGGGAACAAGTGCATAGCTTTGTCCCTGCCTGGGTCCACCCGTGATCTCCTCGGTCTCTGTATGGACACGGTATAGCTCCTCCCACCGCATAGCTCCTCCCACCGCCATTCAGATCTGAGAATCCTCCATGAGGACCTCGCTCTTCCTCTTCTACACAGATAGCATCTTTGTACTACCCCAGCCCCACTCCCCTTCCCCCACTCTGCAGGCTCAGGGGTCTCAGCTCTCTCTCATCCTTTCTACCTATCTATTCATATTTTATCCGCTTTCAGCTGCAGGCCAAGGCACACAGGGCCTGCTTTGCTCAGTGCAGAACCCTTAGAAGCACTCGCAGCACCCAGCATGCCCAGGAAAGACAATCTTGTTGCAGAATAAAAGTGCGACAGTGTTGGCAGAGTCCCACGAGGCCTCACTGACATTCGTGGGGGGTGGGGGGAGGCAAGGCTCCATTTCTAGCTTGGCAGGTCCCGGATGTGAGAGTTGAGGTTCCTCACTACAAAGATTTGGGCTCCAGCCCAGGCCTCCTTGCCACTAACTCCCTAGCAGGCTGCAGGAGCCTGTGAGCACGTGTGCTAGCAGTCCCCAGCTCCTTCGGTCAGTGTAGGAGCCACCCATGAAGGTGGCCTCAATAGAAAAAAAAAAAAAAAGCTCCTGGCCCTGATTTGGCAGGAGGGAGGGAATTCTGCCAGCTGACTGGGCCCTTCCCCTCCCTCAGTCGCCTTCTCTGCCCAAAGCCTGCTGGGATCTCCTCACAGCCTCTGCCTCCGCCTCCGCAGCCACCATCGGGTGCAGAGACGCAGCTGGACTGACTCTTGGGCAGGGGCAGTGGGGGTCACAGGGGCTCCTCCTCACAGGAAAATCTCCAGCACTGTTGATGTAGGTGGCCGAGGGGTAGGATGGGGTGGCGGGGGGGGGGGCACCCTGTTTGAAGCCCTTTCTCTCATCCTCACATGCTGCAACTTACCGACTCCCCCTTCTCTCCCGCAGGGCCAGTGTATCCTCGCTCTCCCTTGATGCCCTGACAAGCGATAGCAGAATTAGCTCTGTGGCCTGCTATGGTGCTAATGCAAGGGATGGGGCTGCAGCTGGCACCCAGACTGGCACTCGAAGGCTGAGAGCACCAAGGTAGGGCACTAGAGGGAAGAGCCAGTAGCCGGTAGCCAGTGGGGCCTCCCACCCATCACTGTGGCCCACACTGGAAAGTGGGACACATCCACCTTGAAGGGCACCTGGGCAAGGGATGGGTGGCACCTCTCAGGTGTCTCCCTCACTCTCTCAGAACCCTTTGGGAAGCAAATCTCAGTTCTTTCTGAGATTGGTACTCATAGTGGGTTCTGGGAGTGTCCCTTTTCTTCCTCCATCACAATGGTGGGGCCACGCCATATCACTCAAGGGGTCAAAGTGGAGTTGAGGGGAGTCTATATGAATGGCATGGAAAAGGAGGAACCCAGTTGAGGGACACCCTGCCTGGTCCTGTTCTCACCAGCAGCCTGTACCTCCAGTACCCCTAGCGCCAGAGCCCTCTTACTTACAGGCAGTCCTGGGGGACCCATGGTACCTGGGTAGCCAGGTTGTCCTGGAGGACCCTGCAAAGAGAGGCAGAGATGATGATGGGGCAGCTCTCAGCATTTCTGTTTCTTCTTCCCTGCGTGAGAGTCACCTAAGCCTGAACACCCGACACTACTACCCAGCAAGTGCCTACCCACCTGGATACAGCTATCACTTTAGGCCATTTCCCAAGCCAGGGGACAAGCCAGCCCTAGGCTCAACAGAGGGATCAGAGCAGGAAAGAAGGCTCAGAGTGAGTGCACAAACGCTGTGGGCTGAGGGAAGAAGAGGGTCGGTTGACAGTGCCATATAGGAGCCGGAGCTGTGTGTGTGCTCCCAGGGTGTTGGGTACACGGACACCCAGGCCCTTCTAGATAACGGATGAGTGGCTGAAGATTTAAGAAGAAGAAGAAGAAGAAGAAGAAGAAGAAGAAGAAGAAGAAGAAGAAGAAGAAGAGAAGGATGAAGAAGCCATCACCCCATCTTCCACTCAGTGGCTGCCCCCTCAGCCAGCACCTCCAGCCTCTTTCTTACCTGTTCTCCCTTTTCTCCAGTCAGGCCCCTGAGGCCACGCTCTCCTTGAAGGCCCTTAGAGCGAGAGAGAGATCATGAGACACTTCAGAGGAGGCTAATCCCTACCTCGCCCAGACTCTTGCCTGCCCCGTGCCTGCCTCTTTCCACACTGGACAAAGGTCACAAGTGGCAACCCAGTGTCTCTGGCAAAGTGACTGCCTAGGGTGTGCTTTGAGAGGGTAAATGAACAGATTTGAACGTATGGGTGCTTCTCAGCGCCACAGCTTCCAGGCAGGCAGCATCAGAGACACCTGCCTCCAAGTGAGCAACTCTTACTGCTGTACTCTCTTGTGGAGGCTGCCTGGGAGGTGTGCGCCCTATGAGGGAAGGTTGTCAGGATAGGTGCCCCCCCCACGCAAATGATGTTCTTACAGTCTCACCAAATCCCCAGAACTTACCTGTCCCAGTTCCCACCCAAGCCCCAAAGCACCATCTTTAGGGACAGGCACAAGAGGGCTCTCTCCAGAGCAATCCCATGGCACTCGGTAACACCAACACGGAACTGGACATCAGTGTCAGTCAAATTGCCTCCTTCCTCACCCTGACAATCACAGTTCCAACTCACCATTGAAAACATCTTTTCTGCCCCCTTCTCCCCTGTGCCCTCTAGAAAGAGCACCCAAGCCTCTTCACGACACAAGACAGATGGCTAGACAGACAGATGGCCCCTTCACCCAAGCAAGCAGAAACAGACATGGCCCGGATGGGGATGAAGACGTGGAGGACAGATGGAAATGTGACAAGGAGGGGCGCTGGCCCATGGTCTCCACCACCAGCCCCGGGGAACACGAATCCAACAAACAAGAGGTTTAGCTTCCAGGACCCAGGAGAGAGCAACAGCGAGGTTTGGAGCTGAGGTGGGAGGTTGGGGAGGGGGGGAAGAGGTTTACAATTTAAACGCACCTGTGACAAGGACAACGACAAGGCAGAGCAATTAACGACACCTGGCAGAAGGATGAGCCCAAGGCCCTGGGCACAGAGGGGCAGGGCCCTAACACCACAGACCCAACCAGCCTTGGAGCAGGCTGGGCCTGGAGCCAAAGAAGAGAGGCTTCCTCTAGCCTTGGGGAAGGATGCACGCAGGGCTGCCTGTAAATCTCCAGGGCGCCTCTGGACAGTCCTACCGGGCAGCAGGGCAGCCAACCTGTGCCAGCCTGCAGTGTGAAGCCCTAAAGCGTTGGCATCTCTGCCGGGCACAAAGCCAGGTGCCTGGCAGGGCCCCAAGAACTACTTTCAGCAAATCTTCAGTCCACACGGCCAGGCCAGCCGTGGTGGGAAGCAGGAGGGAGGCAGGAGGGAGACTGGAAAGAGAAACGGGGCTCGGGTTCCTTCCTTAGAGGCACTAACTTCCAGTAAGAAGCCTGGGGGACATGCGGGGGAGTGGTGTGTGGGCTTGGATGGGAAGAGAAGTGAAAATAGAGGGAGATGAAAGTGCAAAGATGGGCGAAAGGATGCTGGAGGAAAGGCCGAGGGAGCACGGAAAGAAGTCAGAGACTGGGACGGTCTCCAAGCCGCTGGGACTTAGGGGAACCTGTGTCGTTAGCTACCTGCCTGCAGGGGACACTGAACAGGACACCAGAACATGGAGAGGGGGGGGAGGAGATGGCGTGACAGGACGGGGTCGGGGTGGGGGTGGGACAAGCTGAAGCCACAGAGACCTGGCTGGCGGTGGTGCTAGATTCTTACAGGCAATCCGGGGGAGCCAACAGCACCAGGAAAACCTGGGGGGCCCTGGTGGGAGAAACAGGCAGGTCACATCTCACAAGAACAGTCACCCTGGGGTAGCCTGGAGGCAGTCTGTAGTTGGGAGTTTTGCGGGGGGGTGGGGGTGGGGGTGGGGGGGGGAGGTGGTTCTGGAGTTTTTCAAGGTTGCTGAAAAGGAGTCTTAGCAGAAGGTATCACTGGATGGGATCCTCCAGAGGCAGAGACACCAGCCGCCTCCCCAGCCAGAAAGCCCTTCCCAGGGCTCCCCAAGTCAGTTTTTGGTGGAGTGCAAAGCCTATTCATCTTGGTTCTGTCACCCACCTCACCCCTACCCCTGCCACCTGACCACCAAAGTCCCCTGGGAGAGTAGTTCTGAGGCCTCTATGGGCCATTTTTTTTTTCTCTCCAAAGAACGCATTGCCAGCACTTCCCACTTTTCTAGCCATGTCTTTCCTGCTTTGTCAACATCCCTGAGGATTCTGGGTAACAACACCCGGCCTGGTCTTTGCAGACTTCCCAAGAGATGGCCCCACAGAGCCACGGAGGGCAACCCCATCCCAGACTCTTGTAGGAACTACTGTTAAGGTGAGCAAAGAAAGAGATCCGGCTGGGGAGCCATATACCACACTGGCTGTAAGCTACCTGGGCCCCCTAGTGTGGCACTAAATGCATCAGGTAAGAAAAGGGGCCCAAATACATGCCCCTGAGGGCCTTCCCTAAGTGGGTCCACAGGCAGGGACAGAGCAGGGTGTTTCAGGGCATTCCAAGTGAGAGACCACAGTCACAAAAGATGCTCTCATGAGAGAAAAAAGAAAGGGCAATGGGTGTTCCTGCCTGGCCACAGAACGGTGTGTGGATTGGGACTTTCTGAGATCTGCTCAAACAGTCCAGAGATACTTACAACAGGGCCCGGATGACCTGGAGAGCCCCTCATACCGGGTGGACCCTACAGAAGAAACCAAAGCAACTAGATGAAGAAGCTCCCCCCTCCCCCTCCCCCCGCAATAACAGGTGCTGTGGCGCCTTCCTCCAGCTCCCCGCAGCTGCAGACAGGAGAGGGCCACAGATGTCAAAGCAGAACCATTTAGCTGATTCTAAAATGGCCTTTCATTCAGTTCATTCAGTCATCCAACAAACATTTATTGAGCAGCTATTATGTGCCGGGCACAAGCCCAGGGGCTGGAAACACAGCCATAAACAAAACATTAAAATCTCTGCCTCGCGGCACTTATGTCCTAGAGTTGAGGTGAACAGTAACGAGTAGAACACAGCTGGCACATAGCTGGTGCTCAGTCCATACCTGTGGAATGTTCCTGAAGGAAGCAGAGGCACGGAATGTTGCATGGTGATGAGTACAATGAAGGCAAAAGAGCCTGGGGAGGGAGTGCGTGGGGTAGGGGGGGGAGCTTCTGTTTTAGAAAGGCTGACGCATGGAGGCCTCACTGAGAAGCTAACATGTGACCTGATTGCTGAGTGGGGAGGCAGGGGTGGGGTGTGGGGGTGGGGGTGGGGGGCAGTGCCAGGAGAGGAAGCAGCCAGGAACCAGAGTGCCTAGGGAGGCCAAGCAGGCGAGGGACTCCACGCTATGGGAAACCCTGAGGAGCAAGGGGGGTGCTCCAGGTAGATGTGGACCCCTATGTCTTTGAGACCCCTCCACACACCTGGATAAGGGACTTACCTCTACTCCTCTTTGGCCTGGCAGCCCTGGAGGACCAGGCAGGCCAGGGCTCCCAGGGCAGCCCGGTCCTCCCTCACTGTTGTCTCCCTGGGGTGGGGGAGTAGACACAGCGGGAGTGATTATGAGGGATGGAAGGGGACAGGGCAGGAGGGACAGGTGAAGGGAAGCAAGAGTTTACTCACCCTGGCCTCATCTCTTGGGCGCTCCCTCCCTGTGAAGCACTGTGGCAGAAAAGAGAGGGTCTGTTACATAAAGCTGGTCAGGAGGCCTGAGGCATGTACATGCTACCACACCAGGCTTGCCAGCTATCCCCGGCCAGGTATCTACCAGATGGAGATGGCAGGGCCAGAACCAGGGAGCCCTTCTGCACCTGGGAGTCCTCCTGCACCTGGGAACCCTCCTGCACATGGGAGCCCTCCTGCACCTGGGAGCCCTCCTGCACCTGGGAGCCCTCCTGCACCTGGGAGCCCTCCTGCACCTGGGAGCCCTCCTGCACCTGGGAACCCTCCTGCACATGGGAGCCCTCCTGCACCTGGGAACCCTCCTGTGCCAGGGAGCCCTCCTGCACCTGAGAGCCCTCCTGCACCAGGGAACCCTCCTGTGTCAGGGAACCCTCCTGCACCTGAGAGCCCTCCTGCACCAGGGAACCGCCCCCCCAGGGAACCGTCCCCCTCCCCCCACCCCCCCCACCCCCGCACCAGTCTGCCTCTGTCCAGTGCCTACCCTGGTACAGTTGTCGAGGCCTGGCACGCCAGGGATACCCTGTTCTCCCCTATCCACCTTTTCCGGGAGGAAGGCTGTCTGGGCCATCTGGCCCTGGGCACAGTCTCCACAGATGCTCTGTTGAGGGAAATGGGAAGGTCGGAGGGACCTGGGTCAGAGATGGGTAGGAAGAGCTTCCTGGGGGGAAATTCCCTCATAGAATCCAGGGCCTGGGCACCCTGCCCAGCAGTCCTTCACCCTCACCCTCTCCCTCCCCAGCCACACCCCTGCAGCAGCTTTGCTCTGTCCTCAGGGGACCCAATCCCAGCAATTGGCTCTGAGTTTCCTCCAGGAAGAGGCTCAGGTAGGGCCAAGCCAGAGCGCTTTCCAGACAGGCGTGTGGGAGGAGACGGAGGGACCCACGGAGGGACCATCTGTCCCGGCTGTTCCTGCAACCTGCACCCACAGCGAGGACAAGCCCCAAGGATCCAGGATGAAAAGGTTGGCTCCCAGGGCTAGCTCCTCTGCCTGGGGATGCCAGGAGACAGCCTCGTGGGGAGCAGGCCCTCTGTGGACACTCCTGGGGCAGGCCTGTGGCTCACCGACCGCCAGAGGCTCCCCTGGTTCCTGGGCCTGAACTGTCCTTCCAGGAAAGGTTTCCTCTGGCTCACTCAGGCTTTGTCTTTCTTTGGTCACAGACTCTCTGAGAGACTGACAGAAGCTAAGGGTTCTCTCCATCAGAACTAGGGAAGCTAGCCTCTTGTTCCAAGGTCCTTGGGAGCTTGGAGCCTCCCTGTCACCAGGCATGGCAAATGGGACCTGAGGTAGGAGCCCCATGCTCACCATTCAGAGCAACACTCAAGGATAATGACCATTTATTTCCTCAGCACCCATAAGGACACGGATTCACTGAGAGGCTGCATATGATGTGAGCATTGTGGAGATAAGAAAACTGGTATTCAAAAAAAAGGTGGTGTGATCTGTCCAGGTAAGCTGGGATTGGTCCCTGTTTGTCTGTGTGAAGTCACTACTTTCTCTGTCCTGTGGACACGGTGACTGCTGGGACTCCCGGCAGCCTCTCCTGGCTGCGGTTTGACTCTATTCCAGGCCTGAGTTCAGTTCCTGTGCGAGCCCCTTTGTGGGGTGCTTGATTACAGAGCCAGCATGTGTGTCCCGTCTGGGGTTGGAGTCACACCATCACTGCCTGGGCGGTAGGGGTGGGGACAGGACCTGGGGGGGAGGGGGGGGGACTCAGGCTCTACTAAGGCTAGGAAAGAAGAGCTGGGGTCTCTCAGAGGCACAACCTCACCGTGATGCAGCTCATGGCTGCTGCCAGATTATCTTGACTACCTCCACCAGCTGCTTCTGGAAACATCTGTGGCTCAGAGAGGGGCAGGGCAGGCGGCCCTCGTACTGCACCATAACACTGACTAGCTAGAGGTTAGCTAGAGGAGGAGGGATGGGAAAGGGCATCCTGAGGATACTGAGCTCTTGGAGAGAGGTCCCAGAACTTGAAGTCAGCCTCCAGGGATGACCCAACTGGACTGTCATTTCTGGAGGTGACTGAGCAGGGGGCAGGGAGTGGGCTATAGGAAGCTTGGTTTCCAGGGGACCCTGAGAGCTTGGTCAGCCAGACCAGGCTATAGCCCTTTGGTAGGACTGCAGGCCGACTCTTCCTCCACAATTGCTTTTTTTAAGTGTCTCTCCCTGCACACCCCTGTACTCCCCCTCCACTGAATTATTTTCAAAGTGACACCCACCCAGCCCCTTACAGTTGCACTGTCACCTTCTGCACTCTGCCCTGCCTTGGCATGACCCAGGCAACCCAGGTGCTATGGTGCTTCGTTGCCATCTGACGGGGGCCTGATTTCAGGCTGGGTTCTGTCACCAAGCATGCCCCTTGTGGGGGCCTTCTGCACCATTCCTTTAAGCACTCTTTCAGCAAATGTTGCCTAGAGGCAGAGCCCCAGCCAGGCCCTCCTTCACAGCTGCTTACAAGGCCCTTCCCCCACCAGCAGGGAACCGGCAGGCTCAACCTCCTGCTATTCCCGTTAGGTGGCAGGCAACTGAGCACCCGCTTGTGAGACTCCCCTTTGGCGGCACCTGCGGGTGCCTCTCTCTGTGTCCTCTTACCTTGAGGATGTGCTGCTCAATGGGCAAGGATCCCTGCAAGAAACAGATGTAAGTCCTCACTGGCCAGGATGGGGAGCTTATACAGCCTAGTGGAGCATCCAGCTTCAAGATCGGGACCCCCCCCCCCCCCCGTCCTCCCCATACCCCCCAGAGCTCAAGGGGTTGCATGGCCAGCTCATCCCCCCGGGGAAGGACAGGAAGGACGATGGCCAGTGCGTCCTGGCTGATACCCACCAGCTCGGCAGTGAGCCCAGGCTGTCCTGGCAAGCCATTGTGTCCAGGCACTCCCTGAAGCAGAAAAAAAAAGGGGGGGGAGATCAGCCGCCTCTCCTAGCCTAGTGCTCTCCATGCACCGGCTCACAGCCCTGCCACCTGTCACCCGCTCCTGCATGGGTGGGAGCCCTGACCACCTGGCCACCTTAGCTTGAAGGCCTCACACAGTTGGGGGCTGTGGGAGCCAAGGAGTCACAGAGGGGTGGTCTGCACTCTTGTGCAGCAGTTCAGAGGTTGGGCAGAGGGTCTTCTATAGGGACACTGCTATGGTCTATCCTGTCGCCTTCCTATATTTTCTCATTAATCATCATCATAGTTTCCTGGAGGTAACAAGCATTTTATTGGGAAACAGAGATGAGACTGGGAGTGAGGACCACTTGCCTCCCAACACCCATTTCACCTGCTAATTGTGCCTCATCCCTTGAAAGATGTCCCTGGAACATGGGATGCTTGCCAACCAGACATTCTGGGTGCAAGCCACCACCCAAGTAACTTTTGGAAGAGTGTAAATCCGACTCTGTGCCTCAGTTACCTTCTCTGTCAAACAGCCACCATGTGTGGCTTTCCAGGAGGTCATGCTGTGAGGCACACAGCACAGAGCCCTCATGTAGGATGTACCCAGATACTCCCGTTAAGAGTTTGCCACCCAGACTCTGGCTTTCTTGCATATTCACAGTGCACATTTGCATATTAAACCCTCTGCTGAGGAAGGGAGGATGTTCCATTTCGAATCCCCAGCATCCCGCAAGGAGGAGGTGCACATTAAATATGTGTTGAATGAACGCATCGCTGCACAGCCTGCTCCTCCCCGCTACAGGTACAGGATTTCCTGGGCCTGCTGTGAGATCAGGCCTCCCTTCAAGACCCAGCTCCATGCACTGGGACAGGTCAGCTACCGCTGAGTCGTCCCATCCTATGTAGAGCAAGCTCTCCTACTCCCACGTAAACCACCAGCCCCCTCTAGGACCCACCAGTGCCTAGCACATGGGTAGTGCAGCCAGGATGACCTCATACTCACTAGGTAGCTGAGGAATGGTCTTGAATTTCTGATCCCTCTACTACCTAAAGGCTGGACTTACAGGCGTGTGCCACCTCACCCAGTTTATGGGGTGGTGGGGATCCAACCCAGGGCTCTTGAATGTTAGGCAAGCACCCTACCAACGGAGCCACACCCCAGCCTTGTTATCCACTGTTCCACTCACTAGTGCTATGTTAGTTCAAGCCTGAGAGTGATTCTTACTCTGTTAGAATCACATACCCGTGTCCTCCCAAGCCTGACTACCATCTATCACTTATAAAAAATCTTAGGCGCATTTCTTAGCCTCGGTATACACAGGCATTGGAATGATTCAGCCTTGGACAAATAAACGTCTTCCACCTCAGAGCCCATCTCTCTGCATAGAGAAGTCTGGCACAGGTGCCTGTTTGTGGCAGCCTCAGGTTGGTCGCGGGCACTGGCACTGAATTCGACTCTGGGTCCTGAGAGTCCGCTGAGCACTCCCCCCCCCCCCGCCTTCCCGCCCAGTGTGGCTTGGCACTGTTCACACTACCCTAGCTCTCCCTGGCTAATGGGTAACTTTGAGGTGACTCAGCCTCCCCTCGGCAAACTCCATGCCCCCTGCTGACAGAGCACTGAGTGCTGCCACTGCACTGGAAGCTTGGACACTTTCATCAAGTGCAAAGACTGCCAAGTGTGTGGTGTGGGCTCTGGTTCCTGGTGAGCGAACCCCTGAGAACTGTCCTAAAAGGCAGAGGAAGGGAGGAGGAAGCGCTCCACTCGGGGGCGGAGGGGGGGGAGCCCAGAGCTGGCTCTTTAATACCTGGCTGGGTGACCTCGGGCAAGACACCTCAACTCTCAGAGCTTAAGCTGGCCAAGGTGTGACACAGGGGCAGCACCATCTTCCTTCTGGGGTTAACTTAAGGCTCAAACAGGATGGGAGAATGGTTGTATAATAATAGTTGTAGTAAGCACTATGGTGACAGCCAACACCTCTGGGGCATTTATTGTGTGTTAGGAAAGATGTCACATACATAGTACACACAAGCTTATTTAATACCCATAAGAAGCCCGGTAAGGTGGCTGCTATAATTACCTATATTTAATAGGTAAAGGTATGGAGAGACCATGAGGTTAAGTAACTTGCCCAGCGTCACAGACCATGTGGCAGAAAAGAGATTCACGCTGAAGCTGCCTGGCTCTGAGAATGAAATGTGACACAGACCTCGGCTCATCCTGAAATTCTCTCCTTACTACCTCTGGCCTCTGTGCTGTTTCCTGAGGGCCTCGTGGGCATCCTCACTTCTAGACCTTTGCACCTGCTGCTCTCCCTGCTAGGAGTGCTTCTCTGCAGGGTGCTCCTTCTCAGGGATACTCCTCCTCAGGGGTGCTCCTCCTCAGGGATACTCCTCCCTAAGATGCTCCTCCTCCCCAGGGGATGCTCCTTCTCAGGGATACTCTTCCCTAAGGATGCTCCTCTTCATGGATGCTCATCCCCAGGGGAGTGCTCCTTCTCAGGGATACTCCTCCCTAAGATGCTCTTCCTCCCCAGGGGGTGCTCCTTCTCAGGGATGCTCCTCCCCAAGGATGCTCCTCAAGGGTGCTCCTCCCCAGGTGTGCTCCTTCCCAGAAGTGTTCTCACCTCAACAGGTTCACTTGCATTTACTTTACATTTTGATTCTAATGTCATCTTTTATTTTATTTGCATGTGTGTACATGTTCAAATGTATGTGCACATGTATGTGCAGATTTATGTGTGTGTTGAGACCAGATGTTAACATTGTGGGTCTTCCTTAGTTGTTCTCCACTTTATTTTTCTCTCTACCTTATTTTAATTTTCTTGTGTGTGCATGAGTGCATGTGTGCTGTGTGTGAGAGTGCATGTGTGCTCTGTGTGTATATGTGTAAGTATGTGCATGTGTGTGAGTACATGTGTGTATGCATTTGCACTGGCACACAGTGCCCCAGCAAGCATGTGGATGTCAGAGGACAGCTGAGAATTTGGTCCTCTCTTTTCACCTTGTGGAATGTGGGCATGGAAGGGAGGCCAGCCAGCTGGCCTGCACGCGAGTACCTTAATCAGTGGAATCATCAGCTCTCTACCTTAATTTCTGAGTCAGGGTTTCTTGTTGAAACTGAAGCTCCCCAATTCAGTTAGACTGGCTGGCCAGGAAGACCCAGGCAGGGATCCTCCTGGCTCTGCCTGCCAAGCACAGGAGCAGCAGGCACAGGCCACCATGTCTGGCTTTTTATGTGGGTCCTGGGGATCTGAATGCAGGTCTCTACACTTGTACAGCAAGCATTTTACTGACTAGGCCATCTTCCCAGCTCCCAATGTCACCTTTTCACAAATGTCTCCCCTGCTCTTTTCCCACTGTCCATCCCGTACCCAGCTCTTAGCCCGGACGCTCTCTAACATCGAGTTGATATTTCCTTCTTGTTGCCTGTCTCTCTTGCAGGGATACTAATGCCTGGCCCACTGCTGCATCCCAGCATCTAAAACCAAGCCTGGAGAAGATCACACAGCCAATAGTGCACTCTGAACCAGGGTAAAGCTCTCCCTCAGAGCCTGGGTTCCTGCCAGGCCTGGGCTTGGATCCTATTAGTGGGGTACTTGGGCTAAAACACAACAGGACATTCCTCAAATGAGTCCACAAGCCTGGCCCAGGAATCTGCGAGCCCTCCATGCCATGCTGGGAAGCAATATCACGGAGAAACCCTGACAGATCCGTGAGAAGGGAAAATGTACTCAGGTCTAGCATGGAAGGGGCCCACAATAGCTTGGGCCTTGCCCCCCCCCCAGCCCTTTTACCTGTATTCCAGGCATTCCGGGGGGACCTGGTGGTCCGGGGACACCTGGGGGACCCTGCGGAAAGAGAAGACAAAATCAGAGTTGGGGGAGAGAGCTCCCTGCCACCGTGGATGGCAGTAGTGCCAGGGTGGGAAAGCCGCGACAGGAGGCAAGACAAAGATGATGACAAGGCACACACACCTGCGGGCCCGGCTGCGAGGGGCTGCCCATCCAGAGTCCAGGAGCACCCTGGGTGGGAGTGGGGGGTCGCAAAAGAAGGGGACAGGTTATAGACGTCTACACCAAGCACAGAGCTGCATGGGAAGGGGGCTGGCTGGGACACAAAGCCTGGTAGGGCTCTTGCTCACTGGCATCAGGTGAGGCAAGGAGCCAGGCCTCTCCCCGAAGTGGGGGAGGCCGGGCGGGGCAAGGAGAGAATCTCCAAGCCCACTTACCGGCATGCCGGAGAAGATGGGCGGAGAAGGACAGGAACACTCTCCTGGTTCACCCTGGAAAGACAAGAAGCTTGGTCTGAGGTGGCAAAGGTCCTCTTGGAAACCTTATCTGGGAGGGGTGGCATGGGCTTCAGGGATGGAGAGATCTGGGTCAGCCTCCTATGTCAGGGAACCCACAGGCCTCCGCCTCCTCAGCTGCCAAATGTGGCTAATAGTAACTTCGACTCCATAGACTGCCAGGGGATGGGTGATGTACAGCGTGCAGCAGTCATTTGGCTAAGTCACCATCAGCGGCTGCCCACATAGTATCACTGTAGCAGTCCTGGCTCCACCCTGAGTAGCCCTACTCTCCAAAGCTCTGCCTGGTTATGTACCCTTCTGCCTTGGTCCTTTGTCCCTCTGCCTTTCTCTCTTCTTGCCTCATCTTCTGACCCAGCCTCCGTGTGAAAGTATAGCTGTCCACTAAAAGGACTTTGGAGTTCTCTGGTCTCCTGAGATCATGGTTCAATTCTGAGTCATCATCACCTATGTGAAATCAGAATGGTACCCACAGTCCCTGGAATCAGGAAGCATGTGAGTAGCAAGGTGACCGCACCCATCCTCCATCCTCCATCCTGAATGGCTACTCTGGAGCTATAGGACTACAGGAGCCCATCCTAAAGAGCAGTGACCACCCCGCCCCCCCCCCCCACAGGCCCTTGAGACTTACCTTCTCTCCACGAGATCCCTTTTCACCCTGCAGAGAGAAAACACAGAGAGCTGAGTAGGTGGGAGCGGGAGGCAGGTCCAGCCTCAGAATACTGCTGCCTGGGCCACTATACTCACCGGTGCTCCTGGAAGCCCAGTCTGTCCTCTCGGCCCAACTTGGCCCTAAAGGGAAAGAGCCCAGAGTCAGTAGGATTCAGCCTGTCTAGAGGAGAACCATAGGACAAATGGAGGCAGCCTCGGGCTCCCTGGGGCTCAGGTTCCAGAGGAGGCAGGAGAGAGGAAGGAGAGGAGGAAGGAGGGAGGAAGGAGAGGGGCAGGAGGGAGGAAGAAGCGGCTATGGAAGCAGAGGGCACTTCATCTACCAGAGAACACCTACCCCCCTGCTGCCCCCTGCAGGGCAGTGCTGGTTTGCTTTGCAAATTAGGAAACTGAGGCTTGAAGAACCTTCAGAGCCACAGGACCAAGCACAGAAACCTGGCCCAGAGAGCTGTGGGTCCCATTTTCTTTTCTCTTTGCACACATGCACCCTACCTAAGTGACTCTGTGCACTGAGCTGGGGGAATAGGGGTTGAGACCTTGTTTTATCAACTCTGAGACCTTATCATATCTGAGACCTAAAGTCATACAGCTAGTGAGTGTGACACAGCTGGTGAGTGTGACACACAGATAGTGAGTGTGACATGCAGATAGATAGTATCACACATGGCTGGTGAATATGACACAGCTAATGAGTGTGATACATAACTGTTGAGTGTGACACACAGCTGGTGAGTGTGACACACAGATAGCGAATGTGACAAACAGCTCATGAGTGTGATACACAGAAAGTGTGACATGAATATAGGAGTGTGACACACAGCTGGTGAGTGTGACACACAGCTGTTGAATGTGACACACAGATAGTGAGTGTGACACAGATAGTGAATGTGACAAACAGCTTGTGAGTGTGATACACAGAAAGTAAGTGTGACATGAATATGATGAGTGTGACACGCAGCTGTTGAGTGTGACACACAGATAGTGAGTGACAAACAGCTGCTGAGTGTGACAAAGATAGTGAGTGTGACACAGATAGTGAATGTGACAAATGGCTTGTGAGTGTGATACACAGATAGTGACTGTGATGTGAATATGACGAGTGTGACACACAGTTGGTGAGTGTGACACGCAGATAGTGAGTGTGATACATAGTTGGTGAGTGACACAAGGTGAGTGTGACACACAGCTGGTGAGTGTGACACACAGATACTAAGTATGACACATAGATAGTGAGTGTGATACACAGTTGGTGAGTGACACACAGTGAGTGTGACACACAGCTGGTGAGTGTGGGCAAGGATATAACGGGATAGGGGTCTGTCAGTGCTTCTGATTAGGAACGCAGCTTAAGCAAACACACAGATGTGCTGAGGCCCCAGAGGTCAGCCTCGCTGCATAGCAGGCATCCCACGTCTGCCTTCCTGGGGGACACTCCACCTTTGCATTCAGGGCTCCAAGCCATCCTGGGACAAGCCTGCAACTCCACCTTTAACCCTGGAACTCTCTGAGACCAGCAGGGACCCTGACTGTCTACTTCTCCTGGGCAAAGCAGATCGGCCACACGGGCTTGGGCAAATCCCTGCCGTCCCCCCCCCCCCCCCAGGCTTTGGCACACCACCAGGCTGACTCTATCAATGCTCTCCAAGCTCAAACAACAATTTCTCTAGAGAAAGGATAGGGAAAGGATAAGGCTCACAATCCTATTTTCAACATTACCAAAAGCTCAAGAAAAATTATACATTTGCCCATGGCCCAGCATGGTATGGGCTGGCTGGAAAGTGGTGTTTCTTTGATTTGGGCTAAAATTATCATCTTGTAGAATTCTAGTGGGTTCATGCGGAGTAAAAGCTGACTATTAGACAGGTCTTTGATGACTAAAATGAGAAAATGCACTTATTATTACTTAAGCTATGCAATTTGCTCAATAGACACGTCTCTTAAGCACAGGAGTCATTGTCTTGGGCAGTGCAGAATAGACCCCTTCCCCTCCCCACAGATGCTCAGTGGATGGTCCCTATGTGCTCCAGGGAAAATAAGGGGTGGGTTTCGAGTTCCCAGCTCCACCCCCTACTCTCTGGCCTTTGCCCTCCTTGAGTACGGATATGAAAAATGACAGCAGCTCCCAGCCCATACTGGTGGCTCATACCTGTGATCCCAGCATTTAGAAAGCTAGGAAAGGGAGGTTGCCAGTTTGGCACAAGGGCTGGAGAGATGGCTCAGGGGTTAAGAGCACTGTCTGCTTTTCCAGAGGTCCTGAGTTCAATTCCCAGCAACCACATGGTGGCTCACAACCATCTGTAATGTGATCTGATGCCCTCTTCTGGCATGCAGGTGCACATGCAGATAGAGCATTCATATATATAAAATAAATAAATAAAATCTTAAAAAAAAAAAAAAGAGTTCGTTACAAGCCTAGACTGCACAATGGAGTTCCAGATAAGTCTGGCTTGGAGTGTCAGTTCTTGTCTCTAAAAACAAGAGTAATAATCGCAACAGCACATTTCTGTATGTTTAGAGCTGGTTGCACACAGGGCTCAGCGGGCCACCGTTCCAAAAATGGGGATGGCCGTGTTCCCGCTCTTCAAAAGCTAAAAATGTGCATCTCCAAGCAGAGGGGAGAGAGACAGTGGTTCCTAGAGGCTGAAGGAACAGATACTGGAGATCAAATCCCTAATAGTTTGGCTGGACATTTTCTATTCCCCTGCCGAACAGGAAGGCGACCCCAGTTTAAGATCAGCAGAGTGGCTGAGGGTTCTGGACACAAAGAAACGATCATAAGATGGGATGCTAATTGCCCAGCTTTGTTCAGCATGCCTCGTGTGTTTGCACTCTGTGTACATGGATAGTTAGAGGGGCTGATTTTAAAAGTAAAATACTGTGCAACTGGAGAGACAGCTCACCAGTTAAAAGTACCTATTACTCTTGCAAAGGACCCAGGATAGAGCCCTCTCAGAACCTACATGGTGGTTCACAACCATCTGCAGCTACAGATCCAGGGGATCTGATGCCCTCTTCTGACCTTTGCAGGCACCAGGGATGCACATGCAGGCAAAACATTCATATACATAAAATAAAAATTAAAGGGAAAATACTGTGTGTGTGTGTGTGTGTGTGTGTGTGTGTGTATGGATGGGTATACATATATATGTGCATGCATGAGAGGAGGTCAGAAGTCAGCTTCGGCTGTCATTTTGAAGAAGCCATCTACCTTACCTTGTGTTTGTTTATTTGTTGTTAAGATATGGTTTTTCTTAGGTACCTGGGATTTTCTCAATTAGTCTAAGCTGACTGGCAGGTGAGCCCTAGGGGTTACATTACTGGGGTTATAGGCACAACCAGTCACATCTGACCTCAGTTTGGTCGTCATTGCTATTGGTAGTGGTGGTAGTGGGGTTTTTTGAGACAGAATATCTCTGTGTAGCCCTGGCTGTCCTGGAACTTATTCTGTAGACCAGGCTAGCCTTGAACTCAGAGATCCGCTTGCCTCTGTCTCCTGAGTTGCTCGTTTTTGAGACAGGATCTGTCTATATAGCTCTGGCTGGCCTGAAACAGGCTATGTAGACCAAGCTGGCCTCGAGCTTGAAGAGACCCAGCTGCATCTGCCTCTTGAATGATGTGTTTAAAGGTGTGCGCCCCCATACCTGGGCACATCTGACTTTTCACATGGATATGGGGGTAAAAGGATCAAACTCAGGGCCTTGTGCTTGCACAACAAGCACTTTACCTGTTGGACAGCTCCCTGCTCCTTTTTAAGAGAGGCAGACTGGAGAGATGATTAAGCAGTTAAGACCACTTGTTGTTCTTCCAGAGGACCCCAGTTCAGTTCTGAGTACCCACAGCTACCCCCCCACACACACACAGAGATAGACAGACAGACAGACAGACAGACAGACACACACACACACACACACACACACACAGAGACAGACAGACACACACACAGAGAGAGAGAGAGAGAGAGAGAGAGAGAGAGAGAGACAGAGACAGAGACAGAGACAGACAGACAGAGAGAGAGATAGAGAGACAGACAGACAGACACAGAGAGAGAGAGAGAGAGAGAGAGAGAGAGAGAGAGAGAGAGAGAGAAGAGCAGAAAAACATGGTAGCAATACGTTATCACTTAAAGGCAATCCCAGTGTATCTTCCTTCCCTGAGGATGGCCCAGAAGGCTTGTCTCCTCCCACACCAGGCTGCTGAGACATGCAGTGTCAGCTCCGTGCCCTCTTTCCAGCAACACTGTCATGAGCCCAACAACAGCTCCAGTAGAGTCATGCGTAGGAAAGATTCTTACCGGAGGCCCAGAGACACTAGCACCAGGAGGTCCCATGGGTCCCGTGGCTCCTCTGAGCCCTGGCGGTCCCTGTGGGGAGAGGACAGATAGATCACCAAGGCGTAATTTGAAGCCAGCACAATCCGGCAGTGAGATGCCCATAATTGGATCTCAGACGCCCCTCTGACGGGCATCACCAGGTCCCCATGTCTGCAGCTCCAACAATCACAGCAGAAGACGCTCGCTCACCTGGGTCCCTTTTTCTCCAGTTGAGCCAGGTGGTCCCCGAGGTCCTGGAAACCCCTGCAGATGGAAGTACAGTTGGCTATCTCATACCTTAAAATGGCCCCTTCCGCTGCCAGCCGCCACCAGGCTGTAAGAGACCTACCTGAACGCCAGGCAATCCCTGGGCTCCAGGCTCCCCCTGCAAGTCAGAATGGACAGTCTGAGGCACAGCAGCCAAAGCCACCTGCCTCTTGAACCTGTGTCACTGGCAGACCTGGGAGAGTGTCTGCCAGCCCCAACTCAAGGAAGCCCGCCCCTCCCCCCCCCCCAGAAAAGACTCAAGGGTTAGAGTGATGAGGGCAAAGCTGAATTCTGCCAGAGTGTGGTGGCACACGCCTTTCTTTAATCCCAGCACTCAGGAAGCAGAGACAGGCAGATCTCTGAGAGGTCAATCACAGTGTGGCCTAGAGTGAGTTCCAGGACAGACAGGATAGAGAGACCTTGTCTCAAATAAAAATAAACAAATAAAATAAAATAAAATAAATCATGGTGGCGCACGCCTTTAATCCCAGCACTTGGAAGACTGAGGCAGGCGGATCACTGTGACTTCGAGGCCAGCCTGGTCTACAAAGCGAATCTAGGACAGCCAAGGCTAACACAGAGAGACCTTGTCTCAAAAAACCAAATAAATAAAATACAAATACAAATCCTGTATAGAGCAACATCAGAGCAAGGCTGTTTGCTGTGTGACCCTGGCCACAGAGCTGTGCCCTTAGTGTCTAAAGACTAAGCAGAACTCCAGGATTGGGAGAACCTCAGGATTGGGGGAATCCTGGGATTAGGGAGCTGGCAGCTATGGAAGGGTTGGAAGCAAGCAGGAAGGCAAAGGTGAGGTGAGCTACTCACCTGGGGTCCTTCAGCACCGGTGCCTGGAGGTCCAGGCTCTCCCTGAGGAGGTAAAAGGACAACCCCTGACTGAGACTTCCCAGCCGGTCTCCCAACTTCTCCCGAGCCTCTCGGAAGCCTCCTCTGTTTTCATCACTCTGTGTCTCAAACCCTTATCACATGGGTCTTCGGTCCCACGTTCCCATCCTCCTCTGCCCAGAGCCACAGCCCGGGCCTTTAATTCCCACACTTACCTGACTGCCCTTCAGTCCTGGGGGCCCTTGAATTCCTGGTAGACCAGGCCGGCCCTAAAAGGCACAAGGGAACCCATGGATACCCTCGGTATGTTGGGTGGACAGAGAAGGCAACACACAGGCGGGTTACGATGAGGGGATGAGCCAATGGCACTTACAGGTTTACCAGGCCGACCTACACCTACAGGACCTGGCTCTCCTTTGGGACCTGGTATCCCAGGCAGTCCTGATACATCGGTCAACGCCCCCTGCAGGTTAGGGCAGGCAGTGCAGCCATCACCCTGGTCAAGAGACAAGGGGAGCCTGTGAGGCAGGACTAACCAGGCCAAGGGGCATCGTAAAATCCCACCTCCCCACCCGACACCCGCTCCCCCGCCCCACCCACATCCTCTGAGAGACCTCCTCTTCTGAGAAAACAAAATAGATCTCAGATACTCCAAGCTGCAGTAACGAGCCAAGGAATCTGGTGCTGCCCCGGCTCCCTTGACTTTCTCTGCAGTTCTATCCCTCGTTAACTGGCCCCTTGATTTCTATTTCCTCAGTCAACGAACTCCTCTCCCAGGCCTGGCCGACCGACCTTTGCTCCTTTTGGCCCAGCAGGCCCCCGAACCCCAGGCTCTCCAGACATTCCAGGCTGCCCCGTGGTGCCAGGCGTTCCAGGGTCTCCGGGATTCCCAGCCTCCCCCTGTAAGGAACAGTGTTTAAGGAGGATAGGTGTCACCCTACTGCGGGGGGGGGGGAGGGGGCAGCTTGGCCCTTGAGACCTGTGGGCAAACACAGTCCCTTCCAGGGGCTGGGGGCTGGGATCTAAGAAGGGAGTGGAGATTGGCACAAGGGAGCAGATTGGTTTTTTTTGGGGGGGGGGAGGGGAGGCAGGGGTTGGGAGATATGGGGGGGTGCATAGAGATGGATGGGTGGGGAAGTGGAGAGGAACTGAGAGACGCTGGGGGGGAAGCTGTGATCAGAATATATTCCATCAAAAATTTATTTTCAAGAAAGAAAGAAAAAAAAAGAAAGGAAGGAAGGAAGGAAGGAAGGAAGAGGGCAGAGAGGATTCTAAGACAACCAGGCACCCACCCATCTCTATGCCCACACACAACCCTCTCACCTTCTGCCCCTTGAGTCCACGCTCTCCAGCTCTGCCCTGTGGAGAAAACGGTCACAACACCCCTTCGCTCAGAGTGGACGCTCCTGGGTACCCTGCACTGCGTGAGACCCAGGGCAGGTGGCAGAATAGGAGACACCATGACATCTGCTCTCATGATAGAGACCCAGTCCAGCACTGGAGACACTTCTGCCTGTATGACCTAGGCAAGCTACCTCCGCCAGCCCCTCACCTAGCCTCAGTTTCCCCACCTGTCAAGTGAGGGGGGTGATAAGATAGTGTAGGCTTCTGCGCCATAGGGTTCCTGTGAGATTTTTTTTCCCTCTCCTGGGCCAGCGTTTGCTGCCGCCATTAAAGCGGCAACCATCGTACCAAACTGGCGTCTCTCCAGCGTCCCTTGTGCTCTGCTCAGGGCTTCATGCACACCATGACTGAGCTTCGCCTCTAACGACAGGACCCAGAGGGACAGAGAACAAGAGTGACTCGCTCAAGTCAAAGATCTTTTAAAAGCCAGAGCCGGAATCGAACCCCAGCTCCTCCAGGCTGTGCCTTGCCCTTCCTGTGCCACTCTGTGTTCCAGGATAAAGAAGGGCAGAGAGGCCTGGGTGACGGTCGCAAGCAGCTTGCAGTAGACAGGCATGCTGACCCCATCCCACTTTGCCCTCCTGCCCAGGAAGTCTAGAGGTGCAAGGTGGAGGGAGGGACCAGAGCTCTTTCTTGTACCCTGCCCACATCCATCTCCAGAATTTACCTGCTTCCCAGGCAACCCGAAACCTGGGGGCCCGGGCTCTCCTTTTTCTCCAGCTGGGCCAGGCAAGTGAAGCACATTGCTCTCCCCGTTCTGAAGTTTAGACAAGGCTTCACAGGGCACACAAGGCTCTCCCTGCAGAGCAAGGATATGCTGGATTAATTAAGGGTTTCCCTGGGTCCTGGGCTGCGGAACGTAGCCAGCTCCAACATGGAACCTCTGCCGAGTGAGGGGTGTCTCGGGAGAGACCGGGAGCATGGGGGGAAAGCAAAGATGGAAACAAGACCATGCTGCTAAGAGCCAGAATGGACCCCCACAGGCTGTAGGGAAGCCAGGGTTTGGAGTAGAACAGGCCAGAACAGAGGCATCTTCTTCAGAGGTATGCCCTGACAGCATGCAAGGGATGCCCCAGACTCACTTTTGCCCCTTTGGTGCCCACTGGTCCCACTGGTCCTGGGGGCCCCTGTATGAGAAGCCACGTGAAATGATGCCCAGCACCAGCCTGGCCTGGGCAGAGGCACAGCCCGAGCCTCTCAGTTCCCCTGTGGAGGGCAGCACCTCCCGCCTTGCCCTTCCCTAAGCCACTGCCATTTGAAGAACACTTACTGGAGCTCCAGCCGGCCCTGCATCGCCAAAACTACCCTGAGGGTCAAGCAGAGAGTATATAGTTACAGGGGAAACAGGGCAGAGGTGCCAGGTACACGAGCAGACCTTTGAGATCTACTGGCAAGGAAAAGTGAGGCTCCCAAACTCCTCAGGGAGTCCCTGACCAGCCACAGTTGTAAAGCTGTTTCTACAACCAGCTCCTACCCCAGAAGCTTCGCCTTTAGCCAGGGGGAGACCATGAAGTATTTACTCCAATAGCTGGTCATCGAATGCCTTTTAGCCCTGAGCACTGGCCTAGGTGCAACAGCACAAACAAGGTATCTCCTGGACCTTGCATGCTTAAGAGTTTTTGTTGGGCTGGAGAGATGATGGCTCAGAGGTTAAGAATACTGCCTGTTCTTCCAAAGGCCCTGAGTTCAATTCCCAGCAATTACATGGTGGCTCACAACCATCTATAATGAAATCTGGTGCCCTCTTCTGATGTGCAGGCACACATGCAAGCAAAACACTGTATATTCAATAAATAAATAAATCTTTTTTTCTTAAGAGTTTTTGTTGTTGTTGTTGTTTTCCAAAAGTAACCCTATGCTATATAGTCAAGGATAACCTTGGCCTTCTGATCCTCCTATCTGTAACATCTTGCCCATTTTATATAGTGTTGGGGATCAATCTCAGGGCTTCGTGCACACTAGACAAACACTCTACCAACAGAGTTATATTCTCAACTTTCCCCCCAACCTGTGTGTGTGTGGGTATGTGTGTATGTGTGTATGTGTGTGTATATGTGTTATGTACACATGCACGTAGGTAGGTAGAGGCCAGCGGTTGACACCAGACATCTTCTTCAACCATTCTCCACATACATTTTTGAGATTGGCTCTCTCACTGACCCCAGAGCTCATCAGTTCAGCTCAGCCAACAGGTCACAGGGCTTCGCCTGTTCCCTCACACACAGCGCCAGCTCCTGGAAGTTCACATTCAGGTCCTTAAACTTGCATGGCAAACACCTTCTGACTGGAGCGTCTTAAAATAGTAACTTTCAGCGGTAGTGAGGGCCATGAAGGAAGAGCGGGGATGACACAGACCAAGAGAAAATCCTATTTATACTGGGTGGTCGGCGAAGTCGGACCACAGCTATCAGAAGATGCGAAGGAGGCCAGCCAAGTGAAAGAAGGTGGGAGCATTCTGGGTTGCTATGGGACCCGTATGAAGTCTGGAGGCGGGGGGCAGTCTCTGCATATTCCAGAATGGAAGGAGGGTCAGGTGGCTAAAGCCAAGGAAGGCAGAGGAAGGAGGAGGATGAGAATCTAGAAGGAAGGTTGTTCCCAATGACGGCCAGCAGGACTGTGGCCCAGAGTCAAGTCCCAGCAGGCCTGTAAGCAGCACGTTCTGTCACTGGAGTTCTTTCTACAAAAGCACATTAACTGCTCAGTGATAAACGGGCTGTTGAAGGGCCGGAGTAGACACATGGAGGCCAGAGGAGGTCACTACCGTCAGGAGCGGAACCCTGGGGACCCAGTGGCACAAATGGAGAGAGGCGGGAAGAGCCGGGGAAGACGTGGGCAGAGCCATCAGGACTTGTGTCTGGGATGGATGAAGAGGAAAAGATGTGGGGAAAGGAGAAGGATGACGTCAGCTTTGGGCTTTGGGGATTTGGGTTATGCTATTTGCTGCAATGGAAAAAGGCTGGTCACGCTTGGTGGCACGGGCCTCTAATCCAGTCAGTCTGGGCAGCTTAATGAGACCCTACTTCAAAATAAAGAGTAAAATAAGGGTTACTCTGGTCTCTATGGGGCAGAAGATGTAGCTCAGTGGTAGAATATTTACAAGGCATGTGCTAGACCCTGGTTCAATCTCAGTATCACACACATACACACACACTAGCACACATGTGCACATGCATGTGTACACACATGCATGCACACACATGCACACATGCTAGCACACATGCCCACATGCACATGTGTGCATGCATACACACAGAGAGCAGAGGTTGGGAAGGGGAACTAAAACTCCATTCGAGAAATGCCTCATGTGATTTGCCTATTAGAGGTGAGTCTGAACACACATCCCAGTGTGTCTCTCACTTGAGCACTCTCACACCCACAGAACCCCTCATTTGAGGCAACACTCTATTAGAAGTTCAATGCTGCCATTTATTTCTAACACCACCATAAATACAAATGTTAACACGGCCATCGAAATCTAGCCGACCAGCTGAGCAGTGTAGATTATAGACTCTGGAGCCAGACTTCCTGGGCTCAAATCACAATTCTGTATCCAAACACCCACAGGGCACCGGGAGATTCCCTTGGCCTTTTTCTGTCTCCTTTTCCTTACCCATAAGATGGGACTAGCAGAGAAATGTTCTCCATTAGAACCGGGGAGAATGAAACAAAAATATAAAACACACACAAAGGCTTGGAACTGTGCCCGGCACATAATAAGCAGAAAAGAGGAGTTAAATATTATTTTGCTATAAGGTAGTCTTGGATGAGCTTAATCGTTTTAGATTATCATTAGATTAAAAATACAACACTAAGGCACTCTCCTGGAGAACATGAGGTTCCTGGAAATAAATTCCTTGACTCTGCCCAGGGAAATCCTGATGGACGCGCTTCACCGTGAAGTTACAGTGCAATCTCTGCCTCACTTGCCTCTCAGGGCTGTCTCCTCCTGCCTTGCCCGTGTCCCTGACACCCAGCGTAGAACCCACCTTTTCTCCTTTCAGCCCTCTTGGCCCAGGAACTCCAGATTTCCCCTTAAAACAACAAAACAAAACAAAAAGCCAAGATGGAGTTACAGCACCTTTGCCTGACACCCCTCCAAGCCGCAGGGTCCCAGTGTCCAACCAGCAAGATGAAGGAACAAGGGGGCGGGGCTTGCTAGATACTTGCTACTTTACAAGCAGCAGCCTAGCACAGGGCTACTTCCTGGCTACCTCCTGGTTCCTGCCCCAAAGCATGGGATCCAAAGAGCCGGGACAGCCACTACTGTGCCAAAGACAGGCCACTCACCGGAAGGCCAGGTAAACCATAGCTAAGGGAGTCTTCACTGACTCCAGTGGAGGACCCAAGATGCTGGGCCCCAACCCCTGAGGTGCAGGATGAGCAGGGCTCCCCCTAGGAAGAAAGAGAAGGATTAAAAGTCCTTCCGGTGGACAGAAGACAAAGACCAGGGCACAGAGGTCTCCTACCTTCTCTCCTTTCATCCCTTGGATGCCTGGATCTCCCTGCACGAAAAAAAATGGTTTGTGGGCTGAGACGGGGTGTGTTGGAACCCTAAGTTCTGGGGTAGTAGTGTGACACACCACATATGTGTCCTTTGAACTGTCCCATTCCTGTGGGATTCGAAGCCAGTGCCCCAGAGGCAGTGCCCATCAGCCCATATAGCCAAAAGGGAAATAAACTTAGGCTAAATGTCCCCGTTAGAAAGTTCCTTACAAGGGCCGGGCATGGTGGTGCACGCCTTTAATCCCAGCACTCGGGAGGCAGAGGCAGGTGGATCGCTGTGAGTTCGAGGTCAGCCTGGTCTACAAAGTAAGTCTAGGACAGTCAAGGCTACACAGAGAAACCCTGTCTTGAAAAACTTAAAAAAAAAAAAAAAAAAAAGAAAGAAAGAAAGAAAAGAAAAGAAAGAAAAGAAAGAAAAGAAAAGAAAAAGAAAGTTCTTTACATACCCGGTCACCTTTCAGTCCAACAGTTTCCAGGCCCTCCTGAAAGGAAGGGTACAGAAGGAGTAGGGTGAGGAGGTTGGACCAGGACCTTTTTTTTTTTTTTTTTTTTTTTTTTGGTTTGTTTTTGTTTTTCAATACAGGGTTTCTCTGTGTAGCCTTGGCTGTCCTGGGCTCCCTTTGTAGACCAGGTTGGCCTTGAACTCACAGCGATCTGCCTGCCTCTGCCTTGCTGGGATTAAAGACGTGTACCACCAGGCCTGGCTTGGACCAGGACCTTAACCCTTGCCCTGACCACTTTCTTCCAGTATCTCTAGCCAACACCCAAGCCTAGGGACAAGCTTCACTCACAGTAAGAGATGGCTCCTCTATCTTGGCCAAAAGGTATCCTAGAGTCTATTGGGGGTGGGGGAAATGTGCTGGGAGGTTGCCATGGAAACCTGGGATGACACTCTAGGCAGCCCCAAGCCCTATGGTTCAAACTCCCCCTTCTGGGCTATACTCTGCCTACAATCTCTGTGGCATTGAGAAGTACGCAATCCCTCGGGGTCTGTCTCGTATATTGTCCCTCACTGGCCACTTGGGCACTCACCCTGGCTGGAGCAGGTTCCCCTGGTTCCCCTTTAGGCCCTGGTCTTCCGGGGAGCCCCACGAAATTCTGGAACCCTTCTGGCAGCGTTGGACACACTTCACAGGGGTC